>NW_026126516.1:9457500-10165625 GCF_943737965.1 Phodopus roborovskii | reverse complement strand
GTCTGAAGGAGGAAAATTTGGCATTTAGGTTTTCCGGAAAATGTGTTAACAATTCATATATGAGCCAGGTATCATTTCAGACCACTTATTCAGATGAACTCAATTAGAAGTATTAGCATTTAAAAATGGATTGTGGCTTTGCCTTGAACTTTAGGCTCTCCAAAGGGGACCATCTCAGAGAGGTCTCATCGTTAGCCTGGAAACTGAGCCCTCTCTCTCTCTCTCTCTCTCTCTCTCTCTCTCAGTTTGGCGTTCTGTCTGGGAGAGGCTGGGGAACAGCACAGGGTAGAGAAGTGCTGATTTTCAGGCTGCCTTAGGAGCTTCCACCGTTTCCCCCCTCAAAGTATTTTATTATTTTATTTTATTTTTAATGGATGGGTGATTTAAGCCATGAAATCATTTGACCTCATTGTGTCTTTTCAACCAGGAACTGAGATTGAGGTTTATATATTTATTTATTTTTTTTGGATGTGCTGATTTTAATCCAACTCAATAGTTAAAGAAAATATGTAGGGCCAGGTTCCTTTTAAATTGGCTCCCTGGGTGTTCTTCTAGGGGGATGGGGAGAGAGAAACAAACAAGACAGAGATGCCCACTTTTGATTTCTGGTTGGAAGCAGAGCTGATATTGGGGTCTGTGCCAACCATCAAGGAACTGGTGCTTCATTTCACTGTGGTAAAGGCGGCTCTGGACCCAGGCCAGGCTTCGGGTTTCAATGGAAGCATCCTCTCTTTTATTCTGGGCTTCTTTATCTTAATTAGATGCCAGGCCCCTGCTCAGATCTGACTTTAACAATACCTGTCCACAAGCCCGTGGGGCAGGATGAATGTCAGAATGAAGATCTCTTTTGATTTCATGGGTAGGAAGGGAAGGCAGGCAGATGCTTGTGTAACGGGGTCACTGCATTTCAGGAGCACAGACATTTGGATGGTGACAGCACCAGGCCCTCCCAGTCCAGACACATTCAGTCCTAAATACTCTTGCAGGGAGGGTGGCAAATGCATGGCCAGGTCTTCAGAGACCCTTGGACATGAGTGGAAGGGGTGGTGAGTCTGGCTACCAGGGCCTTTTCTCTTGCTTTGAAAATCTTTTTACAAAAAGGTGTTGATTCTAGGAGGTTTCTGTATCCTTGCATGGGTCAGTTTGAGTTGTAACTCTGGTGCTGAAGTGTTCTCCATTAAAGAAAGCCTGCATGTTTGCAGATGGTTCATGTAAACCATGTGGACTGAGGCTACACTTAGGAGTGTGTGTGTGTGTGTGTGTGTGTGTGTGTGTGTGTGTGTGTGTGTGTGCATCCATGTGAAGGCCAGAGGACTAGCTCTGATGTTCTTCAAGAGCTGTTCTGTCCACCTTAGTTTTGGAGACATTGATCAGTTGTTGGTTTACCAATTAGATTACATTGGCTGGCCAAGGAGCCCCAGGGATCAGCATCCCCCTCCTCCTGTGCCGGGATTATAAATGGTTATTACCCATCAATTTCAGGCCCTCATACTTGAAAGGTAAACACTATATAGACATAGTTATTTGTCCAGCCACAATCTCTACACTTGGGTGTGTTAACAGGTGCCATGTTTTGGGTGATGTCTGAATCTACAGAACACATAGTATGGTAAGAATGTGGCATCCAGGAACGTGGGTGACCTGGATGGCAATAGCTGACCTTCCTCCTGCCAGGAGTCTCCCCCCATGGCTGGCCAGCGCATGTAAACAGAAACTAGCTTATGTAACTTCCAGGATCCCATCCAGTTTTGACTCAGTGAGTGTGCCTGACCTATATTAAATTCCAATAACCATCAGCTCTTTCAAGAGATCAGGCCGTTTTGGGCAGAAATAGTGAGCAATCTAGCTGAAGTGGGACTATGATATACATTTTAATTATAACAAGGCTTTTTAATTTTCTCATGTGGGCTCATGCATTGTTCAGTTTTGATTGAGTTATTTTCAGGGTCCTGGGGAGCAGATGAAGTGGACTTCGTGCTCTCTGTAGATGTCAGGGTTCTTTGTTAGAGCCTATATTGTGTTGTATGCTAGTGCTTGACCTCTGGAGATGCATCTCTGAAATTAAAATGGGAGTTGTGAGTACATATTTATACAATGGAATATTATTCATTTACAAAGGGGCCAGAACATTGTCATCAGCATGGATGGAGCATGGGGGAATTATTCTAAGTGGAACAGACTGGTCCAGAAGGTCATACACTTCATGGCCTTATGTGCATGGAGAAGCTGAAGAAGAGAAGGTCCTGGAGAAGTAAAGTGTGGTCACAAGACCACGAGAAGGGTTCCACTTTGTCTCCTGCAGGGGCTGTGTTCCTGACTCAACATGTGTGCTCACACACATACTGAAGGGCTGATACCCTGGCAGGGGGATGCACCCTCTGTGGGGGACAGAGATGAGCCTGCTTCTAGGCAGGAAAGATTTCCATCACAGCTCCTCCTAATGTTTTCCAGGCTTGCATTTTCCCTCCTGAATAGCTCATGGCATTGTGTGGGGTCTTTTATAGACGAGGCAGCAATTTCCTGGTGCCTGCTTTAAATGGGAGGGGTCAGATTTACAAGATGGTGGAGGCCTGAATGACAGCAAATCTGAGCACTGGCAAAGGTGGTTTGCCCCTCACTTGTAGTGGTCAAAGGACAAAGCAAAAGCTATTTGTGATGGTGTGACAAACCACCCGAGGCTTCTAGGCTAGGCCAGGCAGAGAGAGCTTGGAGACAATACATTGGGAGGTGGTACCTGAGGTGAGCTTCAGACATCAGTCATAGGGAGGGAAGGGTTGGGGGACAGCCATCCAGGAAAAGGGATGGCCTGAAAAGAGGAAGCTGTGGGGTAGTTGTGTGCTACTTCCTTGCGATACTTGAGGAAAAATAATGTCTGCTCACCCTTGATAGAGAACCAATGGCAGACCAAAGTAATGATGCTCCCAAAGTTGAACTTGGTGAACCAATGGTTTTGTCTGCGTTACATAAATACAGATGCTGTGTTACAAGCGCATGACTCAGAGTCAGCTGTATCATGGAAAGCTCACCCAGTGTGGGTGATGACTCACAAACACTAAAACCCTGAACTCCCTGTGTGATTAGCAGGCAGGTTGGAGAACCTCTTCTATACATCTTGACTTCTCTGAGTCTTCTCAGAGATCCTAATTGCTTATGTAACATTGGGGAGGGACCTTGTGTATCTGAGTCAGTTTCAGGGACTTCCTGAGACTTCTGAGTTGTTGACTTCCTGAGACTTAATAGTCTCTCTTTGAAGCCCAGTGCTTCTTAAGTCTTAATGAACTCCTCTCCAAAAGGAAATGTTATGCAAAAGGGATTCCTCTGTCCATTGTGAAGCCTCAGATCCTCAGACTGGGACAGTTGATAAGATTACCTCTTGCTCATGCTTAATACTGCTTTGTACTGCAGTACAAAGTAAACCCAAGATCTACAGGAAATCTGTTTGTTGGACAGATTTACTAATATTCTGCATACACAGGTTGAAGCCTTGAATATGCACTCACTGGCTTCTGCTCAGGTCTCTTTCATCATTAGCTTTAATCCACATATTTTACACACACACACACACACACACACACACACACACACACACACACACACATTTCTGGGAAGACAATGAGAGATCTATGGTTTCCACCATCTGAGCTTAAGTCTGCAGAGGAAGACACTTGGCAACAGACATACACAGTAACAGTATGACCCAGGTGACTTTTTAAATGGCCATTACTTTAGCAGCTCAAACAGAAAGAAACTTTTATCCAGCATCTCTGGGAGTCCGGCCCTGTGCCAGTCACCAGGCCTGGAAGGCGCTCAAAAGTAGGAAACCGAGGCCATGTTTTCAGCCAGTTTGGAGATGAACTGAGTGAGAGAGCTGAGGCTGTTTCAGACCACTGAGTGACGAAGGACATCTTGGGCACATGCGAAGAGAGAGTGCCAGTGTTTCATGTATGTGTATTGTGTGACTTTTCTTGGAGGGGGGAGACAAATGTGTTCTCACTCCAGATAGGGAGCCAATGACAGGCTGAAGTAATGATTCCACCCAAGTTCAATTTGGCAAGCCTATGTGTGGCAGGCTTTCTCGGACTGCCAGCTCCTAATTATGACAGGGAGACTTATTAGTTATGAATGCTTGACCTCATCTTGAGCTTGTCCCACGAGCTCTTATAACTTACTCTAACCTGTTTTCCTTCATCTGCATTTTGCCTTGGGCTTTTTACCTTTCTTTCACTCTGTATGTCTAACTCTGTGTCTGGCTGGCGGGCAGCTGCTTGGCTAGCTGGCGCCAGGCATCTCCCTCTCTTTCTCTCTTGTTCTCTCCTTTTCTTCTTTCTCAACCTAGAATCTATTTATTTCTATTTATTCTCTCTGTACCCCCAGCGCAACCTACTCCTCTACAGCCTAGTTATGGGCATTCAATATTTTTATTAGACCAATCAGGTGCCTTAGGCAGGCAAGGTAAAACAACAGTATGCCTTTACATAGTTAAACAAACAGCATAAACAAATGTAACACACCTTTGCATAGCTAAAGTAATATCCCACAACACTAATGGATTTATTGGGGTTACTTACAGGGGCATGGGTGAGGGGCTACTTATGGGAACATGGACCACTCAAAGACAGTTCATCACAGAAGTCCACCATAGTATAGTTGAGAACTCCCCAGAATTGCATACCTGGGGATTCCTATATGCTGAGCTGGACAAATAGGACCACACCAAGAGTGTCCTCCAGGTAGGGCTAGGCTAGAGGAGGAGCAGTACTCCAAGTAGCTGTTTTAGTACTTCTGTACTCTTGGGGGTTTTGGGATCGTATAACATTCTGAGCCTGTAGGCTCTGTCGACTTTTTCAGGTCACTAATGTAAACTATCACATCAGCTGCAAATAGTGAACGTTTGACTTCTTCCTTTCCAATTTGTATCCCCTTGATCTCCTTTTGTGGTCTTATTGCTCTAGCTAGAACTCCAAGTGCAATATTGAAGAGACATGGAGAGAGTGGACAGCCTTGTGTTGTTCCTGATTTAGAGGAGTCACGCTGAGTTTCTCTCCACCTAGTTTGATGTTGGCTGTTGCTGAGCCTGTAGGTTTTGTTTACTCTGAGTCTTAAGCCCTCCCTGTCTCCCTCTGGGAAGAGCTGTTTCAGTTCAGGGGAAAATTGCCACGTGACAGAGTGACACGTCTTTGGCAGGGGGAGCTACAGAGCAGCACAGAGCCTGGGACTGGGGAGGCTCATGGCGTTGGGAAGGGGGGAAGGTGGGGGTCTAAGGGATGGCAAACACACACCCAGCCCCCATCCTCCTAGTCTTGTTTGCATCTTCCTAATCACAAAGATGATTCTGGCTGAAGGCACACCATCAAAGATGTTGCCATGTTACAAAACTTAAATAAGATATGTGTCATGACATCATTTATAATTTAGCATTAAAGGAGTCTTCCCAGCCCTCCCTAGCAAACTAAGACCCTAAAACTTAGTTCAAAGCTTCAGGAAACCAGCTATTTTGGGGACTGTAGAAGAAAAGCAGCTGACCCTCATTCCAGATACCTGCAGTTTAAAAACCAGCTCATTTAGGGAAACTTCCCACTCTGCCCCCAACAAGCTCTGCTTCCCCCCTTCTGTATCCTTAGCTACAAATACCTCAGCTTGGAGAATGTGATCTGTATTCTTTTAAACTCTGGTTTTTGAGTGACTGGGTCCTGTGCTGTGATCACGGCATGGCCAGAAATGGAGCCACCCCCTCTCTGGCATTAAACAGAGTCTGCTCTAGCTGTTTGAGGTCATTTAAATTCTCATCTTTTATTTCTTCCTACAATCTCGATCCTCACATGTCCTTACATTTTGGTGCTGAAACCCAGGTCTCTGTCCTGTCTCCTGTATCTGCTTTCTCATCCTTTTGTCACCTCCTGAGAGCCTCTCTGCCCCCTGTGTTTGTCAAGGCTAGGTGGCCTGTATGCAACCTGGAGACATCGTCATCATCCGTCTGCAGCCCTGGTTTCCAGCAGTCGCAAAGAGCAGGCAACACTTACAGATATAGCTGGGTAGCTGCCGCAGTGTCGGGCTAGCTCTCCACGGAATGACATCTCCAAGGAGGCTGATGGGCAGGTGTGAAGAGCACCCTGCATTTCACAGAGGCAACCACTCCCAACAGTAGCATTCATGTTTATCAGGAGAGTTGCCTGGACCAGTCCAGAGGAGGACTTGGCCTCTCACTGGCTTCAGGTGTGCTTGGTCCTTTAGGTGCCCCTGAGCCACTGGCCCAGGAAGAACTCTATTCTCCATTTCTTGGGTAGGGAGAAAGACATAAATGTGGTATGTAACTGCTTCCAGGAAACCGAGTTGTGGTCCCCCGGTCTGCCCAGGTGAGGGGAGTCAGGTCCAGTGATTTCTGAAACATGCTTTTACAAGGTTCTCTGTGTATCTCCGATAGAACCTAAACCTTCACTCTAACCACATAGAGACCAGCAGTGAATGTGACTTCCCACCAGGCTCTTTCTCTGACCTAGAAAGTTGCCTGTCATACAGAGAAATTGATTTTTCAATCTCACATGGAAAAAAAGAACAACCATTTAATAATTAGTTGTTCAGTTCAACTGTATTTTTTTTTTTTTTGCCTTTAAAATTTTTTTTTTCTAATGTGGTAGATTTTTCTTTTCCTGGGCAAATTCTTAGCATTTAATTGCACTTAAAAATTGTGGAGCCTGTCAGAGTAAATTGCAGATAGAATAGTCTTACCCAGGAAAACTAGTCCCGTGATTGTCACCATTGTCAGGCTTCTGAGGTAAAGTTGTGGGAAGGACAATTTAAGTCTACGCAGTGAGCCACACTTAAATCAGTATTCAGCATGAAGCTTGGCACGGAGAGACAAACATCCAAGCTAGCAGGCAGGATGTTGGAGGAGTTCGACTTTGATTTTTTAAAAGAGTCTAAAATTTACCTCCAGAAGCAGAGAAGACATGCCTGCCCAGCTGTTTTTATTTTGTTTTTAACTTAAAGCAATTTGAATTAAATCCACATAGATAAATTGTGTGTGTGTGGAAATACGCCAAATAATAATTGTAAGGTATTTAAAAGAGCAAGGCCAGGTGACAATACTAGCTAAAGGCAAAACCGCACCCTGCACGAATCTTTATCGGTTTCTGGGTGTCACTGCAGACCGTCACATGCCAGTGTGGCTCTCACCTTCTCTTCTGCCAGCAGGGAGAGAAAGAAACTGCCGCCAGGGGATGGAAGGAGGGCCTTTTATTTATTCACCCCAGGGAAAGCTTTCAGCCTTTGTTCATCCATTTTTGATAAGCGAGCTTGCATGAATTGATTATCTTCACAGAAAGCTGAGTGTTGCAGCATTGGTATCTTATCTGGTGAACCAAATGGGTCCCAGGGGGAGGGGGAGGAGATGGGTACCTTTTGTCTGGAACCCAGCCCTGCTGTAAGATAAGCCCCATCTAAGTAATGGGAGAGTTTATGTAGGAAGGAAAGCAACAGTTCTGTGTTTGAAGCTACTGTTCATTCGTCTGTAGCATGTCTACCTATTTCTGTATTTACACACACACACATACACACCCTTTTGGGTCAGAATGGATAGGGAACATATCCTTACAGGAAAGCATCTACCTTTTTCTCGTTTGTGCCGCTGTAGAGCCGGTGGGTTACATCACAAACAGCCTGGTAATTAGTTGGATACTCAGTGAAAATCTGAGTCTAACTTTGTATCTTGAGTGTCACTTTAAGAAGGACATGGCCTTAGGTCTGGAGCTTTGCGCCCTGTTGTGAAAGTTACTCTGCCCCTCTGCACCTTGGTTTGGTTTGCTCATGTGCAGTATGGTGGGTGGGTACCCAAGTCTTCATCATATTGGTACCCGCAGAGGAAGCAGATACCCAGAGAAAGCATAGCACACTGCCCAGCACTTGGTTAGGTCTCTGGTAATGAAATCAGACATTAAGAGCAAGAAAGACCACATTTACAAAAACAAATTAAAAATAAATAAGGTGCCTGAGTATTTATCTTATCAGTGAGGCATGTTTTTAAAAACCATTTAAGCCTATTATCAAGTAATTGGATTATGCTAATTTTCAAGATTTATTTTTAATTATGTGGATGCTGGTTGGTCTTTGTCAACTGAATCACCTGAGAAGAGGGACCCTCAGCTGACAACTGCCTCTGTCAGATGGGCCTGTGGGCAAGTTTTGGGGGGGGGATTTTCTTGATTAATAATTGATGTGGGATGTGCCCACTCCGTGGGCAATGGCATCCCCAGGCAGGCAGTCCTGGTGCTATAAGGAAGCAGGCTGGATGGACCCTGAGGGAGCATGGCTTGCTCGCTGAGGGCATTTGTCCCGTTGCTCTGCTTCAATTGTCTTGAGGTTCTAGGAGTGTGTGTGTGTGTGTGTGTGCGTGCGTGCGTGTGTGTGTGTGTGTGTGTGTGTGTGTGTGTGTGTGTGTGTGGTGAACATAGAGGCCAGAAGAGGGCATCAGAACTGTAACTCTTAGAGCTGGAGTTACAGGTGGGTGTGGCCTGCCTCCTGTGGGAGCTGGGAACCCAATGTGGGTCCTCTAAAAGAGGAGCACATGCTCTTGACTGCTGAGTCATCTCTCGTCACTTGTAATATCTGATCCTAAGGAGGTATAAGCGTTTGTTCTGTGTGGAAATTGTCAATTAATGTGAAGTGTTCGTACACATGTTCCTGTGTGTGTGTGTGTACATTCACATCTGTGTTTGGCCATTGATATATTTGCAAACTGACAAGTAGCAGGCTTGGTCTAGCCCCCCCTGCCTGCCTTGGGTTGAGGAGGACCTCACACCTTCCTTGAGCTCCTTGCCATAATGAGTGGGCACACATATCACTGCCAACATAAAAAAAGCCCTTGTGGGCCAGTCTGTGTCCCAAGATTGGTGCTGTGGACTGTGGTCTCTTGACATAATGGCCTCAGGGTCACAGCTTTTCTCTGCCACTGGAGGGCTCCTGGCCCAAAGACGGTCAGGGATGTGGGACAAAGGCTTTGTTCTTCTTCCTCTGGAAGGAATGGACCACCATAGCCCCAGGCAACCCTGGCAGAAGGCAGAGTTGTGGAAGGAGACATGAGCAAGATGGAAGGGAAGGGACATGGAGCCATCAAGGGTCCTAGGCAGAACTGGTTCAGCCTGTGGCCATGGGCAAGCCTGAGAACCTTCTAGAATCTCATCTCCTGTGTTGTGGGAAGATTGTCTTCCTCTCATTTACGAGCCTGTGAGGCTTATGTGCCTGTTGACTTAATAACACAGTATCCCCAGCAACAGGAAGCAGTTGCTTTGTGAAGTGGTTACTTTTATATGCAATTGAGGCAGAGAAACTGACAGAACGTCTGATGGAAGCCAGTGGTTTGTGAGTTGACCTATTTTGTCTGGAGCAGCAGTATGGGTCTGTGTGGCTGAGTGAGCCATTCTTCATGAGGAGCCTTATACTCCATAATCATGAAACAAAAAGGCAAATGATGCCAGGAGCTCTCTACTGGCTAAAGGGCTTTGGCCACTCAGATTCAATCAGGGCAGGCAACATCCTTAGGAATTCAGAGACTGGGGTTGGAGAGATGGCTAGGGCAGACATGCTTGCCATGGCAGCATCAGAACCTGAGTATTATCCCCAGTACCCATGTGAGAAAAGCCAGGCATGGCCTTGCTTGTTGCATCATCGCAATACTGGAGAGCAGGAGTCAGGGGCATCCCTGGGACTCCCTGGCCAGCTAGTTTAGACAGTCTATTCAGTGAGAGACCTCGTCTCACAAGACAAGGTGGAGAGTAAACCCAGAGAGATCAGGGTTTACCTCAGGTCTCTCATACATGTGTATCTGTTTCTGCATACACGCATGCACGGACGGACACATACAAATGCACAATGCAAGGGTTAGGAATATTCTCTCCCAATTATGACAATTGAGATAGACCACATTGTAAATGTTAGCTTTCAATACCTGAATGGGCTAAATTTACACACACACACACTCACAGACACACACTTATATATACCTAGCTACCGTTCTTAAGTCCTATAGAGTTGGTTCAGCTCTGTCTCTAAAAATCTTTTGCAATGACATACTTTAAGCCAACTTGGCAAAAATGTTTGAGATTGGGTCCACACATTACATTTAAACTGATTTGTTCATTCTTCTTCTTTAGCTATTTAATTTGGGTGCCAGCTAATAAAGGAGAATGGAAAAGTAGTTTTAATTTTAGTTTTCAGCAAAGCTTCACATCTGTTGGGCATGCCAGGTGCCAAGCTAACGGGGCTGTCTGGTTCTGTGGGCTCCGGGTTTGGGGGTGAGAGCTACACCCTGAGATGGTAAGCAGCTTTGAGGTGATCTGAAGAGCCTTGTGCATGGAAAAGGGATTCTATGGCACTACAGAAAGCGAACACACCCAAGTACATCCCTCTCCTTTGTAAGCACCCCAGTTCTTCAAAGAGGAATGGCAGCAAAGGGTGTGACGTTGGAGCTCTCCAAGTGATGAGGACAGACCAACCGTGTGCAACAGTGTGTTCTGTTTCTGACACATGTGAATCTCAACACGTGTGGTTTGGGGGTTCAGTGAAGCCACGGGCACGTGACTCCTTGGTGGATTCTCTCATTCATCTGCATAGAGAGAATCCCAAGAACCCTCAGGGTGGAGGGGGGGAGCAAAGGATGATCGGCTTTCAGACTCTGAGTCAGTCCCATGAGGAGCCAGACGAATCTGTGCTCATTTTGAAGCAGAAGAAACACATTTCTAGAGAAAAAAAAAGAGAGAGAGAAACCCAGCTTTAATCCTGCCCACTGGAGTCCATGGCACAACTTACAGATGGTGATATTCAGATTCTCTTGGTATTTCTCCAGCTAGGGATATGAAATGCATTTGAGAGGAAAAAAAAAAAAAAACCCTTATACCCTGGGGGTGGGGGGATACACACATCTGAACACTGACAGTTTCTCCCTCGAATACAAGGACAGGAGCGCCCTTCACTCCTTCACACACATCGTGAAGTCAGCAGGGATGTTATTAGATGTGAACATCACAGCCACCCCTGGATCTCACCTGCTGAGTGCTGGGATTACAGGCATACGCCACCACCCCCGGTTTGGGCCTCGAACCCAGGGCTTTGTGCCTGTTAGACAAACACTCTTATCAGTTGGATCTATGATGTCACTCATCCCTTACACTTGGCATTCCCTGTGCTACAAAGAAGATTTGGGGTGCTCAGAAACATGTAGAGTTTTAAGAACCTCATGACCGATGCAGATCACAGATAACGCAAGGATGGAAAATGGCCCATAGAGAAGTGAGTGCCTTGGCAACCATTTTGGATGTGCCTGGGGAGGAGGGATGGTAAAGAGGTCACAGCAGCTGTGGAGGGCACAGTTCTCTTGATCCTTTTTCTAGTTTTTTTTTTAATTAAAAAATAATTTTTTTAATGGGACCCCTAGGTTCTTAAACGCTGAGGAGGAAGAGGGAGGACCCCAGGAGGTAGAGGCAGGAGGATTTCTGGGGTTTGCTGGCTGCCGACCTCCCTCCGGGTGCTTGTGACAGAGCATGACACTGGATACACTCCTCTAGGCTCAGTGACCGAATATACACAGGGATGTGTCCCCGTAACTGTTGTGTGTGTGTGTGTGTGTGTGTATGCACACTCAAAGCAAACAAAGGGCTGGGCTTTCAGAAGGGGTTTTCCCATACACCCCCCCCCCCCCCATGACTCTCATAATGAAGTGGTTTGGCCAGATAAAAGAGTTTGATTGGTACACACATGGTACAAACCCAAAAGGAATAAATAAATAAATAAAGCTAAATTTCCCGGAAGGATATCAGCCCCAGCCCCAGACTGCAGGAGTCAGTTTGGAGAAATCTCAGTTTTGAGAAGGTGGCAGAATTACATAATTATTCACAACTCTTAAAAAAAATTCCTCTTCCAAATATGAAACTGTGAGATAACACAGAGCATTGGTCCTGGACTCTCGCGGGGGGTGGTCTGGCTTCTCCCCACACGGGGAGAGACGCCGTGTGGCATCTTGTTGTCAGCGTCTGGGACATGTGGTCTCCTGTCTGTCCTGCGCTTACATCCCTGTTACTCTTCCACCACCTGCCTGAGGGAACCTTGGTGCCAGGTAGGGTGCTGAGGGTATAGCTCACTGGAAAAGCAGGTGTGGTGTCTATGAAGAGGCACCCCACCCCGTGTGTGTGTGTGTGTGTGTGTGTGTGTGTGTGTGTGTGTGTGTGTGTAGATCAGCAGTCAACTTCCAGTGTCATTCACCAGCTGCTAGCTACCTTGTTTTCTGGAGACAGGCTCTATCGTGGATCTAGGTCTCATCTACGAGGCTAGTCCCATGGATCTGCTTATGCCTTTCTCTCTAGCATTTTGGTTATAATCATCCCACCATGCCTGACTGTTTCAGACGGGTTCTGGGGAGTCGATCTCAGGTTCTCATGCTTGCATAGTGAGTTTCACCAACTAAGCCCTCCCCCAGCTCTGATATTCCTTCCTGCCCATGAAGTGCACAGCAAAACAGCGCTGGATACAGGTGACCTGGATGAGCATGGAGGAGGGTTCTGGAACCCTGCATGGCCATCCTGATTGGGTGTGGTTTTGAGGACCCTAGTTATTTCAGTTTTCAGTGAGGATGTGGCTCAGTGGAACACTCAGGGCCCCGAGTTCCACCTGGAGAGGACCCATCCTGCTTCTATTAGTGGCTGTAACAATGCACCTGGCAAAAGCTACTTAAGGAAGGAGGGGGGTTACAGATGCAGGAGAGTGAGGCAGCTGGGTTCACATTGCAGAGAGGTGAAAATTGACACCCAGCTTCCTTCCCTTTTTCTTCAGCCTGGGTCTCCAGCCCACGGCATATGTGCTGTCCACAGTTAGGGTTGGGGCATCCCATTTCAATTAACCCACTGGAGAAGCTCCCTCTGGGACTTGCCCGGGGCCTTGCCCCTTTGGTGATTCTAGGTCTTGTCAGGTTGACAGTCAATATTAACCATCACCTGTCTCAGCCTTGAATAAGGACCTGGGGACATAGGTGCCCACAGGAAAAAATACAGAGAAGAGTCTGAGATGCCATTGGCTGAGGGGCCTGGTCCCTGGTCATGTGATGGACATGAGGGCAGAGAGGATGAAGGCAAAGGATTCAGACACATCCGAGGGTATGGAGCTGTGGAGTGTGCGGGAGGCGGAGGCTGTGTGGGCCTTAGAATGCTGTACTGGAGTGTTGGTCCTGACCGGGAATTGTGGTCAGATGTGCTGGCAGAAATGGGGTGGTGGGACTCAAACCCCTGAAAGACCCTCAGAGTGTTCCGCAAGAGGCCTACATGTAGAGGAAGTCTGAGGAATTGTACCAGGCACAGCCACAAGGAAGGTTCGAGGATGAGGATGCTGCCGGGGCTCCTTAGGCTGGAGCCACAGCTGCCTAGCAGCACCATGCTGGGTGGTTGGACCATCCTGGGGAAGTGTGAAGGATGGTGGTGAGTCAGATCAGCCTGTGTCAGCACATTTACACCCCGGGCCGGTGGACGAGGCCGTGTGTCCATAAGTGGGAGTTGAGGCCATCTGAGGCTAGCTGGGCCAGTTTCTGAGGGGTAAAAGGTGACCCCTGGTAACTCATGCTCTAGGGCAGGGTTCTGTCAGCTACTGTCAGTGTAGGGAAAGCCATGGGTGAACAAGTCTACCACAAGGCCAGGCCAGGCCACCAGTGGGTACTGATGTGGATAGCTGCATAGTCAGGAGATGCTGCCAGTTGAAAGGTTTTAGTAGCCATTGCCAAGGTGGTTAATAGAGACGTTGCCACTGTTGTCTTCCTTACCTAACTTTTACAGTCAGGTGCCTTCATTGAACCCAGATCTCCTCACCTCAGCTCCATCAGCTGGCCAGGGAACTCCAGGGATCCTTGTGTCCCCTCCTCCCCAGGAACTGATTACAGGTGGACCCTACACCTGCTTCTTGTGTGGCTGCTGGGATAGAACCCAGGTCTTCATATTTGACCTATCTCCCCAACGTGGCAGCATTGTAGATGCTGATCAGCTCTATAGACCTTCGTTAGAAATATTTTCTGCCAGTGGTAACTGATTTGCTCAGGAGCCTTTGACCTTGACATTGCCAATGGGATCATTATGAATTTAGCCAGAGAAGTGCAGAGATTAATGCAGGTCTATGCGATTTGTGTTCTCCCCACTTTTCTGGTTATCTTAAAGAGTTCCCCACAGAAGGAGTCCTCTGCCTGAATTGTATGTGACCTGTTTGAGACGTGTTTCAAGGAGTAATTGTGTGTGTGTGTGTGTTATGGATGCATTTATGTCTATATGTAGACTGTATGAGTTCCTGCATGCATGTGGAGATCAGAGGTCAATGTTGGATGCTTGCTTTCAAGGACCATATCTTATTGACCACCTACTGTGTGTTAAAAATGAATGACAGATAGCTGTGGCCTGTAGTGTCCTTTATTGTTTGTGGTGGCAGAAATTACCTTCGGCTGAATCCTAAAAGGAGAGAGAGAGAGAGAGAGAGAGAGAGAGAGAGAGACTTTAAGGGGACTGAGGCCTGGAGGAGGATGGAGGGTCCAGGGCACCAGCACTGGAAAGCTGAGAAACTCGGCCACACAGTGGTGGCTCACGAGGGAATAGACACCCATCCTCAGTACTGCCTACAAGGAACAACTCGCCTGTGCCACAGTAACGCTGGCAGGGAAGGGGTTAAAACGACAAGGCACCGACTTTATTTAGACGGGAGCATTTTTGGCATTTTTTTTCCCCATGGATTTTGATGTGACAGCTTTTGTTTGCTCACACTTGTCTCTCTTTGAAAATTCTCGTATCAGCAGTAAACGCTATTTCTTTTTCCCATAACATCTTGAGCTTGGTATCCAACGATGGGGGAACTGCTCTTGTGTTCCTTGGAATTAGAATATTATTATGTCCGACTTTGGGGGGGGGTTGGTGATTTAGGGCGACTTAGAGGGCCAAATGCTGGAGACCACAGCCAGGTCGTCTGGGTGTTGTCACTGCTGTTAGTCGCTGGACAGATGCTGGCTCTGAGGGATCCTGGGTGGGATGACCAGCATCTGGTTTGGAGGTGGTGGTCCATGTTGGTGGCTGGCCAGTGGAGCCTCTAAGGAGGGAGGAAGTGACCACATGGGGGAAAAGCCCATGATGTTGCCTCTGAGCCATGTGACAATGTTCATGTCACACTGTCCTGTTGTGGTTCTGAAAGTTCATGAACTGGTGCAGAGAGTGTTCTCAAAACAGGTGGCATGCTCTGGTCTGGAGTGTTTGTGCACTGGAAGGCATAGGATGGCACTGACTCCCTTCCCTCTCGGCGGTCAGACTAGGGACAAGCTGGAGTTCAAGGGCTCAGCCTCTTAATTTAATACTCCTTCTGTGTGTGTGTGTGTGTGTGTGTGTGTGTGTACATGTGCACATATGTGTGTGAGCGTGGAGACCTGAGGATCAGCTCTAAGATGACATCATTCCCCAAGTGCTGTCCACCATGTCTTCCTTTTTTTTTCCTTTCTCCTCTATTCTTTCTCCTCTATTCTTTTGCCTCCTCCTCCTCTTTGAGAGCATCTCTCGCTGGCCTGAAATCCACCAATTAGGTTAGGCTAGCTGGCCAGTGGGCTCCAGCAGTTCACCTCCTTCTGCCTCCCTAGGGCTGAGATCACAAGAGCGCACCAGCATGCCCAGTTTTCTAACAGGAGTTCTGGGGATCAAATGCAGGGTTCATGTTTGTAAGGCGAGCACTCTTTGACAGAGCTCTGTCCTCCTCCTCTTCCTCTTGTGCTGGAGATGAGGGTCAGGGCCTCCTTATGCTATGCAAGCCCACCACGGAGCCTGTTTGCAGAAGCTCGTTTGTATGGGTGCGAACCTGTCGGCTTCCCTGTTTCCCTCACTTTCTGTCGGCTCCCCTGGTCACTTCTGTGCATTAGTCTACTGATCTCTGTAGACATGCATGCATAGTTGGTGTGAGAGGCTGATGAGAAAGCTTCTCCCCTCACCCTGGCCTAGTGTGGTGGTGAGTGAAATGCATTTGCAGTTTCGGGGGCAGCGGGGGCCGATCACTGAACCGCGCAGTCCCAACAGGCTGGTATTTCCTAACCCTCCCTGTGTGTACGGTTTGAGAGCACAGTGTAGCCACTCTAAAGAGGGATGCGGAGGAGCCAAATGCCAGTGGGATTCTGTAATGTGGGCCACAGTGTAAACTGTGGCAGGGTTGAGCTGAGGACTGTCTAGAGAAACCTGCAAGCAATTAAGTCCCCTTCCAGCAAGGTAAACGCGGAGCCCGGCGCCTAGTGCGAGCAAGAGGGAAACTGTTGGGGGAGGCTGTACTTTATCCATTCATTTATTTATTTTTGTCTTTCTTGATGTCAGTAAAGAATTTTGGCAAGAGGAGAACGCACCTCCTGTCTTGTCACTAACCTAAGGAGAAACAATAACAGGCAAGAACAGAAGGCGGAGCTAATCCTGCCTGTGTGTTTCAAGTCACTGAGGTCAGGGAAATCAAACAACCGGAAAAACAAAACAGATTACTCTGTTTCAGCTACTCGCAAGCCATGCTTTAGAGGAATCTAAGACACTTCTTGGGGGCAGAGGGGAGATCTCATGGGCGACTCAGTTTCAGCCACCATGTGAGTCACGTCTCCTCGGGACACAAGCCGTGGATGAGTGCCTTAGAAGAGGGCCATCTGCCTTGGTTAGCCCAGCACATCACAGCATCATCCTTATGGTCGCAGCCTCCACCACTAGGAACCTGTCACATCTTACGGGAGCAACCACTTTATCCACACCTGAGTGTGGCCGCTAGCAGCTAGTATAGTTCCGCCCCACCCCCTCTGTCCATGTCTGAGTCTGCTTGGTGGAGCTCTATCGGCGCCTGTGCTGTTGGCAGGGGCTGTGGGGACCTGTGTGCCCGGCTTTCAGAACTGACCACACTTGCTGAGGAAATGCTCCCTTTCTGGTCCGTGCATACCCGGAGAGCCTGGTGTGAGACTGGGAGCAATTACCGTTTGTTGAGACCTCCTTTTCTTGCAGCTCCTTGGAGGGGGCCCGAGGCAGTTTTGGAACTGATACTGGTGGTGAAGGTTGGAAACAGAAGTTTGAGAGGCAGAGTAGACAATGGAAATAAACACTGGCGGAGCTGGTCGGTTCAATTGCTCTCTCTTCCTGCATTCCATTTCCTCAATGAGAAACGGGTGCCTTCAGGGGCTTCTTGATCCCTGTCTGCATTTGCAGGAATTACAGCATATGAAAAATGTTTCTTTTTAAAATTAGCAAAAGAAATAATCTGACGGACTAGAGTTCCAAGCAGACACGTATGAAGCTAATGGCTCCATCGGGGAGGTTGATTGGGGGTTTAAGGGCATTGGCAAATCTCACTTTACTGTTGCTGTGATAAACTGCCCCGACTAAAGGGAAGCTGCAGGGTGTAGCCCAATGTGGTGAAATATTTTTATGATTTATTAGTGCTTGCCTGAGGATTCAGAAAGCAAAGTCAGCCTCAAGCTATAGAGATCAGGCAGTGGTGATACACACCTTTAATCCTAGGACTCAGGATTAAGAGGTAGGCAGATCTCTGTGAGTCCAAGGCCACCCAGATCTACACAAGATCGATCCAGCCCTAAAGAGAAATGGCTTACACAAAGATGCTCTAAGCACCTGGGTTACACATTTTTAATCCCAGCTCTAGAAGGGCATAAAAGATAGGAGCAGGGTCTTCAGTAGTCTGTATCAGGCATCCATTCTCCAGCCACACTGAGGATAGGAAGACCCTGAAGTCTCAGGATTCTCCAGCCACGCTGAGGAGAAGCAGCACTCTGAGGTGTGGTGGAGCCAGGATTGCCTTTCAATCTGAGGCAGAATAAGATCTAGTGGCCAGCTGCTTTGCTTTTCTCTTCAGCCTGAAGTTTGAATCCCAGTATTCATCTTACTGATCAGTGTTACAGCCCACAGTGGTGGCGGGGAGGCGATGGCAGCAGGAACTTGAAACAGCTGGTCCCATTGTGTCTGAATTGGGAAGTAGAGGGAGATATTTACCCCTGTCTTTCATCCCAGGATCCATCCTCTGGGATGCTGCTACCCAGAGTTAATGCAGGTCTGCCCACCTCCACTGTGGTCATCTCCATCACCCTTCACAGACAGGCCCAGAGGTTTGTCTGCTAGACTCTGTCAAGCCGACAAGCGACAGTAACCATCACAGGCAGCTCAAGGGCAAACCTCCTCCTTCATTTGGGGAATCTGGCTGTGATTTGGAAGGGGACTCTGATCTATCACCAAGAATGGCAAGGCAGTATGTGGCTGAGCATCATGGGAAGGTAGGTTTTGGAATCTGACAGCCTTGCTTCCTTATACCAGCAGCCCACTTTTGAGTCCTGTGACCTTGGATCAGACTTTAGTTTCTTTATCTTTAAAATTAGAAATATACTCTTAGTTGTTTGTAAACATTTGAAATTTAATACCATGTATTTTCCAAGATCATTGTAATCTTTGAGGCTCTTTAATGCATGTGTTTGCATGTCTTAATACATTGATTAAAAACATGAAGCAATACATGTAAGGATGCAACCCACATTATTATCATGGGTTGCCTAGGGTCCTTGTAGGGTGAGATGGTTGAAAGTGGATGTGGCCGGCCTTCAGGAAAGGTTTTTTCCCACATTCTCTCTTATCCTTTGCTCTGTAGGGTGAGGATGCTCTAGCAGCCCCATGGGAAGGTTCATGTGATCAGGAAGGGGATGCTCTAGCAGCCCCATGGGAAGGTTCATGTGATCAGGAAGGGGATGCTCTAGCAGCCCCATGGGAAGGTTCATGTGATCAGGAAGGGGATGCCCAGAAAAGGTGGGCTGCCATTGTGAGTGCAGCAATGTGCAGCCCTATCCAGCCTGCAGGTAACAATGACCTCTCCTGATCTTTTGACTGACACTTTTGGACAACAGAATCAGGACCCAGGAGTATCCAGCTAAGAGTCCCATGCCAACATGCCAACATTGTTTTGTTATTGTTTGGTTTTAAGCATAGGATCAAACTTGGGTTTTTGTGCTTTCAAGGCAAATGCTTTACTGAAATATCTCTCCCCAGTTCCATTCATAAAAATCAATATAAAGAAACTGGAAGGAGCTGGAGAGTGTGGCTCAGTTGTAAAGTGTTTGCTCTTGTATGTGTTAGGTTCTGGGTTCAAGCCCTAGTATCACATTACACACACACACACACACACACACACACACACACACACACACACACCCCATATACACACATCAACACAACACACTCCAACACACACATACATACATACTCACACACACTTAAACACACACACTTATGTACATATACATACACACATCAATATATACACACTCACATACATAAACACACACATTAATACATACATACCCCACACATAAACACACATCAACACACAGACACACACCACATACACAGATACACACATCAATACACATATCAGCACACATACAATAATACACTCGCATACATCAACACACACAAAAACATACCACACACATACCATACACACACCACACACACCACATATGCACCACATACAACACACCACACACACCCCATACACTATATACACACACATTACACACAAACACACACCACACACACATTATTACACACACATTACACAACACTCATTATACACACACATTACACACATTATTACACACACACATTACATATACAAACACACACCACACATACATTACACATACATTATTACACATACACATTACACAACACACGTTACATACACACACACACACACACACACACACACACACACGGGGGAGATAATGTAGTTTGATCTTGATCTTGCTAACTTGCAGGGTAGTGTTGATTGTTAACTCTGTGTAGGACACAGAAACAGACTGGTCCCCTCTGCTTCTCCATTTTGGTGGAAGTGATGGGGTTGGGACAGGAGGGATTATGGTTTTAGAATTTGAGACTGGAAGTAGGCAAACTTGAAGAAATTAAACAACAGAGTGCTTTAAAATGAGAAGAAATAACTTTTGAAAACCTTTGGCATGTGGAGACATTCATCAGAGAGGCCTTTGGGGGCATGAGTGTATTTGGTGATCCCCATGTGGTGTGTCTCCTATTTGGTGGACTTCCTTGATGCCTTCATTTGGTGGTCTGTTTGATGGTTGGATGCAGCCTTGAAGACTCTGAGAATAAGGTTTTTAAATGCAAAGCCTGAAATGTTACAATGAAAATCTGCCTTGTTAAATCATAAGAGTGTAGTAGCTGACACATTTGTTGGTGTTGTGGGCGAAGACCCAATGGGGATCAAACCATTGCTGTCATCCCAAGGCACTTCCTACAACTTCAGCATGACCAGAAAGTTCTTGTGATTGTTACCGATGACAGAGGTAGACTGTTAAGGATACTAATGTCTCTCATCTAAATTCATGATGGAGGGTGGAATTCTAAACATCTTAGAGAGGCATTGAAAACAGATAGAATTCACTTTTCCCATTCAAGTTCATGGTCCCTACTGCAGGAAAGGCTAATAAGACTAAGTTAGGCTTGTTGCATTTGGGGAATGTTGGTTGCTAACATGAAATCAAACCTTTGTGGGGCTGGGTGCCAAGGAAGGGCAGTCAGGGAGATGCTTAGGAAGCAGGTTTGTTGGGGGCAGGGATGCTGACACAGTCTGGGGATTGGACAGAGGCCAGCTGCAACCCCTCCTGCATAGCTCCTCACATTATCCTCTGGGCTGTTTTCAATTTTTGTAATTTTTTTTCTGCTTTCGTTCATGCATTCCCACTTTGCTCATTCGTAACCTTTCTTGGCACCTCTTCCTGGAACCATTACCCTGAACTGATCTCCGGTCAGTTTTGGCTCTCTAGAAGCTGCCAATCATTTAAATATTTCTAAAATTACAGGATTTGCTTGGGAGCACAAGGACTTGGGCAAATGCATGAACAACACTATCTTTGGATCTGCCTCTCTCCTTCCAGGACCCCTTTGAGGGACCTCACCAGTTATGAAGGAAAACCATGTAATTTCCCACTAAATCTAACAAGTTGGAAAGATGTAAAGACCAGAGCCAACAATCAAGACCCTTCCAACATTTCTTGAGCATTCTCATAACAAGCCAATCGTGCAATCATTTATCAAATATTTACCGAGTAATTCTTACCGAGTAATTCTTTTGCACGAGGCTCCTTGCTAGGAGTCATGGGGCAGGGTTTGTTACATGTATCCCCTTAGTGGCTGAGTAAAATTCACACAGTAAGCTGTAGCCAACATCTCAAAACTGAAATAGAAAACAAGATAACAACAGAGGCAAATGTTCTGTCTCAAACACTGTCTCAGGCCAGCACACGTATGGTACATTGTATAAGTGTCTTTCTTTGGGGTTACAGTCAAACATTGTAACTTTCCCATTGTGAGAAAATTTTGGCACATGGCCGAGAGAGCTTTCCTATTGGGAACTGATGGCAAAATGGAGAAGTCATTTTAACAGAGGGGGCAGTGGATCTGCTGTTACTGTAAGTCCCATATTAAAATTCAGCCAAATGCAGGCTGGACATATCTGAAGTAAGGTAGAGCTGTACTGAATGTGTTTGGATGTCTCCTGCTGCCATCGTTTCTCAAGGACACAGTACAGCAACTTCTTGCATAGCTCCAACTTTACCCAAGGATCCCGACTGATCTGGAGGGGGTTGAATATGCAGAGGAGGCTGGACATCCTTCAGCTTTGGTATGTGCTGGGGACATGGAACCGGTTTCCCAGGACACACAGGGACACACACTTGTGAAGAGGTAAGGACAGAAATGGTAGTAGTGCGATCCCACAGCAGACTGTGCAGGTGAGGCACAGGGCCAAGTGATGCCAAGTTCAAATCCAGATGACGGCAGCCTCCAGGGCTGGAGGAAGGCAGGCTGACTCTGAGGAGGACAAGGCTCCCTGTAGTTTTCATTTCTGAGAACTTAGCTCTTCTGCCCCAGGTATGAGATCACTGTGGGAAAGTACACTTGAAATTATCATTTTAGAATTGAGAACTATTATGGGTGAGTTATGTAAGGCTGAATTACAAAAGCAAGTGAAATGCACTTGTCAGTTTCAGAGAACATGCAGCGGTGATTTGGTATGGGAAGGAGATGCAAACAATGAACGGACAAGTGTCTGTGGCCTGAGCACTCATGCCGTCCAGCTTGAATGTGGTTGGTGTCTGTCAGCTGAAGCAGAAGGCGAGTGCTAACCCTGAACACACAGCTGGTACCAAGGGGACTGGGTAAGCAGCTGAGCCCTGGTGACTGACTGGGACTTCTCCGAGAATTTCTGCTTGCTGTCTAAGTGTAAGACAGGGGTGGATAAAGTAGAGCTTTTAGCATCCAATGTTCTCACAACTCAGAAATTTCAGGATCCATGTTCAAAACAAACTGGTGGATGCTAGGGAGAAGACCCGACAGCTGAGGACATTTGTTGTTGTCACCTACCTGACAGGCCAGGTAACCCATGCATGCCTGTAATGCCTGCTCAGAAAGAAGAGAAAACGTGAGCTCCAGGTTCACGGAGAGACTCTGCCTCAAAGAAGCACACACACCACAGACACCACACATACACACTCACACCACACAGACACCACACACACTCACAACACACACACTATACCACACACACACACCACAGACACACACCCCACAGATACCATACACACACACCACAGGCACATAACACACACACACACACCACACACATAGACACATACACTACAGAACATACACACACGCCACAGACACTACACACACATCATAGGCAATACACACATACCACAGACAACACACACACTTCAGACATACCACACACACACCTCAGACATATGCAAATAAATAAATGATTAAAAGGCCCGCTGATAGCTGGACATAATGGCACATGTCTGTTGATCTTAGCATTTGGGAGGTGGAGGTGGAAGGATGAGGAATTTGAGGCCAGTCTGGGCTATATAAGACCCTGACCCTCAACAGCTTCTAAACAGAGAAGTAATGATGAAATTATCTATGAACGGAAGGTGTCAGAGCAGCTGAGGGAAGACAGTCCTGAAGAGCTTTGCAGAAGTCTGTGTGTGAGAGATGAGGATTGGCCAGGTTGTCACAGCGAAGACAGAGATGGGAATGGAGATTGGGGAATTCAATATGGCTGGCCTGAGACCTTTCAAAGCAGGTGGTGGATGCTTTATCCCTGTGTGCTCTGCATTCCTTGTTGTGTGGGGGAACCTCAGCTCTGCTAAAGTACTGTGAAACTGACCGCATACTCATAAACGATAGAGCATGGTGTGGCTATGTTCTAATAAAGCTTTATTTGCAAAAGCAGGCATGGGCAGCGTTCCCATACTTGTGGCTTTCAGATCCTTGATTTTAACAGGATGATGTTGGCCACTCCCCACCCGCAAGGGTCTCTGCAGATGCTTCTGATTGTCATGAAGGGAGGCTAGGAATGCTGACTAATGTCCTGTGATACACAGGATGACCTCCATGGGAACAGTCTCCCCTCACCATATTCCAGTGCCCTGGCTGAGAATTAGGGCCAGAGCACAGAAGAACCTGTAGCCATGCTAGCATTAAAGACAGAGTGACTCAGGAAATGACCATCTGGGTTTGCCATCATGGAATCACCTTTTTTTTTTTTTTTCCCTATATGGCACACATGTGGTGTGAAAATAATAAATTCCCTATTAAACTCAGTTTAGTAACTAAAACCGTGAACGGCCTGGCTGGCAGGCCCTAGTAACTTTAAACACATTTCTTTTTACTGTGTGTTTATGGGCGGCCATTTAGGTCTCTCCAGATGGACATGTTGCATCGATTAAGATCGCGGTGGCTTTGTGTTCAGGAAACATGAAATGCAATCATGCTGCCCTGAGAACCTCTCTGGTTCCCTTCCCCACCGACTCCTGGTCCAGCCACACAGGGCCATCCCATTGATGGGACTCCGCTTCCTTCCAATGTCGACCACATGTCTACCCCCTGTTTTTATCCCCTCTTTGGTTCTATTTTCTCTTAGCATGGGGAACTCTATGTACTGGGAGTAGGGGGCAGTTAGATGAACTGAGTAGTTAGTTCTCTTGGGTGGATTTTAAGCCCTATTTATTTCTATTTCATGTCTGAAGAACCTTCAGTAATGTATCATTGTGATCATGTAGCCAGCTCTGTCCAAGTGGGTGTCCTGACAGCCACACCAGAGCCCTGGTCCCTTCTGCTCTGTGTGCTCAGCTCACTGACCTGCCTGTCCATCTCTTCATGGCTTTGGGGAATAGAGTTGGGATGTCTTACCCCCGCCACTCCCTGAATTCTGTCACAGCCTAAAATATTTTTGGAAAGAAATACTCTGTTTCTCTTACAATATTTTCAAGCTATTTGAAAAATTTACCATACGAATCAGTGTGTAACTTTTGACATACTATAACATCCGCCTTTAAAAATACTTGTTACATTATAAAATGCAACTTGATGCCTTAATGAGCTGATAACCAATGCCAATACTTTTAGAAATATGTGTTATTTCAGTTTTAAAATTGTCTAAAATTATGTCATACATATACATATAAGACAAGGTCTCAGCATGCAACTCCACTGGCCTGGAATTCACTATGGACCCTGGGCTGGCTTCAAACTTACGGAGATCCTCCTGCCTCTGTCTTTCTAGTACTGGGATTAAAGACATGCACCACTGCACATGGCTCAACACTGATATTCCTTTATACCATCTATCATATATGTTTTAAAAATAAAACTTTTGCCAGGCACAATGGCTCATGCTTATCATCTCAGCAAGAGACTGAGGCAGGAGGATCACCATGATTACATAGTGAATCCCAGGACAGCCTGGGCTATGACCTGGGGCCTGTCTCAAACAAAATAACACAACAGAACCTTGCATTTAGAATAGTTTTAGATGAACAGCATTCCCACTATCCTATAGTTTCCCCTGCGACGGCACATTAAATAATAGGGAACTTCTGCCACAAAGAATACTCTAGTAACCAATGCATTATTACACCGAACCCACACCCTGCCCCTACTTCTTTACTCCCCTCTAACTCTACTGGCCTGGTTACATTTAACAAGACAGTGTCTGTTTTCCTTACATTTAACTGCCTTGATAGTTTGAGGAATCCTAGTCAAGTGTTTTGAGGACTGTGCCCTACTGGGATTCATCTGATGCTTCCCCGGGGATTGGCCAGGGTTTGGGCGGAAGCCCCAGGTGAAGGACCGTTTTCTTCAGCACTCTCCAGGGTACATGCTGTCATCCTGTGTTGACTCTGCCCTGTTGACCCGCATTGCCCTGCTGACGCAGTGTTTGCCGGGCTTCCCCACTGAGAAGCTGCCAATCTCTGTGCTCCTACTCTAGTATCCTCTTTGGGAGGAAGTGACTACACACAGGCCACATAAGAGGTGCGTGGCACCTGTCTGAGGACAGAGCATCCGTGGAAATGATTCACATTGTTCATCTTCTCAGCCCCCACTTTGTTATTTATTCCATCTGTTATGTGAGACTAGGCTTGGGTGTGTTTATTTCCATGCTTTGGGCTCTGATCCAATACTATGCTATTTATTCTGTTGCTCAAACACATCCAGCTCTGGCCGCTGGGGTTCATCCCGTGGGTTTCTGTGACTGCTGCCCTGCTGACAGACTGGGACTTGTGGGGTTTGTGGCTCCTGATGGTCACTTTAGTCTTTCCTGACATTTTATTGAAGGGGCTCCAGGGTTCTCATGTTCCCTGCTGCTGGCCCAGCCTCTCCTCCCAGGAGTCTCTCTTTCTCTCTCTCTCTCTCTCTCTCTCTCTCTCTCTCTCTCTCTCTCTCTCTCTCTCTTTTCCTCACCCTCGTTCTGTAGGCCACAAGTTAACCCTTGGTATCTTCCAGGATCATTGACCACCTAATTTTTTGGGATAGGGTCTCTTCCTCGGCTTGGAACAGACACAGTCAGTTAGGCTGGCTGTCTACCAAGCTCCAGGGACCCTCCTGTCTCCGCCTCCCCAGACTGGATTACAGGTGTGCCCTGTCATGCGGGGTGGGGGGTTATGTGCCCACTGGGGATTTGAACTCAGGTCCCCATATTTGCAAGACAAGTACTTTGCTCATCATCCCATCTCCCCAGCCCTTTGCCTTTTTATTTTGTTTTTATTTTGCTTTTTTTAATGGAAGTCTATTGGAAACCAAGATTTGGGTGTAAGGGATGTCTCCATTGCTATTCAGGTGCCACTGCTGTTTGGACCTCTCTGCTGTTGGAGCAAAAGAATATTTGCGTGGGAAGCTGGGGGCGGGACTATGCACACATCATCAAGCGCAGCTCTACATGTGACCGTCTATGTTTGCATGAAGCTTACCTCATTTCACGTTCCTGTCCACATCTTCCTTCCTGTCCTCCCTTTCACATGACTCACCCTGGCCCCTCCCCCAACTCCTCTGAGCCATCTTTCTCTCAGATGACAGTTTCTTTAACTGCCTCTCCCAGGTGTATTACTGGGAATATCCCAAGATCCTCTGTACTACCTTCAGAGGCAGGCACTTGGAAACGAGGGGACTGGAAAGGAAACCGGAAGGACTCAAGGCAGTGCCTTGGAACTCTCCAGTCGCCTCAAACCTTGCAAGCAGTCTTAGGTGATCAGCTTGCTCCATGGAGCAGGGCGCTCAGACAGCCAAGCAGGCTGTGACCTCGTCTGCCTCAGCCTAACCCATGAGTTTGCTATACAAAGTTGTTCTTCCTTGAGGAAGGGCTTGGAGCATCCAGCAGCTGTCCTGGCCTGCTGAAGGGGTCTGAAGGGTCACCAGCCATGTGTAGGGCTGGAGGTTCAAGCTTTGCAACAAAGCTTTGTATTCTGTGGCATGCGGACCACCAGCTTGCTAGGGTAACTCCAGCAGAAAAGCTAGGCGTCTGGAGGGTGGTTCTACTTCTTCCTAGATCTGTGTTTGCAGCCTTGGCTCAGCTTCTGTAGGTCACATCATATATAGCCTCTGCCTTTAAGTGTCTGATGAACTTGACTTCCTCCTTGGTAGAGGTCGTGCCAAGCTCAGTAGAGAGAGGGCGCTGTTTCTCGGTGCCTCCAGGTGCAGAGCTCTTGTTTGCTTGGCACATGTCCTTGGCTGGCAGGTACTGTTAGGAGCACCAAGGTTACTGCAGAGCATGAACTGGCCTTTGTTAAATATTTTTCAGGCTTGCTATGTTTGAAGTCATGTTTTTGGCTCTGGGGCTAATTTCATCCCAGAAGAAGTTTCTAGAAATAGGTGAAGACCTCTGATGCATGTAAAATAAATGTCTGTCCTGGCCTCTCATACACTGGCATGACTGGAAACCAATAAGTTGAGAATAAATGCCTGCTGGCTTTGTGGCCTGTCTTTAGCCTTGCTGTGTAGATGATAACCTGTGGTCACCAGGAGAAACGACCAGGAAATGAAAGGCCAGCCAGGAAGCCCTGGGTCTGGACACCATGTGCTCCTGGAGAAGTTCAAAGTTCTTCTGTGTAGAGAACACACTGTTTAAAACATGAGGGAACCTGGTCACAGGGCCTGTGTGTGCTCGTGGACCGGATGCTTTGGATTCCTGGCTGCTAGGCTTTTCACCGAACCTCAGATAAGAAGAAGGATGCAGGGTGGGGTACCACCAGTTTACTATCAAGGTTACACTTGAATAGCACCCTGTGTCTCAGGCAAGTGTTACTTGTGTAAGAAGCATGTCATTTGTCCAGTTATATTTTTCATCCTTCCCATAGTGAAGACCCCTGTCTCAGCCCTTCCAGGGTGCTATCAACAAACAATAAACGGTCCTCTGGGTGTGGTACTGCAGAAATAACAGAAACTTATTGCCCACAGTTCTAGAGGTCAGGAAGTCTAGGTGTCAGGGAATTCAGCAGCTGGTGAGGGCTCTCTGCTTTACAGGTGGTCTTACCTTGCTGTCAGCTCACATAGCAGATGCCTCAAGTAATCTCTGTAGGATCAGCTCTGCTAGGACGCTGATCCCATTGGTGAAGGCTATACCTTTAGGACACATTGCCTCCCCAAAGTCCTATCTCTTAATATTATTACATTGAATTTTGATGGGAGACCCAGACGTCAAGACCAGAGAATGATCCCTTACCTGAAAATTCACTGTGGGATGTGAGTTTTCTGGCTTATCTATTGCTAGAAAGACAAAACAAAGCAATAACAAGAAAAAGGTAAGTACCAAACCCTCATTTCATCAGGAAGTGCTGCACAGAGTGCTCAGTCAAGGCAGGTAAGCACTATCCCATTACCAGCAGGCCGGAGTGCACAACATTTCTGTAACCTGTGTAGGGGACACGGGACGAGGAGGATGCTTTCTTACACACGCGTCTGGGAATGAGGCAGGACACTTGTCCTTTAGACTAGATGAGGATTGAGTTGGAGAGAATATTGTCTATGTTAATGGCTGTTAATCCTCTCAGACCAAATGTACCCTTTACAGCCTGTATCCCCTGATGCATTGTCAAAAATGGTGGGGCAGGGTTACCAATGTTGCACGTGTCCACTACCTTTGCAATGTGATGTCTCTACTGTTCTCATTGAGATGAGTGGTGTGTTCCGAGACACCTTGAATTCAGGCAGGCTTCCTGGTTGACCATGGCAGCAGAAGTGTCGTGTGATTCCAGAGCTAAGGACCCAAAGGCTTTGTAACTTATCCCTTATAACCAGGGCGTTTTGGGAGGAATCCTTAGATAGCCAGATGGGAGAGGTCATGGGAAGGAGAGTCCAGTGCCATGAGTTACTGCCGTATGCACAGCCATCCAGGGCTGTCCTGGCCTCACGGATCTGACGACTCATTACTAAGGCACTATGTACGCAGAACTCACGTGGGAAAAGGTGATTATTTTTTTAAGTTACTAAGTTTGGGGGCAATTTCTAATGCATGACTCTCTATTAAAACTATAAGATCTATGTTAAGTATATATGAAATGTCCAGTGTATGTGAAAAATCATAGGCTGCCATACATACAGATGGAAAGAAAAACACAATGCCCTCCTTTTAATGCAGATGTAACAGGAAAATAATACAAAATAAAGTAATATGTGAGTTCTTGGGGGACAATTGTGTTTGAAGTCACAGTGAAGCAGCTACACGTGTCTGAAGCCACTGGGAACGTCTCCACCCCAATTGGGTGGCACCTGAGTGATGTCATCAGTGGTGAGACTTTTTCCCCTGAAATATTCAGAAGCCAAATTCAGAGCTACAACAAATCATATTTTATCTCTATTGATACACCAGTCATATCCCTAGAAAATTAATTTATATGACAACTGTAGCTCCAGAGCCTGTATATATACATAAAATGGAGTTATAGTTTAGACTCATAAATTATGAATACATTCAACAGACAAAGTAACCCACCACCAACAGAGAGAAAGCTTTCAGCTAGAAAGACATTGATAACATTCAGAAATGTGGGTCTTCGTAAGATAATGGATAATACCGGAAATGGTCACCGTGTGAATAAATAGCTGAGATACTTTCCTTACTGTTTAAATCTCTTTGAACGATAGTTGACTCTCTAAACAAACAAAAACTATGAAAACAATCACACAACCAGGACTGATGCAACAGGAGCACACTACTGTGTGGTTTCTATGCTGCAGGACACAATGTATATGATATGTAACTCATGATACATTGAAGTTAGATAAAAATGTATGGTTCCAAGGTTAAAAGAACTTGCTACCCTTCCAGAGGGTCTGAGATGGTTTCTCAGCACCCATTTTGAGTAGCTCATAGCTGCCTGTAACTCTGGCTGGCCTTTGAGGGCACCTGTACATACCTGGCATATACAAATTAAAACACATTAAAACATAAAATGTATACTAACAATCTCAATGCCTCTATCAAAATACCCAACATTGTCTTATCACACAAACTAACAAGACTGATAAAGTTAGGAAAAATTACACAGTTAATTCAAAAAAGGAAAAGAGAACCAAAGACTGAATAGAAAACATTTAGACATCTTAAGGAAAATTCAACCCTGTCAAAACACACATTAAATGTAAATAGTAAGATAGCCCAATTAAAATCAGGGATTTAAAGACTGGGTAAAAAAAAAAAAATCAAGATCCCAACTTTATACTGTTTACAAATAAAATCAAGCAAGGTTCACCTTAATGATGAAGATATGCAGATAAGCAAACGTGGAAGAAGATACACTATGGTAATAATAAACATATAAAGTAGACACTTAAACATTTGTCTCTATAACAGATCTCATGATGTGCTCTTATGACAACTTTATAAACACAACCGGCTAATTATTTATAAGTTGCAAACTGGAGAACCTGTACTGGATCAAATAGATTTCAGAGCAGAGGGCATTATCAATAATGAACAAATTTCACAGTGATGTTGCTGCCACTAGCTAGAGGCTGCCTCACCGTTTATATTTCTAATGGCAGAGCTTCAGAAGAGTGAAACACAGTCCAATAGATCCGTAAAAAATGAAAGAAAACTCCTCAGCTATAGCCAGACATTTGAGAGTACTTCTCTCCATGTGGTACCCAGAAGATTAGTTTAAGACAGAGTTGACATTGCCACCAATCAACATGGCCTGAGAAGCATTTATGGAGCACTTTCCCCAAAGACGGAAGGATGTCCAGACCTTGACTGGTACATTTACCGAGGCAGATCATAATGTAAGTCTTCGTAAGCATTTGAAGACACTCAGAGCTTTCCAGTCACACTGGAGCTAACCTAGGAGTCAGCATTTGAGAGAACCCTGGACAAGCCTTCAGTATCCAGAGCTAGGCACGTCCCTTGTCAATATCCCATGGCCAAAGGAGATGGTGGAAGGAACCAAGAGAACATCTTGAGTGGAGTGAAAGTGAGAACGTGCGAAAAACACTGTGAGATGTTCCTGGTGGACCTCCCAAAGGAAATGGATTAAACAAACAACAAACAAACAACAACAAAACCCCAACGCTCTGCACTCCAAGAGAGAAAGGCCTCAGTCTAGTGGTCTTAGTCTCCACATTCAGACAGAGAAAAGAGCTATTTGTGATTCTGCATATGATGGGAGATGCCATTATGTATATATGTTTCTCATACTGGTTAATGAATAAAGCACTGTTGGCCAATAGGAAAGGATGATAGGAGGGACTAGGAGACAAGGAGCAAAGAGGAAGGAGGAAGGAGGGGTCAAGATGGAGAGACCTGAGAAAGCAGAATGCTGGGCGGCTCCCCGGTAAGAGAAATATATAGATCAGCAGATATGGGTTAATAACTAAGACAGAGCTAGCCGATAAGAAACTAGTAACGGGCCAACAGAATTATATCAAATACAGAGTCTCAGTGTGTTAATTGGGGCTGGTGCAGCTGCGGGACCAGACCAGCGGCGGGAGGAAAAACCCTACTCCTTACATGCATACTTTTACCTAAGTCCAGCCCTCAGGAAGTGGAGGAGGAAGGATTGTGAATTTGAACCTAACTTGTGCTGTGTAAGAAGATTTCTATCCCCAAAGAAAAAACAAAAAGCAGTAACAAAGAGGGTAGACTAGAGTTACTCCAAGCAAGAAGGAGAAAGAAAATGAAAACGGAACAGAGTGGAGTCAGTAAGAAAACAATCCTACTAACAACCACTGCCATGGACGGCAACAAAGCCAGAGAGGACAATGGAAAAAATCTACAAAAGCCAAGAATGGCTCTTTACATAAAGACAACTTGAGAAACCCTTATGTACACTGATCTGGAAAAGGAGAAGAAGCAAATGTCCAGATTAGAGATGAGAAAGGCAGCCAACATCACTAGAAATTATGTATTATTTAAAATGAATGAGAATAACATAAAAACTTTATGAGAATGTGTTAGCCACTTGGACTGGATTGTCAAATGCCTCGAAAGACATGAGAGAGCAACACTCACTGACTAGAAATTAAATGGCTTCAGGTGTAGGGGGATGGGTTAGTGGAGAAAGTGCACCCACAGGACAGAACTGGGTGGGTGTGGAGCCTACCTGTAGTAGTACCAGGCAGAGATGACAGGGATCCCCAGGTAGAGGAGGGGATTCTCAGAGTAAGCTGACTAATTAGACTAGCCCAATGAACAAACTCTAGGTTCAGATGGAGACCATAACTCATTAAATATAGTAGAGAGAAAGTGAGAAAGACAGTCAGTTCTAACCTCTGGCTTACACACACACACACACACACACACACACAGACATACATGCCTAAACACACAAAACAAATTAGGTCTAATTTATTAACTGATCTAGGTCTATGATGTAAATGAATCTATATTTAAGTACTTTGTCCACAGTGAAAAATGTTAAACGCAAGTGGCTTTACTGGAGACTTCTACCAAATGTGTAAATAAAAAGATGTGGTTGGTGTGATACAGACTCCACGGAAAACCCTCAGTCAAGACTGAGTGCATTACACCAGGGTTATGCAGGCCAGGGTTCACTCCCTGTGTCTGTTTGTTATTGTACTGAAGGCTCTGGCTGGAGAAGAAGAAGGTACCCTAGAAATGAATGGAAGTGCACTCCTTAAATCTCACCACTTGGGGCAGGGGCAGGGGCAGGGGCAGGGGCAGGGGCAGAAGCGAAGGCAGGTGGTTTGCTATGAGTTCAGTGCCAGCCTGGTTGGTCCCGGTCAGCCAGGGCTGCACAGTTAGACACTGTCGTATGTATGTATGTATGTATGTATGTATGTATGTATGTATATATGTATGTATGTATGCTATGGTTGTTTATGTTGAAAATATGGGTTGGGGTAGAGCTCAGGGTAAATCCTTGAGTTTGATCACCAGTATCAAAGAGAAACTGATGGAATTTCCAAAATCTCCCCTAAACAACGGAGCTCGACAAATTGTGGGCTACAGAGCCAGCAGACAGAAGTGTGTGTCTATGCATTAAAGAACACACACCAGGATATAGAGTTTTTAAAGAATACATACCAGGGTATAGAGTTTTTACATGGCTGTTTTACGTTAAAGAACACACACCAGGGTATAGAGTTTTTACATGGCTGTTTTACATTAAAGAACACATACAAGATTATAGAGTTTTTACATGGCTGTTTTGTGTGTTGTGTGTGTATGTGTATTTGGATGCATCCATGCCACAGCCTCCAAGCGGAGGGTGGAGGACGTCTTTGAGGAGTCTGTTCTTTCCTTCCACTGTGTGAATCTTGGGGACTGAGCCCAGGTCACCAGACTTAGCCACAAAGCTGCCTCTCCAGACCAATATATCTTTTATAATAACATACAATCGGAAAAAATGTGAGGGTAGATTACACAATGAAACATGGAAATATCGCTGAGAGGAAGTGAAGGCACCATGAAGTACAAAAATGGACAACCCCGGGGGATAGGACAGACAGACAGACAGGACAGCCCCAGGGATAGGACAGACATAACTTAGACACCAGTTCTCCACACGTTGCTGCTGGTCAATCATCCTGGCACTCACCATGCAGCCCATGTGAGCTTTGAACCTACAAGGATTCTCCTGCCTCTGCTCTCTGAGTGGTGGGGATGTGGGCTGGTGTCAGGAAACCTAGTAGATTGTTTTCCTTTTGTTTATTTTATAACAAAGCCACAGTTTCCCCTCCCTCCTCTCCTCTGAGTCTGTCTCCTCTCTGTTTCTACCCCCATCACCTTCTCCATTTCTGTTCAGGAAAGGGCGGGTCTCCCATGGGTATCAACAAAGCATGGTATACCAAGTTGCAGTAAGATCAAGCCCCTCCCCGTGTATTAAGGCTGGGCAAGGGGACCTGCTATGAAGAATAGGGTCCCCAAAGCCAGTAAAGAGTAGAGACAGCCCCTGCTCCTAATGTTAAAAGTCCCACAGGAGGACCAAGCTACACAAGTGTAACATATGCAGAGTGCCTAGGTCAGTCCCGTGCAGGCTCCCTGGTGGTCGGTTCGGTCTCTGTGAGTCCCTATGAGCCCAGGTTAGTTGATTCTGTGGGATTTCTTGTGGTGTGCTCGATCCCTCTGGCTCCTACACGCCTTTCCCTCATCTGCAGGGTTCCCTGAGCTCTGCCTAATGTGTGCATCTGTTTCCATCATTGCTGGATGAAGCCTCTCTGATGACATTTGGGCTAGGCACCAAGCTTTGAGTTTATCTGAGTGTCTTTTGGCATTTTGGCATTGAAGTCCCCTCGCCCCTCCAGTCACGTTTAGCTCTGGGTCATCCAGCTCTGTGCATCCTGGTACCCAGACAGTGTCAGGGGTGGGCTTAGTGTCCCGGCATGGGTCTTAGTTAGACTGTCAGCCACAGGTTGGCCCCTCCCTCAAGCCAGGCCATCCTTTCCCCAGCACATCCCACAGGCAGGGCAGACTGTAGGTCGAAGGTATATGGCTGGGTTGGTTTCCCACTCCGTCCACTTGAAGTCTTGCCTGATCACAGGAGATGGCCAGTCAGGCTATGCATCTGTGTCTGCTGTTGCGAGGAGTCTTAGCTGGGGCCATCGTGTAGAGTCCTGGGAGAGTGCCTTGCGCCACATTTTCACCTGACCCTGCCATTTCCAGTATTCTCTCTCAGCACACCCCCTTCTGTACCTCCCAACCCGATCTCTCATGTTCCCCTCCCCACCCACTCAAAGTCCGCTCCCATAGTCTCTTCTATTTCCCATTCCCAGGGAGATCTGGGCATTCTCCCCTCCGGAATCCTCCTTGTTACTTACTCTCTCTGGTTCTGTGGATTGTAGCATAGTTAGTCCCTATTTTACAGCTAATATCTACTTATAAGTGAGTACATACTATGCTTGTCTTTCTGGGTCTGGGTTACCTCACTCAGGATGAGTTTTTTTTTTTTTTTTTTCTAGTTCCATCTATTTGCCTTCAAATTTCATGATGTCATTGGTTTTTAACAGTTGAGTAATAATACTCCATTGTATAAATGTAGCACATTTTCTTTATCCAATCTTCAATTGAGGGGCTTCTAAGTTGTTTCCAAGTTTTGACTATTAAAAATAAAGCTTCTATGAGCATAGATGAGCAAGTGTCCTTGTGGTATGACTGAACATCCTTTGGGTATATTCCCAAGAGTGTTATAACTGGATTTTGTGGTAGACCAATTACCAATCTACCACGAAGTGGCTGTACAAGTTTTATTCCCACCATCAATGGAGGAGTGTTCCCCTTGTTCCCCATCCTCTCCAGCATGAGCTACCACTTGTGTTTTGGATGTTAGCCATTCTGACAGGTGTAAGATGGACTTTCAGAGTGGTTTTGATTTGCATTTCCCTGATGGCTAAGGGTATTGAACATTTCTTTAACCATTTTTTTCCCAGCAATTTGAGATTCCTTTGTTGAGAATTCTCTGTTTAGGTCAGCAACCCATTTTTTAAACAGGATTGTTTGGTTTGTTGATGTTTAGTTTCTTGAGTTATTTTTATACTTTGGAAATCAGTTCTCTATCAGGTGTGGGGATGAGGAACATCTTTTCCTATTCTGTAGGCTGCCATTTTGTCCCATTGATGGTATCTTTGCCTTACAGGAACTTTTCAGTTTCATGAAATTCCATTTATTAAATGTTGATCTCAGTATCTGTGCTACTGGTGTTCTATTCAGGACGTTGTCTCTTGTGTCAGTGTGTTCAAGGCTATTTCTGTTTCTCTTCTATCATGTTCAGTGTAACTGGATTTATGTTGAGGTCTTTTTGAAGGCCAGGGTATAAGGATTTCACTAGATCTAAGATAAATGATAAATAGGCATTTATTGGGGAACACTTACACAGATAACTGTAAAAAAGCCACGGGAGTACTCCTCTGCCCTTCATACTGGATAGGCTGACCCAAGAGAAAGACCCTCATGAGTGAGTCCACGCCTTACACTTCCTCTTTCAGCTTCCATCTGCCTGAAGCCACACCCAAAGGGGTATGGCCACCATAACAGGCAAGACTGCTACATCATTTATTCACTTGGGCTTGAGTTTTGTGTAGGGTTATAGATATGTATCTATTTGATTCGTCTACATGCTGTCATTAGGTTGTACCAGCACCATTTGTTGAAGATGCTTTCTTTTTTCCATTGTATAATTTTGGCTTCTTTGTTGAAAATCAGGTGTCCATAGGTGTATGGATTTACATCTGGTCTTCAGTTCCATTCCATTGATCCACCTGTCTATTTTTATGCCCAAACCATGTGGTGTTTATTAATATATCTCTGTAATAAAGCTTGAAGTCAGGGATGGTGATACCTCAAAAGTTCTTTTATTGTACAGGATTTTTTTTAGCTATCCTGAGTTTTTTGTTTTTCTATATGAAGTTGAGTATTGCTTCTTCAAGGTCTGTAAAGAATTGTGTTTGGATTTTAATGGGGCTTGCATTTAATCTGATAAGATGACCACGTTTACTATGTTAATCCTACAGATCCATTAGCATGGGGGATCTTTGCATCTATTGATAGCTTCTTCAATTCCTTCTTCAAAGACTTGAAGTTCTTTTCATACAGGTTTCTTGGTTAGAATTACACCATATTATTTGTGACTATTGGAGTTGTTGATTCCTTGATTTATTTCTCAGCCCACTTATCATTTGTATGTAGGAAGGCTACTGATTATTTTTTTAGTTAATCTTATATCTAGCCACTAGACTAAAGGCGTTTAACAGCTATAGGAGTTCCCTGGTAGAATTTTTAGGGTCGCTTATATATACTATTATCTGCAAATAAGGTATCATTTGTGTTACATCGTCTTCAAATAATGATACTTTGACTTCTACCTTTCCAATTTGTAGCCCCTTAATTTTCTTTAGTTGTCTTATTGCTCTAGCTAGAACATCAAGTATTATATTGAATAGGTGTGAAGGGAGTGGACAGCCTTGTCTTGTTCCTTATTTTAGTGGAATTGTTTAAGTGTCTCTCCATTTAATTGATGTTGGCAATCAGCTTGCTGTATATTGCTTTTATTATATTTATGTATGTCCCTTGTATCCCTGATCACTCCAAGACTTTTATTATGAAGGGGTGTTGATTTGTCAAAGTCTTTTTTTAGCATCTAATGAGATGATCATGTGTTTTTTTCTTTCAGTTTGTTCATATGGTAGATTATATGATGGATTTTCATATGTTGAACCATCCCTGGGTCTCTGGGATGAAGCCTACTTGATCTTGATGGATGATCTTCTTAATGTATTCTTGAATTCTGTTTGAGTATTTTTGCATCAATATTATGCATGAAATTGTCTGCAATTCCATTTCTTTGTCAAGTCTTTGTGTGGCCTCATAAAATGAATTTGTCAATGTTCTTTCTGTTTCTATTTTGTAGAATAATTTGAGGAGTATTGATACTAGCTCTCCTTTGAAAGTCTGGTAGAATTCTGTGTCAAAACTGTCTGGCCCTGGGCATTTTTTTTTTTTTTTTGGTTGGGAGATGTTTAATGACTTCTTCTATTTCCTTAGAGGTTATTTAAATTGTTTATCTGATCTTGATTTAACTTTGGCAAGTGGTATCTATCAAAAAATTTGTCTATTTCTCTTATATTTTTCAGTTCTATAGAGTACAGGTTTTAAAGTATTACCTAATGACTCTGTATTTCTTTAATGTCTGTTGTTATATCCCTCTTTTTGTTTCTAATTTTGTTAATTTGGATATTCTCTCTCTGACTTTTAATTAGTTTGACTAAGGGTTTATCTCTTTTGTTGATTTTTCTTGAAGAACCAACTTGATACAAGGTAAAGTCATTCGACAGGAGGAAAATACCTTCATAAGATTGGGCTTCATACAATCTCTTAATTAGTGATTCATGGAGGAGGGTCTACCCCATAGTGGGTGGTTCTATCCCCTAGGATAGGAGTCCTGGGTTCTGTAGAAAAGCATGTTGAACAAGCAGCCATGAGGAACAAGTCAGTAAGAAGCTCCCCTCCAAGGACTCTGCTTCAGCTCCTGCCTCCGGGTTCCTCTCCTGTTTGAGTTCCTGTCCTGAGTTCCACCAGTGATGGACAGTGTTATGGAGGCATAAGCTGAATTAATCCTCTCTTCCAAAAGTTATTTTGGTGTTTCATCACAGCAGTAGTAACCCTGACTAAGACAGGGTGTAAAAAAATGTTTGAGCCCATGGGTATCAGGGAACTATGACTTCAAAACATGGTATCAGTTCACATCACTTGGGGCCACAGGACCTCTCCTAGGCCTCACATAGATTATGGGAAGAACAAGCCACATAGGAAGAGAGTTTGGCAATCATTCCACCCCACCCAAGAGAAATGGTATATGTGACATCTGTGTGGCACAGCTACTCACAGCAGTTAGAGTTGAAACCACCAGTATCTGGGAGAAGTGAGAACATCAGCTTAGGGAGTGGGACACCTGTGGACACCTGTGGACACCTGTGGACACCTGTGGACACCTGTGGGACGCCTGTGGACACCTGTGGGACACCTGTGGACACCTGTGGACACCTGTGGACACCTGTAGGACACCTGTGGGCACCTGTGGGACGCCTGTGGGACGCCTGTGGACACCTGTGGGACGCCTGTGGACACCTGTGGGACACCTGTGGACACCTGTGGGACACCTGTGGACACCTGTGGGACACCTGTGGGCACCTGTGGGACGCCTGTGGGACGCCTGTGGGACGCCTGTGGACACCTGTGGGACACCTGTGGGACGCCTGTGGGACACCTGTGGGACACCTGTGGGGCGCCTGTGGGATGCCTGTGGACACCTGTGGGCACCTGTGGGACGCCTGTGGGACGCCTGTGGGACGCCTGTGGACACCTGTGGGACACCTGTGGACACCTGTGGGATGCCTGTGGGACGCCTGTGGGATGCCTGTGGGACGCCTGTGGGACGCCTGTGGACTGCCTGTGGGCACCTGTGGGACGCCTGTGGACACCTGTGGGACGCCTGTGGGACACCTGTGGGACACACTGTACTCATGACTCAGTAATAAAAGGGAATTGGTTCTCCCTATGAGATGCCATGTGCTACGGAATTCCAGATGACTGTTTAGTGAAAGCAGCAGAACCCGGGGCAAGTTATTATGTCTGCAGGCATGGAGGGCCGGTCTGTCTGTGGTGAGGGCAAGGCAAGGAGCAAGAGGCCGCTTTTGTTGAGAAGGAGAGGGATACTTTTTATTGTGTCAAGTGTAATGAGGATCTCAGATGGTGTGTGTGTGTGTGTGTGTGTGTGTGTGTGTGTGTGTGTAACACACTTAAAAATATACAGAACAGCACACACCCTTTTTATGTTGAAGAATGGTTTCATCCAAACAACATCGCCAGTCTTTCCAAGATGCCCACAAAGAGTCCTCTGAAGTTCCTGTTGAAGAGGTCAAACCATTCTTATCTCCTCTTTGTCATCATCACTCTTTGTGTCTCAAGAGACATTCTATGCCTCAAACCCAAGCTGTGGCTTGATTTTGCTCTGCTCATCGGGGCAACGAGGTCATCGTTAGCACAACAGTGGGGTGTCGTTGCCGCTGCTTCTGCCCACAGTTAAAGAGGCTCTCTAATGCTAGCACTGGGCTTCAACCCATCATTTAGAGAGCTTGGCTTTCGTGCCTACTAATTTCTACCGTCTCTGTGTTCTACCGTCTCTGTATTCCTTTAGCAGAAAGTTGTTGACAGGCCATATCTCTGCTGTACGTTCAGCTCCTGGAGCAGGGAGAAGCATTGACTTCGTCTGCTAATTGTTAGTGCCCAGCCTAATAAAGCCTGGGTTCCTTTAACACACCTCAGAACTTCTCTGCACCATTAGCTGATGGTTCTCTGTGCTACTCCACTCTGTGTCCTTGCCTCTAGCAGGGATCTCACACCGAGGAGATGCTTACTCACAAGCTGATTTTGAGGGGAGCATAAGCAACCTATTAACAGCTAACAAGTAGTGTTGGCTGTTTCTCCCCTTTGTCGGGACCCGCTTGTTAAATCTGAATGTTTTCACAATGTGCTGGACCAGGCAGAGCCATCTCTCCTGTAAAAAGTGAAAACAGAAAAGCGAATGTCTAGGCCTGCTTACACCACTTACTTCATTCCCAGAACATCTGTTGTTTTTATTGGCTGTGCTCTGACATGATCTACATAATAACGACTAATTAATTCACCTACACAAGCATGGCACTAGTAGGTGTACTAGGCACACTGTTTGTGTAGCTGTACACATGCCACTTTCACATACAAGACTCCATACCACAGAGATCAGCATGGATTTAGATTTGTTTTTTATTAAACTCTGAAATGTTAGAATCTGGACGGAGGAGGTGGTTTTAGGATACATGAGAAGAGCCACTGGGCATACCTCGGGGTGCTGTCAGGCAGCCGTTGTACCCAAGAGATGATGCATTCCCTGAACATTCATGAGATCATGCGTGGTCCGGCCACAACTGGCTATTAGGAAAACTCAAGAATGTTTTTTGGGGGTGTCAGTTTCCGCTCTCTTGGAGCCTGGTTCTTGGGAAGACAATGATGCTCCACTGGGCTGAAGGGAGCTTTGGCTTCATACCCTGGCTACCTTGTCAGTTAAACACACTTTCCCAACTCGTGATTATCCACAAAACCCATGCTTTGCCATAAAGCGAGGCAGCATTGGCCGATGAGAACAAGGACGTCTGTAAGTAGATCTGTGCCACACTCAGACCTCAGCAGAAGTTTCTTTGCACCTCATACAGCAGTTACTGTAGAAACTTGCAACTGCTCAAAGTGCAGGGGTTAAGTGTCTGTGAAGGGCGCAGTCACACACGGGACATCTGCAGCGTGCCCTTCCCACAGGCTCAGGGGCCATCACTGAAGAGGGACAGAAAGAGTATAAGAGCCAGAGGTCAGTGAAGACCTGAACGAAACCCTGTCTTCTGCACGTGGCAGGGTGGCTGCACTCATGGATTCCAGTAGCTGTGGTTGTCTGCACAAGACTTGTATAAGATCAAGCCAGTCAACTGTCTGCCAGGTGTGTATTTCAAAGTTTTAGGAACACTGGCATAAAATTTCAGGAAGGCGTGTAACCTTGCAGCCGCTTTCCGCCCTTATCATTTTAGCATGCTTGCTTAATGAGGTATTTACCCGATCGTTCCTCCATCCTTCCACAAATACATGCTCTTCTCTGGATGCATTTCTGCACACTCCTCTCCAGACAACCCAGTGCGCACACCTAGAGTTTAATTCATTTCAATTTAACGCAAAATGCCCAAAACTAATGTTCTATTCCCTGAGTATGACTGATACCTACTACCACAGCCCTGACAATACCCGCCCCCTGGTGTTTGCTCCTTGCCACAGTCCCTTGTACTTATAACCAGTGGCTCAAACAGAGAGGTCAGTCACCCGCCCAGTGACGGTGCAGTGTACTGGAGCTTCCATTTTGTTAGTAGACTAGAACCAGAGACCTGTGTGGGCTTCCTGAAGTAAGGGGCCCTATCAGAAAGGTCCACATGTTAGGGAACTGGGTGTGACCCTAGCACCCTAACCTGGCCTGCAGCCAATACCCAGCAAGGAGCTAGCTGGTCCTGGGGTTCACAGTCAGAAGGGGGGAAATGCAGTTACCTGTAAAAGGAAACTTAAAAGGAGTCTCTTCCTGGTTTAGCATCCCGATGAGGCTGCAGATTGCAGAACGCTGTGCAAGGGATCCTGGGAAGTCACGCCTGAACTTCCCTCTATAGCGACCCTGAGACAGTGGGTGCCTGTGTTGTTTTAAGATGTAGCGTGTGGGGGAATTTGTTACATAACAATAGAAAAATGCAGATATTAACACTGGGAGAAGTGGGGGGTGTCACCGTCACAAACACTTGAGAATTTGGGGGCAGTCTTGGAACTCATCAAGCTTGAGAGAGAAAGCTTTGCTCTCTCTGAAATGATGGGAATAGGAACCGAGGCTTCCGGGGGCACAGAAGGGCCGAGGGCTGTGTGGCTGGGAATGGGATGGATGGTCCTTGGGATGTTGCGGTTGAAAGCTTGCCCACTCCCTTACCTATCTGGGAAGTAGCCACGCCCACATCCTCCTCTGCTATCTCCTGACTGTGTCCAGTAAAATGTGACAGGTGAAACTGACGGAGAGAGCTACTGAAGAGAAAGGAAGGAGTTGAGTGGAAAGATGGCTCACTCAGTAAGGTGCTTGCTAGAGAGCAAGCAGAACCCATGGCAAACGTGGGCATGGGGCTGGAACCACGGTGATGGTTAGGAGTGACTGGTCAGTGAGCTATCCTACTTGGCAAGTTCCAATGAGAGACCCTGTGTGGTGTCTGAAGAATGACACCCATGGTTGTCCTCTGGTCTCTATGTGTATGGGCATGTGCACATGCCTAGCAACAGATGTTAAAACAGCATGGTCTAGTTAAAAAAAAAAAAAAAAAAAAACAACCCAAAAACCCTGAGGGAGTGATGGCATAACCTTCAGCTAGATTCCTCAAGGTTGGGAAGTGAGCTATCCTGTCACTTAGAGGCATCTATGGAGAGGGTATGTCTCACGGGACCTCTCCCCACACAGGAGGGTAGAAGGTTTCAAAGGAATGTTTCTCAGCGTTGCTGTTGTGCTACAAATAAGACCAGAGACTCTCAAGGCTTCAGAACGTCAGATGACAAGTTGGAGATGACTCAGGGCAGAGAACAGAGGGCACCTTGTTGGAACTGCTGGTTCTAGGACCCTGATGGTCTTGGGTCCAATAGAAAGATCTTGGGATAGGTCTTTCCTAAGGGAGGCTGCAACTTCTGTGCTGCCACAGGCAACTGCATGGATCCTGAGGAACTCAAGGAGGTATTTCTTACATACCGGGCTAATAAACTGTCAGGTGACCTGTGGGTGAAGTTTTAAGCCCTGATTCTGTTAGTTTGTTTCAGAGTAAAAAACAAGGACAGGGAGATTTAGAAAGGTCATACCCTATAACCAAGGATGAGAGAGAGGGAGAGAAAAGAAGAGAGGGAGAGAGAGACAGAGACAGAGACAGAGAGACAGAGAGAGACACTATTACCATCACTCTGCAAGACCCTCTTCAAACTATCAGAGGCAAAGGCTCTTCTTTCTAGATTTTTGCCTGTTTTAGGATTTCATACAAATGGAATCATATCATATATACTTTTGGGGAAGGGTCCTGTCTGCTTTCACCCAGCATGTTTTAGAGACTTGTTCACTTTGTTGTATGTTGTAGCTGGTTGTTTTTATCGCTGACTCTTTCTCCACTGTTGACTTTTTTGTGGTTACTTCACCCATTGGTGAACATGGCGACAGTTTTTAGTTTTAGATGTTGTGAATGCTTTGTCATGGTTTTTTCATGCCTCGTTGTGAATAGATGTCTATTTTTACTTCTCCTAGGTGAATACCTAGTTGTGGATTTACCAGGTCATAGGACAGCTCTTAAATAGACTTCCAGAACTTCTCACCAACACCATGGAAACTATCCTTGCCATGCCGTTTCAGACTTCTTGATTTTAGTGGGTTGCTGTGGGACACAGCTGTGGTTTAATTCATTTCCTGGCTTCTAAAGATGCTGACTACTGCCTTTTCTCTTATCAGACCCTTGTATAGATTGTTCTGGAAAAGCTTCTTTTAAAGAAATTTTGCCTCTAATTTTTTTTTGAGGGTAGGAATTGTTTATATTTTCTTGTTGAGTTGGAGGGTTCTTCATGTTTCCTGGACACCCGCCTTAGGTCACAAATCTGTCATGCAAATATTTCCTCCCAGTCTGTGGCTTGCCTATGAATTTTCCTCCTGATGTTGTTTGATAGACAGGAGATTTTAATTTGGTGGAGTCTAGTGTTTCAATGTTTTCTGTTGTGGTTATTGTTTCATAGGACTTGTCAAAGAAACATTTACCAATTCCCAAGTCTAAGCACATTCTCCCCTAGGCAAGGACCACAGCATCTGACTGCAGCAGCCTGACAGGTTGAAAATTAGGTAATAGAAGTTCTCAACTGGCTTCCTTCCTTCCTTCCTTCCTTCCTTCCTTCCTTCCTTCCTTTCTTTAAAGGTTGCCTTGATAGTCAATGGTCAGCATTGTCCTTACAACTTTCTGCAATGGTGAAAGAATTCACTAAGTGTTCTGGGGTTTTTGTGTGAGTATCATCGTAAAATGTGTTTGATATAAGGAACTGGATCTGTATGTGTTCATACATATGCTGTATGTGGAAGTGTATGTATGTGCAGGTGTGGCCTCGTGTGCTTATATGTGGAAGCCAGAGGTGGACATCAGATGCCTTTCTGTATTGCTGTGCATATGATGATGATGGTGGTGGTGGTGATGGTGATGATGATGATGATGGCAGAGTCTCATCGTAGCTCTTACTTGCTATGTAGACCAGGCTGGCCTGGAACACACCTGTCTCTGCCTCCTGAGTGCTGCGTGGACCACCAAGCCAGGCTTCTACCTTATTCTCACTGAACCTGAAGCTCATCATTTTGGCTGTCTTGCCAGTGATGCTTGAGGACCTCCCTGTATCTGTTGTCCCGGCACTGGGGTTACAGACACATGTCCTGCCTGGCTTTTATGTGGGTGTTGAGACTTCAAACTCGGACCTCGTACTTGCCCAGCAAGTGCTCGTTTCCAGTGAGCCATCACTCCAGCCCAAGATCAATTGTGTACTAGTTATGTATGGTTGGGGACCAGATCATGCACAGTTTAGTTATAGGTGTTTGCATTTGCAAAGACATTTCAGAAGGATCTGCCTGTCTGTCTTAGGCAGTGGATGGCAGATGGGAACTGACTCTGAATGTATAGGTCACAGGGTTGCCTCAGCCATAATCTGTCTTCTGGCTTGGATGAAGGTATGTTTCTCCGTTTATTTATTTAATCTCTGCAGTCCCTCAGGGTATTTTGTAGTTTTCAGGGTAGCAGTCTTGAACTGATTTAGTTAAATTTATCCTTAAGTGTCTTGTATTTTTTTTGATGGTGTTGTCAGTGAGTTGATTTTCAAGTTTTGTCTTTCAGTTATTTGCCATGATACACTTTGTGTATCTTTCTGCCATGCTTTGAGTTTTACTAAATTCCTTTTTTACTAAATTTCTTAGTTCTAGTAACAATCTTGTTGATTCTTTCAAATCTTCTAGGTTTGTGACTAACTGACAAAGGGTACAGTTTTATTTCTTCCTTTATAATCTGGATGACATTATAATTGACCTTTGCTGTCTTACTTACTGACCCTCCAGGGAAAAGCCTAATAAAAACAGTGAGAGGGGACATCTTTAGCACAGCTCCCTGCTCCAAGGCTGAGGGGTCTCTGTGGAAGATGAGGAGGAAAGACGGTAACAGTCAGAGAAATCGCTCATCACTGTAGGAAACATGCTATTTCCTCCCAGCATGGAGGATAGAGTTGGGCTTAAAACCCCAGCTCTATCTAGAGAGACAGAGACAGATAGACACACAGAGACAGAGAGAGACAAGGATAGATTTCTTTAAGGGTGTGGCCTATGGTTGTTCAATCGCACTCTAGTGAATGGCCTCACACCCAAGAGTGTCTGGGTAGCAATAACTGGAACTTGACGGTTTTTGTAAAAGATGAGACACAAAGTTGTGCAGGTATGGAATGAGGATCATTCTGGGAGGACAGGGAAGAGAAGGATGGGTATGACTGAAATACAATTTATGAAATCCTCAAAGAACTAATAAAGGATTTTAAAAGACAGGACGTCAGGTGTGGACATCCTCACCTCCCTCCCAGTCTGTGGGGAAATGACAGTCTATCAACATTAAATGTGACAGCAGGTATGTGTGATATACTTTTGAAGTTTTTTATTTTTTTTTGAGGGTGGGTGTTGAGTTTTGTTAAATGCTTATTCTGCATTTATCAGAACACGGCTAGGACTTGCCTTTACCTTGCCCATATAATGAATGGCATTGATTGATGATTGAATGTTAATTCATCTTTAAGTTCTTGGATGGGTTCCACTTGCTCATGATGTATTAGCCCTTTTATGTGTTACTAACACTGTATTAAAATTGTAATTATGTTTATGAGTGGTTTTAGTCTATAATTTTTTTTTGTGGACACTTTTGCCGGACTTAGATTTTAAGGTTTTAGTGACTCATAAAACAAGTTGCAAAGGGTTTCCTTCTCAGCTTTCAGGGAGAATTTTATATTGTTGGTATAACCACTTCCTTACTAGTTATCCAGTGAAGCTAATGATGAATCCAACATTTTCTTTATGGACAAGTTCTTGACAAAGAGACCATTCTGTTTGTTTTGTGAGACAAGGTCTTGACTACAGCCCTGGCTGGCCTGGAACTCTTGCACTGTGCACCCGAGTTGGCTTCGAACTTGCTATAGTCACCTAGCCTCAGTCTTCCAAATGCCAGGAACATAGGCATGAGCTACCTACCACCCCTGGCGTAGATACTAGTATTTTATAGATAATGATTACTGAGATTTCATGTCATGAGGAATTAGTCAATGTCATCTAAGTTGTCAGATTCATTAGTGTAAAGTTGACACAGTCTATAATTATATCCTTAATCCCTGTAGACTTGGCGCTGACATCTCCTGTCTCAGTCTTGATGTTGTTCATTAGTGTCTTCTCCATTTTCTGGATCAGAACAGGTATATTAATCATATTTAGCATTGGTTTCTGACATGTCTACTTCTGTTTTGACACAGCATTGGTTTCTGTTCTTATGTTTAGCTTTTCCTCTGTCTGCCTCAAGTTTGGATTCCCTTTGTTCTTCTTTCCTTCGTGCTTTTAAGCTGGGCCCTTGGGCCACTGAAATCTTTCTTCTTTTAGAAAAGTCTTAAATTACTTTATTTTATATGGGTTTTTTGCTTTGATGTATGTGCACCATGTATGTATCCTGTGCTTTCAGGGGCTAGACAGGCATTGGATCCCTTGGATTTGGTGTTATAAGTGGTTGTGGACTGCCATGTGGGTATTGGGAACTGAACCTATGTCCTCTGGAAGAGCAGCAAGTGCTTTAAACCGCCAAGCTATCTTTCCAACCCCAAATCTTTCTTCTTTTATTCTGGGGGGCTTCGAAGGCTATTTTCCCTCTAAGGAGTCTGTCTCAACTCTGCAGATTTCCCTGTGAAATCACCATTTAGCTCAAATGTTGTCTAATTTCTCTTGAGATTTCTTCTTGAACCATACACTATTACATTTGTTTTTCAATTTTCACATATTTGGGGTTTTCTCACTATTTGATTTATAATTCTGTTGCAGCTGGAACTCATACACTTTGTGATTCTGGTGAAACTCAATGTTCTGTCTGCACTGGCGTAGCACATGCATTTGAGAGGAGGTGTGTTCTCCAAGTTCGGGGCCAGACAGTTCACACATTGCTCCAGGGTCGTCTTATCTGATGTAGTCCCGTGGTTTCCTCAGTCTCCTCCTACTTGCTGTCTACATCACTGTGGTGGTCTGACTGAGAGTGGCTCCTGCAGACTCGTGTGTTTGGATGCTTGGTCCCAGTTAGTGCAACTGTTTTGGGAAGGGTTAGGAGGTGTGGCCTTGTTGGCAGAACGTGCTACTGACACTGAGCTTTGAGACGTCGAAATCCCATTCCAGGCCCAGTCTACTTCCTCCCCCCACCTCCGACGTGCTGCTCAGGGTGTCTGTCAGCTGTCGGCTACTGCTCCAGCACCATGCCTGCCTTATGCTATGCTATGCTATGCTGTGATGCTGGACTCACCCTCTCAAACTGTAACCGAGCTTTCTTTCCTAAGTTGCCTTGCACATGTGTTTCTCACAAGCATTAGAACAGCAGCTAAGACAATCACATATATTACATATCACCCATTTACTTTAAATCTGTCTGTATCGAAAAGCCTGTAAGTCGGGCTGGAGAGGTGGCTCAGTGGTTAAGAGCACTTGCTGCTCTTCTAGAGGACCCGAGTTTCTCAGTACCCATATGGCATTGCACAGCTGTCCGTAATTTCAGCTGCGGGGGACCTGACACCCTCTTCTGGTCTCTATAAGCACCAGGCACACACCAGGAAAAACACCATCCACACTGAATAGTAATAGTTAGAGAGAGAGAAAACTACGTGTCTTTGTTTTTTTTTTTATTTTGCTTGCCTGTAGGAAGCATTTTTTTAAAATTTTCATTTTCCCTTAAACTTCATGTGTATATGATGTTCATGTGTGTAGATATGCATGTTTGTGTGTGCACACATACACGCAAGTACACAAGTACACAAGCACCGAGTGTGCTGCTTGTGCCTGCAGAGGCCCTAGGTTGGTGTTGGGGACCATCCTTACCACTCTTCCACTTTATTTATGGGATCGGCGTCTCTCAATCAAACCCAGAGCTCCCCAATATGGCTGTTCTTGCTAGCCAGCTTGTTTGAGGGCCCCTGTAGCCACCCTCTGGAGCTGGAATTGCAGGCAGGCTGTCATACCCACCCAGTATTTACATGAGTTCTGGGCATCTGACTTCTTGGACTTATGCTTTCGTGGCAAGTCCTTAACCACTGAGCCATCTGTCCAGCCCCTCCTCGTTCCCTTTCAACCCATTCTCTCTACCTGTTTTAGAGTTTTCCTCTCCAATTAACATCTAAAACGTTTTTGTGTGACTGGACGTAGCTGTCGTTTTGCTTGCTCTGATCCTGTGTGCCCGTTGCTTCCTCTTCTTTTGGGTGTCCGATGTCTTTTTAGATACAATTGCAACTGATGTATCTGGATGTTAGGTGTTTGCGCTTGCATCTGTAGTAGTTTCTCTAAGCATCGTGTGACACCCTCAGCTTTCCAGGGTATGTAGAGCACCCATGTTGTGCTCAGCGTTGAGAAATACATGAACGGCTCCTGCCATTACAGACCCCACGTTCTAATTCTACACGCACGAGGTTCCAACTTTCACTCTAGTTGTGCTTGCTAGTATATATGAACTGAGGAAAATGGTTTTTGCAGTTGTTCATACATTTTGCATATCCACTGTTTTCATGTTATGTGTATGAGTACTTTTGTTTGATGCATGTCAGTGTACCACATTCATGCCTGCTGCCTGCAGAGGCCATTGTTGCATCCCCTGGAACTAGAGTTATGGATGGTTGCAAACAACTCTGTGGATGTTAGGAGACGAACAAGGATCCTCTGGGAGAACCGCCGGTGCTCTTAACCACTGAGCCATGCCACCATCTTTGTCTCCAGTATTTCCAATAGTCCTGTTTTGGCCTATGTGAGCTTATGCCTCTTTAACATGGAAAACGTCCTGTAGCCATTTTAGTGCAGGTCCGCTCCCAACAAATTCTCAATTATCTTTTGTCCTGAGCTGTGTTTATCTTAATCCTTCACAGATGTATTCATGAATGGAGGTATTGGAGTGTCCTAGTTGGCTTTCTGTTGTTGTGATAAATGTCATGACCTAAAGCAACATAGAACAGGAAAGCGTCTTTGGCATATATATCCCTGTCATAGTCCATCAGGGAGGGAAGTCAAGACAGGAACTCAAGGCAGGAACCTGGAGCAGACCGCATGGGAGAAAGCTGCTCATTGGCTCAGCTATTGGCTCATGCTCAGTTAACTTCCTAGTGTAGCTCAGATCCACCTGCCTAGGGAATGATGCTGCCCACAGTAGGCTGCTCCCCCCACCCCTAATCATCAACTAAGACATTTTTCTCACAGACTTGGCCACAGGAAATCTGATCTGGCAATTCCTCACTTGAGGTTCCCCTTTCTCAGGTGACTCTAGGTTGTGTCGAGTTGACAATAAAAAGTAGCCAGCACACTGGATTAGCGGGTTTAAAATTCAGATTTTTCAATGTTTTAAATTCAGAGTTTTGAAGCCTTTCTGGGCTTTCACAAAGCCAGGCTGGAGGTCACATGACTGGCTGTTTACATGCTATGTTTCAGTTTCCCTTCATAGCTCTCACGGTTTCCTCTGTCTTTCAACTGCTGGTCGATTTGGTGAGGTCACCCTATGGGGCTCAGACATCCTATTAACTATAAAGTCTTTTTCTTTGCATTTTTCAGGCTGAATAATTTCCCTTGGAAGTATTTTCAAGTTCAACAAAGTCTTTCCTACATCATATCCATTATGCCGCTATGCCTAATTTATTTCCTACATAGCTTTTAAAAGAACTAATTAATTGTTTTGATTTTGTACATGATGGGTACATGTGTGTTTGAATGTGGATGTACACATGCTGCAGTGTTCACATGGAGGTCAGAGTGTGTCCGTCCTTGCCTTTGACTTAGTTTACGGCATGGTCTGTCTGCTGTTAGCCATTGCATCTACCAGGTGAGTTTGTTTGTGAGATTCCGGGGTTTTCTCGCCTCTGCTATAAGATTACTGGGGTCACGGGTATGCTGCCATTTCTAGCTTTAGGTGACTTCTGGGGATCGGGACTCAGGTGCTCACATGCACAGCATGCGTTTTATTCACAGAACCGTCTCTTCCACTTCAAACACTGAAAATTCTAGAGGAGCATTAGGATAGAAGCCAAGTGGAAAGGAAGGCTCAGATGATGTGGAGTTCTGCATGCTGCAAATATGTGTTGCTTTTATTGTTTGATAAATAAAGCTGATTTGGCCAATGGCTAGGCAGAATAGAGCCAGGTGGGAACTCCAAAAGTACAGAGAGAAAGAAGGCAGAGTCAGGGAGTTGCAATGTAGCTGCTGGAGAAGCAAGATTCGAGGTAATAAGCCACGAGCCTTGTGGTAAAATATAAACTAATAGAAATGGGTTCATTTATTTGTGAGAGCTAGTCAGTCAGATGCCTGAGCCATTGGCCAGACAATTATAATTAGCATTAACCCTTAGGGTGGTTGTTTGGGAACTGGCAGGCAGAACGAGAAACTGCCATTTATATTCAGATATTTCCCATCAAGCTCCTGGCACCCTTGAGTGCTTAGCCTCCCCCATTATCAAATCCTTCACTGAGGTAGTTCGTTTGTGATGACTGATAAATCTCCTTGACAGTTCCTCAGTCGGTGGGTGTTCCTTCTGTGGGCTGACAAATGTTTATGGACAGTATCAAATCTTACAGTGTTATACATTTTGTTTGACGTTCCAGAATTTCTCTTTAATTTTTTTTTTATGATTTCTACATATCTCTAGACACCTCCTGTCTTTACAAGTATACAGAGAACATTTTTGTCATTGCTTTTAAATTTTTGTAATTTAACAATTTGCATTGTCTAATGTATTTTCTATTGTGGACAAATCATATTTTCAGTTTCGTTTAGGTTATGTAATCTTAAATTGTATTTTGACTATCGGGAATGCCATCTGGATTTTGCTATATTTCTCTGAAGAATGTTGATTTAAAAAAAAAAACAACTAAACAAACCAGAATATTATTTGTTTATGCTTAAATTGAGTCTTGAGGCAACGAAAACTCTTAGGGCAGTTAATTTTTTCTAGCTTTAAGCTCTTTGACTTCATCTTCCACACGAAGCTTGGGTTTCGGGTAGAGAATTTGGGGCCTCTCTCCAGTCTCCTTTTCCAAACTTATATCTTCATTGTCCAGTACCCCTAGTTGCTTTGAGCTGTGTTCCTAGGTTTTGTAGGCCAGAAAATTCACGAATTTTCCTTTAGATGTTTAGATATTTGATTGGCCACCGCTAAGATGACTTTTAGGCTAAGAGCGGCACAGTTTTGTCTCAAGCTCTTTCGTCTTCCCTCTAGAGTCTGCCCATTTGCACTGAGGGTCCTGATTCCGTTTCCCCCTGGGCTCATAGTTGTTGGACTTTCTTTGTGAGGGCAGTCAGGGTCTCTTTATGTAGCCATGATTGTCTTGAAACTTGTCACTCTGTAGACCAGGCTGGCCTTGAATTCACAGATTCACTGACTCTGCCTCCCAAGTGTGAGAGTAAAGGCGTGCGTCACCATGCCCAGTTTCATAGCTGTTTTCTATAGCAGAGGGGGGTCCAGGAACTTCCTTGCTCATGGCAGGCAATGCCTCCTCATCTCCTTAAGGTTAAATGCCTTTAGATTTTAGGCAACCTGCATGGGACATGATGTCTCTTAAAAATAACATCTGAACATCCCTTGAGTCAACGTCAAAGTAAACGAAGACTCAAGATGGTATCAGCCCTGTGTCATTAAGTTCTGGCTCACTTTTAATTGCATAAAAGGATACAATCTTTTCTTCATTTACAACGTGTTCTGTTGCTTTGTGTTCTACTGCTATGGGCATGGCCTGTATCATAAAATACGTTTGAGAAAGACAGTTTTAAATGTCTACATAACATTTTGTTATATGGGTACAAACTAATTTACTTAGTTTATTATAAATTCATGTTTTTTTTTTGCCAATATCAGGTACTTTCCCATAAGACAACTTTGCATATAAATCTTGAATGTGGAAGAAATCCCTCTAACTGCTCCAGTCGGAACCAGCTTGCTGGACTGATTATTGCTTTCGGTGTCTCAGACATGTTGGCTTTTGGAGGACTCTCTCTGCTCATGCTGTTGTGATGTATGCCAACCAAGAGCTAATTGTGCATGTTTCTGTGGTAGTTAATCTTGATTGTCAAGTTGATTAGGTTGAGAAATGCCTAGGATATTAGCCAGGCATACCTCTGGGTATCTCTGCCGAGCAGTTTCAGAGACAAAAACATCATCAGGGCCCCGGCTTAATGAATGGATTAATCCCTTGATGGAGTCATAAAATTATGATACTGTTGGGAAGTGAAGAGGAGGAGGAGGAGATGGAGTTGAGTTTGGGTGTGGCCTTGGGCTCCTTGGGCTGCATCTTGTCTGGGGCCCCTCCTTCATACTGCTCCACATATTTTGAACGGTGGTGGATGTTGCTTCCTCTCTGAAACCATTTTGCTAGCTGCCTCAAAACAACAACGTAGATCCCAAACCTGTCTATGCTGCTGTTACTGTGATGGGATCAGAACACTAACTGACTGATGAGAAGTCAGAAGAGAGAGGAAAAGTTAGGAGGGACTCAATAAAGTGAAATAAAAACAAAATTGCTATCAGATTACTCTACTGGCCAGACAACTGTGGAAAAAAAAAAAATGGAAACCGTAGAAGTCTATTATTTATTTATTTGTGTGTGCTCGTGTGTGGGCGTGCAAATACAAGCATGAGCACATGCTACAGCATGGATGTGGGAGTCAAAGGACAATTTTGGGGAGTCAGTTCTGGTTTCCCACTCTGTGGGTTCTGAGGATTGAACTCAGGTCATCAGATTTTGTTACAAGTGCCTTTACACACTTATGCCATCTCAGTGGCCCAAGAAGCCTGCTTGATACTGAAGTCTTTAAGTTGGTTGTCCATTCGACTGAAACCGACCCAAAGTGAAGCACAGGCTGTTGGGGTGGTGGTCTTAGGATGTCGCTAAGTTCTAATAGGAGGGTCTGGGGAGACTCGGTCCTTCGCTGTAAGATAGATGGGTGAGAGATAATTTACATGTTTATATTGTAACTTTCAGATAACTGCTTTTGGGTCATTTGTGACAGTTTTGAGGCTTTCCAATTTAAGTGACCTTTCATTGAATTGACCAGGTTGTCCCAAGTGCTCATCCCAGAATCATGAAAAAAGGGAACTCTACTTCCCTCTCTGTGTAGAGTCCTAGAAAATGCAATTACCGAGTATTTTTGAGACCATTAATCCCCATTACCTAATTTCACATTTTAATTGTGTTTCTGCAGGAGAGATGCCGAGAAACGTAATCATTGTCTTTTTAAAGCTATCAATCCATATTACCTCGTTTCCCACTGGAGTGTTTGTATCACACCATGCTGTTTCTTAACTTTTAGAATGAACTTCCGAGCTGCTGTCTTTTCTCCAACTTTGGTTGGCAATCACAGAGTGGGGTCCTGGGCCATCAGCTTACAACTACTTGGAAAAGGCCCCAGGATTTTCCTCTGCTCCAATGGAGTAGAATCCTATTCCCTTTTCTGCCCACGATAGATCTTTGTGAACTTCAAAAGAAAATCCTAACCACAACAGCATTGGGACTGTTTGCTAACTGCAGCCCAGGCCCTTCTATCACTTTATAATTTTCAGGTAATTATATATTTGTTTGATGCCAGGAGGTGCCACAGCAGTCATTTATTAAGCCTTTCTTCTTACACCCTGAGTCCTGGGCTGGGGGTGAGGACGGATCTCGGCTACCAAGGCTTAGTGGTTTCTCAGCTGAGCTCCGAATGAACGCTCCATCTCAGCTCTATCTAATCCGGTTGGTTCTTTGATCTATACTGCATTGTGCCTGATTGCAGAGGGACGCGACGCTAGGCGAGTTCGGTCATATCAAGGGACCGTCCTCAGGTTATAAGATCAGGACTATCAGATGAGCTAACACTTGCTTACAAGCGCGCCAGGTACCGTTGGAGGTGCCTATGGGGATCGCATTACCTTATTATCCCAAGTAAACTTCATAATTATCTCAAGCAAATGTCATAATGGCTCTCTGCGGCTGTTCAACAGATAAGAACGCTGGAAGTGGAACCCTGCCTGCAGTTTACAAGGGTGGTAGAGTGAGGATTTGAGCGTCACAGTCTCAGTCCCCAGCCTGGATTCCTGTAATCCCTGCTAATTTCCTCTCTGCATGTTGAGAGAAAAGAGAGAGATGTCTTTATTTGAGGCAGGCACTTTTAGATGCTTTGTATGGTTTTAACCATGCAAAGGGCTTCCATTTACATCATCTCACTCCAGATTTGAGGAATAACTATCAGATGAGTTAAATGACCTGCCTAAGGGCATCACTGGGAGGCGACAAAGACAGAAATCCAGCAAAGATCGGACTGATTCCGAACCTGGCCCTGGCTTCTGCTTTGGCCTACAGGTCGGGGACGCCTGACATCATCCACAGAGGGCTAAAACATGTATGGACAGAGTTTATAGTCCAATTGGTAGAGTCTGACATGCTTGAGGCCCTGGGTTCAAACTTTAGCACACATAAACCAGGTGTGATGGTACACACATGTATGCATGTGCTTAGGAGGTGGAGGCAGGGGGATCAGAAATTCAAGGTCATCCTAGTTATATAAGAAGGTGGAGGCTAGTCTGGGATACATGGGACCCTGTCTCAGGAAACTAAAACATTTATGATCTAGTTTCAGAGTTTCTGATTTAACTGTAACTTAGCTGTAGGAGTTGGTTGTGCACGTGTGTGTGTGTGTGTGTGTGTGTGTGTGTGTGTGTGTGTATGCTTGTGTATATACAACAGTGCTCATTTAGAGGCCAGAGGATCACTTTTAGAAATCAATTTTCTCTTCTCACCACAGGGTTCCAAGAGTCAAGCTCAGGCAATCAGGCTTGGTGACAATCACCTGTATCTCCGAGCCATCTCACCAGCCCTCCGTGGGTTCTAAGATGCAATGCAAGAAATTGCCCACATTGAAGGGTGTCACAACTGTGATCATTTGGCGTCTTTTAATTTCTTTGTGAACACGTGAGAACAGGCAGCAAGTCACAGAGATGAAAGGTGTAGCTTCAGCTCTAGGTTAGTTTGATGAATCTCTGTGACAAAGTGTCTCAGACTGGGTGACTTAGGAAGAGAAGTGTATTTTGTCATAGCTCTGGGGTGTGAAGTCTGAAGTTGAGGCACACACAAGCTTGTGGTCCCTCTAGATTCGGGAAGAGTGCTTCCTTGCCGTTTCTAGTCCTTGGTGGTCTTTAGTGCCCTGTGGCACTTCCTGAGTCATAGCTCTACCAGTCTAGTTTCTGCCTCCATCGGCACAGGGATATCTTTCTCTGTATGAGTCTGGGAGTCTCTCTTCTCTGGCTATGAGGACTTAGGTCATTGGAACTAGGACCCAGACTAACCTACTGTGAGTTCCATTTTGTCTGACTTCATCTGTGCCAACACTGTTGTTAAATAAAACTGAGCTCATGGACATGCTGCATTTTAGGGGATTCTATTTGATGTAACAAAACCTGTACATGAGTCTCTTGAGAGCAAAGATGAACTTTTTGTTTTGGTACTGACAGAAACTCAATTGGCTTGTGTGGTGGCATTGCCTTTCCTAGCACTTGAGAGTAAGAGAGAGGTGGATCCCTGTGAGCCTAGGTCCAGCCTGGTCTATGTAGTGAGTTCCAGGTAAGCCAGAGCTAAATAATAAGGGGCTGTCTCAAACAACAATAACAATTTAATTGTACAGAAGAAGGGGTTTACTATATGTAACTATAATGTTCTCTGATCACATCCATCACATCACGCCTGTCTTAGTTAGGGCTTCAATTGCTGGAGAGACACCATGACCATAGAAACTTTTATAAAGGAGAACATTTAATTTGGGTGGCTTACAGTTTCAGAGGTTTAGCCCATTGTCATCATGGTAGAGGATATGGTGGCATGCAGGCAGACATGGTCTGGAGGAGATGAGAATTCTACATTTTTTTTTTTAAATTTAAATTTGAAGCAAGCTTGTTTTACATGTCAATCCTAGTTCCCTCACCCTCCTACCCTCCCCTGTCCCCCCCCATCCCATCCTCTTTCTGCTCCCCAGGGAGGGTGAGGCCTTCTATGGGGAGTCTTCAAAGTCTGTCGTATCATTAGGAGCAGGGCCTAGGCCCTCCCCCATGTGTATAGGCTGAGACAGTATCCCTCTATGTGGATTTAGCTCCCCAAAGTCCATTTGTGTACTAAGGATAAATACTGAGCCACCAGAGGCCCCATAGACAGCCCAGGCCTCCTAACTAACACCCACATTCAGGGGGTCTGGGTCAGTTTTATGCTGGTTTCCCAGCTATCAGACTGGGGTCCATGAGCTCCCCCTTGTTCAGGCCAGCCTGAACCCTGAACAAGGGTTTCTCCAGCCTGGTCTTGACCCCTTTGCTCATCATTCCTCCCTCTCTGCAACTGGAATCCATGAGTTCAGCTCAGGGTTTAGCTGTGGCTGTCTGCAAGAATTCTACATCTTGATCTGTGGGCAACAGGAAGTGAACTGTGACACTGGGCATAGCTTGAGCATAGGAGACCTCAAAGCCCACCCCCAGTGACACACTTCCTACAACAAGGCCACACCTACTTCAACAAGGCCACACCCCCTAATAGTGCCTCTCCCTATGGGGGCCATTTTCTTTCAAACCACCACAATGGACTTTCCTTACCCTCCCCCTTCCATCTTTCCATATCCACAATGGCCCCCTGTTTGCTTACTCATCCTTCCAGACCTCAGATTTACAAATGAGAGAACACAGAGTTTTTGATTTTGTGACTCAGACTTACTTCTCTTAACTCAAGGATCTCCAATTCTACCCATTTTTCTACAGGTGACACAATTTCATTCATTTTTATGGCTAAATAAAATTCTACTGTGTATATTCCACATTTTCTTTACGCATTCATCCACCAGCAGAGACTAGATTGCTTCTGTCACCTGGCTATTGTGAATAGAGCCATGATAAACATGGAAGTGTCGGCGTGTCTGCAATAATCAGACCTTGTTTATTTTGAGATATACTCAGAAGATACTGTCTAAAAAAACAAAACAAAACAAACTACTTTAAATACCTAAATACCCAAGGGCCCCAGCAAAAGCATGCATGTACTACTACATTTTAGAAAGTTCTGTATATGCCAATCTTCTTCTCTAGGTTTCTTTGGTACATTCAGGGATACAGGAATGCCACATGGGTGACAAGAAACCTCTTGGTCTAAATCACACGCCAACTGCACAAAATGCTGCAGAAAAGGGTGGGGTTGTCAAGGAGACTTTCTGAAGGGAAATGGGTTCCCATCCCCTTATTCTTTTGTAAGCTTGCAAGACCTATTTTCAGAGGTGTGGAAGACATCGCTGGCCCACCCATCATCATTCCAAATATGGCTTGTGAGATTTTTGTGTATCAAAACAATGGAAATTGGGAACTTTGCCTTCAAACCATTGTTGTATTCAAATGTGTTTTTTTTTTTTTTGTTGTTGTTGTTTTTTAATAATGGAAACTTGACAGCAGTTTGAAGTTCACTGAACTCCCAACAGTCTGATTCCTTAAGGAATATTTATGTGTTGAGCTGCATGCCCAGCTGTAATGTGTCTTATTTTCTCCCATAGCTGGGAAATATCTACTTACTGAAGAGAACACCATTCCTTCTTTGTGTTGAGGAGACCAGTAACCCAGGTCTTCCTACCTCCCTTTGATCTCCGTTTTCAGAGTCTCGACTTTTAATAAGCTAATACTTTTCCGTTTGAAAAGGACCATGCAGGATTTCATTAAAAAAAACAAAAAACAAAAAACAAAAAAAAAAAAAAAAAAAACTGCCCCGTTTTCAGGAGTAGGGAGAGGAGTGAATGCTAGACAAGCAAAGAGACCTGACTTTGAATCCCCAGGACCCATGTAGAGGCCAGGCATGGCCTCATTGGCTTGTAACACCAGTGTTAGGAGGTAGAGACAGGCGGGTTCCAGAAACTCACTGGCCAGCTACCATAGCTAAAGCAGCGAATTCCAGGTTCAATGTGTGACCCTATCTTAAAAACTCAGGTGGAGAATGGTAGAGGAGGACACCCTACACATGAACATGTACATATGACACACATACACACACACACAACAGGAACACATCACATCCATGCACATACACACACACCACAAACACATCCCACATGCACTCACTTGCACAAATATGCACACTTATCACACATGTGTACACACACACACACACACAGGCACACACACACACCTCATACCACTCAGGCTTTTACCTGCTGACTCATCTCCCCCTCTTCAAAGTTCTCATCAACCCGCTACCCCCACCCCAGCATCAGACCATCTGAAGCCGCCTTTGAATCTGGCTTATTCTGCCCTGGACTGTGTGATGTGGACACATGTGACTCATGGTTTGGAGAGTCCCCGGGTCAGTTCAGTAATTGGTGTGGAAGCAGAGACTCTTCTTTTTACAGAGTTCTGTGAGTCTACAAAGTCTTAATAGCAACGTTTAGGCAATCTCTTAAACAACCAACCTGTTTCCACTTAGAGCGAGCCCCTGGCCTTTCTGTCTTACTTTTACCTTCTTTAAACACGTTACAGCTGCTATAAGCATGCTACACTCGACCCTAGGCAGGGATGAAAGGCAAGTTGACAACCTATTTCTCTGTAAGTGCCCCAGAATCAAATTTCCAAGGTTCATCAGATGCTGTTATTGCAGAGTCTTCTCCAAGGCACGCAAGGCTGCAGGAAGATGAGGGCTGGCTTGTGTGTTTATGAACTGGGTCGCGATGAGGGCTTTGGCAGTGACAGCAGGGGAGGCGGGAGATGCGTTGCCATGGCTCACAAGCCTGCCTTCCAGTTAATGTGCATTATTAAGAGTGTCACAAATCCCTAATAAGCTACAATTTATTGTGGAGTTTTAAATTGCTTACCCACTTAAGCATGCAACGGTGCTGGTGAGGACTTTTTCTGTGGCCCCCTAAGTCATGAAACAAACACCTGTTCACTTCATGGAGAAGCGATTAACCAGTGCAACGCATAATAAAATAAACCCCACAAAAGAGGTGTTTGCATGGCTGCTCACTTAGTGGAGCTATTAAGACCAAGGCTGGCGAGCTGGAAGGTTGAGACATCTTCTGTCTGACAAGGCGCCGCAGCACATGGGCCCATCACATGCAAAGTGGTTGAGAAATGCATGTCGACTTGAAGTTTGCTTGAATTTGGCTCGCTCTTGACAACAAGGCCACACTCTGATCTGTGAAACTAATGAATACCAAGATCCTGCAAAAACGGTCTTCTTGAAGTTCTAGGATGCATCCCGAGGCAGCCTCTCGAGTGTCAGTGTATCCCAAGTGATCCCTGGTCACGGCTGGAAAGGCTACCGTCCTCTGCTCTGGCTCTGGACAGACTCAGGACAACAGTACTTGCGTTGAGAGCAGAACTGAGTGGGAGATGCTAGTGTTCATGCTCATCTGCCACTTTGTCACTGGCCATGTTGAGTGACACCCCGGAAGTCACAGTGACTGTGGTAGACCCTCCTGATCCTGAGAACAAAAGGAGGCTAAACGTAGGGCAGGCTGGAGAGGCTGAGTTAAGAGTTGGGGTATGGGAGACCGGGTGCCTGTATCTCCTGTTCCACATCCGAGCCTTTCTTTGCCTGTTGGGAGTTTTGGGCAAGGATTGCCCAATTTGCTCTTTTATCTACTTGGATAGGAGTAAGAACAGCAGGGTGGGGATCGTGCTGTTTTCTTTAGTTCATCTTGATGGAGCCCCGTGGCTGATCTTGAGGCCCACGTCTTTTGTGTGGTCCACTTCTGGGTTCAGCTATAGCAGTAAGATGCCGACCTCCATCCCAGGTAAAATGGTACTCTAGACTGGACTCCATCCTTTTGATAGGCTTGGATGTGGCTTTATTGACACCCTGAGATGTCAAGGCAAGCGGTTTGAAAAGTCAGTGTGCACACAGCTAGTGAAGCACCGTGCTTCTGAACACAGATGCATTCCTCGAGGTGAAAGGAACCAGGGTGTGCAGTTGAGGGACTTGGGTGGGCGGGCACTCACTGCAAACGCTGCGCCTCGGCCACCAGAGACACTTTGATGCTGTGGGGTCATCGGGTAATTCTGCTGAGACCTGGGCTCATTGTTTCTAGCTCCGGCAAATTATCTGACATCTCTGTACCCTAAGTTCCTAAATGGGAAGTAGGCCTGGTAGCAAACACACTAAGAATCAAGGCAGTTAACAACACACCAACCACCCAGAAGGTACTGGCACACACTCCAGAAACCATGGCCGTCACTGTCATCGCTACAAAATACCAAGTGCCTCAGATGCCTGGCCTTCTTTATTCTAACCATCTCGTAGATTCTGAAGACACCCTGGGACAAAGAGCTGGATGAGGAGGCAACAGCAGAGCAAAGAAGGGGCAGGTTCTGCAAGCTAAACCCCACCAGGCTGGGGTCATGGCTCCGCGACAAAGGTACCTAGCCACACAAGCCTGACGGCCTGAGTTCAACCCCTGGAGACCACACAACACCCCAAAAGCTGGATGTGGTGGTACGCTTCTGTAATCCCTGTTCACCTACAGGGAGGAGGGAGGTGAGGATTGAAGAACTGCCTGGTAGCTCAGGGCCAGCTAGCCTGGACTAGCCAGCATAGCCAAAGAGGTAACCGAGAGACCAGCCTGTGTCAAGAAGATGCAAGGTGAAAACTGACTCCCAAATTGGTCTCTTGATCTTTAAAGGCACATCGTGGTATGCTCACACTCACACACACTCACTCACACACACACACACACACACACACACATGTGCGCATACTCAAAAAAAATAAAATGACATCTCACAACCCAATCAGCAGCCTCCCCCCAAATCCCTTCAACTCTGTAACAAGAATATTATGTCTACAGGGAGCTGTGGTCCCATTGAGAAGGAGCAGGGCACAGACACAAGTTAAGTACCTTCAAATGTAAACAGCATTACAAAGAAAACAGAATTTCCTCCTCAAGTCTTAGGGGAAACAACTGGCAACCCATGAACTAGAAACAGGGGGTCATAACAAAACAGGAAAGAAACTCACACACTCTGGGCACTCACTGGGCTCTCAAGGACATCTGTCCTTAACACCTGGAGAATAATTTGATCCCAGCTACCTATATAAACTAGAAGCCCTGCATCTCCACCAGTCAGGTTGGGATTTGGGAGAGTTGTTCTTTCCTGAGAAGAGGGCATGTGTGGCATTGGTTCTTGGTAGCAGGGAGGCCATCATAGTTTGTGGGGAGAGTAAAGTTTATCTGCCAGCCATAGCAGATCAGTGTTCATCTATGCGTTACACGCCTGTCTCCCAGAAGCCACAGAGTATGGGAAGCCAAGCAGATGCTTGGGGGAGATACACTGTCACCTTTTGCTCATGATGGTGACCTCAGGTTGAATTTGACCTTTTTTCTCATCCTCCATCATCTGGACCTCTCCTCCTTGACTGCAGAGTGGCCAAACAGACACTCAGCATTTGGTTAACACCATCAGAGGACCAGCATCCTGAAGATGGGTCCCAGCCCTGATGCTGATACTGTCTGTAGGACTGAGGAGTCTGGCTTCTTGTCTCTGGAGATAGGGAAATGTCTTCCAGAATGGAAACAAAGGCAAAATGGTTCCTCGCCATCTTCTTTTCTTGCTTCATTACTGTTCGTTGCTGTGGATTTTGTGGTCACACAAAGAGTAGCCTTGGGAGTTTGGCAAAGGCTCTGATGCCCTGGCTAGCCCCCATTCCTGAACAGCGTGGCCTTGAACCCTGTACAACATTACCTATGAGCCTTCTTAGCTATCTCTATCTTCCCCATCCCAATGTCATTTAACGGTGGAGATGACAGGCCCCAGCAGAGGGAGAGAGGTCCCCACTGTAGCATTCGAGTTCTATAGCCACTTTGTGGTGTGACAGGTCCAACAAGGGGCTGGGGAGGAGCTCGGCTGGTGCATACTTGTCAAGTAAACATGACGATGTGAGTTCCACCACCAGAACCCATGTGACAAAGCTGGGCACATTGTCGAATGCATTTTAATCCCAGTGCCGGGGAGGCAAAGATGGGAATCTCTGGAACTCACTGGCAAATCAGTGAATTCTAAGTCAGTGAGAGACCCATTCTCACAAAACAAGGTGGACAATGTCCTGAAGAAGGAAACCCAAGACTCATTTTTGATCTCCCTGTGCAGGTACACATGTGCACACCTACACACACGCACACACACACACACACACACACACACACACACACACACACACACCGCCAAGGATCTTGCCCTCACTCTGATACAGAGGAAGAATTTTGCAATGAGTGTCTGTCCAGCTAAACACGAAGGGAGAAGAAGACTCGGGCTAAGGAGTTGACCCGGGTCACAGATGAACTCTGACTCAGGGGAAGGCTGAGGACTGAGAACAACGAGGTTCACTGGCAAGCCAGTGCTGTAGGACTGCTGTTCTCAGACAAATGGATCTATCCATCAAACCAAAGACGGGAAGCCTGGGTAAGAAGTGCTTCAGGCTTCAGGAACTATTCACACAACTAGGTTTGTTCTTCTTATCTGATTTTTCTCTGGTGCAGTTTGAGAACACTGCTGAATGCTTGGCAGCTGCCTTTCCTTACTTGAGTTGTTTGTCATTTCTGGGGCTGCTGCTGCTGTGAAGGCTTCCCTTTTGGGAAGAATTTACAGGCACATGTTGACCCAGCTGAATGGGAACAGGGAACAGCAGGGATTTTACACACAGGGACCAGCATGGGCTGCAGAACATGGATTCTTTTTCTCTCCTGACGAGCTGCTCCCGGCGGTGTCCTGCTGGACATGGACGGCATTGTCCAATTGGCCATTTAACACGCTACAACCCATTGAGGAACTCAGGAACCTTCAGGCTGAGCTTGAAATCAGCCTACCTTCCCTTCTGTTGGTGTCTGCTTTGTTGTAGTAATCTCAAGAAGGTTGGTTCTTGGTAGCAACAGTTGCTAGGTAAGGTGTGACTGCCTCCAGAGCCAGCAGAGAGGGTGGGAAGGTGAGATGAGATGGAGTGAGGCTGGACAGATGCGACACAGAGGGGCCTGTGGTAAAGGGGTGAGGCTGGACGGTGGCCACTGTGTCCTATCTGCCCCTGCTAAGGTCTTCTGCTCTAAGGGACTTTCCCTTTTTCTAAAAAGCTAAGCATGGTCTCCCCCAGGGCCACTTGTGGACTGACTGGCAACTTGTTTTGGACATCTCCACCTTCGAGGGACCCTGGAGCTCTGAGACTTGTGGGCAAAGTAGGCACTATTGATAGTGCACGAATACACTGCAGTGCTGCTTTAATGACCTCCGGCGCTGCCAGTATCTTGCCAAGAAGCTAGATACAGTCCCAGAGGTCAGCTGTTGTTTGCACTCCACCCCCCACCCCCAGATAGGGTTTCTCTGTGTGACAATCCTGGCTGTCCTGGAACTTGCTTTGTAGACCAGGCTGGCCTCGAACTCGCAGAGATCTGCCTGCCTCTGCCTCCCGACTGCTGGGATTACAGATGCGCCCAGCACTGTGTGGTGTAAGCTGCTGCTTGCATGGTTGGCCTTCAGGTTTTCCACTGAGGAGCTCTCCTCGCTGTAGGTGCTGTTATTACAGCCTCCCAGCTGCTCAATTCTAAGTCTCGTCTTAAGAATAAGTCCCCACGTCACATTTTCTTGCCTTCCCCATTCTGCATTCTTACTCCCCACATCTTCCCAGGCATCTCTGGAACAGCTTTCAGGCTTGCGTTTGTATTTTCAGAGGGCCAGCATGCGAGGGCCCTTCCTGAGGTCCCAGGAGGCAGGGTCTCCTGCCTGGAGAAAGGGGTTTGGGTAAAGACTGTCAGAGGAGCTGCTTGGCTTATTTCTAGAAGCATGAGTTCTCCAGGGGAAGAATGATGTCCTCCTCAAGGCAGAGACAGTAAAGTGGAAAGATTCAGGTCCGTCTACAGGGCAAGCACGGGAGAGACTGGAACCAGAGAGGAAGACTCGGGGACAGGGAAAGGTTGGGGCCTTTTTGAGATTGGGATCCCCAGCAGGTTTAGGAGACAGGCAGATTGGAGCCTGGCAAGAGGTGTGGGCTAGTGCAGAGATGGGATGAGGGCCTGGAGGAGTAGGAATGCCATGAACTTCAAGGGGAAAGGGAAATGCCAAGGGCCCATCACTTCCTATTATGAGCAGAGGCACCCCACGGAGTGATGCATGGGCCAAGCCTTGCCTAGGCACTTAGGCCAGCATTCAGCTCTCACAGGGGAGGAGGTCTTGACCTTGGTGCAGTGGGGGATGCTGAAGGACCAGTTTGAAGTGTGACAGTCACCAGAGTGCATGCAGTAGGAACCCACCTGTGTGAAGTTCCCTGAGACAGAATGCAGAGCGGCTGACGAATCCTGTGGCGAGGAGGGGCATGGGATGTTCCCGCCGAGTGGGGACTGAGTTACAGTTTTAGAAGATGATCTTGGATGGATGAGGGTGACAGGTGCCCAAAAATCTGACTACTTAGTGCCACCGAGCTGTGAATTCACTTAAAAACGTTTAAGATGCCAAATTTTGTGTTCTGTATGTGTTAACATGGTAAAAGAGAGAGAAGCCTTTATAGCTGAGCATAGCTGGAGCCAGGTCATTGCCTCCCAGTTGGGAGCTAGGCACACAGTCCCTGAAATCTGCCTCCTGCTAAGCCTAACTTGACCTCTAGCTGGAGCCCAGCTTCCTGGATCCCAGGCTCCTGTGTGTTACCTGTTACAGGGCTGATGTTAAGACTGCAGGACTTAGGGGTACATGTGTGGAGGTCTTCCTTTCCATTTTAGCAGGCTCCCAAAGTGTCTTCTCGGGGCTCCTGATCTGAAGACCCTTCTCTGCCATTGCCCATGCCCCTGTCAAGGGAACACACAGATGGCCATCGCAGCCTGTGTCCCTGCCAGGCCAGCAGTCTGGTTCCCTTTGCATGTGTTTGTGAGTAAAGACTGCAGTTTCGAATAGAAACTCATGAGATGCTACCCTCTCCGAAGGCTCTATACACGATTTCTGGTTGCCGGAGGAGGCAGGGGTGGCGGCGGCGGTACTTTCTTGAGTGGTGCAGCCATCGGTAAGGTAAAGCACCCTTGCCCATTTCCCCGTCCTCCTGTGGAAGCCCTGATTAAACTTACTGGGTCTCGTACACTCAAGATGAGACAGGAAATAGTGGAGGGGGCTTTAGCGGGAGTAAGGAGGGGGCAAGAAGACACTGGGGGTGGGGTGAGTGTGGTCACATGCACATTCGAAAGCATCGTTACAAACCCCATCAGGTATAATTAGTATATGCTAGAGAAACCATACTTTTAAAGTGAAAGGGAAATTTGTGGCAAACGAAAACAAGCCTTGCCTTTACTGGTGGTGTGCTTGCGATGTCTCTGCCCGTGGCTTGCTTGCATCTGACCCTTAGAGTTCACTTCCACCTGCCTCTTGGCCGCCCTGGGGCTAACAGGGAGCTCTACACAGGCTACTTCACGCAACTGCTGCCGCCTTGTTACTGCACACCACAAGCTCTGAACTTTCCCCTCTTCCCACACTCATCATTTTCAGGAACTATGTTGTAAGCCGAATGTAGCAGACTGCAGTCCCAGGGCCAAGCCCCTCCCACGCCCTGGCTTTGTAAATAAAGTTTTATTGGGACACAGCCAGGCGCACTCATTTCCATATCATCTATGGCTGCCTCAGATGGCACAGCAGGGTTGAGTGGTTGCCACAGAGGCCACGTGACCTGTAAAGGCAGAAATATTTACTGTCTGCCTCTTACAGGAAAGGTTGCCAATACCCTTGCTGTGAGAGGTGCTGGCATGTTTAATTCTTTGAGGATTGGAGTACAGAATTGTGTTTTCTTTTATTCCAACACACTGAAAGACGGAAAGAAAGTATCTACGAAGTATCCTGGGGCAGGCATGAGGCCACCCTGTGCAGCAAGCCTGCAAGTTTATACTTGAAGTTTAATGAATTCCTCTTATCAGGGAGACTGATGAGACCCGGGAGAGGATCTAAAAGGAGACATTGACACAACCTATTAAATTTCCAGCCTTTGGGGCTGGTGGGATGCTCAGCGTGTTAAAGTGCCTTCTGCCCAGGCCTGGCAACCTGAGTTCAGTCCCCAGAACCCATACTGGAAGGACAGAACCAACTCCACAAAGATGTCCTTTGATTTCCATCCATAGGCTGTGACACATGCATGCCTGCTTGTGCATGCGCATGCATGCAAGCTTGCATGTACACACACACATACACACACACACACATGGACACACACATACACACAGACAAGCATGCACGCACACACACAGACACACACACGGACACACATGGGAACAAACACACACACAGGCAGGCATACACATGGGCAGACACACACACACACCACACACACACACACCACACACACACACACACACACCACACACATACCACGCACACACCACACACACACGGACACACACACACGGACACACACACAGGCAAGCACACACACACAGACACACACACACTCACACACGGACATACACACACAGAACCACCAAGCCCCATTTCTCTTATTTCGCCTGTATCACTAGAAGTTTGTATGTTTATACACATGCACACACTGAAGAAGGTGATTTTCTGTTTGGTCTCTCTAAAGTCAGTCATATACATGTATTTAGTGTAACCAGTTAAATAAATTTTGCCTTATTTTGGTTAAATTCTACTCAAATTGACATTATGAAAATGGAGTATCACTGAGAACAAAAGAAATCAGGTCTGATCAAAACCCCCAGAAACACCCAAGGTGTTCCAGGCCTGAGATCTGCCTGTCTACCCACCTACTACCTCTGTCACATGTGTCTATCGTTATTTATTAATTATACCTATTTGTCTGCTAGCTAACCAACATCTATCAATCATCATTTGTGTACCTACCTATCATATTTCCCTTTGGCTTTTTATTGTCTAACATCTATCAAATATCAATCATCTATCTATCATCCATTATATTTATCCATCACTTTATCTACCCATGTATCTATCTACCATCTGTGCATGATTCTTGACCCCCTGTTGCTATCTATTAATAACATCCACAAGATCTTCGATTAGATGGGCCAAGGTTTCTCAACTATGGCATTGTTGCCATGGAGTCAGGGAATGCTTGGGGAGTGACACTGTCCTCTGCAGGGTGGGGTAGTGGCAAGTTCCCATGGCCTTGCTTCATTAGATTCCAGTAGCAAGTGAGGCCTTTGTCCACCTCCTGGCCTAGTCAGATGGCTCAAAACATCTCCAAACATTATGAAACATTCCTCAGAAGGAATGCCTGCAGTGAGGAGAGCAGATAAGGGCACAGGTATCCACATGGAGCTTCTTCCCATGTGTATCTCCTCTGCTTGGGACCCTGGGGGCTTCTGTGCTCAACATGATTCTCCCCAGGCCCCTCCACACCAGAGGGGTAATGTCTTGCTCTAGGCTCCTAACAGTTCTGAGTTGCAAGGTCTTTGGCCATTGAAAGGGTGGACAGAGAGTTCCTTCCTTGTCTCTTCAAGAAAAATGGCAGGAACCCGTGTGATGGCTTATTCTACAACCCCAGCACTGGTGCAGGAGGATCGCCATGAGCCTGAGGCCAGTTGGGATACTTGGTGAGATCATGCCTCAAACCAACAAACAAAATGAAAACACACACACACACACACACACACACACACACACACACACACACACAGAGAGAGAGAGAGAGAGAGAGAGAGAGAGAGAGAGAGCAAGAGCAAAAATCTCTTCAGTTAAAAGGATCTGTGAACTATTTCAATGATGGAAACCCCCTGCAGATACACATAGGTATCTAGAAAATAGAAAATAGATACTTAAACATCTGAGATACTTTGTAAGAGGAAAAGGTTAAATAAAATGGAAGGAAAAAGTTAATAAACTTGAAGGTAAAATATTTGATAATTAGACGACTTTCAGAGGCACGCTCTCTCTGAGCAAGAGCCATTTTATGTAATTCCCCGACATCGAAACAACAGCTCTCCTCCTTGTTCAAAAAGAAGAAAGGAAGCAAGACTCAGTCCTATCTCAGTCAACAGGATCAGGGCTGAGTAATCCCTATAATCAGAAGCTAATTTGCCTTAAGAATAATAATAGTAACAATATGCCTGTTATGAAAGAGTATGCCTTTATCGTTTTATTTGCCTGTGATTATGTAAATCCCAGATACACGGCGGGCGGTGTGGGGAAGCTGTAGAGAGCTGCCCTGCCTTCACTGGGAGCCATGCGGAACCGTGAGCAGGGCCTTCTGCTGTGAGACAGAGCCAAATTTCTTCCCTTGTGCAAAGAATTTATTTTCTGCAGATTGGCTAAAACATTTGATAGTTTAAATACAAGATGTTGGAAAAAGAGCTGGGCTGACAGCCTTCTCCGCTTCCTTCTCTTCTTCCTCCGCCTCGCCTTGCCTCGCTCACTCTGCACTGTGTGTATCCGCACCCCCTGCCTGGCAGTGGCCCGAACCTCCTGTAGGAAGTACTTGGGATGGGTTCTGAGTGGGCCTGGCTCAGGGACTCAGCCTGCGCTTCCCCTTGTCAGGAGGTCCAGTGCTGCCTGGCTCCCGCCTCCTGTAAGGCGTGACCCTTCACCCGTCCAGTCTCAGCTCCCCTGGGGACTCAGCTTGCCATCCATGCAGACTAAGCAGGGGGAGTGGGCCCCGGTGGGATGGGGGCTGCCGTGTCGTGAGAAGTCAACATGATTGCGTGGGCTCTCAGATCTGGTGGCTGTCCTTCCCTGAGTCTAGAAGATGGATGGCTGCTCCCCAGAGCTGGGCTCTGGACCCCAGCCAGGTCAGGGGAGGCTCACTACTATGGGGCAATTGCGTCTGTGAGCTTTTAGATGTTTGCTTATCCGTTATTCTCCAGCTGTGACCCCAAATCCTATACGTTTTTGTAACCCACTTTCCCTTCCTGTGACAGGGGACTGATGACTATCCTTTATGGCAATGTTGGTGGAAATGTCAGCCAATGTCCCAGCTCTGGCATTCCCACCGGGTATCGGTGGCTTCCTGGAAGAGCTGTGACATTGTGTCTTTTCCTCTCGTGCAATTCTAAGTCAGTTCAAGATGTGAGATCACCAGGAACCCATCTACATCGGGGTCCCCTGGAGCCACCCGGAGGCAGAATGAAGTGGCACCTTTCTCATCGGCCACAGTCCCCAGAGCTCCGCTTGAGTTTTCAGAAGACAGCATAAGGAAAGCTAAGACTATGAAGAGGGGAACTGAGGCACAGAGAGTCGATACTACTCAGTGTCACTCTGCAGGTAAATGGCGGGCAGCGGAAGAGTGCAACCCGTGTGCTATGGCGGATCAGGGCGTTTGCAAAGGTGGCTGCCAGCATTTCCCACACCTCTTGCTGTCCTCAGCCACCTTTTCATTCACAGAAAATTCTGGATCGATGAGAAATAGCTAGAGAAATAAGAGTGGTGTACATGTATGTATACTGGTCAAAACGTTCTACGTCAGCTTTTTGTTCTACCCCGTCTGATGTAATTAAGTCTCCTGAGTTAGGGGCCTTGATCTAGAAAGTTCTCTTTTACTCCTTATCACCCTGGTTATCCACTTCTGTTTAATAAACCAAGCCCTTCCCTGGGTCTGCTACCTGATCTTAAGCAGTTTCTACAGATCTCTAAGTGCCTGAAATCCAGTCTCTTCCAGGGTCTAGAAGATAGCAAAGAAGCCCAGAGAATTCAGGAGGGTTTGGACAGGGGCAGCACCGTTGGACACGTTTAAATGTGGAATTTGCCTGGCTTGCACTCAGCTTGCTCCTAGAAAGCATTTCACAGAGACACATATTTCCAGGAAAAAAAATGGCATTTTTCTAGACATAACGTGAACACTGAAGCCAACTTTCTAGGCTGTGGCTACAAACTACCTTTTCCCAAACTAAATTCTGATGACGGCAGACCGAAGGGGCCCCAAATTTGGTTGAAAACTTCAGAGTGTAATTTTGAAGTTTTAAAGTGTTGGGAAATTTTTCTAAGTACAGAAAACAGCGTAAGCACAGGGAAGAATTTGCTGCAAACAAACAAAAACAAACAAACAAACCCACCTTAAAAACAAACAAACAAACAAACACAAAAACCCACAAATAAGACCAGGACAGAACAACAATAGCAAACTGACTCCAGGGATCCGACCACATCACATTCAGAGCAGCCACCCAAGGCTAGTAGGCCATCTGAGCATATTGCAAACCATTTGAAGGTGGCTCATTTCCTCTCTTTCCAGTCTTCAGGTGACTACCTGAGATAAGGCACTCTGACTTAACTGGACCGGTACCACTTGGTTATTTATGATGAAGCTGCTCGAAGAAGTTTGCCAGAGTATTTTCACAGAGCTTGGAGTGGTCTGGACTCCAGAGATTTCTCCCCCATATGAGAGAGGCATCTAGGGACATGGCACAAAGCGAGAGCGGAGAGCGTTACTCATCGCCTCTCACTGGCTGGTCTGCAATTATGAGGAACGCTCCTGGGGCTGCTCTTGGTTGGGAGAGAGGGCTGGATTGCAAAGCAACAGGATAATTGGGCACAATTGAATTAACTGACGACTAACTGTCAGCCTCAGCTGCCACCCTCCTCGGGAAATTAGGTTCCCCCTGCAATGCCACCCTACAACATGCACGCAAATGTGCGCGCGCGCGCACACACACACACACACACACACACACACACACACACACACAGAGTCTAAAACAGCCCCAAAACATCAAGACAGTGAAAAAGAGAAAAATGTGTGAGGAAAAACACTTTGTGAACTCTGTTCCGACGCTGCTTCAGTGGGAGATTGTTCCCTTGCATTGGTACGACAGTCATCAACTGCTCTCTCTCTCTCTCTCTCTCTCTCTCTCTCTGTGTGTGTGTGTGTGTATCACTGTTTCTGTCCTAATTCTGCATCTCTTTAGTGGGTGTGAACAACACAGTAGTAGACATCTCTACCACGGTGAATGCCCCCGTCTGAAGGTTGCTCCCTGTGCTTTAGCTTTCCCCTAGAATCTTGAGGCTGTGTTGGAACAGGAGCCAGGGATGCCACCTATGGGTGCAGTGGAGGGAGTTCTGGGAGCTGAGCAGGAGCTGAGCCCTGGCTCTGCCTGCTGGTGAGCTGAAGACGACATTCTCCTGCCTGGGGAGGAAGGGACTTGTTCAGATAGGTGCATGCCACCAGCCTTGGTGTGATGGCACCGAAGCCACTGGTCTGGAGGGAAGGCTGCTGTGGGCCAGGGAAGCGGCAGGGCTCCCGCCAGCACCTAAGCTCACGTAAGGGCCAGTCAGTTCTCTTTGTACTCCGCACCACAGACAGCACACTTCTGAGGCCTGAAATGCCTGTTTTCACTTTTAATATTTGTCCTCTGTGCATTGCTAGTGGGACAAGGTCTCCTCTTCTCTGAGTAAGATTTAACACATTCATCACATTTAGTAAAAACAGAAACAAAGCTCTGAACAGACAGAAAGCCTTAGCCTCCCCACCCAGGGGTGCCCTATCCAAATAGAATATCTGATAAGCAGGGTTAGTTTCTCGTGCACAGAGGCCCCGGGGTGCTGTTTGGGACACACTCATAGCCAGTGTTTTGTGCTGCTTAGCCAACATTGCAACTTGACCGAGAGCTATCTGGCAATGTCCATTAAAATTAGGCAGAGATTAAGAGATAGGCAGGCTGTGTCTACTTCGCAGAAGGCTGGCGGATGCACTGTGGGGCCAGCCAGACCACACCTACCTCTCCCCAGGACACTGTCTAATGTGGTGGCCCTTGCTGGTGGCTACCAGGTTTGTCTGGCTCTCTTGGTTCATGGGAGGATGGTCAATGACCTGTGAATGAAGGTGACAGCTCTTTTCAGGTGTCCCCACAATCATGTCCTCCCTCTGCATGTGACTTTCTCATGGTATGCTTTTCTTGAAATTCTGGAAAGGGATGGCACCATGCATGGTGGCTATGGACCGAGTGGGGCGTGGTGGGTAGAGGAAGGGGAATGAGTTAGCACAAGACACCTAGATTGGAGTGGGTTTCTGTGCAGCATGACTGAGCTCCCCTTGACTGATAGACATTTTGTGGTCACTTGGGGATAGATCCTCATGTCCTGTGACACTTAATGTCTTTATCTGGGAAAATAGTGTCACCATAAGTAGTCTTTTAAAATGTGCATTTTGACTTGGAGTTAAGTCTCACAAGAAGTTGCAAAAATAGGACTGAGTGTTGACACAGTCCAAGACGTACACAATGAGCTCTTATGTGGGTGTGAGGGAGGTGATGGTTAATCTTAATTGTCAAATTGATGGTATCCATAGGTGCTCAGAGATTAGCAAAGCCCTCAGTTCTGGGCGTTTCTGTGAGGATGTTTCAGGAGATCACATCTCGATGGTTCTGACCTAATGGATGGGTTAATCCTTGATGGGTTCACAGTATGGGATGTTATTGGAGAGTGACTAAAGGTAGGCAGAGGTTGGAGGGAGTAGTCACAGGTGATGTGATGTGCCCTTGGGGGCTGTATCTCCTTGGCTTCCTCTCAAGTGCTTCCTTCCACTTCCGGTCTGCCAGGGAATGAGGCTGAGAATCTTTGTCAGGGCCCTGTTGCCAAAGTGATCTCTGTAAGACTGTCCTAGAAACAAAGCCAAGGCCCCCAGAAGGAGTCTTCTGAGGCTGGGAGTGAGCACCTCCCCTCTTCTCTTAGGATGCTGTCATGGGATATTTGCTCCCGGCAAGCAGAGCAGGGATAACACTACTTTAAACAGAGGACCAAAGTTGCCCACGAATCTGAAATTCTTACTGAAATCAAAAGTGACTGAAAGTTGATGCTGGACAAGCTCACACATATCCTGGGAGACAAGCCCCTCCCACTGTGACTGAGCAGCTGGCCCGCCTCACGACTGTGGCCAGCCGAGGTCCAACCTGTGAAGTTAAGCCTCTTCTAGGAGTGCCTGCTCCTCATTAGCTACGATTTGACATTTACAGTTTCTCTTTTCCTAAGGGAAGTGGTCCAAAAGGTTATGTAAGTTTTCTGTCTTTAGACACATTCGAAAACATGTTAAAACAATACAGAATGTCTACTGAAACCACACGCAAGCTGAGAGAGTCGGCGAGGAATCTGTTCCATGGAGAACACATCCTTGATGAGATGAAGTCAGGGTCCTTTTAGGGACCTCTCTCCCACTTTTGGGATACTGGGTGGCGAGTCACAGGATGCCACATTTTGGCCGTGGCTGTTGTTTGTCTCCTTTTCAGAGGCATTGTTTCTAGGGCTGGCCCATCAGAGCTCCCGTGAGTTCCAGATCAGACATGCTGCACAGAGCAGGAGGCAAACAGCCCAGGTTCGGCTGGTGCCTGTGTCTGAGAGGTCGTCCCCATGTGCGCCCGCCTATGACGCATCTGTCCACCTCCAGAGTCTTCGATTTTAAAGCAGAAGGGTGGGCGCTTTCTTTCCAAAGCATCCCCTTGCCCTTTTAGCTCCTTGTTTGTTAGCTTTGACATTTGGAAAATCCTGCCCAAAGCAGGGCTCCAGCCCAGTGGACAACCTTGTCAGTAACTGACTTCAAAGTAATTGCAGACTGGTCTTCCCCTCCTGCTCTGGGGACTTGGGGTGGGGGATTGGCTCCCTGGGACTCAGATTATGTTATCAGTCTTGTCTAACTGGTGTCTAAATCATTTCAGCATTTAAGATTTTTGTTATTTAAAGATCAAGCTAGGCCCTTGAACAAGTGAAGACAGAATGAGATGGAAGATAAAAACCGTTTTTACTAGGAGCTGTCTGTGTGAAGTGACAGCTTAAGTTCCTGCCGAACCAATGCAACCTTTTGCCCAGTTTTAATGCTTGCAATGGGGGACGGTCTTGTTTCCAAGTTGTGCTGTGTTTGGGATCTTAGACTGTGTAGAACGTAGCTTGATTCTTGGACTAATTTCTATGTATTATATAATTTCTCTCTGGGCATGCTTATTTAATGCCATGCAGAACTTGGTCTCTGAAGCTGCCAACGGGTGTCTGTTCAGTGCTTGGATTCATTTCAAGCTTTGGGAGGCAGTAACTCCAAGGCTATGCAGGCCAAGGATTCCCACATAGGTAATGGGGGAACAGAGTCAATGTGCGGTGGAGACATTTATCTCTCAGAGACTAGTCTTGTGCTTAATAGATGTGATTAGGACCTGATGAGCTTGGGGCATGGCAGAAGTTGGGCTAACGTGCTGCTGTGTTGTCCCTGACACTCTGAATTGCACATGCGTGATGTGCAGGCCCGTTCCGTTCCCTACCTCGTGTCTGCCAAGCAGTCACAGTAGCCCTGCCCACTGCTCTCCCCATATCCCTCCCCCAATTGCTCCCTTTCCGCCCACATTCGTGAAACACCTACCATGTGTCAGAATGGATGTTAGGACTTCTCAAGAACTTAGTAAGACAGAGTTCCTGCCCTCCTAGAACACACATTTGAACCAGATACCCAAGACCAGAAACATCTCCTGATGTCACCAGAGTCTGTCCTGGGTGGGAGAGAGGTGATGGCTTTTGGGGATCCATTTTGGACCCATGAGAGGAGCTCGTGAGCACTCTGGAAGCCAGAGAGGTTACAAAGTGCCTCAACAAACACGTCCATAGCAAGGGGGGCAGAGTATACTGTGTATGTGGGAATAAAATTGCCCTGTGTTCTGTTATAAAGAAGTGGTACAGGATGGATGGGGAGAAGGACATGGGACTCGCCGGGGAAGGACTTTGACTACCTAGTGAGGTGGCTCAGACATTGCCTGCCTGGAAAGCGGGCATCTTTATGGGCTCCTACTTATTTCTGTGCTGTAAATACGTTTTGAGTTACGTCTTGAGAGAAACCCCCTGCCGTGCGTCGCTGCTCATAGTGTGTGAGACCACTTGGCTCAGAGATTCGTGGGGTATTAAGGTGAGCAGGAAGTGCTACGTTCCCATTGGGATGAACCTCTCACCAGAAGTTTTTTTTTTTTTTTTTTTCTTTTAAAAAACTTTAATGTTCTTTGTGGTTCCCGCACAAGCATTCTAGACCACTCCACTTCATGAAAATCTGTAATATATCTGAAACACACGGGCTGCTCAAGCTCACGCGTGCCATGCTGTTGAGCGGTGAATCCGACGATCTGATTTATATCACTGCTGCCCTGGGTCTTGCTAGAGCAGTGACCTTGTTTCCTGGGGTGTATTAGTTTCCTTCCTGTTGCTGTGATGAAACACGGCCAGCAAAAGAAATTTAGGGAGAGTGGCGGGTTGAACGATCATGGCTCCCACAGACTCATACCCTCAAATGTTTGGATCCCACTTGGCGGACCTGTGGGGGGGGATTAGGAGGTGTGGTCACTGAGGGTGGGCTTTGAGGGTTCAAAAGTCAACTGCAATTCCCTGTTAGCTCTCTCTGTCTCTACCCTTGGCTACTGCTCCATTACTATACCTGCCTGCTCCCTCCATGGTAGTCATGGGATTCGCTCTCTGAAAGTATAAGTCACTATTAAACACTTTCTTCTGTAAGGTGCCTTGGTTACACTAAAGTCATAGCAATAGAAGAGTAACAAAGACAGGAGGGAAAGGGTTTATTTTATCTTTCAGGTTTCAGTCAATCACCAAGGGAAGATAGAGTAGGAACCCAAAGGCAGAACTACTTCTTGCTAGCTTATACAACATTACTACTGACCAAGAAATCCACTCACAGCCAAGGAACCATGTAGGATGCTGCTGAATAGCTTGCTGAGGCTCATGTTATGTCAGTTTTTTAATACAGCCCAGTTTTCCTGCCTAGGAGTCCTCCTACATCAGTTCATAGTCAAGACAGTCCCTCCCGGACATGCCCACAGAACAATCTTGTAAAAACAATGATTTAGTCACCTTTTTTTCAGGTGACACTGGACTGTGTCAAGTTGACTGTTGATGCTAACTAGGACATCAGTTTGTACTGTCCCATGCAGTTGCCTTCTCTCAGATTTCTCTGCCCCCTCCATCAAGCTGGTCTCCTCCATATCCCTGTGATGGCTCTTCTTGGTTGCCAACCTGACTACATATGGAATTAACTAAAATACAAGAAAATGGCTGGGCATACCTGTGAGGTACTTTTGCCTTGTTAAATCATTTGAAGTGGAAAGAGCCACTTCTAATCTGGACTTCTGAGGTGGGAAGGCATACACCTTTAATCCAGATCTTTAGAAGTAGGAAGACCTGCCTCTAATGTCAGCCACACCTTCTGCAGGCAGCCTAGATAAAGGACATGGAAGAAGAATGCTTCTCTCTTTGTCTGCTTGCTCTCACCCTTGCTAGCAAGTCAATGCATTCATTATCATTAGAGCCTATTTCTTTAGAATTCCAGTATGTACTGCAGACTAGCTGAGACGCCCAATTTCATGTTCTGAAAAGCTGCTGGAGTCTTGAGTCTTTTGTTCATAGGCAGCCATTGTTGAATTATATATACCACAGCCTGTAAGCCAGTCTAATAAATTTCATATATATACATATATATAAGTTCGGTTATTCTAGAAAACCCTGACTAATACATTCCCCTAGGTGCATCCTATTTATTCCTCTATTTAGCCATAGCTGATGATTCTCAATGATCTGCTCTGGATTTCTCTTGGGAGGCAGAGTTCTATTTGACTTGTGGGTAATTGACCTATCTGAGCCTGAGACTTTCTATCTGTGTGACACAGATGATAAAAATCGTGATGCTACAGGCACTGGGCCAAATGATTTGCACTTGTTAACATGTGTACTCCCTGTGGCAGCTCCTAGTTAGGTCTTGTTATTATTGCCATGGTACAACTAAGGAAACAGAAGCAAAATGTGGCTAAGTAGAAAGAAAGTGTGGAGTAAAAATAGAAGGTGAAAAATACAGAAAAAGTAAGGTATTTGGAAAATAGTGATGTTTGGAAAGTATCAAATAGGTATTTTGAAAAGCCTAAAATCATGTGCTTAGTTATAAATAAGTATCTATGTAATTGGAGTCCAAGAAGGAAAAAGAGAAAGAAAAGGGGAATCGAGGAAAAGGAAGACATGCCAGAAGTTCTGAAAGCCTCGAATGGATCAAACGTGGATGGAAGGCACCCGACGACAAACTCCACAGAACATATAACCCGAAGGAGATTGCACCAAGGTGTGTGAGTGTGTGAGACAAACGGTAGAGAATCGAGGTGTGGCAGGTAAAGCCGAGGGACACCCCCAAACAGCTTAAAAGACAGTGGAAACAGGAATCTTCTCAAAGAAGCAGCAAGGAGAGGAACGGAGGCCAGGAAAGAGGGGGCATTGTCCTTGAAATGTCAAGAGAAAGCAACCAAATTCTATACCACAAAAACTATCTGTCAAGGAGGACCATGAATGGGAGCATTTCCCACCAAGTGCAAGAAGCAACCAATACCAAAGATAGTCATCAGGCACAGGAGTAGTACCCTAACTGAATGCTGTTAATGGAGAAAGGATTAAAAAGCAACACAGGAGGGAACTACACAGTTTGATCAAAACGAATCTTGATTTGATAGGATAATAATAGCATCCTGTGGGATTTAAAATATATATTGAATTGTGATGTATGAAAAATAATAAAAGTTGGCTGGAAAGCACAAGAGCCAACACATTTTAAGGCTACTGAATTATCTAGGATATGAGGAACATGTTGGAATTTGATAATTAAGAACTAATATTAAAAGAACAGCAGGAATTAACAAGTCTGTTAAAAAAAAAGGAAGGAAGTAATAACAAGCAAAAAAGTTTACTCAAAATAAGGGGAGAAAAGAAATTTGGAAACATATTTAAGAAGGAAGATGGAGCTTTATGGGAAGTGATCTGAGGGGTTGATGAGACTAGAATAGAGAGGAAAAATAAGGAGGACATGGAAATAAGAACCAAACGAGAACTCTAGAGATGGAAAACAGGATCTGAGATGGACGGGTTGATTAGAATTAACAGTTTCTTTAAGGATTTTATTTTATTTTGAGACAGGGTTTCTCTGTGTAAACACCCTGGCTGTCCTGGAAATCACTCTGTAAACCAGGCTGGCCTCAACCTCGCAGAGATCCACCTGCCTCTGCCTCCCAAATGCTGAGATTAAAGGTGTGTGCCACCATCACCCAGGTTGCTTCGAGTTTTTAAAATACATTTATTTATTGTGTGTGAGTGTGCATATTTGTATGTGCACATGGAACATGTATGGAGGTCAGAGGACAACTTACTGGAATCTGTTCTTTCCTTCTACCATATGGGTCCGAGGGATGGAATTCTTGTTGTCAGAGTTGGCAGCAAGCTCCTTTACCCACTAAGACATCTTACTGGCCCTTAACATTCAATTTGATACTACATGAAAATCCCCCCAAAGGTAGTATATTTCCATTTTAATGAGAGAAACATATAAGATGAAGTACACATAGATGTGTGCAAAGATGATGCCGTCTGGGCTAACACACATTTGACTGACATACCAGAAGGAGAGGGGGTGGAAGCAGAAAAAAATGAGCTAATAATGTTTAAAAGTTGATCTAGTTTGATACAAGAATCTTTACAAAACCCAAGCTGGATGCCCCCGTCACACACACACACACACACACACACACACACACACACACACACAGTGGCATTTTCTAATCAAATTATTGAAAACCAATAAATAGAAACCTCTTAAAGCAACTGGAGATGAAAGAATGAGACGGAAATACTGCAGATTTTAATGCAAAATTATGGATGTCAGGAGCAATGGAAGAAATTTTTGTAAAGTGCTAAAAGACAAAAGAAAATATTCAATCTAGAATTAAATACACAAGAAAATAGTTTCAAACATGGAGTTGAACTGTGCATTTTTCCACACACACTCCATATATCTTTGCTATGGGCAGAACCATCCTATACAAAATGATAGCTATTCTCCAAGCCCGAAATAAGAGTTCGAGTGGGACCTGGAAGCGCCTGGAGTAAGGAATTTGGTGAGCATTCAGAGGGCATCGTTTTTTGGCTTTTGCTTTTCTTTATGGATAGCCGGCTGCCTAGAACAAAGAAGACTGGGTTATGAAGTTCGTCACACCCACAGCAGTAAAGTGTATGACAGCAAAACACAAAGACAGGAAGTGGGACCCTGAAATGTTAGAGGCTGTGCATTAGGTGCTATTGTGTTATTTGAAGGTGACGGGGTCTGGTTCAATCACAGGCCACTCTTCTAAAAGAAGTACAGGCCTTGTCAGTAGGAAATAAAAATGGGATGCTGAAATATATCCAAGTGAAAGATAGCATGAAAAAAGAAAAGAATAAAAGGGAGAACTCAAAGCACAAAGAGAACCCACAGTCAGTCAGGAAACCACTGATGCACCTCAAGTACATATGGGTCATATTTATTTATGTTTTTATTTGGGAAACCTGAAGCCGACATACTTACTGGCAAAGGACTAAATACTCCTTTTTTAAAAGGTGTCCACATAAGCTACTTTTATTCAACATTTTATTGGATGCCTTAGCTAGTATAATATGAGAAATAATGAGAGTAATAAGGTATATAATACAACTATGGAATACACATTGAAAAGATGAATTAGAGTGTATTCACAGGTGACTGATGGAAGAGAATTCTAGGGATTCAAATTATAAAAGTTACACTTACTACTCTACAAGTTTAGTAGGGTTTTAGAATGCCTATATTTGTCTATATTTATTATATAGTTGAGTTATATGTAGTAATGAGTTGTAGAAGCATAAGAAAAGCTCGAGTAAGGGGGAGAAATCAACAAAATATGCAAATATCTAAACACTAAACTGATATTCTTTTGGAGGTAATGAAAGGAAGCTTAGATAGATAGATATGTAGATGAATAGATATGAAGATCAATAAATAGATGGGTATGTAGATATAATAAATAGAAAGATGGATAGATGTTATGATAGGTAGGTATGACTGACAGATAAAATAGTAAATAGATACATATGATAGATGTTATGATAGGTAGGTATGACTGACAGATAAAATAGTAAATAGATACATATGATAGATGTTATGATAGGTAGGTATGACTGACAGATAAAATAGTAAATAGATACATATAAATGCACATGTACATTGATATATACATAAGATAAACAGGTGATAGACTTATTGATACATTAATAAATTGCTATTATAAATTATTATATAGAATAGCTATGTGGCAGATGTTATAGATAGATGATAGGTGATAGATATGATAGATAGGTAGGTGGGTAGGTAGACAGATATATAGACCATGTTTGGGAACTGAGAGAGTTAATCATGTCAAAATAGCCTTTACCATCAAATGTACAAATACAATGCAGTCCTGAAAAGAATCTTTAAAAATTAATAGTGTAATATTTTGTTAACTATTTGAGAATTCCATACAATGTACCAGGAAAGTATTCACCCGTCCTCCTTCGTCCTCCAGCTCCTCTCCCCCAACCCTCCCCCCTACTTATCCCCTTAAAAGAAGAGACTGCTTTGCAGTAGGCTTCCTGGTCTTACAATCTTTCAAGTCCCTTCTTCCTTGATGTTTCCTGAGCCTTACTTGTAGGGTTGTATTAAAGTATTTTAACATACGTTCTTTCTAGCATGAATTGGCAAGTTGACTCTAAAGCTTATTTGGCGATGTGAAGGGTCAGGGAAAGCCAAAGTGGGTTTGAATGTGAACAGTAATTCCTGAAGACTTCAGCGGTCTGAATTCAAGACTCACGTTAAAGATACAGAAATTAAAACAACACAGACCCAAAGGGCAGACAGGCAGAGGAACCAGACACAGCTTATGTGATCAACTGGGGTTTGATCAAAACACAGGGTTTGTGGATACTGATGCATCTTGGGGTACAGAGTGCTTACCTTGCTTGTACGGAGCCTAGGGTTCTACCCTCAGCACTGCACATCTGTAACCCCAGAACTGCTGGTGGAGGCAGGAGGATTAGAAGTCATTCTTAGCTACCCATTAAGTTTGGGGCCAGCCTGAGTACATAGAACCAGGTCACAAACAACAGGGCTAAGGTCAAGGTCAGTAGCTATCACCCAAACACCTAACAATCCTAGTGGAAAAGTCTGAACCTTGACTCTGCCCCATTATAAAATGTTAACATATGTCTTGTGAACTGAGTTTGGATATGAGACACTACAGATTTTACCTTTTTTCTAGTTAACTTTTTTTCCCATTCCTATAAACACTACCAACCTCTCTTGAAATCACTTGAAATGGATGTTAAATTAAATCCAAGCAGGGTGTACTTCATATACGAAAGAACAAAGCTTGGAAACACCTTGGAGAAGTTGCATGATTTTGGAGGGAAGTGCACTCCACAGACAAAAATCCAGATCATAACACTGATAAAACTAGATACCTTGATCAAGTAGCAGAACCAAAACCCACATATAAGCCCAGCCTTCTATGACCACCTGAATTTTGGCAAAGAAGCCAAAATTACACATTGAAGAAAAGGCAGCATCTTCAACAAATGGTACAAACTAAACTTGTAGTACCAGTTCTGCATGTAGAAGGATGAAATGAGGGCTGCCATTCATCCTGTACAAAATGCTACTCCAGCTGGGCCGAGGACCTCAGCAGACCTGAGACCCTGGCTGTGATAGAGGAGGAAGGGAATACGTACTTGAATTCATCAGCACGGGGAAGAACTTTCTGAGCAGGGCCCCAGCAGGTGTCAGTGGGACCTCATGAAACTGAAACACTTTTTCATAGCGAACACCATTAGAGAGAAGAGGCAGCTTACAGCATTGGAAAAAAAAATATTTACCAGCTAGATATCTAGAATATACAAAGGACTAAAAAATGTTCTAAATACCAAGCAAACAAACAACCCAACTTAAAAAAAAAAATGGGGCATGGAACTAAACAGAGTTCTCAAAAAACCAAATACAAATGGCTGAGGAACATTACAAAAACGTTCAACATCTCCAGCAGCTATCAGGGAAATGCAAATTAAAACTACTTTAGGATTTCATAAAAATTAATTTGAAATTCATCAGAATCACAAACTTGCTCTTCCGAGTTCACTACTGAGAAACTGAAGGCACAGGGTGGGAGGGAATGTTCATCTCTCAGATCTCACAAAATACTGTATCAAGAACACAGACAGACAGCCGGGGAGACAGAACAGTTGGTAAGGTTCTTGCCTGGCAATCAGCAAGGGCTAACATGGAGCCTTGAAACTCAGACCAAAAAAGCTGGGTGGGACACGCTTTAAGCCCAGCGCTGGAGGGGCCAAGGCAGGCAGCCCCCTGAGGCTCACTGGTTAGACATCCAGCTTACTTGATACAGCTCATGCAAGGGAGAGACCATGTCTCAAAACTCAAGACAGGTAGCACTGGAGGAATGACAGCTGAGGTTGTCCCCTGTCCCCCATGAGAACATACATGTGTGTACACTTGCACACACACACACACACACACACACACACACACACACGCTCACTAATAGAAGAAGCCTTTAAAACCCAGCTCCATGGGGCTGGGAAGATGGGTACAGCATGTGAGGACTCTTGCTGATCTTGCAGAGGATCAATCGAAGTTATGTTCTCAGCCTCCACGCTGGGCAGCTCAGCACACAACCACCCCTAGATCCAGCCACAGGGGATACAACACCCTCTGCTGGCCTCCACACGCACTCTCTCTCTCTCTCAGGCACAAACACACATACACAGACACATGCACCTACACATAAATTAAGATAAAAATAAATCTTTAGGAGGCTCAATGCCCCATTTAAACCTGGAAAAAATTCTGGGCATCTCAGATGGCTTATGTTGTACATAAATGCCATTTTTACTCCCCAAAGTAGAGCGCACGTTTCTTTTGATACTTCAGCTTCCATGGAAGATGGAAGTCCCAGGGATAAGAGTTGCTTTCCTGCCTGCAGCAGTGGGGATCATTCAAAATAAAATCCAGCCCATCTATCAACAACAACTCTGCTCTGTTTATTTTTTCCCTTCTAGCACTGGAGATGGAACCCTGGGGCTTTGCAAATTCAAGGCAAGCCCTTCACTATTGAGCTAAGTTTCCAGCCCTGAGATTAAAAAAAAAAAAAAAAAAATAGTTTCACAGCCCTGAATGTCAGGCGACAAAGGACATGGGTCCCTGAGTAGTGGGGACTGTTGAGTGGGCCTTCAGGTTGCCCAAGTTACTCACTGCTTTGACATTTTCACCTTCAAAGTTTCCAGTTTTGGTAAAAGAATGGGAACAGGACAGAGAGACAGATTGGCTTTGCTGCTTTGCAGGCCCAGGAGCCCAGAGTCTGGGGAGCCCAGCTGAGGGTGGTTCATATTCACAGAATGGCACCAGAGAGGGAGGAGCCACCAGAAGAGCAGCAAAGTACCACAGGAACACCTTCTGAGTTACAGCAGAGCTCTGGCCCACTCAGGCGTGTAGGGGAAGACACTGAAAGTCTGGGGGAAGCATCCAGCAGCATCCAGCAGAGCTCAGACAGAGCCAGGAGTAATGGTGTCTGGTCCACAGAACTGGAAAAAGCCATTACTCATAGGCATGGGGTGGGCACTCCGAAAGGTCCTACCTTCATCCTTAGGAAGAATTAGACTATGCTGAACATGGTTCCTTCCACATGCAACTAGTGAATAATAAAAATAAGAACAGAAAAGACAAACAATGTCACCTTCAATTTATATCAAGAAAGCTGAGGAATATTTACAGGAAATGGAAAAGGAAAGCCCATCCAGGTAAAACTCAGTGTGTGACAAATAGCCATAAGTCACCAGACATTCAGGGAAGCATGAAAATATCAAAAGTAGAATCATCTGTCTGTCTATCTATCTACCTCTCTAATCTATCATCTATTTATCTATCAATCACCTTCTTTCTTCCTATTGATTCTATTCATCCATCCATCAACCTGTCTATCTACCTAATTTATCTATACCTAGCTCTGATGCTTTCAAAATTGGCCCAGATGAGACTCGACAAAAAACATACAATTTTTTTTTTTTTGGTTTTTGGCCAGGAATGGTAGTATGTGCCTTTAATCCCATCACTCAGGAGGCAGGAGCAAGTGGCTCTTTGTGTGTCCCAGAACCACCTGGTCTACATAACAACTTCCGTGTCAGCCAAGGTTACACAGTGAGACTGTTTCTCAAAAAATAGTCATCTACAATAACTATTTAGACAAATCCCATATGTCTAAAAGTTTAAGAAAAATACAGAAACGAGCCAAATTAAACTAGAAATGGAAAGTACAGTGCAGAAGATGAAAATACAGACTAGATGACTGGAAGATATAGGAGACTAGACACCACAGACGAGAAATTTAAACCTCAATGAGACTCCAACAGAATCTGTCCAGAGCAAAGCATACGGGTGGAGGGGAAACCCAGGGCATCCGTATCCGTGAGGGGAAAAAAATCAAGTGTCAGAACGCGTAATTGGAAGCCGTGAGGATGGAGGGAGCGGTGGAGACATGAAAGCCATTTTGAGAAATAATGGCCCCAAGTTTTCCAATTTCTGTGGGAACTATCAACCTCCACACCCCAGCAGCTCACCCAAGCAAGGACGGGAAATGTAATGAAAGATCAATGCACACCGTAAGCAAGTTGGTCAAAACCAATAAAGAGAGAGTGTGGCAAGGGCCCCAGGAAAACGGCACGTTATGTACGGAGGAACAAAGATAAGGACCACAGCAGCTTTCTCCCAGACGCAATGTGAGTGGGAAAACCCTGGAGGAGCATCTGTGTGTAATGGAACGCTCTCGATCCAGCATTCTAACCCAACGACATCGTTCTTCAAACGTGAAGGGAGCAAATAAAGTTGATTTCAGACAAATAAAATCCAAAGGAATTTATCACCAGCAAAACGGCATCATAGGAAATGTGGGAAAGACTCTTGGAGGCTGACCGACAAAGAACACAAAATGGAAATACAGATCAACCCAGAGCTCTGAAATGTGCTGGGCATGGAGGGCATTGAGGATATTTTATTACTTTAATGTTGTTCTAAGATAGCTGGCTCTTTGTACAGAAACATAACTCTGTGTTATGGGGTTTCTGCGCCTTGTGTGAGCTAAATCTACAAAACTAGCATCGGGATTGGGCTGGGAGGAATGAATGTCACGTTCTTAGATGTCAAAGTGGCCTCCCTTGGAAACGATAATCTCTTTCAGGCAATAGCAGAACGAGCCGGTTCATCAGCTGCATGAATCCTGAGGCTGTCATTTGAACGCGGTTGCTCTCCACCCAGTCTCCTGTGGTATATGATTGTGAGCGTGAGGGGCAACAGAGGGGTCACTGCCAGATCCGGGTATGGTGAGGGCGAGGAACTCTCAATCTCCTGCCTAGAGTGCCCTGCCCCTGACTCCCGTGGTGCAGATGCAGCCATCTTCTGTGTTGGACATTAGACTGTTACTTGCTCAGCATGGTGTCCTGATAAGATACGATGACCTGCTAAATCTGAGTATCAGACAAACAGCAGATCGTGTTTTAGTGCAAGTATGTCCAAAATAGGACATTTCTAGACATCCTCATGCTGGCAACTTCCAGTCTTGGTAGATGCTGGCTCTTTCCAGCCACTGAGTTCTCTCTGTGACATGCAGAATTTTCTCCTCTTGGAAGTTTTTAACTCCACTCTCCCCAATACCCTGCCCTTATAGTCTGCCCCTGGAGGGCTTTCTGTGAGATTTCTCAGCATTAATTCATCTACTCTCAAAAGCTCCTGGAAGTTGAATGGTGTTGGGAATTACAGCTTCACACTATTTTTTTGAGACAGGGTTTTTCTGTAGACTCACAGAGATTCACCTGCCTCTGCCTCCTGAGGGCAGAAATCAAAAGCATGTTACAACATTGCCCAGGAGGTTTAGCACATGCCTTTGATTTTTACAGAGGCAGAGGCAGGGGCAGATAGAGCTCTCTGAGTTCAAGGCCAAGGCCAGCCTGTTGTATAGGCCAAGTCCCAGAAAAAAAATATATGCATATATATGTGTATATATATATGTATATGTGTGTGTATATATGTGTGTATGTGTGTGTATATGTGTGTGTGTATATATATGTGTGTGTGTGTGTATGTGTGTGTATATATGTGTGTATGTGTGTATGTATATGTGTGTATATATGTGTATGTATATATATGTGTATGTATATATGTGTGTATGTGTTTATATGTATATATGTGTGTATGTGTTTATATGTATATATGTGTGTGTGTGTGTATATATATATGTGTGTGTATATATGTGTGTATGTATATATGTGTGTGTATATATGTATGTATATATATGTGTGTATGTATTTATATGTATATATATGTGCGTATGTGTGTATGTATATATGTGTGTATGTGTGTGTATATATGTGTGTATGTGTATATGTGTGTATATATGTGTGTATGTATATATGTGTGTGTTTATATGTATATATGTGTGTATGTGTGTGTATGTATATACATATATATATGTATACATATATACATAATGTGTGTGTGTATATATGTGTATGTATATATGTGTGTATGTGTATATATGTGTATATATAATCTCAGCTCACAGCCTCACACTTCCTAAGCTGTATTTTCTGATGAACTTGATTTGAGGTAGTGGCTATTGCCGACCTGCTGACTTGCTCTTAGGAGTCTGTGTCACTTGGTGGGTTCGGGAAGAGGAGGAGGCTGAACGTGAAGCCCTCAGTCTGACACCTTCCTGGAAGCGCTCCATGCTCATTGTTCAGTGTTGATGGGGGCAAGTGTCAGTGCCCACCATGCTGCCTGCCATTGAGAGGTGATGGGCAGTCATTCCCCATGGAGACAAAGCTGTCACCAAGGAGGATTCCAAGAGCGCCTTATTTTGGTTTCTTGCGTGTGCATGTCTGGTTTCTACCGCAGGTCAAGAGCTCCTTCAAGGCAGGGTTGGGCTGTTGAGCCTTTCCAGGCTTTGCTGAGGGGTGGCATCCCTGAGACAGATAAAGAAAGAATGAAGTATAAAGGAGAGGGAAGACATGAGCCTGGCGAGGGGATTAGCGTTTGGGTTCCACTGACGGTTAGCATGGGCCACTGTGGTAGGGACACAGGGATGGATGGCTTGGCTCTCTCCTGGGCTGCATGATGGTGGAAAGGACACAGATAATTCTGGAGAGTTCTGAGTGTGTTTTAGCCCTTTTTTTCCCTGATCTAGTGGGAAGAGTACCTAAATGAGTCTATAAACAAACTATCGATGCAAGAGTTTAAGGACAGGAAGGGAGGGCTGGAGGGATGAATAAAGTCCTTGCACAGCAGGTGATCAGTTTGATCACCAGCAACCATGTAAATAAAAAAGCCAGGTGCAGTGCTATGCACCTGGAATCTCAGCACAGGGGAGGCAGAGTCAAGAGGAACCCTTAGGCTTGCTGTCCAGATAGTGTAGCCGAATTGATGAGCTCCCGGTTTAGTGAGAGACCCTGCCTCAAAAAACAGAGTGGAGGGTGACAGAGGAAGACACTATATTGGCCTCTTGCTTCCTCGTGTGTGTGTGTGTGTGTGTGTGTGTGTGTGTGTGTATGCGCATATGCATGCATACCCCATATGAATATGCCTGCCCTGCCCCTGGGCAGATACTGGGGACTTGGAGAGGAGTCAGGAGCAGGAGATAGACCAGCTAGGGTGTGGGGGCAGAGAGATTTGGAGGTACGGAGAGCTGAGAGAGCTCTGGGCAGCTGGCCAGAGGACCACATGAGGGCTGTGGGCAGCGGGGGAGGGGGGGGGAAGCAAGGTACAGAGGGAATCAAGCAAGGTTTGTACCGACAGCTGGTGTGGCCAGGAGCAGAGGAGGCGAGCGAGGCTTTTAGCTGGAAGTGCACAATAGTAGGGCAGCCTGGTGTGTGGAGAGTCTGGCTGATGCCAGCCTGGAGTGCTGGCCAGGCTGGGATGCACCCTCCTACTGCTGTCTCCACCAAAGAGCATTAGCAGAATGCCTGGAGTGCTGGCCAGGCTGGGATGCACCCTCCTACTGCTGTCTCCACCAAAGAGCATTAGCAGAACTGCCCCAGATCCTACCGCTTTCTAACAGCCACTAGACTGTAGTCTGTGGCCGAGAGCCTGGCACTGGGTGAAGGTGTTGCCGGGCACACTCTGCCGCTAGCTGGTGCTGCCTTGGTCCGGATGGCACAAGAGAGCGACTGTTTCTGGTATATCCTTTGGATTAAATGTGTGGACTGGTGAATCAACTTTTTTTTCTTTTTTCCTGAGGCCGTGTCAAAAATGTCTCTTCACCCCAGACAGGGCCCGAATGGCAAAGGAATAGTTCCACCCAAATCTAGCTTGGGGAGCCGTGTCATTGAGAGCACGGATGACACTAATAGAACCACATCACTAGAAAGTGTCACCCAGCATCGATGACTTCCTTTATAGCTTCACAGATGGGCTCTCCCCTAAGCTGGCCTCCCACCTCTTACACACCAGCATTTCCCAACAGTCTAGCCCATTGGACAGTGAGAACGGTTGTGATCCCCAGGGAGGGTCTAATGACCTCGTCATTCCCTCCTTCTACAAAGGAGTGTCAACAGTATCAGTCTCCTGAGGGTAAAGCTGCTCTGAGGAAGGTGGCGGTGGCTGATGAGCCCAGGAGGACAGCACTCACTGACTCGATGTCTACTTAGCTTCTATGTGCTTTTCTCAAGCTGCGGATAACTCTACCATTAACCCCTACATAACAAGTTTGGGCAACTGGAAAGCCATGTTCAGTTTTTATACACCTCAAAAGTGGCATGCCTGTCTTCACAAGAACAGAGTGTGAGGGACTTATCCCCTTTCTGGGAGAGCTGCTCCCTGAGAAGTAACTTAAGGGTGCATAGGGTTCGTCACATTTAAAGCCAACTGACCGCATTGCCTGTGGAGTTTCCTCATTTGGAGCTGTGTGGGTACCAGGTAGACAGGCCTGTAGTGTGGAGTTCTGGAAACTGTAATGCTCTGTCAGGATGCAGCCAATTAAACATTAGGTTCTTGTCCTCCAGGAGTACATGATCTCTAAGAAACTACCAGTTAAACTCATAGGAGCCAAGTTCTGAACTGTGCATAATGGTGCCAGAAATATATACTCCCTGGCAGGAATGTAGACATAGACATAGATACAGACATACACAGATATATGCATACATGTGTGCCTGCCACATACACTCCATGGCAGGAATGTAGACATTGACAGAATTTCAGATGGGCAGGCAGGGCCATCCTTATGAGCCTGAGAAGGTTCTTCACCGCACTATACAGATTCCTGCTTTACGAGCTTAATTCTCTTCTGGAATAGCAAAGGGGGATCCACAGTAATATAGGATGGGTGAGCGTGTTCCCTTCAAATAATCTTCACCTGGAACCTCTGTGTGTGACATGACTTAGAAGGGAGTTCTTTGGGGATATCTCTCATTAGACAAAGTATTGCCATGACAACCCACTGTGTTAGAGTGGACCTCAATCCAAGGATTGCAGTCTTTAAAGAAGGCAGAAATATGGCCAGCTAGATGGCTTAGCAAGTAAGGGCGTGTCTGCTACCAAGTCTGATGATCAGAGTTCAAACCTCAAAACCTACATGGTAGAAGGAGAGAACCAACTTCTAAGAGTCGTCATCTGACCTGTACTTGTATGCTGTGTGGCATGATTATATTCTTCCTATACTACACGTGTGTGTGTGTGTGTGTGTGTGCGCGCCCGCACACACACACACACACACACACACACACACACACAGAGCAGGGCATGAGAAGACAGGCTGAGGCTAGACTATTGGTGCCCCAGAAGCTGGATGGGAAAAGGAAGGGACCTCAGCTGAGCTCTCTAGACGGAGGAAGAACCGTTGTGCGTGTTTGGGGGTGAACTGTGTGCAGCGGGGGGGGGGGGGAGGATGGAAGTTACTATGTTCATGGTAGCTTGTCCCAGCATTTCAGAGACACCAACTTGCAACATGATCCCTTTAAACATGACACTGAAGCGTGTGTGAATTTTCAGTGGCGGCCTCTCCCACTCAGTGGGGAACAGAGGGCTGGGGAGTGGTTATTGAAGTGCTTGCTATGCAAGCCAGTGCTGTGAGGGCATAGCCCAGCAAACATGAACAGGGATGGCAGGGAGAGAGTCCCCACTGCCCACTGTGTTAGTGACTTCTCCATTTCAGTCACAGGCATGCGAAAACAAACCGACCCGCGCGGAAGGGAGAAGGGACTTGGGGCTCATGGCTTCTGAGGTTTCAGCTCTTGGTTGACTGGTCCCTTTGCTGTGGGAATGAGGCAAGGCTGGGCATGATGGTGGAAACAGTGTGATGGGGTGGAGAGGCACACCTCACAGCACGTGGGGGGGGGGGGAGCAGAGGGACAGACAGAGACAGACAGACAGAGGGAGAGAAAGAGAGTCAGAGAGAGACACATGTACACAGAGTCGGACACAGAGAGACAGACACAGAGATAGACAGACAGAGACCTAGACACACACATACAAAGAGTCAGAGACACACACAGAGAAAGACTCAGAGAGAGACAGACACACAGAGAGATACAGATGCACAGAGAGAGATGAGAGAGAGGTTGAGGCTGAGGAGGGGGAGGAGGAGAGAGGATGGGGGGGGCGTGTCATACTCTTCAACAGCACATTCCCAGTGACCCATTTCCTCTGACCAGGCCCTGCCTTCCAATTTCACTTCCTCTTACTAGTTCATTAGGCTATAAATGGAAGCACGGATTAATGAGCTGATTATATCACAAACTTTACCGTCCAATTATCCCAAAGCCTCACCTGTGGCCATCACCACATTGAGGACCAAGGCTTAACACATGAGCCCTTGGGAGACATTTCCAAACCAGGGTATCACACCTGGCCCCTCACCTCCTGCAGGCACACCAGAAAGGCCATCTGCATCTTCTTGCAGCTCAGGTGAAGCGGTCCAGAGGGACCGGGTAGCTTGCTGCCTTCTCCATATGGGATCACAGCAGCGTGTGCGAAGACAGCAGTATACTTGTCTCCCATCTGTGTAGAGCACGAGCTGTGCACTTGCTTTGCATGGGCCAGCTGGTAAGCATCACAAGCTCTAAGGGCCTCTTGTCACCACCACGGATTTAGTTTGGCTGTGGCATTGTGCAAGCAGCCACAGGAAGCTGGTAAGGAAGTGGGCATGGCTGACTGCCGAGAACATCATGGACAGAGCCAGGCAGACGGTTGCATCTGGCCCTCGGGCTGTACTTCTTCATCTTCTGGTGGCGGAGGGGTGTGTGGGGAAGCTGGGCTGACACGCTTTGCTGTAGCCTGGCGTCTTTAGGCCATCCAGCTGAGGAACGAGTTGATAGGACTTGCTGAAGGTGGGGTGCTCATGAGTCTGTCTACCAGGGGGCAGCAGGGCTGCAGGGGCTAATCCTCTCCCCCCGGGGCAGGGCCAGAGCTGAGACCCGATTCTCCTTCTGCACGGACATGACGATCCACGCAGTGGCCTGGCAGTCAGTGGTTTCTGGAAGGAACGGAACAACACTCCTGCAGAGGAATGTCTGATTCTGATTCTACCCCCTCCTGCATCTGATGGGCAGAAAAAAAGTCAGCAGACATTGGCCAGGCCATGGAGGGGCTGGCCAGACGGTGCTGGCAAGTTCACACAGGTTCCGCCGTGAATGGGCTCAACCCTTGGCTCTGGTGCTTTGACTACAAAGGTATGCTTGGGTCACCTACCCTGTTTTCATTCTTATATTTTACATTATTTATTTAGAAACAGGGTCTCATTATGCAGCCCTGGCTGGCCTGGAACTCGCTCTGTAGACCAGGCTGGTTTCGAACTCACAGAGATCAGCCTGCCTCTGCCTCCCAAGTGCTGGAACTAAAGGTGTGCTCCTGAGTGTGTGTCCATGTCCCACACATCATGCTGCTTCTCTGAGTCAGGCGTCAAGTGAAATGCTTTATAGCCAGTTCACAGCTTCAGTGGCCGGGTGTCTTCTCTATACACGCATGAGGACAGGCTTAATGAATGAGATGGTCTCTTCTCACCCAATACTGCCGCCATCATGGAAGCAGGCTAGGAAAATAAAATGACAAATGAGATGACGTTAAACCAAAGGCTTCTTCATAGAAACGAAACAACCAGTGGAGTGAAGAGACAGCTCACACTATGGGAGAAACTCTTTCCCAGCTATTTGTAGAGGGTTAGTACCCAGAGTATATTAAAACTCAAAACAATTAGGTACTGAATTGTTAAATAATCCAGCCAGTAAATGAGCAGTGATCTGAACCCTCCCTCTCTCCCTCCCTCCCTCCCTCCCTCTCTCTCTCCCTTCCTCCCTCCCTTTCTCCCTCCCTCTCTCTTCCTCCCTCTCTCCCTCCCTCTCTCCCTTCCTTTCTTTCTTTCTCTCTCTCTCATTCTGTTTCTTTCTTCTTGTTTGTTCTTGTTCGTTTTTTTTTTTTTTTTTTTTTTTTTTCCCAGACAAAGCCTCACTGTATCTGGCCCTCCTAGAATTCATCATGTAGACCAGGCTGGCCTTGAACTCACCAAGATCTGCCTACCTCTGCTTTCTTACTGCCGGGGTTAAAGACATGTGCCACTACACCTGGCTTGACCACATGCTTTCAAATGAAGAAATAAAAATGGCCAATAGGTTAATGAGAAAGCATCCGACATCTTAAGTCATCAGGAAAATGCGAATCAAAAGCAAGGCGAGATTCCATCTCCCCTGAGTGAAAAGGCCACTGTAAAGCTGACAGAACACATGTTGGTGGGCACTGTCACGGACACTGCAGAAGTTGGTATGGTAACCCTGGGAACTTGGAACTGTGAGCTCACCCGCATCCCTCCATTACCTGCACCCAGCCCTTCTTCCTCTTTCAAGATCTTACTGGCCACCTTCCTACTCCTTGGTCAACATTCCATCTTCTAGAAGAGAAGGGTTCTGTTTTAGCTCACAGTTGCAGGTTTCAGGCAGGACCTAGAAGCAGCTGGGCCACATCACGCCCACAGTCAAGTGTGTGGAGAAATAGGTACATGTGTGCCTGGCTAGCTTTCCCAACTCTAATACAGCCAACGGCTCCAAACAAAGGAAAGGAAGCACCCATTTCCAGGCTGGGCCTTCCCACATCGGTTAATGCAATGAAGAGAACCCTCATAGACATGCCCAGAGGCCAGCCTGATCCAGGCAGTCCTTCAATGAGACTCCCCCTGTCTCGGACAACTCAAATCGATAATTGAAACTCACCATCACAGTGGGCAGGGATAGTGTGTATGACCGAAGTATCTCATGTATGTGTATGAAACTGTCATAATGAAATCTACCATTTTATATAATTGATACACACTCAAAAGGGCAAAGGAAACCCCTTTTGAAATGAGACAATTAGTCATTTAAAAAAAACCAAACAAACAGCAAGGCTCTTGCAACACAGGGATAATATCTTTTCAGATCAGAGCTTCAGCCACATGGACTTTTTCTTGTTAGGAGCACATTCCACTGCCAAATGTCTGGAGCATTGGACAGAAATTATCTGTTGTATCTTCCAGCCATTGGTCCTGTTTGTGGCTGTTTGTCTGTCCGTGCTCTCCAGCAAAGACGACAGAGGTGAATTACTATCAGGTACTTGAAATGTGAGTAGCCTGAACTGAGACGTGCAGCTTTCGGGTACACACCAGTTTTCAAAGAGAGATTATCTCAACAAAACCCAGACTCTTAATAGCTCAGTGATGCTTAATAGTGATATACATTTTAAGCAAATTCAATTCAATAGAAATATATTCCAATTCGATAAAGTCTTGGGGCTGGGGAGGAGGACAGGTCTGTTCAACTCCAGATCCCCAGTTCCCATGAAGCTGCCTCCACTTGGATTCACTGAGTACATGCTACTGAGTTGGGAGCCCTCTGGATGGGGTTCCACAGACAAAGAGCCCAGCTCTGGGCCCTCTGCCTTTTCCATCTGAGTCCCTGTCACCTGTCACATGGGGACATGTGTGGGTGGCTTCCTGTTCATTCCTCCTTCAGGTTCCTTAGGAAAGTGTGATACCTTCAAAAGTGGCCACAGAGATGTGGCCTCAGATGCTCTGAAGTTTTCAGGACTGCTAGACCTAGTGATATGTGGGTACCAGCCTAAAGAGCCCCTTTCTTCCACAATGGGCGTCCATCCTTGCCCCTCATCCTCCATGCCTTCTCTTTGTACCCAGCGTCTCCTGCACACTCATAACATGCTTGCCTTGTGTGCCTACTTGCTGGATATTTCATTTCCAGAAGAGTGCACACTCTGCTCCAGGGTCTGGCCTTGGTTCCTGGGTGTTCCCAGCACCCAACGTGGTGACCGGCACACAAGCATCCGTGATACTCTGTGAACGGAACAAATTATCTACTTTGGAAGAGTGGGGACACATGCCATCATTCAGTTCCGTGACTGTGACAACTTTGAACTGAGCAACGTGCACGTGATCACTCTCTTCTTATGCAGACTGCCTGTGGTGGTACTGGCTCAGGATCATACAGTGTGTGGTAGTAAAGTAATGGCCATGTCTATAGCTTCCGTGACTGGGCACACATCACATCCACTGAGCGTGTGTTAGGCCAAAGCATGTTTCCTCTCTTTGATTTGTAGAAAAATTGGAGTCTTGGTCCTTTCTTATTCAATGTTTGTGGTTGAAGAGACTGAAGCAAAAGAACACAATACCTTGCTGTGTTTGCTGAGGCTCCTTCATGTTGGTGACATCAGATCACGGGGCTAAGAGGTGGTGTGGTGGCTAGAAGCGCTTGCCCTGAAAGCCTGATACAAGTTTGATCCATGGAGTGTTTGTAGAGAGCCGGATGCAGTGGACACATCTTTGGTCCCTTCACTCGTGTGGGGAGATGGGAGGTAGAGTCCTGAGAATCTGGTGAAATGTCAATCAGCTTGGAGGACGCCGCACAGAAACACGGAGGCTGTGCCTCGGGAACAAGACGGAAGGAGAGAGCCAACTCCCAGAGGTCGACCTCTAACCTCCATGTGTGCTGTGACAACTGCATGTGACCGCTCCCAGGGCGGTGGCGTTAGAAGTTAAGCATAGATGCCTGCCGGTACAGGAACCCTCCTCCCACGAGTCCTCCGGAGCCCTGGCCCTTGCTGCCAGGTTCTGGCGTGCTAAAGGGGTCAAAGGGACAAAAGAACACCCTGCCCACTGGTCCTCCCTGTGTCCTTTAGCAGGTCACGAAAGGACTGTCAGTTACCAAGCGAGAGGACCAATGTGGGAAGGGTTCTGCTTGGTGGCAGGGGGACTTGTTACAGACTCTCACTGATCCTTGTGGTCTGGCACCTATTACAGAGCCTCTGCGAAGCTCGGTTTTCTTATTTGCAGGTCAGGGACACAAACACAGAAGTCCCTCATGCTCTCTCATCTTGCTTTGCATAGTTTCAGTCACGCATGCACACCCCCCCCCCCCCGCAATCAGCTGCAGTCTGAGAACATTAACTGCAAAGTTCAAGAAATGAAGGAGTCACAAGTTTTCAATTGCCCACCGTTCTGAGGTGTGATGCAATCTTGCGCCTCCCTGCTGGGTCACATCCCGGACAACGGATGGATGGACGGGCATGACTCATCTCTCTGCCCCTCACTTCCTAGATGTACTGTCCAGCCACCATCCCTTCACTGATCTACTGGAGAAAGAGAGAGAGGCAGAGAGACAGAGACAGAGAGGACAACATTGACTCAAATCTTTCGTAATATATTATACTTGTCCTATTTTATTATTCTATTATTAATTTTTAGATTAAGCTAATTTGATTTATTTTAATTAACTAAACTAGGTTTTTTTTTTATCATGGGTCTGTAACTATAGAGACCGAATTTCTGTAGGGTTTGATACTTTCCATTTTCAGGAGACTCCTGGGGGTCCTGGGATGTGACCCTCTGAGGCAGGGGTCCCCTGGGCACTGGCTGGGGGTTGGTCTCTGGCACCTTCTTAACTCCAGACTGCTGTACTGTTAGTGTTGTGTGTAGCCTCATTCATGTGGAGCCACCCAGGGACTGCCAGGCACCTGTGCGTGTTCCCCTGGGAATTGTCACCTTAGGGAGCAGGGCTGCGATGGGGACGGCACACACTGCTTCCGGCTACACAGGCCTGAGCGGCAGCCCTGGCCCGGAGAGCAGCTGTCCCACAACCCGGCTAGGCCTTCCTTCTGTTGGGCACCTATTTCAGCACAGCTGGGCCAGCTGCCCTCCGGTTCGGCTGATTCCAGACACACTTGCTGGTCAGATGGTTTGGGGTTTCCTTCAGCCGGGACTTATCCCCTCTTTTTTTCCTTTCTGGATTGTTATCATACGCCAAGAAAAAAAATGAACAGAATTTAATTCATCAGTAAGTGCTGGGGGGCGGGGAGGAGAATTTGACAAGGGCACCACGGCCAAAGAACAGTACGAAGCTAGAGTGAGCCCTGATGAAGGCCGAGGGTCACTGGTAGGACTTCTACACTGACTGTTGGGTTCTCGGGCCATGTGGCCGCTTGTCAAGCGCGCTGCCCCGCCTCTGAGGTCAGGGGGGAGAAGATTGGAACCCTTGGGTTCTTCCAAAGTTCCCGCTGAGACAGGCCCAGAGTGCAGTGGTCTTCAGACATTGCAGACATTGGGCTTTTAGGGGGTGATTAAGTCTGAAGGCTTCCATCCTTTTGGGCACAATCCATGCACTTACTAAGGGGCCGGAGACAGAAGCTACTCCCTTCCCCTTCTGTCACAGAGGATCCACCGGTAAGGGCTTGCCTTGGAACACAAGCAGCCATCGCGGTGCATTCTGGGACCTGGCCTTGCACTCCTTGGCCTCCAGAACAGCAATGGATCAAGTCCCAGCCCAGGTGTCTTGTCACAGTAGCAGGAATGAATCAAGGTAGGGGAATACTGTATTCATTCAGGGTCCAGAACAGAAGGACATGTGAGCAACAGGTCCAGGAGGTTGGTGGGGGAAAGGTGGATGGGACATCTCCCATGCTCGCTGTTGGTGACATGTGCTCTCAGTTCTAGGCCTTGGAGGGAAAGGTAAGCCCCTACGGTGACTTGACATGCACTCTTTGTGTGGCCTGAAGAAGCTGTGACTTCTACACACCATGGTTCATGTGCAAACATGTGTTTATGATCTGGTTCTGGCACCCCATGTACCTGGGCAGAGCTGTGAAACCTCAGGACATGTGCTAGCTCATCCATGAAGGCCAGAGGCTGGAGGGTTATGATTTTGAGTCTTACTTGTGTAATATGTTTTCTGAGAGGTTTGGGAAGGTTTTTTTTTTTTTTTTTTTTTTTTTATTATTATTCTGAGTTATCTTGTCTTCACCAAAATGCCTGGTAACCACACCTCTGGTAAGTTCCACTCAGAAATTTGTCATGTCCTTGCTTCTGTGTGTCACCCATGCCCCACAGACATCCCTGCCCTTGCTCATGCCCCTGAGATTGGGTCAGCTCCCCATGTTAGGGCACTTCCACGGCTGGAAGCTTGCACTGTTTCTTCTATGGCTACTGCCATACTGAGTTTCTAAGCTTGTATAGAAGGATCTAGAGCTACTGTTAGACACATAACCCATTCATGCAATGAAAATGAAATTTCTAGGGGAGTTGGCAAAGATTCTGCTGCTGACCTTGAGAACCCACCATGACATACACACTGTTCAGGCCGGGTACCAGGCAGGGTTCCCACATAACCCAGCCATTCCTCCCAGGTGATGGTGGTGCTTAGTCATGGGGCCAACTGGGGGTGTCCACAGCCCTACGTTGGGTAGTGGATTTGTTTATCATATCTTCTGCAATCAGGAATGCATCTGAAAGTGGAGGCCAGGGTTGGCAGATCGTGATATTTCCAGAGCCTATGAGAAACAGGCTTTCTTCCAGCTGTCTTGAGGTCTATCCTGCCCTCTCCTTTCCCCTGTGTGATGATAGCTCATCCATGACATCCACCCCATCTCCAGTATCTCCCAGCTCACCCTGGGGCTCACCCACAGCTCCTGCCCTGCTTGCTTCCGCATACAACATAAACAGCTGGGGATGGACGAGGGGCCAGCTCTTGCTCCTCTCTGCCCACGTTCACGCCCCTTTGCCTCGAAGTTGGGTCTTGGAACTCGAGGAAGAGTTGGCCAAGCAGAGAAGATGGGGCAGGGAGGTGAGGCTCTCAGAGGGACAGTGAGCCCACGCCCACTTTTGTTTCCGGTTCTCCTAACCCTGCTGAGCCAGGAGGAAGCAGGTGAAGTCAGAGACAAACATCCATTCATTTGAAACTTCCTGGGACCAAGGCAGGAATTCCAGGAAGAGGATTCCCTCCTAGAGAGCAGAGTGGCTTTATCGTGGAAAGCTCTCACAGTGCTGTGGTGACCTGAGCGACACACACCCAGGACTCCACAGTGACAGGACACCCTCAAACGCCTGGGCAGGGGAAACCTCCTCCTCCCTCCATCACCTACTCAGCTGCTGACACTCCGCGGGAGGGCTTCTTGTCCTAGCCGCCCATTCGGCCATTTGCACTTCTCTGGACCCCTTGGCATGGAGGCTGGAGATTGGCTCAGGCCCATTCCTCCTCCGCCTTGGTTCCCTTTACTTGCCCCTTTGCTACGAGGGCTTTATGCTACTTTTAACTGACACTGAACAGCCATGTGGACACATATGTGGGGACAGTACACAGATCCACTTCAGAGAGACCGAATGGGGTAATTAGTACTCCATCACCTCAAACATTTATCATCTCTTGCTGGGGAAACAGTCAAAATCTCTTCCAGCTATTTTGAAATACACAGTGCATGTTTTTGTTACTTTAAAAACTTTAAATGTGTTATACAATTTCCACACCATTTACATAATGAATTAGATTATGTAAGTGACACCATATATTTATATATAAGCATAGTCTACCTTTTCTTGTTAAGATCTTGTGTGTGTGTGTGTGTGTGTGTGTGTGTGTGTGTGTAGAAATGTACCCGACATAAGTTACCCTATGGTGGCGGATGGGCGTTCCCATCGCCGCTGTCCACCTCCAGAAACCTTCCATTGTTCTAAGCTGAAATTGTCCCCATTTAACACCAACCCTGCCTACTGTTCTTCCACCAGGGCCTGGAAATGGCCATCCTACGTCTCACCTCCCTGACCCTGGCTAATGGCCAGACTGTCCTCTAGTTCCTTCTTCCTGAAGTGACCAGTGTCCAACCTTCTGTAAGTCCGCAGCCCTACTGGGAGGCCACCCACAGTGTGCCCAGGCCCACACAGTGGCTGGACTGCCGCTGTGGAGGGTCCCACTGGGCATTTCTGGGACTCCTCAAAGTCTCAATAGTGCTTTCTGCTACTTCTGTATTTTCAGGTGTAGGGACTTAGGAGAGACACGAGTCACATCCCACGCACACTCTGTCCCTCTGGCCATCCGAAACTTATATGTCCCTGTGCTCCCCACATGGACACTTGACATGGAGGGGTGAGGGTGCAGCTGTCCTTCCCAGAAGGCTTCCCTAAAGTCCAGTGGCTCGGGGTTAGTTTCTACAGGAAGAGCGCTGGTTTATTCCTCTTACCAGTTCTCCTGGAAGTGACCTTTCCCAGCCATAGCTAGGGTCACTTTGGGACAGCCGCCCCTTGGTACTCTTGAGACGGTTTAGGAGCCCGCAGGCAGCACTCTGCTTTGAGTAGCAACATTCCTGGCTAGACATGAAAGGAAAGATTAGAGCAGCCCATTTTCTCCAGGCAGTTGATTCAGTGAGAGTCAAGAAGGGAGAAAAAAACATCTTCATCCTTCCCTCCATCCATCCTTCCTCCTCATCCTATCCTCACAGCCCCCTTGCCCTGCTGAGGTTGGTGAGGCTCCCAAGATGGGGGGGGGTCACAGGGTCCACTAAATCTGAGCAGCTATACATATATGCTTCGCTGAGCCCCGTGTGACTCAGTGTCCTTCCTTCTGCAGTGCAGACTATGCACAGAGAGGCTGTGCTGTCTGTCCCCGGCAGCACAGCCAGCCAGGCACAGAGCTCAGACTGAGGTCAGATCCGGCTGAGTAGCACCTAGGCGCCTTCCTCCCTGCTGTTTGTCCCCTGTGGACTGAGGGGCTGGGCTTTGCCTGGACATGATGTTCTCGGCAACATCAAAAATGAGCTTGTATAACCGTGTGACTGACTATGCGGTGAGTAGACACTGAGTGTGTGGGCTCTGGCGGGGGTCAGGCCAGGGTACGCTGCAGTCCCATGAAGTATCCTAAGCCAGCAGCAGCCCCCTCACCCACAAGTGACCTGACCGGGAAGCGCCTGGCCAGGCAGCCAAGGCTCGCTATGATTTATGGAGGGTGGTGGCCTCCGCATCCCATTGATACAGCCCTTTCAAACTCCTGCCCCCTGGCTGTGGTACAGGCTCTCAGGCTGGCCCTGCCACTGCTGGGCTCGGCCCACACCTATTTTGAGCATTTTGATATTTTCATAGGGACCGTGAGGAAGATGATTTATGTTTCCCTCCCCTTCCAGCCCTTCTGTGGTGGTGTGCTTCCGAAAAGGATTGGAGAAGGCTCCGGATCCTATCCATGCTTGCTGTCTTTGCGGGGGTCAGGCAGAGCTGTCTGCAGCCCCTCACTCTTAGAAGTGAACTCTGGGACACCCTGCCCTGTAAATGGGTCTGCTGAGGCCAACTTAAAAACATACTCCAGCACAGCGATTTGTGTCTGTGTACTGGCATTCCAGTGCCTTTCCATCTTAGAGCAGCAATTCATCAGTCCGATGGAAACTGCTTTGAGGTAACTGAGAATGTTAGCCTTCTACACTCATAAACGAGAGATTTCAAAAGACAGCCTCCTCCTGGCCCCAGATCCAGGCGACGCAGCATGCTCTGTCCAAGGGCCAGGGCCTGGAGACTGCCGTGTGGTCCAGCAGCCGCACTCGAGTGTTGCGCGTCTGTGTGTGACTCCTGTTAAATGTTATACAGTGAAGGTCCATTAGCAGACAGGTGCTTGCGTGACTCTGAGGGTTGTGGGCATGGGGGGAGGCCCGGCACAAGATTCTGGAATCCCACACCCAGATGTGAGGCTTCTAATTAAACGTTCCTGGCTGAGGTTGGTACAGACTGGTGGACAAAGAGGTGATAAGGCTTCAACAAAGGACAGCACAGCCGCTGCAGTGATGGGTGCCAAAATAATGATAGTTGGAACGAGGTGGGGTTCGAAGCGGAAGTTGCTGTATGCTCTCAGCCTGATATGTGAGGTATTTCAGGGTAAGTCTGAGGAGGTCCTGAAATGGGGCATAAATGGTCAGGAGCCTCACAGAGAGAGAGAGAGAGAGAGAGAGAGAGAGAGAGAGAGAGAGAGAGATCAGGGTGCCTTACTGAAGGCTCTAACCCTCCCACCATGTGTGTGTGTGTGTGTGTACACGTGTGTGCATGTGCATGTGTATGCACGTGTGTGCGTGTGTGTGTGCATGTGCACGTACGTATATGTATGCGCATGTGTGCATGTGTGTGTGTGCGTGCGCGCGTGCACGCGTGTGCACCAGTGAGTCCTGGATCTGCCTGTCTCCACATAGTTCTTGTGATGGTTTGAACAGGATTGCCCCCCATAAGGCTCATATATTTGAATGCCTGGTTGTTAGGGAGTCATCGTGTCTCTTCACAGCAGTAGAACACTGAGATAGAAGTTGGTACCAGGAGCTGGGTATTGCTGACAGACCTGACCATGCTGCTTGCTGGTAGAATGTGGACTTTGGGGCTTTGGATTAGGAGCGAGTGAGTGTGTTAAGACGGGTTTAATGGGCCTTACGAGTAGGAGCATGGAGGACAGAGGTGCTAAGAACAATGGAGGTTATGACCGCTCCACTGAAGAGGCTTCAGAGGAGAATATTTGTATATGGCTTAGACACTGTCCTTGCAATATTTTGGCAAAGAATGTGGCTGCAATCTGCCCTTCTTAAAAAAAAAAAATCTGCCTGAGGCTAAATTGAAGAGTCGCTTCATACTAATGACATTTGCAGAGGAGATTTCAAGGCAGCCTAGTATTGATTCTGTTGTGTGGCTATTAGCGGTTACTCTAGTGCAGATCTGTGAAGAATAGGAGTGTGCCAAGTAAAGAAAAACACAAAACGAACAGTTTGAGGAGAAAAGGAGCACCAGGAAATGGAATGGAGCCGAGCCCAGTGCTCATGGAGACAACAAGTCCAAAGAGAAGCCTGATGCTAAATGGAATAAAGGGAGGGGTGGTCTCAGGGGAAGACCCCACCCAGATAAGCTTCCAACTTGTGAAAAGCAATAGAGAAAAGCTTAAGCAGTGAAGGAAATAACAACAGAAGGCTGCTGCAAATGTAATTGAATGAGGGGGCCATGTTCCAGCCCCATCAAGCAGCAGCACTTGGCAGCTTCAGCTACGTGGTTCTAGCTTTAGTCAAGGATATAATTAAGGGGGTTATAGAATCTCCCTTTGTGACCAAGGAAAGCCACTGAGGCCTGGCATTTGTCAAAGATGTCCCTGCATGGAGGTGCAGAGAGGCCTTTGCATGAAGCTGTGAAGAGAAAGCCTGGATAGCCCTGGAGATGCCAACATATTGGAGATACCAGAGCTGCAGGATGCCTGCTGAGGAAAGCTAAGGGTGTGGAACCAGCCCAAGAGAGAGAACGGTGTTGCAGTCAATGAAGCTGAAAGGAGATGGAGATCCGAAGAGCATCTTGGCATCAGACATGGAGATGCAGAGTGTGGAGTTTGCCCTGCCCGTTTTAGGTCTTGCTTTGGTCCAGTGTTTCCTAGCTAGTCTCCCTTTCTTCCCTTTTGGAATGGTAATGTATATTCTGTGCCATTGTGTATTGGAAGTGTGTGATCTGCTTTTTGATTTTACAGGGATTTCCAGTTAAGAGATTGCCATGAGTCTCAGAAGAGACTTTGAACTTTTAGACAGTGTTAAGACTGTTATAAACTATGGGGACTTTTGAAGTTGTACTGGACGCATTCTTACATTACAATATTGCTACAAGCCCATGGGAGCCAGGAAGTGGAATGTGCTGGTTTGAATAGTAATAGCCCCATAGGCTCATGAATTTGAATGATCGATTTTAGGGAGTGATGCTACTTGAGAGGGATTAGAAGGTGTGGCCTTGTTGGAGGTCGCTGGGGGGGAGGTGGGCTTTGGGGTTTCAAATGTTGAAGCCAGGCCCAGTGGCCCTTTGTCTTCTCTTCCTGCTGCCTGTGGCTCTGGATATAGAACTCTCAGATCCTCCACACCATGTCTGCCCGAATGCTGCCATGCCCCATCATGCTGATAATGGACTAAACCTCTGAACGTAAGTCAGCCCTAGTCACACGCTTTCCCTTATAAGAGCTACTGTGGCCATGGTGTGTCTGTTTTGACTGCTGTTTTGAATGCTGAAGCAGTTCTGCAGCAATAGTCGATAAGACATTTGGCCAAGGTTGCTCTGGGAAGGCTCTCAGAGGACCAGCAGCCCCCGAGTGTATCTGCCATGCAGAGAAGATGCTGTGGGGGCTGTGTTGCACTGTGGAGCCCGGCATCTGCTTTCTGCTTCTGTGTCTCTGAGCAGGCAAGCGGTGGCAATTCCGAAGTCACGCAGGGAGATGTAAAAGGACAGGGAATGGGCAGGAAGGGACTGTTCTGAGTGCTGTGTGACCCAGGCAGAAGCTGGAGGTTCACATCATGACTGTTTCTGAGTATTTCAGAGTGTCCTCCAGGTAGCAAGACCTGAGGGGTCCCCCGGGTCTTGGAGACCAGCAGAAGGTGAGTGTCTGCAGGGAACTGTCACCGCTTAGGGAATATACACAAGACAGAAAGGACAGATGGCTTAGCTAACCAGCTGCAAAGCCAAAATCACTCCTATTTTTATGGAGGAATAAAATGAGAACTTGAGCACTCAAGATTTGTTAGACACTTCCAGATCCTTCTCGAAGATAGGAATGGGGTCATCTTATACTGTAGCCCCTGTTTATCTTCAGCTTCACTTTTTTAAGTTTCAGTAATCAACAATATTAAAAGAAAACTTCCCCCTAATAAAGAATCCATGTTTCAAATTACATTACAGCTTTAAGTAGTGTGATGAAGTCTCGGTCCATCCCTCTTGCTTGGGACATAAGTCACTCTTTATCCTGTGTCCCACACCATACACTCTACCCACCTGTTGGTTATTCTGTGGCCATCTTTGTTATTAGAGTGACAATTGAATATCTCACTGTTTATTTAATCAAGGGTAGGGATGTTGACTTACAGTGTAGAGGGTTACGACTGTTGTTTTAAGACCATTGTTAGTTATGGCTGTTGGTCTCTTGTTCTGAGTTTATGAGGTCAGCTTTATCATATGAGTTATATATACTGGAAAATCGATATATTATATAAGGTCTCAGTGTATGTAGTCATTTTCTGGAGGGTCTTAGGAAGTATATTTCATGGGATTGTGGGGACTGCTACGTGTGGTTGGCCGCCTGGTGAGGCCACCTTTACTTACTGCCATCAGAAGTTTTACTTCCATTTGCTGTGAAATGACACTCCTCTGCGACCTCACGGCCGTCAGGCCAGCCGACTCTCTTCTGCTCTGTGAACACTGTTGCATTTCTTCTCTAGCTTGGCTTTCACTGGGGCAGTGTGTGTGTGTGTGTGTGTGTGTGTGTGTGTGTTATTCTGGACTTTTTTTGAAGCAAGGGACATTTTTAAATTTAATCAGTGTTTGAGAACCTCATACATGAATTCTCGATTTATATTATTTCTACCCTCTCTCTCTCCCCTTCCAACCCCTTCCTCAATTATTATTTCTACATATATGCATAATATATGTATAATATATGTATATGTATACATATGTATAATATATGTATAATATATATATATATATATATAGCACTGACTGAGTCCACTTTGTATGGCTCATGTGTACATGTGTTTACATTGGCCAATTGGATTCTGATAGCCTATGGGGGGGCGAGTTTTCCTGAGAAAACCGATTCTTCCTCTCTCTCCCCTCTCTCTTCTCTCAGCAGGCATTGGTTGCCTGTGGCTTTTTAACTAGGGGTAGGTCGTACATAATTTTCCCTCTCCATGTTGATAGTTGGCATGTCAGTTGGCGTTGTCATTGTTCATGTCTAGTTTAGGAACCCATACTATTGAGATTTCATGGACACACCATCCCTGCCACGTCTAGAAGACAGCAGCTAGCAATGGTGTGTCCTGATCCCCTGCCTCTTACTGTCTTTCTGCCCATCTTTCTGTCCTGCTGTGATTTTGCCTGAGCCTTAGCTATAGGGGTTGCATTGTAGATGGGAGCTGGCTACCCCATGGCCATTTAGCCTCTGTATTTTATCTCAACCATGGACTTTTAAGCAAGCATGAGCCTGAGCTGCTGACATGCACGGCTCAGGGACCCAGAAATGTGTGGTGAAACCGCAGCTGCTCCTCACAGCTGCAAGCCAGTGGCCATGCCTTTTCCCAACAGTGCCGGTGCAACCCAGCAAAGTTCGAAGCCCAGCCCACTCTCCCCCGGGCTCCAGGGTGTATTCTGACCTTAATCCACCTCTTTGGTAAGATTTATTAATTACCGTACTGGAGGCAGCTGTGTGCCAAGAAGTTCAAAGCATCTTCTAGCCTTAACCCATTAATCCCATTAGCATCCCAGAGTGATCGGGAAGGCTCTGGTGGGTCCTGTGATTCTTAACCACCCTGCTGCTGTGTACTCAGGAGTCCAAAGCTTGGCCTGGATGTCCTGGGTGAGTCAACTTGAGTCTGGAAGAGGAGCTGAGTTTCTCAACTCAGGCCAAGGGCCCTGCTGCCAGGGCAGACTTCCTTCCTCACAAAACAGCCATTGTCCACGCCTCTAAAGATGCGCCCATCCTCAACACAAGCAGATGTCAGAATCCCGGCGCCGGCGGCCTTAGCCACATCATCAGCAACCCCTTCATCTTTAGGGCATCTCCCTTCTCTGAGGTTCCCTTGCCCCAAACAACACCCCTCCCCAACTCCCCAGCACAGATGGCTGTAGCCTCAGAACAGAGGTTGCATGGATCACCTGCTCAGGGTGTGCCACAGCTATGTGGTCCCTGAGGGGGGTACCTACTAGGGCAGGGCTGCTCTCTGGGGTGCTGGGGAGGGGACCCACTGCCTGAGGCAGCTGGACAAGGAGAAAACAAGATGTTCCTTCTCCTGTCTGCATTGCCCCTGACCTCAGGATTCTGTATTGTTTACAATCTTCAGCCTAAGTTTTGTCCAAGAACTTGGTAAAGCTAGAAAAGATTTTTCCCCCCTTGGTGTGTGTGTGTGTGTGTGTGTGTGTGTGTGTGTGTGTGTGTGTGTGTGCGCGCGCACAAACAAGTGCACTTTTCTTGCCAGATGTTTCATTTTGTCTTGGTCTTTCCGGGCTGCGCCACTGAGCTGTCCTGCTGTGGCTGAATAAATCTTTGTTTTATGGCTTCTTTGGTCTTTTTAACAACCAAAGGCCCCAGGAAGAAATCAGAGTTTGCCAACCTTCTGGTCTTGACCTTGAGTGACCTCTCAAATGCACCATGAGCTAACCAGTCTTGAAATGCCCTTGGAACTGAACTGAAATCGGACAGGTGAAGCCCCAGGTGTGGTATTGGCACAGAGCCGGCCAGAGTGTAATCAATCACCATGCTCAGCCTATCCCGGCAGGGCCCGCTAAGAACTGAAGGCATCTCCTTTTCATCCCTGCTGACTAGGGGTGCCTTAGTAGTGACCAAGATCATGGGGGCTCTCGGCCTTTTAGCTGCAGCCTGCGTTTAAACACATGAAAAGTGAGACCTCAGAATGACCTCTTACTGCCTGGGAACCGTTTCTACAAAGGGTACTGGTTAAAGCTGCCACAGCTGTGGGTAGAAGCATGGAGGGTAGTAGAAAGTCTGCATGGTGCAGAGGGCAGAGGCTCACCCCAGCTGTTTGAACCAAGGGCCCTGGCAAGGGGACGGCCTCGTGAACCGTGGTGAGTGAGCCAGCCAGGGACAGCTCGGAGGACTTAGAGTGGTGGGGATGGAGGGGTGGGCCTGAGTCTGTTCCATGGGTTTCCATGCCCATGGAAAGTGCTTGTTGTGCTGTCTTGAAAGTTGTGCTTTAGCCCCCGTGACATATCAGACCACAGAGCCGAGTGTGAGCAAGGTTTCAGCAGGGCTATGACAACTCCCTGTGCTGCTGCTGCTGCTGCTGCTGCTGCTTCTCCTCCTCCTCCTTCTTCTCTTTTTCTTTTTGTTTTTAATGCAGAAACTTTATTATAAGCTCCCATGATGCTTCTTTTTTATTTATTATTTTATTTAATAATTTTCTTGTTTTTACAAATTGATCCCAGTTCCCTCTCCCTCCATCCTCCCATTCCCCCTACAGACCCCTCCATCCCATCCCCCATCCACTTCTCAGGGAGGATAAGGCCTCCCAGGAAGGATCATCAAAGTCTGTCACATCATTTGGGGCAGGAGCTAGGCTCTCTCCCATCTGTCTAGGTTGAGAGAGTATCTCTCTACGGGAAGTGGGCTCCCAAGTCCATTCATACACTAGGGTTAAATACTGATCCTACCAGAGGCCCCATAGACTGCACAGGCCTCCTAACTGACTCCCACATTCAAAGTGTCTGGGTGGGTCCTATGCTGGTTTCCCAGCAGTCAGTCAGTCAGTCTGGGGTCCGTGAGCTCCCCCTTGTTCAGGTCAGCTGATTCTGTGGGTTTCTCCAGCCTGGTCTTGACCCCTTTGCTTATTACTCCTCCCTCTCTGTAACTGGATTCCAGGAGTTAGGCTAGTGTTTAGCTGTGGGTGTCAGCCTCTGCTGGGTGAAGACTCAATGATAGCATTTAAGGTAGTTGTCAATCTCATTATCGGGGAAGGGCACTTAGGGCAGCCTCTCCACTGTTGCTCAGATTGTTAGCTGGGGTCAGCCTGTGATTCTTCATGTGCCCTGACCTTCAGGGCCACCCGGGAGGTGAGGCCCTGCTGTGCCATCCAGCCATTTGCTGCTACTGTTGTGTTGAGCAGTGGCTGACTCTGCTCTCAACCTGGGGATGCTTGTGGAGGATAGTCCCACCCCTCCCTCCGCATCCTAGGGAGCTTAATGCTGATTGACTTGTGGTGAAGAGTTAGAATAGGCTGCTCCATCATGAGACTCATCCTAGCGTTCACTGGAAACACCAGAGACCACAGCTTTGGTGGGAAGGGTCACCAGAATGCAAATACCCTAACATCTGACAGTTAAAAACTACTCTGTGATGACTTTAAGTGTATCCATGGAGTTGCATGGCCATGCTCACTATTTAGTTTCAGATTTTGTTTTCTTTGTCCTGAAGGGACTTAGCCATCACATAGTCACTCCCTCCCAGCTCCTGGAAGCTTCTGACTGACTTTCTTTCTCAGCAGCGTTGTCAATTGTGGGCATTTTGTGTAAGTAGAATTCTGTTGCAATTGTCTTCCTCCTTCTGGCTTCTCTGTCTAACCCTTGAGTTCCCCAGGCTCCTTTCTGTACTGGGGAGCACTGAGCCCCTACAGGCTGCTCCTGGGCGCTGCAAACACCACTGGGCTGTCCTTGGTGATGGCCACGGTGCTTCCTTCCGTACCTTTGTGCGTGTTTTTAATCTGGTTTGCCTCCTGCAGTCCTGGCAGTATACGATGAGCTCCTCGTTGCTCTTCTCTGATTCAATGGTGTGGTGGTTTGAAGAAGGTGGTTCCCACAGACTCAGATCTGAATGCTTAGTCGTCAGGGAAATCCGATGCCACCATACATTGCTTGGTATCTGTTGCTTTCTGGAACCTGGATGCAAGCCTCCACCAGATCCTCACTCATGCGTCTTTCATGCCTACAAAACCAGTTGTCACGTGTGCAATGCTGCCAAGTTGAGAAGTAGTTTGGCCTCCTCGGGCCACTGTTGCAGCAACTTCTGTGTCTCTTCGGTGCTCATCCTCGGGAAATACTTCCTAAGCCGGTAATTTTGGAGTAGAGGGTTCCTGTGGTGGTGTTCTCAGTTCAGACAAGGTAGAGAAGGGTCTTCTCCCCACCCTCGTCCTTTCCCAGTGCCCACTACCGATTTCTTTTTGCTGTTGTTGTTATTTTTTTTTTTTACAGGTTTATAATTTGACTATTTTGAAAATTTGCTTGACATTTATATTTTTAGTTAACTTTTTTCATATAATATATTTATATAATGTTTCCCTTCCCCCAACTCCACCCAGATCCTTTCCACCTCTTTATCCCCCACCCCAAATTTATGTCCTTTTTCTCTTTTAAACACAAAAACTAAGCAAAATTTAAAAAAAAAATCCATAAAAACACAAAAAACAAAAATCAAAACAAATAAAAGATTAAGAAGTTTTTTTAAAAAAAAAAATGCCTAAACAAAACCAATTGTATTACAAAGCAGAGCTATAGTCATAAAAAATAGCATGGGGTTGGCATAAAAACAGACATGCTGATGAATGGAATTGAATTGAAGACCCAGATATAATTCCATATACCTGCAGACACCTGATTTTTGACCAAAAACCCAGAAATGCACCCCGAAGAAAAGCAACACTTTCAGCCAATGGTGCTAACCGAACTGGATGACTGCATGCATCAGAATGAAAAAGTTCATATCTGTCACCCTGCACAAATTCAACTCCAAAGAGATTAGCGTAAGACCAGATGCCCTGACAGAAGAGAAAGTAGAGGCTTGGGCTCATTGGCACAGGGAAACACATTCCGTACAGGACACTGACAGCGCAGACATTAAGCCCAGAAATTGGTAAGTGGGGGTCTCACAAAGCTCAAAAGCTTCAGCTTTGCAAGGGATTTCACCACCCCAGCAAAGCAAAAGCCCACAGTATCTTTTTAATGGTTATCGATACCTGCTGGATCCCCCCCCCCTCCCCGACTGTAACTTACGCTGCTGGTTCACTCTTTTCCTGTTGCTGTCTGTCACTGTAGATCCAAACATGAGCAATCAACAGTAACCATGCCATGTCCCCAATGCTGTATCACCCTGAAATTGTCCACACTAAAGAAACAAGTCCTTTGAATTTAGACTTGCTTGAGTTCTCAGGGCACAGGCAATGCAGTCATATCCTTTGCCAGAATGTGACATAGATGGCTTCCGGTCCGGGAGCTGATAGAGTTCTTGTTCTCTTCGGACACCTTTTGAGCCAGCCCTCCACTGTCCACTCTTGCCAACATGGCTCATTGAGTTCTGCTTACTCTATTCTAGGGCTCCAAATTTCCCCATGATCCTCCCACAGACCAGTTCCGAAGACTTATAAACACATGGTCAAGTTTATCACGGCAGCAGTTCCACTCCTTGGCACCAGTGTTCTCTACCAGCTATTTTTCTTGTTGCTATGACAATAGAAACTCAAGGAAGAACATTTATTTTATCTCGTAGTTTGAGGGTGCAGCCCATTGTGGTGGGAAGGGTGGAAAGACCGTGAGGCAGCTGGTCACATCGGGTCTGAAGTTGGGAGGCAGAGTAAACAAACAATGGTGTTCTCGATTTTCTTCAGTATTGGATTCCAGTTCCTAGGATGGTATCACCCAAATTCAGGGTGATTCTTCTCTGGGAATGCACCCTCAAATACTCCCAGAGATCTGTCTCCTAGGGTAATTCTGTAGCGCATCAAGTCAGCAGTAGAGATTAGCCATCACAATGGGGGTTTTTAACTGTGAGAAACTAGACCTATGGGGTTTAGTCAGCTTTCTTTGTTGTAACAAAATATCTGAGACTGGATAACTTATAAATAATGGAAGTGTATTTGCCTCCTAGATCTGGAGACTGAGGAATAGGGAGGAACATGGCACTGGAACCTGGCAGGGCCCCACACTCTGGCAGAAAGCACCATATGGTGAGATGGAGTGAGTTGTGTCATCTCAAGCCTGTTGTTCTTTTTTTATAAAATCAGGCCATCAACCTCGTCATTGGAACCCCACTCTGATGGCCTGAGGTAGCCCCAGTCACCCCTAAAGACTCTGCTTCCAATGCCTTCATCAGATGCATTTGACAATTGAGTTCCTAACCCATGACATTTGGGGGACATAGTTGACCAAAGAACCTGCTTATGAGACTCCCAAAGATTAAGATGTAAAACAAAATAAAGTTTATTGTAAGAGTAGAAAAAGAGGAGCATAGAAAATGGAATTGGAAAATGGAAAATGATGTAGGAAAGTAATTGTGATGGATCTGAGGGGGCAGTATGGGGGATGTCACCACCACATGGACATCGCTTGGTGGAAGACTAGTAATTTTTTAAAGATGTTTTTACTGATGTGTATGTGAGTGGAGTGTTGGAACTCCTGTAGCTCTAGTTACAGGTGGTTGTGAGCTGCTGGGTGTGGGTTCTGGGAACTGAACTTGAGTCCTCTGGGAGAGCAGCAAGCACTCTTAACTTTTGGGCCACCCTGTCTCTCCAGCCCTGAAAAACAATGATTTTTTCAGGAACCCAACAAAGCCACTTTAAGGTTGGTACCTGAAACTTGCCCGGTGTCAGAACAGCCTTGGGAAGGGTGCTGTGTCTGGTGGGTCCATTTGAAGCCCTATTTCCAGGGAAAGCACTCGTGAGAGCTTCTTCCAACCACAGGGTTCAGAAAGAGGGACGTGGCACCCACTGGGACTTTTAGTTTCTGGATTCCAGAGACCTTGCTCAACGCATGTCTAAGTCTCATGCCATGAAATTCTCCCATCACCCTCTGAGGCAGATGTTTCCAGTCTCGTTGCATAGTTGAGATTCCAGGGCAAGATGCCCACCCCACTAACACAGAGGCTGCAACCCACATCCAGCATCTTGACTCTTCCGCCTTGTGTTACCCCACAGCTTTGCAACTTCCTCCCAGCATGAAGCAGGTATCCTTATCTGTCCTCATAACTCAAAGATAATGGCATCCTGTTCACAGTAGCCCTAGAGGTCTTAGACTCATTTCTTGTTGCTGTGATAAAATGCTGACAAAAGCAACTCAAGAATAGGTTATTGTAGCTCACAGTTTGTCCTGGTTTGCTTTCTGTTGCTATGGTAACAACCATGACCTAAACCAACTTGGAGTAAAGGGTTTCCATGGCTTACACATCCCCATTACAGTCCACCGTTGAGAGATGTCAGGGCAGGGACTCAAGCAAGAGCAGTCGGAAACCATGGAGGAAAGCTGCTTACTGGCTTGTTCTTCATGGATTGCTCAGCTTGCTTTCTACCTGCTCAGGGTAGGCTGGGCCCTCTGCATCAATCACTAATCAACACAATGGCCCATACATTTGCCTACAGTCAAATCTAATGGAGGCATTTTCTCAGTTGAGATTCCCTCTTCCTGGTGACGCTAGCTCATTTCGGGTCCAGTTCACGATATAGTGCCTTGTGGTGGGAAGTCGAAGCAACAGGAGCATTAAACAGCCGCTCTCATTGCATCCACAATCTAGAAACAGAGAAAGATGCATTCTCCATTTCTCTGTCTCAGATGGTCCAAGATCTCCTGTCTGGAGAATGGTTTCACTCACAGTCAGAATAAGTCTTCCCACGTTAGTTATCTCAATCAAAATTGTCCCTCAGCAGCCCATCTCCCCAAGTGATTTTGGATTAAGTGTCAACTTGAGAACCAAGGCTAACCATCATGCGGAGGAAATGCTTATGGTGGCCAACACCACTTCCTTTCTTGTTAAGGCTACTAAGATAGATCCCCTCCCCCAATTTCCTTCTCATATGTGAAATATAGCTTGCATATTCCTTCCAGTCTGAGGAGACAGGAGCATACTTGGAAAATGCACAGGGGTATCATTTTATACCTAGCTAAACTGACTTTATGGACATATATGTGTATATATATATATATAATATATATATTATATATATATATATATATGAGAGAGAGAGAGAGAGAGAGAGAGAGAGAGAGAGAGAGAGTCAGGAAATTGGTTAGTGTAGGAATTTTAGCCAGCTTGAAACTGGGAGACAAGAATCAGCTCCAAACTTTGATTCCGTAGGACTCCAAGGTTCAGACCTATTGTGAAGGAAACTTTGTTGGGAAGAGAGAGAGTGGGCTGCACCTTCTAGGAGGAGTGCTAGTTCTGTGGCACCGGCAGAGTTCCAGCTTGGGTCATGGCACAGTGTTGCCAGCACGGGAATGAAGGTGTGCGTGTCACACAGGTGGCTGTATGACTTCACACACTTGTCTTCTGGTCAGTATCATCTCTCAGTGAAGTCCTGGTCGGGGGTGGAAAGGGTGCCGGACTGTTGGGAAGAATAGGTGTCAGTATCAAATGGGTGGTTTGTTTCCACATTTTGTTAATTATTTCCGAAATTAGCTCTTTGGTTTCTTTGAGTTCTCCTTGGTACAATTTTCAGATCTGTGTACTCACTCATCCCGAATAGAGGCTCCTGTTCCTTATTCTTAGAAGTCCACTCTTGTTTCCTTTACTCATGTCATCTGTAGTTATCATCTTGTACTCTGGTATGGCTTGTCTGCTCTCTGGAGAGTTTGGATCGAAACTCCGTTTTTTCCTACTGATGTCTAGTTTCCACTGCTCTCAGCTCGGAGCAGACTCATGGCTAGGACCCTCCTCTCAGTCCCTTCCCCCAGCGCCCGCCACCTCTCTGTGTCCCCACCCCATTCGCACTGGCTTCCTTCCCTGAAATAGCCCTGCTGGCCTCTGTCTTGCCCAAGCCCCTACTCCTTAGTGGGTCAGTCTCTGAAGCCTGGTAGCCAGTCCCCTGACTTGCTGGCACAGCTCTCAAGAACTCCACAGGACCCCGGGGAAGGCTGATGGGAAGGTTTGGTTGTCTTTGGGACAACTGAGCCCAGAGTGATTAGAGAGTGTCCAGGCCCTTAGGTCCAGCCCATCTAAGCTGCCTTTTGGTATCCTCAAAAGGGATCGCAGCTGACTGCAGAGGCTGTGCCTTTAGGACTGCAAGCAGGCCAGGGTGGAGAAGGCCTGGTGATGTGGGAAGGGCGTTGGCCAGTGGCGGAGGCTGGATTCCTAGGAGGGTTCTCTTTAGGATGCTGCTTCAGGGAGGAATGGGAATGTGGGGGAGAGAAAGGAATGCTCAACTGTGCTTTCTGGGGGCAAGGTCAGAAAGAGCCACCCTTGGCTTTTCTGGAAGCCACCTAGAGACCCGTCCAAAGGGGAGAGTCTGTGTGTCAGCTCTGTCTGGTTTGGAACCCAAATGGCATGGACTTCAGTCTCCTTTTTCTTTTTTTTATATCTTAGGGAAAAACAGTACTATTCCATCATGCCTGACCCCTTGCTGTCACTGCAGAGCTCTGCTTCCCTAGGAAGGCTGGGGGAGGGCATCTCAATAAGGCTAGACAGTCGAAGATGCCTGTGCTGGTTAGTTTTATGTCAACTTGACACAAGCTAGAGTTATTTGAAAAGAGGGAATCTTAATTGAGAAACTGCCTCCATTAGATCTGGCTTAAGGCATTTTCTTAATTAGTGATTGATAGGGGTAGGCCCAGTCCATGGTGAGAGGTGCTACCCCTGGGCTGGTTGTCCTGGGTTCTATTAAAAAACAAAAACAAAAAAACAAAGAACACAAACAGGCTGAGCAAGCCATGGGAAACAAGTCAGTAAGCAGCACTCCTCCATGGCCTCTACATCAGCTCCTGCCTCCAGGTTCCTGCCCTGCTTGAGTTCCTGTCTTGACATCTTTTGCTGATGAACAATAATATGGAAGTGTAAGCCAAATAAACCCTTTCCTCCCCAGCTTACTTTTTGGTCATTGTGTTTCATCACAGCAGTGGAAACCCTAACTAAGACAATGTCCCTTTGTGCTTCACTGAACTCCCCTTTCTAGTGCAGCTAGAGGATGACATCTGGGATGACATGGACCGCATTTCATAGCTTCCCAGTGTCCACTGGGCTGGTATCTTCCAGAAGGAAATCCACCTTTGCCTTTGTCTGAGGCCTGTTTCACCCTGCACTAATCATACCAAGCTCATCTCTGGGGTCAGGTTTTGTCTTGTGGACTGGACATCTTCCCCTAAGCAGCTGCAGCATTCTTGGGTGACTGAAAATGGAAGAGTCACCTGTAGTGAGATAGTGCATCCGCCCATGGCTCCACCCCCAATGGGCGTGGTCAGTGCCCCAGAATGACTATCTCATTACAGTCACCTCCTTTAGACCGGCCTGATGGACAGTGCAGGAATCTGGTCCCAGCGTCCCAGGAAGATGCCCAGGAGGAGGTCATTTTGAGATGTGTTCTCTTGAACCAATAGCAGTTAGCTCTGTGCACAGTGGCTGGGGAACAGGGCATCTGAACTAACTAGATCCTTTTGGGCAGCTGTGGACTCACTGGAAGTCCGGCCTTTAAGACTTCCAACTAACTATGCCAGTCCAGCTCAGGGCCACCAGTGTGCCCTTGTGTTTGGAGCTATATGCTGGAGTCTGGTTCAGTATGGGCACACAAATGAAGACAATGACTGCCTCTCCCCCAGACTCAGTGGGGGGAGACTATGGCCTTCTGAGCTCCATGCTTGACAGTTGACAAAACTGTTCTTGTGCAGGCACAGTGCAGGCCACTACAGCTTCTTGGACATCATGGTTACCATGGCTGTGTCACGCCCTGGGGATGCTGCACATCCTTCTTCCATTTTGAAGTTCTTACTTTCTCCCCTCCCTTCTCCTGTGACATTCGCTGCACCTCAGAAGGGGTAGCGTAGCTATCCAGTTAGGGCTGAACAGCCGCTGCTTTCCCCTTTCTTCAGTCAGTATGTTTAATTGCATTATTTGGTTCTCAAGTGTAAAGTCAACCTTGCAGCCCTTAAAAAAAAATCCACTTGGCCACAACATATGGTCCTTTCTGTATTTCGTTGGACTCAGTGGCTAAGCATATTCGTAGCTATGTTCATGAGGGAATCTACTCGAGTGCCAGTGTGATGGTTGGTTTTAATGATCAGGTGGATGCAGTCAGGAATCCCCTGGTAAGAGTATCAATGAGGGATTGTCTAGATCCTGTTAAGCATGTCTGCTGGGGACAGTCTCCACTATGTTAATTGATAATTGATATGGGAAGACCCAGCCCACTGTGGGCATATTGGATCTGGGTCCTAGACTGTATGCGGAGGAAGGAAGCTGAACAGTAAGTACCCGAATGCATTCAGCCTCTTTGCTCTTGACTGTGGATGGTTTGGGATCATGTTCCTGCCTTGATTCCCTGCTTTTATAGACTGTAAACTGGAAGTGTGGGCTAAGAGAAACCATTTCTCCCCCAAGGAACTCTTTTTTGGGGTATGTATCACAGCAGCACAAACAAAACTAGGACGACAGTGTCTGGCTGCAGCCTCCAAGCTGGCTTTGGGAGCTGGACTGGAGCTGCACTCCCTTTTCAGGGTTCTAGAAAAACGTGGGAAAAACTGGTTTTGTTTCTTTCCCAAACAATTGATGGAATTGCTCATTTGAGTATGTGGGCTTGGGCTTGTCTCCGTGACATGGTTTGTAAGTGCAAATTAAATTTCTTTAATAGCCACGATCTGCCCATTCTTCTACTGAAAGGTTTATTTTTGTGTATGAGTGTTTCTCTGCATGCATGCATGCATGTATGTATGTATGTTCCCCACCTGCATGCATTCCCTGCAGAGGCCTTGAAAAGGGTGTCGGGTCCCCTGGAATTGGAATTACTGGGAATTGAACCTGGGTTCTCTACGAGAGCAGCCAGTGCTCTTAACTGTTAAGCCACCTCTCCAGTCTTTAATCTGTTTACTCTCTCATGCATGGTGGTGGTTTGTGTCTGTCATTGTCCCCATTTCCTCTGTGTTATAAAATTGCTCCTGATAGTCTGGACCCTCTCACTGCCTGGGGGCTTGGCATCAATGTCCCTCTCTGCCTTTGAGTTTGGTGACTTATTCTTGTTCTCCTTTCCCAGAGCACTCTCTCCGTTCTGTTTTCTCTGACCTTTTCTATCACCCTCCCTTTCACTGATTTATTAGTGCTGTCCCTGCTTCCTGCCTTTTGATGAGGTTGATATCGATTTTCTTTCTTCTTTCTCCTTTTCTAAGGAGGACGTGAGGGTCTGGAGAGTTTCCTGGTTTTTGATTAAGTAATTGTGCTCTATATTTCATCCAGGTACAGTTCCTGCTACCTTACACATCTTTGGTGTGCCATTTTATTTTCATTTATTGTAAAGTTCATTCATTCTAATATGAGATTTCCACCCCCCCCCTTGACTCATAAGTTACTTAGAAGTTTACTATTTTGTTTCCAGATATTTGAGAAAATTTTCAGATATCTTTCTTTCTTTTTCTTTTTTCTTTTTTCTTTTTCTTTTCTTTTCTTTTTTTTCTTTTTCTTTTCTTTTCTTTTTTTTTGAGACAGGTTCTCACTGTGTTGCTTCGTCTCTCTTGGAACCTTGGAACTCAGTATGCATGTAGACCAGTTTACCTCAAACTCAAATAGATCTATTTAGCCCTGACTCCTAAGTTTTTAAATTAAAAGCATGTGTCATCATGCTTGCCATGACCTATTCATTTTTAATTTAATTTAACCCTTTGTGTGATTTGAATCCTGGTAAATCATATCGGATTTATTTTCCCTAGAGTACACCATCTATCCGTAATGTTTGCAAGAACTTGTGAGGGAAAGTGGTATTCTGGTTGGTTTTAACCATCAACTTGACACCATGTGGGGTCAGTAGAAATGAAGTTTCAGTGAAACCCTCTAGATCAGGCTGGCCGGAGGGCATGTCTGTGGACCATTATGCCGATTGTTGACTGATTTAGGAAGACTCAGCCAATTGTGGGTAGCACCATTCCCTAGACTAGGCTTCCTGAATGGTGCACGGGCAGGAGAAGGCCGGATGATAGTAGAAGTAAGCAGGCAAGGATGTGCCTATTCTCTCTGCCCTGGATGTGGATACCACTTGACTCCTGCCTTGAATTCCCCCAAACATTGGGCTGTAACTTGGAATTGTGAGCCAATTAGACCTTTCCTCTTCATGTTTTGTCAAAACATTTTATCACAGCAACATGTTTCTAAATCTCAGGTCAGGCCAAGCTGGTGCAGTATAGTCCAAAGGTTCGGCATTGTTGCCAAGTTTCCTTATTTATCATCCATAGTTATCAAGAGAGCCAAGGTCTCCGCTGCAACGGTGGGTTGGTCGATCTCTGCTTCCGGTATGTGCCAGATATGCAGAAGCTCTTTTATTAGTGGTGTGAACAATCCTGGTCACTATCTCTTTTTGGCAGGCTGGCGTGACTGGCTCACTGTGGTTAAATGGCTTCCTTGGTCCTTGTTACTGCTCTTGGCTGTGACGCTACACTGCTGATGTAGCTGCTGCTCAAGCTTCCCTCTGGTCACAGTTGGCACATGCGCTGTTTCAACCCTTTCATCTTCCACTGGTCCCAAGTTGTATTACTTTATTGTGTTTTTGAGATAAGGTCTAACTTTTGTAGCCCAGGCTGGCCTTGAGTCTTTCATCCTCTTGCCTCGGCTTCCTGGTAGTAGAATTTCATCAAGGGTAACCATGTTCAGATGTGTCTGTCTTCAGTTTTTAAAAGATGTATTTGTATTTATTTTATGTGTATGAGTGTTTTGCTTGCATGTATCATGTGAAGGCCTCGTGCCCAAGGACAGCAGAAAAGAGTGGCAGACAGATTCCATGGAGTTGCAGTAACAGAGACTTGTGCCAATATGTAGGTGCTGGGACTCAAACCTGTGTCATCTTCAAGAACAGCTGGTGTACCTAACCACTGAGCCACCCTCCAGTGTGCCTAACCACTGAACCACCCTCCTGCTCCGTCTGTCTTCTTTTAGACAGCATATAGCTTGCTCCTGTTATACTTTTTAATATGAGAGGGTCTGTCTTTCATTTAAAGTATTTGAAACATTTACATTTAATAGGAATATTGATTCGATTACATTGAAATCTACCACTACCACCTTGCATGTTTTTATTTTTTCTTCCTTCCTATCGTCTTTGTTCCTTTTCTCCTGACCTCCTTTGGATAACTTGGACAATTTCTGTTGTCTTAATTTATGTCACTGGCTGTCTTTACAACACTGGAGGTTTCTCTAGAGCTTTTAATGTATATCATGAATGTATCAAGTGATATTAGTCAACATTTTATATAGTATGATAGGCTCACAGGTCTCTGTTTCTATTTTTCTTTTCCAAGCTTTCTATTTCTACCCAGTCCCATTATTGTTTTAGCTCTTTGAGATTCCCATACATTGTATTTTTATCATATTCACTCCTGTCCCTCAATTCTTCCAAGATCCACCCCCTTCCCTATCCACCTTACATTGCATCCTTTTGATTCAGTCCTTCGAGACCTGTTCATCTTGCTCAAATAGTCTTGAATGTGTGTTCCTCCACCAGAGTGTGGTTGATGTAGCAGGGGCTATGCCAGAAGAGAAAACTGTGTCTCCCTTTTCCAGCAGCCGACATGTGCCAATAGCTCCACGGGTAGGGTTAGGATTGTATGGGATTCGGGTTGGCTTCGGTGTGTGCTGCTCCAGCTGCTGTGCGTTCCTATGTGCAGCTACTCTGCTGTGTCTAGAAGATAATGGTCTCGTGTGGTCACCCACTGCCTCTGGTTCACACGCTCTCCTCTGCCTTCTCCAGCCAAGGTCCCAGAGTTTTGGGTGTGTTATATGTTCTCCTGTTAGGACTGAGCATTTGGCAGTCCTGCCTGCGGTATTTTAATTACTTAAACTTTTCTTTGACAACTTTACACATGCACATGATGCATTCTGATTACTTTTACCTCCATCCTTTCTAAAATCTTCCGTTTAGGTCTGTTTATCCCCTCTTCTTCTATCCACAAATCTCCTTCTCACATGTCTTTCATTTTGTTTTCCTATGTGACCAACTGATTGAAGGGGGGGTTGCTTGTGTTCTTCTGGGTACAGTACTGCCATGGCAAGCATGGACTGACAGCAGTCATGTTTGCTTGTGCTGGGCCTGCATTAGACTGGCTTTGTCAACAATCCACCCATGCCTTAACAAACCTTTACATTATTATTGCATTTGCTCGGAATAATCATCTTTTAAAGGTGAGTGGCAGTCAGAGGACAATCACCGGAGTGGGTTCTTTCTTTCTACCACGTGGCTCCTAGGGACTGAACAAAGGCGGTCAGCCTTAGCAGCAAGCAGCTCTACCACTGAGGCATTTCATCACTTAAAGACTTCATTACATAAGATCCAAATATCCCTTATTTTTACCATTTCCACCTCTCTTCATGTTTTTCATGCACAAGCAACTTTTGTCTGTTATTCGACTTTACCTTTCACTTTTTATTTTTCTGAAGTTCTGCTGATAACAGATTGCTTCCGCTTTGCATGTCTGGAAAGTCTCAGTTTTGTTTTTGCTTAGAAGTCCATTTTTTTTCCTCTGGAATAATAGTCCCGGAGTGATAGTGTTGCACTTGCAAACACTGTGGTCCCGTCCTCTGGTGTGCATTGTTTCTGATGAGAATTTGGTGGTCATCTTATGTTAATTTCTCTGTCTGTAATGAATGTGTCTCTCCTTTCCCCTCTCTGGCTGCTTTTATTTAAAATTTCTATGTATCATCGACCTGGAGCAATTTTGTGATGGTGTACCTTGCTCCCCTTTCTTCATGTTTCTAGTGTTTGGGAATTTCTTGTACCTGTGAGTTTATGATCTTCACCAAATTTGGAAACACTTCAACTGTGGTTTCTTCAAATAATTCTGTCTTCACCTATTTCTTTTTTAGGGACTCTAGAGATCCGTCGAGAGTCGATGTCAGTGTGTCCCCCCTCTGCTCACTAGTGCCTCACTAAGCCTCCTGCCCTGCTTTAGTCACTATTGTTTGTTGCTTTGCCCATGGTGCCCTTCTTTAAGTCTGCAGTGCAGTATGATGCTAACCCTATAGCTTAAAAAGTTCTCTCTGGGGCTGCCTTCAGAGAAGGATTAGTGGTTCAGAGTGAGAATTGCTCTTATAGTGGACCCAACTCAGCCAGCTCACAGCCTGCTATTCCAGCCCCAGGAGCTCTACAGCTCACATGCACACACCCTAAATATTTAAATAAATATTTAAAAAGAAATGTCTCTACCAATTCATTTTGTGTTTCCGTAGTGCACCCTTCTTTCAACGTTTTTGTATTTCCTACCTTGCTGACATGCACCATATAGTTATTTCACTGTCCCTGTACACTAATGCATATTTCCTCTCATGTGTCACATGCCTCTGTGTTTTGCATATTTTCTTATGACCTTTAAAAAAAACTCCATTCCAGGCTTGTACATTTTATTTTTGATATTTCATTTCCCTGTGCATATTTCTGACCCTTGATCTTGGAAGAGCCCCCTGTTAGCCGTGAAGAGCTTCACGTTTCTGAAGTTTGCGTTTAACGTGCACCAGGTGGGAGCTGAGTGGTGGTCAGTGGATAACTTGTTTAACTCTCTAGAGTGTCGGGACTGCTCTGCCTGGTGTGAAGGAGGATGCAAGACAGTTTCAGGTGCTGCCTGGGTTCAGAAGTATATAACCTGTTGTCTTGACTTTGTTAATTTCCCCGGATTTGTTACTTTCCCTGAATTGGTTACTTTTCCTGGATTTGTTACTTTCCCTGGCTTTGTTAATTTCCCTGGACTTGTTACTTTTCTGATTATGTTGCTTTTCCTGAATTTGTTACTTTCTCTGAATTTGTTACTTTTCCTGGACTTGTTACTTTTCCTGAATTTGTTACTTTTCCTGAATTTGTTACTTTTCCTGGACTTGTTACTTTTCCTGGATTTGTTACTTTTCCTGGATTTGTTACTTTTTCTGGATTTGTTACTTTCCTTGTCTCTGAATTAAAGGAAGTATTGATTTTGGCTCCTGATTTTAAGGGTTCAGTCTACGGTTACTTGCTCCAGTGCTGTAGTTTGAAATGTCATGGGGATGGGAACACATGGTGATGTTTCCATTATGGCAGGCAGGAAGCATAAAGAGACAGAAAGGGGCCAGTGACCAGGTAAAGACCTCAATGGCACACCCACCAGTGGCTACTTCCTCCAGCCACATTCCACGTCTGAGGGTTCCAGAATTTTGACAAATAGTGCTATAAGCTGGGGGCCAAATGCCTCATGCATGAGCTTGTAGGGGTACATTCATACTGAAGCCACACCTGCATCTGCCTTGGATCACCTGAGTGCCATTCAGTACTAAACACACATCTCAGGGGAGCCGCTGTACGACAGCAGCATCCTAGGCCTCTCTGGGTCTTCAGCTCTGCCTCTTTTCTTGAGATGACCACGAGACTGCCTTATGGCTCCACCTGATCACAGAGCCTGGACACTCTCCTTAGGTGGCAGAAACAGGCTTTGCTTGTTTTCTTCCTTTCTCTCCAGGGACCCTGTAATGTGACATCCAGTGCCCATGTCTCAAAAATGTTGTCTATTGTCTGTCTGTCTATTTATCCTGTCCTTGTGCATCATGGTCAGAATTGGATACGGTGGCTGATGAGGTGGCTTGGTTGTTAAAATGCTTCTGTGCAAGGACCCAAACCCATGTTTTAAAATCATGTCAGGCAGGCCTAGTGGCATGCACTTGTAACCCCAAGTGGGAAGATGGAGATGGGTGGATCCTTGGGGTTTGCTGGCCATCAGCCTAATAGTAGAGTACTATCTAAAAGTGAGAGACCCTGTCTCAAAGAGCAAGGTGGCTAGCACCAGAGGGTGACACCTGAAGTTGAGTTTCTAGCCTTCCCATGCAAACACACACATGCATCCTCACACATGTACACACTCACACATGAGAATGCACAGGAACGAGATGCCACGTATGAATTTTTATCATGACAAGATTTAAATGCTACCGTCCTAACCATTTAATTTTTTTATTTTTATTTTTTGATGTGTGAACATATGTGTGTCAAGTGTATGTATGTGCAGGTATATGTGTGTCATGTGTATGTGTGCAGATGTATGTGTATCAGGTGTATGTATGTGTCAGGTGTATGTGTGTCAGATGTATGTATGTGTCAGGTGTATGTGTGCAGGTGTATGTGTGTCAGGTATATGTGTGTCATTTTTATATGTGTCAAGTGTATGTGTGTCAGGTATATGTATGTCAGGTGTGTGTCAGGTGTATGTGTGCAAGTGTATGTATGTTAGATGTATGTGTATCAGGTGTATGTGTGTCAGGTGAATGTGGGCAGGTGTATGTGTGTCAGGTGTATGTGTGTCAGGTATATGTATGTCAGGTGTGTGTCAGGTGTATGTGTGCAGGTGTATGTATGTTAGATGTATGTGTATCAGGTGTATGTGTGTCAGGTGTATGTGTGCAGGTGTATGTATGTTAGATGTATGTGTATCAGGTGTATGTGTGTCAGGTGAATGTGGGCAGGTGTATGTGTGTCAGATGTATGTATGTGTCAGGTGAATGTGTGTCAGGTGTATGTGTGTCAGGTATATGTATGTGTCAGGTGAATGTGTGTCAGGTGTATGTGTGTCAGGTTTATGTGTATGCAGGTGTATGTATGTGCAGGTGCATATGTCATGTGAAAGGCCAGAGAAAGATGCTGAATGTCCTTCTCTGTCACTTTCCACCTGTTCCTTTGAGGAAGGATCTCTCCCTGAACATGAAGTGTGCGTGTTCTTGGCCAGGCTGGCAGCCAGAGATCCCCATCTTCCTGCTTTTAGTCCTCTCAGGCTGGGGTTACAGCCCAATGGGCAAGACCATGCCCACCTTTTACTGAGGTGATGGGATCCAGCATCTGGTCCTCATCCTTATGAAAGACCTTCTCTTAACCAGCAGGTCATCTCCCCAGCCTCTTCAACAATGTTAAGGAAACAGCCCAGTGTTATTTGCATATTTGTGTTCTTATGCAATCATCACCACCATGCTATTGGTAGATCTTTTCATGTTCCCAAAACAAACTGTCCCTGGGTTAAACAAAAACTCAATTTCTCCTGCCCCCCCAGTCCCTGCTAGCCACCACTGTTATGTATGAGTTGGATGTTTATATTTTGAATAGTCATCATAGCCTCTTCCATGATGGCTACCCCCTTGTATGTTCCCACCCAGCCGGGCACATGCATCTTAGTTTCTTTATCCCTTGGGCATGGTATATTTATTGGTTTTGATAACAACCATCTTCATAGTCAATAGTTAAACTTTCTTTCGTTTTCAATCATCAAACTTCCTTTGCAAATTCTAAGGCATGGCCTTCCCATCTAGCAGGGCAGGCAGGCAATGGTCAGGACTGTCACACACAAAAAAGAAAAGACCCAGAGACTGATATTGGGGTTTAAACTTCAAGTTGAAGATCAGAAAAGCAACGCTGTTGGCCATCAGCTCTCACCTTTAGCTCAGACTGAAAGGGCTGATCCATGAGCTCTTCATCCAGTCTCAAACTGCTTCCTCTCCTCAGTGTGGCCGGAGAGAATCCAGACACTGCCTCAGAATGCAGTATATCCGGTCCCCAGGGCTGGGATTAAAGGCATGTGATTTCAAGTGCTGAGATCACCTTTGTGTGAGTTGTTTCTCACTGGATCAATTTCAAGTAGCTCAGTATGGCCTTGACTAACAGAGATCTGTCTACTTCTATCTCCCAAGTGATGGGATTAAAGATGTATACCACCACCATCTGATCTCTATAGCTTATGGCTGGCTTTGCTTTCTGAATCTTCAGACAAGCTTTAATAACTCATAAATAATATTTCACCACACAGGATACTTTTTCAGGGTGACAGGATCTGAATCCCACACTTACAACATCACTTCTGAATTATTGAACCATAACAGCCCTGCTCATCCCTATATCTCACAGTGCCTGGGAGGCCCTAAGAGTTCCATGCATGGTGTTTGCTTGGGAGTATGTGGTGCAGGTATATGAAATCAGACAGCTTCAAGGCATGTGTGGTTTGGGCTGGCCACAGCAACAGAGCCAGGAAGGGAGAGGTGGCAACAAGGCTGGACCATCTCCATGAGCCAGACTCCCCAGCACTTTGAACAGGAAGCTTGCAAATTTTGTTTTGATCCCATGAGCTGTGGGAGGATGGCAAGACCTTTGGGCTTTAAAGACCATGCTGAGCGCAGTAGACAAGGGCATTTGTAGAGAAGATACCTAGGAGTCTAAGAAAGACATGAGGGGTGGTAGACCAGGAAGGCAAAATGGGGAAGCAGGAGTATTAGTCAGGGCTCCCAGAGGTGCCTGATAGCAGGGAAGGTGTCTGCATATAAGTATTGGAGGATTGGGTAAGAAGTTGGCCTGTGCATTGGAGGGAGGTAAGAAGACCCCAGGTGTGCCTTCCCCTAGCTGGGGGCCTAGGAGGACAGAGCCCTAGGAACCAGGGGATCTAAGGTGGCGTCCACACCGGTGTGAGGGCTGGGGGAGAAGAGAAGTCCAGCTCATGCAGGTAGGGATGCTTTCCCTTCAGCTTTGCTGTTAAGCCCCTCAAGGAATTAGACGATGACGGGTAGTCATTGACCCAAATGCCAGCCTCATCTGGATTCACCTTCAGAAAGACACCCAGAGGCAATGTCTAAACTGGATCATCTACTCACATTGGCACAGGTGGCTAACTGCCACGGGAAGGATGGGGTAAACTCCATTCTCACCCCACTCGTGAACCTGAGCAAACCTTCCTCCTCAGCAACAGGTGCAAGAAATCCACTCCGTGTTTGGAAACACACAGATTCAGTGGAAATGACATGCTTGGGGAAGGAGGAGGGAGTGGGTCTCAGTCTGGGAGGGAGTCATCTCTTGAGTCTGTGAAGGTGGTCTGGGGAGTTTGGGAGGAAGTGTCAGTTGTTTGGTCTGGATCTCAAGGGGGCAGGGGGGTGTGTGAGGCTGGGGCAGGGCTGACCTCCCTGTTGCTGGTGTCCTGAGTGCTCTGCACCTCCAGTTCTCTCCGTCTCTTCCCACCCTGCCTAGTTAGCTGACATTGCAGAAACTGTAGAGTCAAGAATGCTGGCCTCTGGAATGCCCATGGCTTCCTGTGTTCTCAGATGTGTGCCCGCCCCTGGGGAACTGACTAGCAGGGTGTTGCTATTTGTCGTGAAAATGACGTTCTGAATGCGTGGTCATTATCTAAGGAAATAAAACTTCAGATTCCATCAGCTGATAGTTCTGGTGCATGAAGCCACTCGTACTGTGTACTCTTCTGAAGTTTGGACACTTTTGGAAACAGCATCCCTGTTCAGTGAAGAGAACCGAGAAAGATAGGGCTGAACCCATGGCAAAATGTGTGGCCTGGCTGCCTGTGCCCCTGATGGCTTTTAAAGTCCAGGGCATTGCAGATTATTAGTAAGGACCTCTGTGGTTCCATGGACCATTCACAATCCCCTTCAGTGCCCTGTGAGCTTCTCTGTGAGCATGGCTCCACCTCTAGCTATGAATGCAGGACTCTATTCTCATTATGTGGCCTCTCTCCCTCTCTCTGGTCTATCCTCCACCCTCTACCTTTCATCTCATTCTGGTGTGTGTGTGTGTGTGTGTGTGTGTGTGTGTGTGTGTTCCTCTGTGTGCATGCAGGTGAGTGAACATGTATAGACCATTGACATGGAGGTTACCAAGTAGCCCAGACTGGCTGGTCAAAGTCCTAAGCCTTCTCTGCTCTCTGCCTTCCCAGCTCTGAGATTACTATGGGCCACCACAGCCTGCTTTCTACATGGGTTCTGGAGACTGGTCCCAGATCCCACGTGCTTGTGTGGCAAGTGCTGTATAGATTGAGCTGTCTCCCCAGTGCCTCATCCTGTGCTTATGAGTGCTATTACTTGCATTTAACATCTGGAGAGATTGTCCACTGTGTGAAGGTGAGTGGCTGTGTTGGAGACGCTACAACTGGTGTCCCAATGACTTCTTCCTCAGGGAGCTCCCATGTTTGGGGAAAAGGCTTCCAGATGCTTGATGAATTCAGCAGAGTGGGGTGGGCTCAGGGAAGAGCCTGGCACCTTTGTTCCTGGCGGTATTTTGTGAAGATCCCCCGGGGATATGGAGAATTCTATTGAGAGAGAAAAGTCAAAAGCTTATAAACGATGCTGCTGATGCTGCTGGGGCCTTTCTTTGTAACTGAATAAGCGGTCTTAATTCAATAAAGCGCAATCACAAAAGGCTTAGATTGGAAGTCTCTTGTGTATTTCAAAGCCTGGCTGAAGTATAACGAACCAAATTGATTCCTTCCAAACAAGCAAAGCCGGTGAAGTAATGACGGGGAAAAACTTCCATGAACAAATATGAAACACTGAAAAGTACAAGTGAACTTGGTGTTTCCAACAGAGAAAAGACTTGCCTGTGGAGAAGAGACTGTGGGGAGCAAGTCCCCCCACTCTGCTGAGTTCCTATGGCTCTTGGTCCTTCTTTTGCTCATAGCCAGCTGATCAAGCAGATGCTGGATGGGAGAGGTGGCCTCCAGTTGCCCAAAACTGTAGACACGGAAGAGTCCAGCCATCGTGAGAAAGGCAAGCCTACATGACCCACTGTGTGATGTGTTTTCTGACTAGCACCACTAAACTCTTAGCTCCTATTCATTGTATTAGTTTCTTTGTTACTGGTTCATAGTAATTAGCTTTGAGGAGGTAGTGGTCTGTGGACCTGCTGCCCTGTGGCTTATGGCTCTTGGGACAGATGCCCCACACATCAGTCAACAGTAATGTCTAATTTAATCTTATTATTAATTATTATTCATTTCACCTTCACTGACAGTGGCTTTTAGGGGAGTGGCCTGAGCTGGGATGAGGAGCATGAGGGAGGGACTCCCTGAGAAGTCAAGTTTACACATTTGACGGATGCACGTGTGTGTGCAAAGTGGGCATAGGTGGTCCCGGGAGTTGGCCCAGTACACGAAGGATGCAGAAGCAGTAAGGAGCAGGGTGTGCTGAAAGAAAGGTTGGGCCAGGGGCAAAGAGGGCGGTGCAGGAAGCCCACCCACAAGGCTTTGTTGTCTTAGTCAATGTCTCACAGCAGCAATATTTCCCCACCTGATCCCAGGACCACGTCCTTGAAACTCCTCAAGTGCTCAACAGGCCCTGTTGAGCAATTTCAGCTGTAAAGGCTGGAAATTCCTTGGAATGTAGTCACTACCCAGGAGCCAAAGCTCTTCCGCTGGTCAGCAGTGGCCCAGCTGGCCCCTCTCCTCTGGCTGCTGCTTGCCCATCCTCTGTATCCTGGAGGTCCTTGAAGAGACGATGACAGCGACGGGAGCTGAGGAGTGCCTTCCTCAAGCTTGGCATCTGTTCCCGATACGCCATCTGCCCTAGACAACAAGCCCACGTCTCCCTCCTCATTCCTTCCTTCTCTACTTCTTGTTTAGACTGAGAGAATAAAGGAAGTAATTACCACTGGAGTGCAATGAGCCACAGCCTTCTGGGCTACTGCAAAGAGGGAGATGCACTCCGGACTTCCTCTCTGGGTCCCCACACACTCTGGTCTTACCCTTCTTGCTTCAAGGCTCAGCTCTCCAGGTGGCTGGGGCAGCTTGTGGCGGTAGTAGGGATGCCGGCTGAGGCGGTATGGGTGGGGCTTACGTCCTTCATTCCTGCAGCTGGAAACTGTCCCAGTGGGCTGGGAATGTGGAGCTTTATATTTGCTCTTACAACCACCTTGACATTGTTTAACTTTTAAAGCATGCTATACACAATTTGGACAGAGGCATGATGCTAGGAAGCCTGTTTTCTTCCCAAGGCGTTATCAGTAACATGCCATATGGTTTTTGCCCAACCAGTCCGCTGCTCTTAGATTTTCTATTCCCAATTGAACAACCGAGCTAATAGAATTTGCCACCTCACCAGGGTATCATGACAATCCTCAGAATATCTATAAATGCCTTTGAACTCCTTGGGAAAAAAAGCCATGCAATCAAAATACCATGTGCAATTTATAAAATGTCATCCTAACCCCAGAGCTTCAATTTGAGTGTGGGGATCTGGGGCTTATGTCGATGCTTTTATTATAGTTACCATGGAAGTGATGTGCATGGCCTGAAGCTCTGAGTTCTAATTCTTTTTTTTTTTTTTTTTTTTTTTTTTTGAAGACGACTGTGCTGTAGTTCTGGTTGAGATGCTGAGGTTTTTTTTTTAAGTAGTCTTCCTGAATGGTCTTTTCCCCAGTATAAAGATAAATTGGGATCTGCAGACACAATTGGAAACTTACAGATCTTGTAGAGGACCTGAGTTCTGTTCCCAGCACCCACATCAGGTGATTCGCAATTGCCTGTAACTCCAGCTCCAGGAGATCTAACGCCTCTGACTCCCACAATTACCAGCACATACAGACAGACTAACAGATAGACAGGCAGACACATATGTGCACACACACACTTTAAAAATAAAATCAAATCTGCTTTTTAAAAGGCGGTTTGCGTGTGGAGCTGTTCCCTTGCACACATCAGTGGAGCCTGTGCAGCATGGCCACTGAGATTGGGGCTCTCTCAGGGTTCCTTGTGTGGAAGGCAGGAGCAGATGGTATTTATCACCCAGTTTTCAGGCTGTGCTTCCTTGCTGCAGCTTAATGATCGCGTACTGCTTTGCCTTTCCGAACTGAGAATAAGTTTCTCTGGGCAGATCGGCAAGAGCTCATCCTTCTGAAAGCCCTGTGATTGTTTACTTGGCTCTCCGGTGCAGCTGAATTATACTTAAGTCCGCATGTTTACTGCAGAGATATTTTTTTTTTCTTCAAAAAGAAGAAAAAATATCTAGCTACCCCAAATTAGTTTAGAAACCAGCGTGTCCCTTGCTGTAAGGAACAAGATAAACATTTCAAAAGAGCATGCCAGCTCACTATCGGACTCTCTGCAGCTACTTCAGAAAAAACAGCAGCAGTTAAGTAATGTATGCCAAGAGCAAATCTGGGGACCGCGTGGATTTGCAAAGCAAAGGAAGGGAGTTGGTTGCTCAGAGCACTCTCCTGGCTCCTCAGTTGCTACATGGAAGCAAAGGGCCACTTCTTAGGTTATCTTCATGGGGCTGAGGCCCTGCCTCTTCCTCCTTGCTATCAGAGGTTCCTGGGGGTTGCACGAATTGAGGAATGACTCCCTCACCTGGCCTCTTCCTAAGAGATGGGAAATGGCTCCCCAGATATGGGGGCTAAAGAGTTGTGTGGGGTCAGCCCTTGCCCTAGGATCTGGCCATCTTCCTGGGGTTCACAGGAGAGGAATCAGGTTTGTAGGGTGTTTTCAAGTGGCATCAAAGGCCTCTCCACAGCCCACCCCTTCCATTCCCTTCTTTATTTTTTCTGGCTAAACATAACCAGCATGTCCCAAAGCTGTCAGAGACTTTGGTTTGTTTATAGAGAACAGGCTTGGTGGCACCCAACGCCCAACAGAAAGGAGCTTGCTCATTTGTCACGTATATCTGGGCATCTGGGACAAAACATCTTGAGCGTCAACAGCCCCCACCCCGGGCTCCCAGCTCTCCAAAGCCTGAGCTGAAAGGCCATACAACAGCTGCTGGAAGCCTGCGCCACTTGTTCCCAGGGCTTCGATGCGCTCTGTCTCCACGCTGGGGAGCTGGGAGGTGAGGGCAGCTGGCCCGCCGCACACACGCCTCCTGGTGAGGTTGGAAAAATCTTAATTTTGTTTTGTAGGTCACAGGTCAACCCATCTGTGCCGATTCTTGTAATTGGGCAGGACATGCTTTGTGTGGCCCAATTATATCTTTTCTTTCAGAACCAACGGGAGCCATCAATTAGTGCCATGCTGGTGCCTACAGCTGACCTGACTGTTTGAAGACAGAGCTTCTGTGAACAACAGTCCTGGAATCACTTTATTCCCAAGAATCTTAATTACAAGGAGTCTTGATGACGGAGGTATTAAGTGGCCTCCATTCCCCTGGGTCTTCTGCCCCCTTTGCACCTCAGTGTGAGGGTGTCACAGTGTCACTGTACCCCAGTGTGATGGCAAAGGAGCACTGAGGAGAAGATGTGGAGAGAAACCGCTCCCTCGCCCGGGACCGTCCCTGAATTACATTCTCTCTTGCAAATCTTTTGCTGAACAGGGGGGTAGAGGGGCCTCACAGTGCCCCATGTCTGCTTCAGCCTGCCTTCCCCAGGACCAAGGTAATAATCTCTTGGACCCAATGTGCCTCAGTTTCCCCAGCTGGAGAGCAGGACTCATGCAAACAGGCAGCTGGGTGTTAGGCCTAGTCCTCCAAGCAGAACTTGAAATAGCTTCTGGGCACTGTTGTGGTGGTCTCCTTGGGTGACTTTAGACAAGGTTGATCAGGACATTTTAGAGCAGATACTCTTGGCCTTCCCTTATCTTGTCTGCCAAGGCCTTCTTAGTGACAACCACTGTGCTAGTAAGGTCCCTGTTCTGGGGGGAGGGGACTGAGGGCCTTTCTGGCATTTCACAGCTGCCACCGCCCCTGGCTACACCAGCTTCCTTCCAGAGAGACAGCTCTGGGCAGAGGTGGCACATTTGCATAGGCGCCAAGGAGGCCTTTCTCTGGAAAGGGGTCAAGACCAGACCCTCTTGCCTTTTGTGGTTTGGTGATGAACAGGCAGGACACGGTGCTGACTTGAAGCGGTTGGCAGAGACAGGCACCAGCGTTGCCAATGGAGAGCCGGCTCACTGTGTGAGGAATGCAGGGACATGTCCGTGGCCGCGTGGGATGATGCTTCCCTGCAGGGTGTGCTGGACAGCAGTGGGTGAGGACCCGGGAGGAATGATGGCCACCGGGGGGATGAAACAAAGGAAGGTCTAATTCTGTTTCAGTGTGTTAGTGGCGTGTTCTCGCAGTTCCTACAGAATCTTCTTGTGGCTAGGGGCCAAGGCTTCTTACATTAGATAGACCTTGCCACATGGCTATGTCCATATCTAAGGGGAGACTTGGAGGCAGACATGTGATGGGAGAGTTCTGTGCCAGGCTGCCGATGGAGATGAGCCTTCTGCCACCAGCCAAAGATGGCCAGAGATGGTGGGCATTCACTGGGAGCCAGAAGAAGGGCCTGGCCATCCCCCCTGGCTCCAGAGATGTGCTTTGCCCATTCTTTGGCCTCAGCTCTGCCCCCCGGAACACATGGCAGAGGTCCATGGGCCCCTCCCTCTTCCCCTCCTGCTGGAATTACAAACATGCATCGTGGCATCTGGATTTTCCTTATGTGGGTTCCAGGAATTGAACTCAGTTTGGGGGGGGGCTGAGCCATCACACTGGCCCTCATTTGGGTTTTGATCTACAGACTTGCCTCACAAACAGTCTCCATTGGACATGGATATGCAAACGTTGATCTCTATGTCCCAGGTCCGAGGCTGCTCAGTCCCTACAGGTTGTATGTATGGGCTCCTTTCAAATACTTATAGAATACTCACAAAAGTGAGGAACAAAATCTCAGGAGTGCCCGAATCAGAACGTTATTAAAGTGGGTTCTCGGGTATTGAATGAATATGCCTACTACAGAGGCAAGAAAGGAAAATGGTGGTTCCGAAGGCAGAGGGGTCGCGTTCATCGTGGCTGAGCCCTGAGGGTCTAGAAGGGTGCCCCACACCACCAGCTCTTGAATCAATGCAGAGTATAATGAGGCCACCACAAGGCATCCTGTGGACACTCAGTCGGTGGCTTCGGTGAGGACCTCGAGTGATCCCTGGGTGTCTGAGTGGCTTCTCAAGGCTCTGCTTGACATTCTCACTGGAGCTCAAGCTCTTTCCCTCCTCAGCACCTGCACCCTCAGTGTCCGTCACCTTCCTTGTCCCAGAGGTGACAGTGTCTGTAGGGATGGCGATTAGTGTCATTTGGATTCCCACCGTCGCAACTAACACCTGAGGTAAACCAACCTCAATGGAGGTGGGGTTGACTTTGAACATAAATTCAGGGGTATCTGTCCATGATCCCCTTGGTGCTGTGGTTCTGAGTTTGTGACTGCACAGAGTGTCTGGGACTCTGTGGGAGCACCCTGGAGAGATCACATGGCAGAGAGGGCTACTCACTTTGTCGTCTAGAAAGTAGAGAGAAAACCAGAATGGGGCCAGCATGCCGATAACCCTTCACAGGCATCCTCACTACTTAACCCTACCTTCCACAGCATCTGCCATGTCCTGTGAGTCCCATAGGCAAAGGAAGCATTTAGCACATGGCCATCAAGACCCACTCCAAAATAGTATTTACTTCTGACTTAGCTATTGGCTCTTATTATTTTAAAGATACATTGTATCAGCCATCTTACACATTTCAATCATTCGATGCCCTGAGACATGCTCTATTATCCCTTATTTGCATATGGGGAAACTGAGGCAGATAGCAAGTTAGTACATGACCCAAAGGTCTATAGTTGGTATGACAGGTACATAGGCCTGGCACCGCTTGTCATCTGTACTTATCCTTTAAGCTGCAGGGTCCCTCCAGGTAGTTTGTACTCACAGCTAGAGAAAGAAAGGGTCTGACTACTGTCACATGGCTACCCTGGTCACAAGGAGTTTGGGAAAGTGAACAAATGGGATTCTAGAGTCACTTCAGACAAATCATGACTCAGGTCTCAAAGTCAGAGCCGGATCTGGATTTCAAAAGTTGGGGAGCAGGGTAGGGAACCACAGTGAGCATGGAGAAGCAAAGGCTACCTCACTAGGGAGGGTTCATCCCTTTGAAGTTAAGACTGTTTTCTTATTACTTGGATTCAAAGAAAATTAGCAATCACATAGCGCTAACTGGGAATGAACAGACCAGAGTGTATCCCCAAAGAAGAAGATAAGCCCTAAGAACTCAAGAGAAGACATCAGAGGGACCCAGCCCAGGCTCTTCCCTGGCCTCCATGCTAGCACAAAATGAGCTAGAGCCATGATATTCTTGGATGGACGGTGTCCGGCTTCTCCAGTGAAGCTACGTTGACCCTGAGCCCAAACCCCTGGAAGATAAGGACAAGCACGGATAGGTCATCTTGTGAAAATGAGACAGAAGGTCCCAACAAAGACAATGACAAGTAAATTATAATTGTCTATGAGTATGTGGGAAAACCCTGTGTTTCCCAGAAGTGAAATAATGGTTCAAGTCTGGGGAATCTATTAAGATAATTCTCCACACTAACCGCTAATAGAGAAAGCTCTTATCAGACACACTGGACTCTGTCTACACTCAGCCCTCTGCCTCCCACAGACACCCCTGTAACAGGTTCTAGCTTTCTGTCTGCCCACGAGAAGGGGCTCACTAGTGAAAGAGGTAAAGGGCTGGATGGAGTAGTTGGCTGCTTGGCCCCCGTGTCCACTTACTTCTTTGAGACCATGGTGTAGTTGCTCCCCTAGGAATTGTGTGACACAGAGATCCCACCTAGAAGGTTCTGCAACATCAGTATGGAGGCTAGTGGCCATCATCTGTTCAAAGGATTAGGAATCTCTCAACTGTCCCTTCTAGGGACCAAAGCAAGACATGGAGATGATATTTTATTTCTTTTCAAAGTTTTAAAATGAAGCGTGGTGTGTGTGTGTGTGTGTGTGTGTGTGTGTGTGTGTGTGTGTGTGTGTCTAACAATCCTTGTGTTTTCTATACAACAGTTGGTATGATCCATGGAGGCTCACGGATAGCACTTTTGAAGAGCTGTCTCATTTGCCTAACTCAGTTAGTGACAAGTTTAAGCTCCTAGCTCCATCTTCATTGCTCCTGGGTTAGCTCATTGAAGAACAAAGAGAGAGAGATGGCATCTCCAACATTCTACAGGGAATAGTAGGCACAATTGTTCATAAGTGTGATGACAGACATTGTTCAAGCTGCTTACAGACATCATGTAATTTAGCCTTCATTGTTTACTGATTTATTCAACAAACTTTCAAGGAAGAACTGACCTGCAAAAGTGCTGAGTTTTGTTATGAGCACAAGTAATCAAGAAGCCAGGTCCTGGCCCTCCTGTAGAGCAAGCTGTTAAAGAAGGAATGAGTTCATTTTTCTTCTTAGCATTCAGTGTCTTCCAGAGTGTCACTGAAAACATGGAACTCCACACTGGGTGCTACCAGATAATGTCTCCAAGGAGGGGGACCCCACAGCCAGTGACAGCTGAAGTGATGCTCAGCTCTGTTCCCTGCCTGTTTTCTTTGGTCCATTTCCTGTTGCCATGGTAAATACTAGGTGATTTACAAAGAACAGGGTTTCATTCAGGTCATGGTCTGGTGAAGAACTCCATGCTGCATTATAATGGGGTAAAGGGTGTTGATGGGAGATGTTTCTCTTATTGGTTGATGAATAAAACACTGTAGCCAATAGAGGCAGGAAGATAGACAGGACTAGGAGAGGAGGAGAATTCTGGGAAACAAAGGCAGTGAGTCGCCATGTGGAGCCCGGTAGGGTAGGACACACCTGATGTTCTCTGGTAAGATAAGGCCATGTAGTAATGCATATATTAATAGAAATTGGTTAATAATTAAGACAGAGCTAGCCAATAAGAAGACCTAGTTATTAGCTGACAGTTTCATAATTAATATGTCTTTGTGTGTTCATTTGTGGGCTCAAGGACAGCAGGACCTGCCGGACCAAGAATTTCCTGCAACTGGGTGTCACCTGATAAGTCACAACAAGCTGCCATTGGGTCTCTCTTAAAAAATTAAAAAGTTACCATTTTGTACATACATACATTAATGTGTGTATGTATGTGGGGGGCAGTACACACGTGCCACAGTACATAGGCAGTCATCACAGGACAACTGTGTGGACTTGGCTCTCTCACTGCAAGCAAGTGCACATGAATTCTGCAGACTGAGCTCAAATTGTCAGGCTTTGTAGCAAGCACTTTTAGAGTCTGAGCATCTCACTGGCCCTCTTCCTTTTCTTTTCTTTTTTTATAATTTATTTAAATTTATTTTATGTGCATTGGTGTGAAGGCATCAGACCCCTGGAACTGGAGTTACAGACAGTTGTGAGCACCATGCAGGTGCTGGGAATTGAACCTGGGTCCTCTAGAAGAACAGCCAGTGCTCTTGGCCACTGAGCCATCTCTCCGGCAGGCCCCTCCCCTTTCCTCTTCTTATAAAGTCAATAATCCTGTTTAGAGGGCTCCACCTCAGTGACCTTATCAAGAATCTTAATTACCTCCCATAGTGCCCCCCTCCAAATGTCATTAACTTAGTTAGGGCTTTGCAGACGGAGTTTTCTGTTTGGTGGCCACATTCACACCATACCACTTCCTCCTTCTTGCCCTTGAGGAGGACATTGATTCTGGCTGCAGATTTGCCACATAGAAATAATTGGAGGTGGCAGAATAATCTTTAGTGCCTGGAAGTAGAGAACTGTCAGCACAGAACAGGACGGATACTGTATGCAGGTATGCAGAAGCTGTCATGCTCAGTGGTGTGACAGGCTTTTCTTGGGGAGACACAGCACTCAATCTACTCACCCCAGATAGAGAACCCATAAAAGACCAACGTATGGCTACCACTCAAGTCCAACTTGGTGACCCCCAAGAGCTTTATTGGGGTTACTTACAGGAATACAGGTGAGGGGGTCACATACAAGAGCAGAAATGACTCAAGGACAGCTGTTATGACTAAAGATCACCCAGCATGTGTGATAGCTCACAAGGCTGGGAACCTGGAGCACTCTGCACAGCCTGCAGGGAGCGCAGCGGGTTGGAGAGTGTCCTTTCCAGGTGCCTCGGATGATCTGCACGGTTCCTAGGTAGCCCAGCTGGTTTCTGCTTCTTCTAGGCAGCTGGCCAGGTCCCAGGGTCTTCTCTGTGGTTTGTCTTTTGCTATTGTTGTTGTTTGAGATAGGGTTTCTCTGTGTAGCTTTGTAGACCAGGCTGCCCTCAAACTCACCGAGATCCACCTGCCTCTGCCTCTCAAGTGCTGGGATTAAAAGCGTGCACCACCACCCACCAGGCTTCTGTGTCTTGTCTTGTCTGAGAGTCTTCTTTGAAATTCAGCTTCCTTCCCTATTGGGGCAAACTCTCAGCTTATATTGCTTACCCTGACAGGGAGGGAGGGGCCTGGAGAATCTGGTCAGTTTCAGGGACTTCCTGTCGCTAATGTGAGTTCTTCACCGTCCTGTTAAAGAGTGTAAAGGATGGGATGTGTCGATGTTGGAGGAAACTGTTACACAACGTTCCCAAACAAAAGAAAGCCTAGCTGAGCCTTCACCCACAGCCTGCTAGCTCCGCTGCCATGTCTCCCATTAACCTCGGTTAGCACAATCCGCTCCCGCTCTGTCACGGCAGCGTCTGATGTCACCCGTGCTGTTAGAACATGACACAGCATCTCTGAGGCTCACAAGTGTGAAGTGCTTATAAGGCAGCCTGAACAGGCTTGCCTGAGGCTACACATCCAGCAGGTGACAGGGTGAGGTGGGGACCTGTCCTTTCCAACTTACTCATCGGGGCTGCTCACCTACAGATGCTGCCAATGCCAGCCCAGCCTGCCCCCGTTTCTTTTCAGGCAGACTCTTATCATTTGTATGATTAACCCCAAACTATTTTAGTAGGTAGCTGTACTGTGAGCTGCTTGCACATCTTGACTATCTTCTAGTACATTCCACACTAGAGGTGCCTGCGAACATAATCATATCTACCTGTTAGGAGGGAGGTTATCCACTCACCTTAGGGATACTGTCCTTTCCCGTGCTGCCCACCACTGTCATTACAGTGGGACATTTGTCGCTAGACACTGTCCCCTATGCTCTGTGTTAGTCCATCCACCCATGGCCACAGCCGCCATGAGTTGGTTCTTGTGTGAGAGGGAATCGCATGTGTTCTTTTGGGCACGCTTGAGTTCTGTCTGACAGCCTGGCAGGACTGCTTCCTGCTGCTCACCCACGCTGATGGGATAGGATGTTGCTACACAGCTCTATCCACTCGCCTGGCAGTGGGCACTCGCTTGGCTCCCCGTGTAGGGATATAGGAACATCTGCGTAAGTTCTGTGGATGTGTGCCGTTCTATACGTTTATGCCGTGGGGCATAGGTCAGGCTTATGTGCAACTGTTGGGAAGTATTCAGTCTCTCCACTGGCTAGACCCCATCACACGCCCAGTGGCAGCCCTGTGCTGAGCCTTCCCTGCCCTCATCAGCGCAGTTGTGAGGCTGTGAACTCTCGCCGGGATTGAGCGTGTGCTTTCCACAAGCTTCTTTGCCATATGGTTATCTGGTTTCTTAATTCTTTTTAAAATGAGGTTACTGCCTTTTTATTTTTTGACGCTAATGGAGGAGGAAATAGAGACACGCCCCAGTGAGGTCATCCCTGCAGACTGGGCATACGGATGTGGAGTATAGACGAGCTGCATATGGGGTGAAAGGTCCTCAAAGGGAGGCAAATGCATGTGTGTAGACACATGGAATGCATGTAACAAGTTGAGACAACCTTCACATCCATGCAGTAACCATGTGCAGAAGGACCTCCAGGTACACACCCTTTGCTGCTGTGAGATTGTCATCTGATTTCCACGTCTGAGGTAGGTATATGAAGGACGGAAAGAGCTCTACACCTACAGGCAAGACTCCCTTCTGCCACCGGATGAGCAGGGAGAAGTTAGGGGACTGGCGACAGCTGAAGTAAGCACCGAACCCAGCTCCCAACAGCCCTGTGATAGTGGCTCCACAGAGTGTCCCTCGTCCTGCGGCCTGTGGCTGAGAGCTGGGAGCATGTGTGCAGTTGGGGAGGTGGAGGCTGGGAAAGGGGTAGCGGAGACAGGTGTCTGGAAGTAGCTCAGTGTGGAGGTCTGCCCTCCTCCCTAAACTCTGCCAAGCATGAGGGTCCTGGGGTGGGGGTGGGGGGTGAGGGTGGTTCATAGCCCCGAGGGCCTCTCCAAGCACCATTGATCTGAGCCAGTCACGAGACACAGTATCTTCAGAGGTGACTGATATTTCTATTTTGTGATTGTCAGTGATGAGAATTTTGCTTTGCACAAGCATGTGGTGCAGAATGGCAGAACTGTGCTTGTTTAGGGCCACATCAGACGTTGGAAAGTCTATTGTAATCTCAAGCCAGAATTTAACTATTTTGCTTTTCTTATGAAACTCCTATCTCCAACTGAAACAGCAATTTTAAAAATCAGACATTCAAAAAAAAAAAAAATCAGACATTCTAACACAATCCAGTCCAAAGACATTCTAAGTTGATACACATCGAGGGACGATGGTGGGAAACACTAGAAGTCTGTGTTTCCTGTAGCTGAACCACTGTGTTTCTAAGAGAGTGAAAACCTCTGTGTATGCACTGAAAACTGCAGTTCATACGGACGACACTAGAACAGTGGCTCTCACCCTCCCTGATGCTGTGACCCTTTAATACAGTTCTTCCTGTTGTGCTGACCCACAACTGTAAAATTATTTTCCCTGCTACTTCATAACTGTAACTTTGCTACTGTTACGAATCATAATGTAAATACCTGTGTGTTCCAATGGTCTTAGGCGACCCCTGTGAAAGAGTCATTTGACCCCCAAAGGGTGGAGACACAGATTGAGAACAGCTGCTTTGGAGTCTGAGCTGCATTCTTTGAGATATTTGCTGTTGTGTGGTGTGATGGTGCGTGCGCTTCCAAGTGCACCTGGTGTGTGTTCAGGCCAAGGCTGCAGTGAAATCACGGGACACAGCACAGGTGCGCCCTGCTGGCAATACCTCAGATTTGTTATGCACTTGGTTTTGAATAAGTTTTGGTCTTTATTTTCCACAATTAACCATTGTTCTTCTCCAAGAGCAGAAAGTTGTATAAACTGTGAACGCAGTGTGATTCACTACATGTAACACTGGAATCGGAGCCAACGTGTTTGAGGGGCGTTTCGTCCACACTGTGGAGCGTGACTCAAGCACAGTGCAGGGTGTACAGGTTGTGTGCTTGGGAAGGACCCACTGGCACAGGACTCCCTGATAGCACAAGCAGTAAGACCAACATTTAATAAGTGGGGCTTCATGGAGCTACAAAGCTTCTGTACAGCAAGTGACACTACTCTTTGAGTGGAGTGTCAGCCTACAGAATGGGAAAATCCTTACCGATCACACACACACACCTATACATCTCAGAGGCTTAGCGTCTAGGACATACAAACAACAGCAGCAGCAGCAAAAGCAACTGAGCATCAAGAAAACAAATAACCATCTTAAAATGGGGCACAGAGCTAAATATAGAGTCCAAAAGGTGAAACACAAATGGCTGAGGAGCACTTAGAGAAATGCTCAGCATCCTTAGCTATCAGGGGAATGCAAATCAAAGCTACTCCGAGATTCTGTCTTATCTCAATCAGAACAGCCAATAGTAATGAAAACAGATGATGGCTCATGCTAGTGAGGATGTGTGTGTGTGTGTGTGGGGGGGATTTATTCATTGTTGGTAAGCATGCAACCTGGTAGACCCACAATGGAAATCACTGTGGAGATTCTTCAAAAAGCTGAAAATAGATCTACCACAAGACCCAGCTGTACCACTCGGGCAGATACCCAAAGAACTCTATATATTACTGAGAGATTCTTGCTCATCAAAGTTCATTGCTGCGGTATTCATAATAACCAGAAATGGGAAACAGCCTACATGTCCATCAACTGATGAATAGACAATGAAAATATGACTCATATCCAATGTGTTATTACTCACTAAGAAAAATGAAGTTACAAAATTTGAAGATAAAATGATGGAGCTAGAAATAGCCATTCCTAGTCTAGTAACCCAGTCTCAGACAAATATCACATGTTTCCTCTTATATGTGGACATTAGCTTTTGAACTTCAGCTTCGTTCCATTTGATATAGTTCTGCTATTTTTCTTCTGCGGTATTTTGATATGTTGGATTGCATTAACTGATCTTCAGAAATTGAGCCATCTTTGCACTCTTGGAATGAATCTCAGTTGCTCATGGAACATATTCTGTGAATTGTTGGGTTTTATTAAGTATTTCCTTAGAGGCCTTTGAGTGTATGTTCATGGGAGACACTGGTTTTATGGTTATTCTTTCTTGTGCTTGCCTTGTTTAATTTCTAGTGTAATGCCGGCCTTGTAGAATGCATTAGGAAGCACCCCCTTTGCCTGACTATCTGAGAGAGATTGTAGAACATTGCTGTGTGTCTTCCTTGTTTGGTGGCCTGCATCAGTCTTGGCTGGGTGCTTTGGCATGCATACATGCATGTATGCGTGCTATGCATGCATGTATGAATGGGCTCACTCCTTTGAGATGGCTGCCTTCTCGTGTGAGTTCTGGTAGAGCTGACTTTAGGGAGAGGTCAGTTTCATGTAGGTTATCCAGATGTGCAAGCATGCCATTGTTTAAAGTATATTCCTTCAAATCCAATGTGTACCCAAATAACCCACAGTAGTGTTATGTATTTCATTTCTTGCGTTACTACTTTGTTTCTGTAAGACTCTGGACAAGCACATATGTATGAAATGGAAACTGAGGGGGACTGTCTAAGAAGGGGGCTAGTAGGAGTTGGGGACCAGGACAGGAGAGAGTGGTATATGGCAATCCTATATGACAATGTCACAATGAGGCCCACTGCTCTTATAATAAATACAGGTTAATAATATACATTTAAAAATTGGATAGTAGAGAAATGGCTCAGTCAGTAAAATGCTTGCTTTGCAAACACAAAGATCTGAGCTTTAGCTCCAGAACCTACATAAACATTCTGGGTGTGTGCCTCGAATCTGAGGAGGTGGAGACAGGAGCATCCCTGGGGCTTGTGGCCAGCCAGCCTGGCCGGATGAGCTTCAGGCCAATGAAAGAGTCCATCTCAAAGGAGGTGGATGGCATTCTTGGCAGCGACACTTTAGGTTGTTCTTGGGCTAGCTCTCTCTCCCTCTCCCTCTCCCTTTCTCTCGCTCATACGCGCATACACAAATAATATGTGTGGTGATAAATAAATATTTTCTTTCCTTGAAGCATGCTTTCTTTGGGAAAACAACTTCTAACTGTAGCTGATTCCATTTTAAAATGATAGATGATGCTACACGGAGTGTGCAGGTCCTGTTAAAAGTGTACCCAGTTACTCTGTGCTGTCCCTGCCACACGGACTCCATTTGCGTCACTTCCCGTTAGTATAATCACCAAAGGCATTGCTCCGGCTGTTTTGAACCAACTGTTATTTGTTAGATCAATGAAGAAATGGAAATACTTGAGATGGCCAAGCGGTTAAGGGCACTGGCTGCTCTTCCAGAAGACCTGTGTTCAAATTCCCAGCACCCACATAGCAGCTCACAACTGTCTATAACTCCAACTCCGGGGCATCTGTTACCCTCTCCTGGCCTCTTCAGGTACTCCATGCACATAGTGCACATACATGTATGTAGGCAAACAGTCATATGCACAAACAGAAATAAAATGCAAGGTTCAAGCATTTTTTTTTTAAACATGAAAATACTGTGTGTTTATTATCTTTTATCTTCTGTAATACTACTCCTGTGGATAAGTTTGAGTTTCCAATCCTAATTGTTTCCCGTTCTCTGGAGAACTTTCTGGGCAAACCTGTTGGTGGCAAATGTTTTCTTTCTTTTTTATTTGAGAATGATTTCCTCTTGACTTTTGGAGGACAACTTCAGTAGGTAAAGAATCCTACACTGCTGGGTCATTTTGTGGTTTCTGTGGTGTTTTTAATTTATGTTTTTTTTTCAGTCTTGATAATTAAACCCAGGGCCTCCAACATGCTGGGGAAATGTGCTGTCAACTTGCAGAGCTACTTCCTGAAGAGAAGGGCAAGGTACTGTCACCCTGGGTCCTGGGTAACTTATGTGCAGCTCTTCTGCTCAACCTGACCGAGTTCTCTCCATAAGTTACAGGTCATCTTTTCCCGGCCCTTCCCTTTCACTGGATGCTGCATCTTACACAGATTAGATTCTCGTCTTGTTCAGTTGTTTTTGCGAAGTACTGAAGTTTATTTTAGCAGGCAGCTAAGCTGCTGGCAGATCAGATCTTTTCCAAGGCTAGTTTTTTTTTTTTCCTTCATGAAAACATGTTTAAAGATTTGTCTGCTAGGCATGGTGGCATTTATCTGTAATTCTATCACTTAAGAGGCTGAGGCAAGAGGATTGTGAGTTTCAGGACAGTCTGGGCTCCATAAGGAGACCCCATCCCAAGAGGAAGGAGGAAGATGAGTAGGAAGAGGAGAAAGGGAGTGAGAAGGGAGGAGGAGGCATTGTTGTCTAAGTTAGCTTATCCTGGCCCAGTAGCCATCCCCATTCTGAGGTTCCCTGAAAGTCCCTTGATGTCTCTATTCCGACTGAACTGAATACAATGTATCCTATCCCTGAACGAGCTCTGGGAACTTGTTTAGTTCTCAGCACTCGTGTGGTTTTCTGCCCAGCTTTGCCGAGTCTACCCCATGCACGTGGAGGAGCCAAGAATCCCGTGGGGTCTAAAGGGAGCCCTGTGCAGATAGATCCCAGAGCCCACTGCAGCTCCCTCCTTCCTCCCCGATACACAGACCTGTAAGTACCAGCGGGCTCAGCTTCTTCCCACTTGAGCTGCTTCCTCATAAGCAGCCTGACTTGTCTCTAGCACTCCCCTGCTTGCCCACTCCCCACAGAGCTCCTCTTCTGGGGCAGGATGGGTGGCTCCTATGACCTCTGTGGCTTCAGTGACCTCCTCATGCATGTGGTGTATACACACACACACACACACACACACACACACACACACAGAGTGAAGGCAGCTGAGCTTCAACACACAGTGAAGGCAGCTGAGCTTCAACACACACACACACACACACACACACACACACACAGTGAAGGCAGCTGAGCTTCAACACACACACACACACACAGTGAAGGCAGCTGAGCTTCAACACACACACACACACACACAGAGTGAAGGCAGCTGAGCTTCAACACACACACACACACACACACACAGTGAAGGCAGCTGAGCTTCAACACACACACACACACACACACAGAGTGAAGGCAGCTGAGCTTCAACACCCAGTGAAGGCAGCTGAGCTTCAACACACACACACACACACACACACACAGTGAAGGCAGCTGAGCTTCAACACACACACACACACACAGTGAAGGCAGCTGAGCTTCAACACACACACACACACACACACACACAGTGAAGGCAGCTGAGCTTCAACACACACACACACACACACAGAGTGAAGGCAGCTGAGCTTCAACACCCAGTGAAGGCAGCTGAGCTTCAACACACACACACACACACACACAGTGAAGGCAGCTGAGCTTCAACACACACACACACACACACAGAGTGAAGGCAGCTGAGCTTCAACACACAGTGAAGGCAGCTGAGCTTCAACACACACACACAGTGAAGGCAGCTGAGCTTCAACACACACACACACACACAGTGAAGGCAGCTGAGCTTCAACACACACACACACACACACAGTGAAGGCAGCTGAGCTTCAACACACACACACACACACAGTGAAGGCAGCTGAGCTTCAACACACACACACACACACACACAGTGAAGGCAGCTGAGCTTCAACACACAGTGAAGGCAGCTGAGCTTCAACACATAAACACACACACACACACACACACACAGAGTGAAGGCAGCTGAGCTTCAACACACAGTGAAGGCAGCTGAGCTTCAACACACACACACACACACAGTGAAGGCAGCTGAGCTTCAACACACACACACACACAGTGAAGGCAGCTGAGCTTCAACACACAGTGAAGGCAGCTGAGCTTCAACACACACACACACACACACACACAGTGAAGGCAGCTGAGCTTCAACACACACACACACACAGTGAAGGCAGCTGAGCTTCAACACATAAACACACACACACACACAGTGAAGGCAGCTGAGCTTCAACACACACACACACACACAGTGAAGGCAGCTGAGCTTCAACACATAAACACACCCACACACACACAGTGAAGGCAGCTGAGCTTCAACACATAAACACACACACACAGTGAAGGCAGCTGAGCTTCAACACACACACACACACACACACACACAGTGAAGGCAGCTGAGCTTCAACACACACACACACACACACACACAGTGAAGGCAGCTGAGCTTCAACACACACACACACACACACAGTGAAGGCAGCTGAGCTTCAACACATAAACACACACACACACAGTGAAGGCAGCTGAGCTTCAACACATAAACACACACACACACACACACACACAGTGAAGGCAGCTGAGCTTCAACACACACACACACACACACAGTGAAGGCAGCTGAGCTTCAACACATAAACACACACACACACACAGTGAAGGCAGCTGAGCTTCAACACATAAACACACACACACAGTGAAGGCAGCTGAGCTTCAACACATAAACACACACACACATACAGTGAAGGCAGCTGAGCTTCAACACACACACACACACAGTGAAGGCAGCTGAGCTTCAACACATAAACACACACACACAGTGAAGGCAGGTGAGCTTCAACACACACACACACACACACAGTGAAGGCAGCTGAGCTTCAACACATAAACACACACACACACACACAGTGAAGGCAGCTGAGCTTCAACACATAAACACACACACAGTGAAGGCAGCTGAGCTTCAACACACACACACACACACAGTGAAGGCAGCTGAGCTTCAACACACACACACACACACACACACACACGTGAAGGCAGCTGAGCTTCAACACACACACACACACACACAGTGAAGGCAGCTGAGCTTCAACACATAAACACACACACACACAGTGAAGGCAGCTGAGCTTCAACACATAAACACACACACACACACACACACAGTGAAGGCAGCTGAGCTTCAACACACACACACACACACACAGTGAAGGCAGCTGAGCTTCAACACACACACACACACACACACAGTGAAGGCAGCTGAGCTTCAACACACACACACACACACACACAGTGAAGGCAGCTGAGCTTCAACACACACACACACACAGTGAAGGCAGCTGAGCTTCAACACACAGTGAAGGCAGCTGAGCTTCAACACACACACACACACACAGTGAAGGCAGCTGAGCTTCAACACACACACACACACACAGTGAAGGCAGCTGAGCTTCAACACATAAACACACACACACACACACACACACAGTGAAGGCAGCTGAGCTTCAACACACACACACACACAGTGAAGGCAGCTGAGCTTCAAAACACACACACACACAGTGAAGGCAGCTGAGCTTCAACACACACACACACACACACACACACAGTGAAGGCAGCTGAGCTTCAACACACACACACAGTGAAGGCAGCTGAGCTTCAACACACACACACACAGTGAAGGCAGCTGAGCTTCAACACACAGTGAAGGCAGCTGAGCTTCAACACACACACACACACAGTGAAGGCAGCTGAGCTTCAACACACACACAGTGAAGGCAGCTGAGCTTCAACACATAAACACACACACACACACACACACAGTGAAGGCAGCTGAGCTTCAACACATAAACACACACACACACAGTGAAGGCAGCTGAGCTTCAACACACACACACACACACAGTGAAGGCAGCTGAGCTTCAACACATAAACACACACACACACACACACACAGTGAAGGCAGCTGAGCTTCAACACATAAACACACACACACACAGTGAAGGCAGCTGAGCTTCAACACACACACACACACACACAGTGAAGGCAGCTGAGCTTCAACACACACACACACACAGTGAAGGCAGCTGAGCTTCAACACATAAACACACACACACAGTGAAGGCAGCTGAGCTTCAACACATAAACACACACACACACACACACACACAGTGAAGGCAGCTGAGCTTCAACACACACACACACACACACACACAGCGAAGGCAGCTGAGCTTCAACACACACACACACACACACACACACAGTGAAGGCAGCTGAGCTTCAACACACAGTGAAGGCAGCTGAGCTTCAACACACACACACACACACACACACAGTGAAGGCAGCTGAGCTTCAACACACACACACACACACACAGTGAAGGCAGCTGAGCTTCAACACACAGTGAAGGCAGCTGAGCTTCAACACACACACACACACACACACACAGTGAAGGCAGCTGAGCTTCAACACACACACACACACACACACAGTGAAGGCAGCTGAGCTTCAACACACACACACACACACTGAAGGCAGCTGAGCTTCAAGGGTGGTGGGTTATTCTCTTTTCCCCACACAGAAGATATGCATTGGACTGTGGCATTGGGACAAGAGAAGCTTGGCATGTCTGGGCAACAGGAATATGGTAGCTAATGAGGGAGGGAACCAGATCAGAGAAGTTATCAGTGTCCAGACCTTGTACCAGCATGAAGCCAGTACATTCACAGATAAGAGGTCAATGGACCCTTTCAGCTGAAAACCCCAGAGTGCCATAGCGGGCCCTGTAGTGTCTGTGACAATGGGTGACACAGTACTACCTGCTGGCTGAAGCTCCAGGGCTCTGTCTTGTGGATCTGCAGTGGGGTTGGAGGATCTTGACACCTGTGGCAAAGAACTCAGTACAAGTCAGCTGGTTTATTAAGTAAAGATGAGAGAAAGCCTTAGCACATGCTTTTGATTAAGCACAGGCACTCAGAAAGGGGGCTGCTTAAGAAGAGGGCAAGCAATGGGCTTCTCAAGTAGGAGAATCTTGCCAACATGCCTGAGCAATAGCTGGGTATGTGGCTTTGTAATAGTAAAGGATATTATGGACAGGCAGACTCAAAGACCACGTGAAGTTTAGAAACGAAGTGAGTATGAGCTGGTTTGTGTTCCTGTGTATCTCTTTTCTTCTTCTTCTTCTTCTTCTTCTTCTTCTTCTTCTTCTTCTTCTTCTTCTTCTTCTTCTTCTTCTTCTTCTCCTTTCCTTCTCCTTCTCCTTCTCCTTCTTCTCCTCCTCCTCTCCTTCTCCTTCTCCTCCTCCTTCTCCTCCTCCTTCTTCTTCCTCTTCCTCTTCTCCTCCATCTTCATCTTCATCTTTTTCCTTCTCCTCTTCTTCTTCTCCTTCTCCTTCTTGTTCTTGAGACAGGGTTTCTCCATGTGGCCATGGGTGTCCTGGAACTCCCTCTGTAGACCAGGCTGACCTCAAAATCAGAGATCCTCCTGCCTCTGCATCCTGAGTGCTGGGATTAAAGTCATATGCCACCAACGCCCTGCAGTTTGTGTATTCTTGTCTTAAAAGAATTTCCTTTGTAAATGAGATTCTGGGGTGGTTTACAAATGACCTTCTCAAGTTTAGGGATGAGAGAGGCATACACAGAAGGTTAACGTCAAACATCACCTAGGAGTTTGTTTCAGCACCAGTATCTGGGCTCTTCTTTGCAAACGATCTGCCTCAATTTTGTCAATAGGGTTGAAGTTCTGGACTCTCAACCAATGAGACATGTAAGTCAGATCTCAGGGTAAGGGACAGCCTTCCCCTGAACCCTGAGTTTGGTCTGCTCTCCACCCTGTCTTGATAGGACCCACACATTCTCTGGTCTTTTTTTTTTTTTTTTTTTTTTTTTTTTAGTCATAATCTTTTGTAAACTTCTAGCTTACAGAGCCAACTGAGAACAGTTGGCAGGCCACATCTCCCCTGCAGGCTGCCCCTGGCTAACCCTTCAATGGAGTAGCAGAGTAAACCATTCACTGAGGAAAATTTAAATTATTAGTGCACATAAGAAGAGTGCTCAGCCGCTGTAATAATCAGATAAACACCATTTACAGCTTCCAGAAGAACATTTTACTCCGGTCTGATGGGTAAAAATTTAAAAGACTCCCGGTACAGAGAGTGAAGGTAAGAGGGAGCTGCAGTCCACACCCGCTGCTGGTTAGGGTGTGAATTAATTCAGCCACTTTGGAAAGCAATTTGTCCATATTCAAAGCAGAATTGGAAATGAAAATGCATGTTCACAGAGACCCTGTGATGCCACTTCCCCGTCTATTATCCAGAGAGAATTGCTCGTAATTGCACCATTGTTTGTAATAGGAAAGTAAATTGGAAACAACTTCCGTCTACACGCACTCACTCGGGCACAGTCGCATCTCAGAAAGCGTGCTGCTGAGTGAAGACGCTTCGTGCAGGAGCGTTTATGAGAATGTTTCAAAACACACCGCTGACAACACGATGAATTATTCATGCCTACCTCTTTCTGTAGGTGTAAACAGAGGAGGCGCTGTGGGAAGTAACCCCGATTCTAGAAGGGGAGAATTTAACCGTGCCCACAGTGACCAGAACGCCCTGGGGATGGGAACAAGATGGAAGCCTCATCTACGATATTCTCTTCCTCTTATGATATTGACACTCATCACACCTAGGTGGCGGCCATGTTATGTCCCTTTCTCATATCTGAGTCATATGAAAGAATGTTCCAAACAACCCAGTGCCAGCTGCAGATGTAAGATGGTGGCTTAAGTAATCTTTCTTTTGAGAGGGAGGCCTTGCTACCAAGTGGCTCTTGGATGTCCCCGATCAGGGGCAAGTCGCAGCCTAATCAGCTGTAAAGGCCACAGAGTTATAAAGTGCAGGTTCTCTTGAGTGTTACCAGCCTGTGTTTGGTGGAATCATCTCAAATAGACTGGAAGGCAGGGAGTGTGTCACCTTGAGGGACCGGGCGCAGAGGGATGCCAGGCAATGTTCCACAGGTGTGTGCGGCTTCTATTTGGGATGACAAGATTCTGACAAAGGTCAGCGTAGATGTTGTGCAATCAGTGGGCCAATTGATTTGACAGTGTGCTGGAAATTGGTCATAATGGTAAACCTTATGTTACATAAATTTTAGCATAACTTAAAAATGCATCTTGTTGAGGAAGACAGCTCCCACTCCCCCAATTTTCCTGTCCTTGTGTTTAAGGTGCTGGGAGAGACAGGCAATTATGAGATAGCTTTTTGGCTGCAGGGCTATGGAGAATCAAAGACAGGCTCCCACAGCGTTTGCCCTGATTACCTTACTGCGTGTGTCTGTGTGCCTGTGTGTACACGCATGTGCACATGTGTGTGCATGTGTGTAGAGGACAGAGACTGACTTTAGGTGTCTTCTTTGATTCCTCTCCACCTCATTTTTGAAACAGGGTCTCACTGAACCTGGAGCATGCCAGTCTGGCTAGGCTGGCTGGCTGCTGAGATCCAGGACCTTCCATACTTTCTCCTCTGTGCCAGATGATAAGCATATGCCACCATTTCTGGATGTTTACATAGGAGCTGGGGATCTAAACTCAGTCCTTTGTGCTTGGATGGTGTGGTAGTTTAAATGTAATTGACCCCCATAATCTCATAGGGGAGTGGCACTATTAGGAGGTGTGGTTTTGCTGGAATGGGTGTGGCCTTGTTGGAGACATATGTTACTGTAGGGATGGGCTTTGAGGTTTCCTATGCTCAAGATACTACTGGCCAGAGTCTTAGCTGGCTTCCTGTTGCCTTCAAGATGTAGGGCTCTGAGCTACTTCAACAGCAAAGTGTCTGCTTACACGCCATGGTCATGGTGTATCTTCATAACAAATAAAAACCTTAATACAGATGGCAAGAGACATATCCCCAACAGTTCTAGCCTGCCCTCCAGTCATTGGACGCCAGACCTGCCAGGCTGTGCATCGTGCTCAGGAAAAGTAGGACATAAAGCTCCTTTTCCCGAGGAGCCAGGCTCTGTTCTAGGCATCGGCACCAGTGTTCAGTAATCTGTCCTGATGATTATAGCCATTGGGCTACCAAGCCCTTAGTAGAGAAAGAAAGTGAAAGGGAGGTGGCAGCATATCATCCAATTTCAGCGGCATAGGATGGGGGTGGGTGGTACCCTCTTGCCCCAGAAAGCAAAGATGCATTAATATAAATTAGAAGACTCTCTGTAGTGGGGGTAAGGGGGCTCCCGGCAGGCTTCTTGCTCTCAATTGCCACTTTGTCAGGGTCCATCAGAGAGAAAAATCAGCCCGGGGCTTTTAATGTGCAGTTTGGAGAATTAGTTTCAATTAGCAGAGGGACATTTTAAATCTCAGGAAATAGTTAGCCTTCATGGACTCCATTTAGCAAGTAAAAGCCATTCTCGATATTAATGGAATCATAGTATGTAAAATGAGAAAGGACCTTAGAGATGACCCCGGGCCTCCCTTTATTGTGCACTGGCCACTGAGTGATTTTGTCTACATGGCAAATATGTTGAAAGGCAGGACAGGGACTCAGAAGTCAGCCACTGGATCCTCATGCCTGGCCTTCTTTTTGTCTATCCACTCTAGCCTCCTTTCTGTGCTGTGGAGGTGGGGTGGGCGGTGCACGCTTCTAGTTGTGTGTATGGTTGTGAATGTGTGTTTATCAATGGCAGCAGAACAAACCGCAATGGGTCAGTACTCTGACAAAGGAAAAGAAAGAAATGCAGCTGAAATACAGAAATTCAGAGAAAAATTATAATGCTGGGGCCATTTTCAGAGCTGTGCCCTTCCCAAACAAAGGGTTGCAGGCTCTCTCTCTCCCTCTCCCTCTCCCTCCCTGCCTCCCTCTCTTCCTCCCTCTTCCTTCCTCTCTCCCCCCTCTCTCTCTCCCTCCCTCCCTCTCTTTCTCTCTCCCTCCCTCTCCCTCCCTCTCCCTCCCTCTCCCTCCCTCTCTCTCCCTCTATCCCTCTCTCCCTCTCTCTCTCCTCTCTCCCTCCCTCTCCCTTCCTCTCTCTCTCCCTCCCTGCCTCCCTCTCTTCCTCCCTCTCTCTCTCCCTCCCTCCCTCTCCCTTCCTCTCTCTCCCTCTCTCTCTCTCTCTCTCTCCCTCTCTCTTCCTCTCTCTCTCTCCCTCTCTCCTTCTCTCTCTCCCTCCCTCCCTCTTTCTTCCTCCCTCTCTCCCTCTCTCTCTCCCTCCCTCTCCCTCTCTCTCTCTCTCTCTCTCTCTCTCTCTCTCTCACGTGTTTTCCCGTGTGTCTGCATGTGGAGGCCTGAGGTCAGCCCCCCTTCCTCTAGGACACCCCACCTTAATTTGAGAGACACAGCATATCATCAAACTAAAGCCTCTTTCAACTAGACTAGGAGCTATGGAGTCCTGGGATCTCCCTGCCCTGCCCATCCTCAGCACTGTGGTTACAGCATTCACCACCACACTCAAGGTTTGAAGATGGGTCTGAACTCAGATCCTCATATCTGCGCTATATTACCCAAGAGCCACCAACACAGTTTCCCCAGCAGCAGGCTGGGCACACACGCTCACTCTGTTCCACACCCAGAAGCAGGCCTGTGTGGGCCCCTCTGGCTGTGTTCCTGGAACTGCAAGATGAGGTTCAGGCTACCACCGTGTGGGGTGTTTGTTCCGAAGGGAAATGAGGTAAACTGCCCATCTCTATGTAAGAAGTCGTTAATGAGAGCCAGGACAGAATGCGGTTCCCACCATGCATTGTGCAGCACCTGCAATTGGTCCTGCAGGAGAGAAGCTGGGGCGGGGAAGGTGGCTCTGTCAGTAAAGTGCTTGTGGAGCAAGCGTGAGGTCCTGAGTTCAATTCCTGGGTAAAGAGGATGAGCACTTGTGGCGTGTGCTTGTCAGGCCAAAGCCTGCGAGATAGAGGCAGGACAATTACCCGGAGTTCACTGAGCAGCCAGTACAACCTATGTGCATGAGCTCCAGGCTTAGAGAGACCCTGCCTCATAAAACAAGCTGGAGAGCAACTAAGGAAGACACCCAAAGTTAACCTGGCTTTCACACACGTGTACACATGCATTGTGCATTCATGCACAGTACACATGACCACACACACACACACACACACACACACACACACACACAGAGAGAGAGAGAGAGAGAGAGAGAGAGAGAGAGAGAGAGAGAGGACAGGGGCTCTGCTTGTCCTGTCCCTCACACTGCCACCCCCTTTTGGTGACCGGCCTCATTTTTTCTCTTTCTGTCTGCTTAGAAGCAGAGACCCTTTGTCTTTAATCAATGCAAGGTAATTTAGACGCCCTCCCGCCCACCAGTCAGCTGGGAGAAACCGAGCCATTCATTTCTTAGAGGCGCCAAGAAAATGTTTTATTTGTTGTTCTACAGATATATTGAGATGGTTACGTTGGGGAAAATATGCACAACCATGCTAACTCCTTCGTTTACCACAGTGGCTCGGTGAAAATTAACTGCTGTGGTCAAGGTTTATCTTTCCTTTGTGGCTCTCCACTGGTGAGCTAAGGTGTAATTGCGAGAACAAAGTGCAAACATGTTTACCGGTGACATGTCTGTCGGGGGATGTGTTTCAGCTGTACATTGATGGGGTGGGTTGTGAAACCGGAAGCCTGGGGATCACATAGGTAAATAAAAAGCAGGGCGTGATGGAGATTTGGATTTTATTCTCTCTGTGGTTGGCTATGGTCCCCTTAGCTGCCTGACCTGCGCTCTCTCTCTCTCTCTCTCTCTCTCTCTCTCTCTCTCTCTCTCTCTCTCTCTCTCTGTGTGTGTGTGTGTGTGTTATGTTCTCCAGTAGAAAGTTCTAGAAACAGATGCCAGTTTTTCCTGCTGTTTTTATTGAGCACCTGTGCCTGTCCCTCCTTAAGGAAGGCATCCTGGTCCCTGATCCCTGTGAGAACAGCTGTCTACCAGACAGACCTTACTTTTTTGCTTTAGAAGCACGCCAAGTGACCCATAGCGGTTCAAGGGTGGCCTGGGGTGGCCATGTCACCAAGAATCAGCAGTGCCAGAAGCTTCCTTTGCTCCTTGGGAGGAATTCCTGCCTCCTTGGAGAGTACATTTTCTCCAGGGGCTGACAAACTAAAGGGAGAGGAGGAAGATGTCACTGGCTAGTTGGGAGGCCAGGCTGCTACTTGAGTCTGGAAGGCAGAGAACACAGAAATCCCAGGGCAGATTGGATGTCCAGAGCCTACTTTCTGCATGAGTGATTTGGGGACTGGATGGGGGCACTTTCCTGCCACTGGGGTGACTGTCGGTTGGTTATCATCAGCTGGCCAGCCTCTGCCATGACTCTGGGCAGTGGAAGGAACCAGGGTCCAGCAGGTAGCAGTTGTGAGGTTATTGCCTGAACTTCCATCTCCAGCAGTGGGGTCCTGGAGCCCTGGGCACCCTCAGGATGGAAGCTGCTGTCTTCTGTTCCCAGATCTGCAGTGACTTCTTTGTGGATGTGTGTGGGGACTCTGGTTCTTTTTTAAGACACCCCAGAAGACTGGTGTGTCTCCTCCCATGGGGCAGAGGAGGCTGCAGTTGGGGCATTCTTCCAAGTCAGGGGCTCACTGGTTCACTAGAGACCCCTGAATTCTACTTCTTGCCAGCACTCCTAGGAGGTACCATGTCCTCCACAGGTCTGAAAGAGGATGGCGTGTAGAATCTCATTACTCAGCAGAACATTCCATTAGAGAAGTGAACACAAGGCATGCATGCTCTTCATTAACTCAGCAACGAGGCTAATAGTGTTGCAAGCCCCCATTCCCATAGGACACTGCAGGGTACTGCCAATGGCAGGATGTGCACCTGCCTCAGACAACAGGGCTCTACACACCTGGGGGTCTCCTTTAAATGGCGTGAAGGGATCTGGAGGTTGAGACTTGAGGTGATAGTCCTGGGAGAAATCAAGTCTATCTCAGGCATGCTCAGGACACCCCAGAAACAGGTAAAGGACAGGGAAGGCTATGCATAACAGAACTAGGAAATGAAGACGCTGGTCACAAAGGGACAGTGTGTTAGGGAGAGAGAAGTCAGGAGCCAAGAGTATCTCTCCATCAGCAAAGTGACCAAGCCTTGAACAAGCTCCGAAAGCATCATTTGTTTAGGGGGCCAGTTGTTGTTGGTTTGGGGTGTTTTTAATTGTTGTTTTTGGTGAGTATGAAACTTCAGGAGAAAAGGGTTTATTGAGCTTACACTTTGGTGTCACTGCTCATCATCAAAGGAAGTCAGGACAGGAACTCACACAAGGCCACGGGGCTGAGGGTAGGGGTAAGGGGTGCATGTTGCTCACTGGCTTGCTCCTCATGGCTTGCTCAGCCTGCTTTCTTATAGAACTCAGGTCCACCAGCCCAGAGATGGCACCGCCCACAGTGGGCTGGGCTCTTCCTCACTGATCACTAAGAAAATGCCTACTGAGGTTCCTACCTCTCAGATGACAGCCTGTGTCAAGTCGACACAAAACTACCCAGCACAGTGGGGTTTGCTTTGTTCTTGTTTGTACGTTTGGTTTTTGAGACTAGGCCTCACATACCCCAGGCTGACCTCTCCTTATGCATCGTTTTTTTATCTTCATGCTCCCTGAGCCCACAATTCCTGGGGCACAATTCCTGGGGTTTGTGTGGTGCAAGGGATTGTAGCCAGGAGTTCATATACGCGAAGCCAGCACTCTATCCAGGGAGTTATCCCGTGCGTGCCCCACCCCCACCCCATTATTCTTACTGTTCACTGATTCCATAGATTCATTTCCTCACTCTTCAAGCACCCACACCCCCACCCTGTGCTTGCTTCGGAGCTGGGAACACAGTGATCAGGCCACCAGCCCTGATTTTGGCTGGTGGCCCCTTCTCCCATCCAGCGATGGTGAATTCAGTCCCCTTTCCACTCCTACCTCCCTCTTTCCCGCTGAAGCTTCTCAGACAGATAGCAGGGAGACAAGCCCCCCCCCCAGGCTTCTATGGGATAATCTATTTTAAGGCCATCTGATTAAGTTAACTCTGGGTGCACATAAACTATGCACGGAAAGGTCCTAGAGATTCTGAGGCAGACATTCTTAGAGAGGGTCGTTAATGTCTCCACTTCCTTCGGGCCTATCCCTAAACAGAGTCTTGTAGAGGGCTCAGGGACTGACATGACATCACAGTTCCCAGATCCCCCCAGTGTCCCCTTGAGAAGGCAGGGAGGCAGCTGGTGGAGGTAGCCGTTGGAAATGGGCTTCCTTTGGCAAGGAAGACCCTGCAGGGCTCAATATGAAAGGTCAAAGTTGAGAATACAGTGACCATCCAGCCCCCGCCATGCTCTGGAGCCAGGGCAGCGCCAGCTGGTGGCATGACTCCAGGCAGGCTGTGGGGGACACACTGCCTGGGCAGAGAGAGCGAGCTCAGGGCTGTCTTTGGGAGCAAGAGGGGATGCTTGGGGAAGCCTGCCAGACATGGGGATGATGTAGACCTCGCACATAATAAAGGCGGCAGGCCGGCCCAGAGGCACGCACTGTACTCACTCTCAAGCCATCTTAAATTTTGCCAAAACCCCAAGCTTTGAGCCAGAGAGAAGACCTCAAGCTGGAGATGGAGGCGGGGGCGGGGTAAGGGCAGTGGGCATTGTTGTTTCATAACATGCTAAGCTAATTTATTTGTTTTGACTTGCGCCTTTTAAGCAGGGTTTCATCATTTAATGTGTTTTCCATCTTATCCTGTTACTCGGGCAGGAACCCTTGTATTTGTTTACTCGTGGGAGGCTTCCCATCCCCAAAGCCCCATTTAGTCAGCTGGGCAGGGAGATGGTATTTTGATAGCCCCTGCTTGCCGCTGCCTTCTCTGTTTTCACTGCCCTCGGTGATCTGAACAACCGTCACCCCATTTCTGTGTCATTTCCACCCCAGATGAATTCCGGGCAGGAGCACGGACAGACCTCTCCTCTGGTCCTGCCTGCACCCTGCCACCCCCCTGCACTGGACCTTTTCCCTGAAGAGTGCACTGGCTTTGTGCTGGATACGCAGTCGGTGAGGCAGAGCGACACTCAGTGGGAAGGACTTCCAATGCCACGCTAAACAGAGAAGCAAGCGGGTCAACCGACCTAGTAAGACTCACAGTTGTCCAAGCTACCACCTTGGTGTGATCTCTCCTTATCAGACTGAAGGCAAGCTTAGAAAAACCCACAAACTCCAAATGATGCCTGTGTGGAGGAAGGGGCTGCAGACAAGCTCAATCTTGAGTTAATCAAGCATGGCTTGACTGCCATTAAAAGGAAAATAAAATGTGTAACTTCTCTCCTAAAGCTGTGCACATTTTTGTGTGCATGGGTGCTCTGTCTGCCTGTGCACCAAGCACATGTAGTGTCCATTGAGGCCAAGCCAGGGTATTATTGGATTGATTTCCCCTGGAACTGGGCCTACACAAGGCTGTGAGCTGCTGGGTGAGACTGGGATTAGAACTTAGGTCCTTGGAAAGGGCAGTCAGTGCTCTTAGCTCCCGAGCTTTCTCTCCAGGCCATAGACGTTGAACATTCAACCAGCTGAAAACAACTCCATTTTCTAGTGAGTAAAAACCAAAGTTAAAGAGAAAATAATGGGTCAGAACAGCTGAAATAAATCTGACTGTAACAGCAGTTACAAGAAATCTAAGCCGGGTGAATCAATTAAAAGAAAGGCTTTCATTTTAGTTTAAAAAAGAGGGCACCAGTAATAAACTGTTTCAGGAGATGGATTTAAAATGAAAGGGTGTTACAATGCAGGCATATAGGAGTCACAATCTTTTGGGAGTGATTATTTTTATTATTTTTTTAAATTAAAATATAATTACATCTTTCCCCCTTTTCTTTTCTCCCTCCAACTTGTCCCATGTCCCCTCCAGCCCCGTTCTATTTCAAATTCATGGCCTCTTTTTCTTTAGTTGTTATTGCACACACACACACACACACACACACACACACACACAGTTGAGTCCCTTTAGTGTTGGATAACCAGTTAGTGTTGGATAACCACCAGTTATGGAGCTCCTCCTGGGGAAGACCAACCCCACTCTAAGCACCCCTTAATTGCCCGCAGGTGTTTGTGTAGGGGTGACCCCGAGAGAGGCCCCTTCTGGCTGTGTGTCCTTGTTCAGGGCTGCTTCAGGTAGCCGCACTGTTGAGGTACTATGGGAGAAATTGTCCTATTATCTCTATGACAGTCTCACAGCTGACTTCCTGGCTCTCTGGCTCTTACAATCCTCCCATTTCTTCTGAGCTGTTCCCTGAGCCTTGGAGAACATGTGTCTCTGGGGCTAGGCTCACTGGGATCAGTTATTCTTTTCATTTTAACCAGTTGTGGTATTCCGTAACAGTCTGTGTCTGCAGCAAAGAGACACGTCTTTAATGAGGGTGAGAATTATACACACCTGTGGATGTAAGGTAAGTATTCAGAACACAGGACTTATGCTGGCTTAGTGGGAGGCTCCTCTAAGATCCGTGGCCTCCCTAACCCTGAGTGGTCAGCTAGGTTTCTAGCACTGGGGTTTATTTACCCCTTGCTGAGTGGTCCTTCAGTCCAATTAGGCCGCCGGTGGTTACTGCCGATATATGAGTGCCAATATTACTCCTTTTGGTGTATCTTGCTGGTCATTGTGGTTCAGAGGTTTGTCAGAGCTGAATAGGACTGTTGGTTGTTTCTCTCTCCTGGAAGCTTGCATAATATCTTCTGGTACCATGAAAGCTAGTCCTCAGGGAGGCTTCTGGGTTAGATCCAACTCAAGCCAGCTAAGTCCTTTGTTCAAAGTGTATGGTGTCTTTGGCCTCTGGGAGGGAACCAAGGGCAACAGCAATAGCCTATCTTGTTCTGGAGGTCTTTCGGACTCCTCTGAACAGCAGCCTAAGAGGGGGGTTGGTATTGGAATTTTGTTAATAGTCCCCCGGTAGACTCTTAGGGGGACCATTGTTTAATATATATGCATGTGTGTATGTACACATATTAGATGTGATTTTAGGGAAATAAAAACAATAGGATTCCTTGTGACTTTCCCAAACATCCCCCTTTCTCCTTCTGTATCGCCTTCTCTCTCCCCACTGAAAGGCGCCCTCCCGTTTTCCCTCCTCATATCACTCGTGTCCCCCAGTCCCCTTCTCTCTTCCTCCTTGGTCGCTTTTTACCCTCCTGGTTTCTTCAGCCGCTCCAGTTTATTTACGCTAGGAATCGCGGACGGGAGAGAACTTGCAGTATTTGTCTTTCTAGGTCTGAACTCTCTCAATGTAAAAATTTCCAGCGCCAATCACTTGTCTGCGAATTTCCTTCTTTTCAGCTGGGTCTGTATATGTACCACAATCTCATTATTCATTAGTCTGTTAAAGGCATTGAGTCGTTTTGAAACAAGTCTTTAAAAGCCTCACAAAATACACTGTAAAGTTGAAAATATCACGAGTTAAAAAGGAGACACTTTGCGGCAGCGAACAGGGAGGAGGGTCCACAGAGAACCACACCAGAGAGCCAGCGCTAGCAATGCACACTGGGACAATGATATGGCCTTCTCAACCAACCTGGAAGGCAACCTGTGTGGTACTCGCCATAGTCAACGAAGGAGGACAGCTTTGGGGGCCTGTGACCTCTGATCCCGCGCCCCAAGTCCAGCCCATTCCCAGGGCACAGGGAGGATGCACTCCAAACAGGAAGCTGAGAACCACGGGGCTGAAAACTTTAGTTGAAATTCAAGGCCACAAGCAGGTAGAAATTATTTTCGTTGCCTATTTTGGGTCTTATTTTCATGTGTGTGTAGGTGAGCATGTGTGCATGTACTCGTATGTGAGTGTGCTCACAAGAGGTCTCAGATTGATGGTAGAATTTTCTTCAATTGCTCTTGGACCTTACTCCGAGGTTGGGGTATGGATCTCCATTAAACCCAGAGCTCTCAGACTTAAGCAGTGTTTTTTTTTTTTTTTTTTTTTATGAAATAAGAAATCACGTGTATATGTGTGTGCATGTGGGAGTGTGTACATGAGCGTAGGTGTCCACAGGGGCCAGAGGCGATGAGCACCCTGGAGCTGAGGTTACAGGGGATTATGAGCTACCTGATAGGGTGCTCAGAATCAAACTTGGGTCCACAGAAGAGCAGTAAGAGCAGCGAGTGCTCTGGCACACAGCCATCTGTCACCTGAGACAGGGAGCTGCAGCCCCTTCTCATGCACCCCCCCCCCGCAGGATGCATGCCCACACGGTGTTTCCTGGGGTCTGGGGGTCTGAACTCCAGCCTTTGTGCCTTCACCACCTGGGCCGTTGCTCCAGCCCTGGCTGCCTTTCTTACAGGACGATTGTGCATGTGTTTATGGAAATACAATTGGATGGTTTTTGAAACATGTGAATCCCACGCAGTTATGACAGAAGACCACCTTCACACCATCCCCTCACTCTTGGAGATAGATCACTTCTTGAGCCACCTGGACCCCAGCCACTGGACATCTGCTTTTGTTCACATAGCTTTTGTGGGACCTCATATCATTGGAATCATAAAGCGGTGTGGTATTTTCTGTCTGGCTGCTTTCTCTGCAAACACTAATCGTGAACTGAATTGTTACATGTATTCAAGATGAGTTAATGTTCCTCCTGAGGACAGACTGAGGTCTGCAAAGCACCATGGTGATTTTATCTGTAATGTGTATGGCAAACATTTAGGTCGTTTCTAGTTTTTGCTGGGTTTAAAGAATGCTACTGTGGAGGGTCATGTGACAGTCTTTGTGTGGACATATGTAAAAGCCCAGGGATGGAACTGATGGGCATATGGTAAATGTACATTTAACTTCCAGAGAAAGAACAGATCGATTTTCCCGACGCCTTCACAGCCTTGCATTTCTCCCAGAGCTGTACAGTAACTCTGGCTACTCCCAAATGCCCTCATCCATTCTTGGTGTTGCGGGCGTTTTGCGTTTTCAAAAATGAGGTTGTGGTTATCTGGAGTCTTGGCTTGGTTTTCTAATCAACGATGACTGTTAGCAGTTTTCAAGCTTCTTATCAACCTGTATACTTTATGTGAAGTGTCTTTTCAAATGGCTTAGTTTAGTTTGTTGTTGTTCTATTCTTCCTTTTGGGTCAAGCAATGAGATTGTCTTACCGTTAGACTATAAAAAATGTTTATGTATTCTAGATGCGAGTGCCCTTTGTAAGTGTATGTTTCATAAACACCTTTTCTTAGTCTATAGCTTCTGTTTTCATTTCCCTCATGGTGATACTCAATTTATCTTTTTCTTTTTACCTTTTTTTTTCATAACCACAGGATTTTATTTGAAGGCAATTTTTTTTCTTTTCATCTGATGGCTTTAAAAAAAAATACACTCTTCCAGAGTCTCAGTCTACACTGGTTTTTGTATCCTGTTGAGCAAATCTGTTCTTAACCTAAGGCCACAGCCATCTACCTTCTTACTTGTACAATTTTGCAGCTTAGATTTCTCATTTAGTCAGTGACACATCTGAAGTAACAAAGCATAGGTAAAGGTTAAGCTTCCTATCTTTCTTGCTGCATATGAATGGCCAATTATTTAAGCATTTGTTAAAGATATTATCTATGCCCCACGGAATTGCCTCGGAAATGTTATTAAAAGTCACTTGGCCAGGGCTGGAGAGATGGCTCAGTGGTTAAGAATACTTGCAGCATTTGTAGAGAACTATGGTTCTATTTCCAGTACACAAGTCTTGTCATGTGACAAGAGGGACCCTCAACCGAGAAAGTGCCACCATCAGACTGGCGTGTAAACAAAACCATGGGACCTTTTCTTGATTTATGATTGGTATGGGGGTGCGGGTCCAGCTTAATTATGTGTGGTGTCTCCCTGGTCATGTGGTCCTGGGTTGTATAAAAAAGTAATCTGGTGGGGCTGAACAGATGTCTCAGTGGCTAAGAGAACTGGCTGCTCCTGCAGAGGCTCTGAGTTCAATTCCCAGCACCCATATGGCTGCAATCTGTAACTCTAGTTCCAGGGGATCTGGCACCCTCTTCTGGCCTGTGTGGGAAACAGGCACACACATGGTGTACAAAATGCCCAGCATAGAAAAACCTTTAAAAAGTTAAACAATGTTGTTTTAAGCAGGCTGAGCAAGCCCTGGAGAGTAATGCAGTAAGCAGTACTTCTCCGCAGCCTCTGCTTCAGCTCCTGCCTCTGGGTCCCTGTCTTGGCTTCCCTCAGTGAGGAACTACAATGTGGAAGCATAAGCCAAACAAGCCCCTTCCTCCCCAAGTTGCTTCTACTCATGGGTTCATCACAGCCACAGGAAGAAAACCAGGACAGTTACATTAACTAAATTTAAACCTAATGACCAGTGATGGTGAGCATTTCCCATGTAATTAACCCTCCACATGCCTCCTAAGGGCCTTCAAACATGCAGTTACTTCTTAAAAATTCATTTTATTAAACCCCATGCCTTGTTTATAAAATATGGATACAAGTCCTATAATAGTAATGTTATTTGCATATGTAACCCATGGCCTTTTTCTTTAAAATGTTGTTTTATGTGTATATGTATGAATAGACATGTAAACGCAACCTGCTCTATCCATTTAGCATTTCTCACACTTATACGTTTTTAGGGCTGACCACTGGTATCAGATTAGTGGTTCATCCTGGGGAGATTAATTCCACCTCTCTTAGCAGTCACTAACTGTCTGTAGCTCTTCATCTAGGGGTGGAGTTCTGTGAGGTTTCCCCTATCCACACCGGTCTATCAGCCGGTGTTGTTGGGTCTTGTTTAGGCATCATTTTATTGACATTTTGTGGGTGCAACTTCCAGTCATTTGTAGGAGACATAAAGTCTCACAACAAATGTTTTGGGCCTCTGGCTCTGACTGTCTTCCTGTCCCTCGTCCTCGATGCTCCCTGAGCCACAGGTTTGGGCTGGCAACCCATAGTCAGCACCATAGCCTTCTGTAACAGTATCCAGTTGTACTTGTCTGTGGGTACAAGGGTAAGTATTTGGGATGCAATTAGAGGTTATATTGGTTTAGGGAAGTGACCACATCGATTTCTCCTCTAGGATCCAGGACCTTCCTAGTGCCAGGTGGTCATCTGAGTTTATGGTGTCCAGCACGATCTTCCTTTTATTAAGTGGGCCTTAAGTGCAATTGGAACATATAAGTGCTGCTGTTACAACTCTGGGTTCCCCTGCCATGCTTCAAAGGTGCCACAGGTGGGGATGACTGTTAGTTGCTTTTCTTCCTTGGCAGCTTGTGTAGCCTCTTCCAGTACCATGAGAGCCAGCCCTCAGGGAGGGGACTGTCAGGTGAGATCCAAGTCAAACGTCTGTCTGAGTGCTGTGTCTGGTAAACCTGCTCTTTTCAGCAGTAGGGACTCAGCCTTTAACTTCCCCCAATTAATGCATCTGACGATGGATCAGAAGGTTCCTTACCTTTCTAATTGGAGAGAAAGAATTTACATTTTGAGTGAGTTAAATTTATCAAAATCTGATTTTATGCATTGTGGTTTGGGTAACGTATGTAAGAAAGAAAGATTTCCTACCTTCATATAACAACATCGTTCTCTTAGTATACCATCTTAGGACATTTGTTAGCTCAATTAGCCATAAATATGTAGGTAAATTTGTGGCTAATTCTACTTCTTTGGTGTGTGTGTGTGTGTGTGTGTGTGTGTGTGTGTGTGTGTGTGTGTGTGTGTTTAAGCCAATATCTAGCTGCTGCCATGGTTTATTTTGCAGTAAAATGATAAGCTCTTGAATGAGGTTTGCAAGGATTTTGTTAAGAAGTTTTGCTTCCAAGTACATCAGGAAAACTGGTCTGTAACCCCCCCTTACCCTGTTTTTGTCTGTTTATGGTATCAAGGCAACAATAACTTCATGCAAAGTGTGTGGTGATGTTTGCCCCCTTTCCATTTTATGTAATGGTTTGAGAAGCATGGGTGTAGTTGGGAGATGTCATAGCAGCTGCTCTGACCAACAGTACTTGTTAAATATCTCTTTACGTCGTTCATCTCATCTTAACTTAATTTTGGTAGGCCATATGCATCTAGACATATGACCTTCACCCATGTCTTTAAGCTTTTTCAATTAGTAGAGTGGGTACGTGGTTTCAAGTAAAACCTAAGGACTTCCTGAATTTCCTTGGTATCTATTGTAATTTCTCCTCTTTCATGTCTAATTTGAATCGTTTCTGTCTTTCTTCTAGTTAATTTCTTTTGGTACATCAATCCTGTTTCTCTTTTCAAAGAATCAACTTTGTTTGTAGTTTTTGTTTGTTTGTGTCCATTTCATTATTTTTTTGCCTAGATCTTAATTATTCCTTTCTATCTACTGATTTGGGATTTGGCTTGTTCTTTTATTCAGAGTTTTAAGCTATGTTGTTATTTATTTGAGAGCTCTCTGATTTCTTAATGTAGATATTTAAGCTATAAACTTCCCTCTCGGAAGGCTTTTGTTGCGTCCCATAGGTTTTGGAATGCTGTATTTTCATTTTCATTTGGTTTAATAATTTTTAATTTCCTCTTTTATTTCTTCAAGGGCCCATTCCTCATTCAGTAGGGTGTTGCTTAGTCTCCATGAGGCTGTGTGCTTTGGGACTTGTCTTACTGTTAATTTGTTGTCTGTTCCATTGTTAGCAGATGGGATGCAAGGGATTATTGCAACTTTCCTGCATTTGTTGAGTCTTGCTTCGAGCCTTAATATATTATCTATTTCAGAGGGAGTTTCATGGGCTGTTGAGAAGAACGTATGTTCTGCAGACTTTGAATGGAATGTTCTGCAAGTGTCTGTTAAATACGTTTAACTTATGATGTCATTTGATTCATGTATTTCTTTTATTCTTGTAGAGAAGAGCTGGCAGTTTCTGAGAATGAGGTATTGAAGTCATCAGTCATTGTTCTAATGTTGATCCGTGACTATACATACAATAGTCTTTGTTTTATGAAACTGGGTACACCTGTATTCAGGCTGTTTGTGTTTAGAATCTCAGTGTTTTCTTGATGCCTTGTTCCTGCAGTCGCTATGAAGTGGGCTTCTGGAATGAAGTCAGTGCTGTCAGGGTTAGAACACTGACTCCGTTTGTTTCCTAGGTCCATTTGCTTTGAATACCTTTTTCAATCCTTTCCCCCGAGACAGTGTCTGTCTTCTGTGGTGAGGTGCATTTCTTGGAGGCAGCAAAGGATTCTCCCTGCTTTATGATCTAACCTCCAAGTTTGCACCTTTTGACAGGGGAGCTCAGTCAATTAATGCTCAGACTTATTCTTAAAATGCTTCTATTGATTGCTGCTGTTTCGTTGATTCTGCGGCATTTTATTTCCTCTTTCCCTCTTGTTTAACTATTATTCTAGCACCATCTACTCTTCCCTGTGGCCTCCTGAACTTGTTTTTCTCTCTGGTCTGAAGGATTCCTTCAAGTGTTTTCTGTAGAGCTGGCTTACAGTCATAAATTCTTTTACCTTTTTTTTTTTTTTTATCATGGAAAGTTTTCATTTTTCCTTTGATTATTTTTTCTTTGATGATTATAGTATTCTGGTTGGCCATTGTTGTCTTTCAGAACTGGAAATACAGCTGTCCTGGCTTTGAAAGTCTCTGTTGAATTGCTCGCAGTTGCTCGGAGGGCCTGCCTCTCTGCCTGACTCTAGCGCTTCCAGCACATTCTCTTTGTTCTGTATGTTAGTGTTTTAATTATAGTGTGACAGAACAAGTTCTTTTCTAGCCTTGTCTGTGTGGTGTCCTGAAGGCTTCCTCAGATGGGCATCTCCGGGAAGTTTTATATTTTATAGTCAGAACTTACTCGGCCTTTTCTTCTTACATCTGGTTTAACAATTTTTATGTTTCCATTGGAGCAGTTGGCCAATCAGGTTTGATCAGTGATAATTAATATTGATCTGGTCAGTGGTGTGGTGAGGCTGTGCCTGCTGTTCAGATGATTGAAAATATTTCCTGTCTGTCCCTCCTTTCCTACCTTCTGCTATAAGCAATTTTCAACTTTTTTTTTTTTTGTCCCTTTTTTATTTTTCAACTAAAATTTTTTGCCGTTGCTTCGTAAACTGCACTATTCACCAAGTTCATCTTTAACTTGTTGCCACCCCCTTAGTTATAACTTAATTCTGGTGGAAATGCAATAGCTTGAGACTGGAGAGGTGTCTGTGGTTACAAGCAGAGGCTGCTCTTCCAGAGGACCTGAGTTCAGTTCCCAGCAAGTGACAGCCCTTCGTACCCCACTTCCAGGGGATCTGATGCCCTCTTCTGACATCCACAGCTACCTGGTGTAAAGCTCACGTGCAGGCCAAATGCTCATACACACAAAATAAAAATAAATACATCTTTAAATGATCAGCCTTACCTAGTATAACTCCATTTTTATCATAGTACTAATATTCTCTAGCAATATATGCTCAAATACATATTATATATGATTTTATATAATATATATACATATGTGTGTATACATATATATATAACTTGCATATATATTCTACAGATTGTGTACTGTCTGCCTAAGAAAGCAGCAAGCACCAAGTACAAGCAACCCAAGAGAAAGGGGACATTATGCTGCAAGGGCAGGACTGTTGGAATGGAGCTGTACAAGCCTACCGAAGTTACATGAAACCAAGATGTGCCCCACAGGTAACATCCTTGCTACATTTTAGTCTCCATTCGGCCTGGTCTTCCCTTGTTGTCTTGACCCTCCCTTTGAAATGCACGTGCCCACTCCTTGCCTTTGTATGTTGCAAGCATGTACCTTAAGTTTTGACTATAGAGGAGCTCACAGTGGAAAGACTTCTGTAGGACTCAGAGGGGGCTAAACTGGGCCTTTTGACAGAATCAGGGCTGCTGGGACTATGGGGCTGCTGAAGTTGGACTAGGGACCGTTTGCATTATGAAATGGCCTTGAGTCTTTGTGGGCCAGGTGCAGCTTGAGTCTGAAATGTCCGTTCCAGGCTTCTGTTTGGAAAGCTTAGTCTCCAGCTTGGGCTGCTCTTTTGAAGACGGGGGACCCCTTGGGAGTGGGGTGTGTTGCCAGAGAGAAACACTGGCAGTGAGAATTTGAAGGTTGTATTTACCCCTGGTTCTGGCTCATACTCTTACTTCCCGAGCTGCTGCTGTGTGGAAACGCGCATCACATGCTACCACTCTCACACATGAGCTCTGCTCATGCCACATGCTATCGCTCTCACACACGAGCTGCGTCCACCACCACACGCCCCTTGCAGTGATATACTGAAGTCCATCATTAATTGTGAGGAAACCTTCCCACCCTGAGTTGCTAAATCGAGTACTTGATTACAGAGGTGCAAAAGTAACTACCTCACCTCCCAGGGACAGACATCTATCCTCTCTCCAGTCCCTGGTGGCCATGGCGGAGCTGGGCTTCAGCTTCTTCTCTGTGCTTGACAGCAGTGAAGAGGTTGTTTGAAAGGTCTTTGCATCACTGGTCTGCCCCCCCCCCATGCACTTTTGGTTAGAGAAAGTGAGTTCCCCCTGGGGTGCTTTTATTTAAACACATTAGCATTTCCAGGGTGTCATTTTCTTAGGGGCCAAGTCTGAGTTATGTAAGGCAAGAGAAAAACCCAGACAACTCAACTCTGTGTCTTTCTTGGAACCCTGAGACCCCAGGCCAATCCTCCCTCCTTTCCCGACTTTTCATAAGTTTTATTTTTTATGTGTAAAAATAAAGTGTTGCTTATCAAGGAAGCTAGAGAAACATAGATCAATTCTCTTTCTAAATCTGGAAGTATTCTATGACTTTAACAAAAACAAACAAGGCAGGGTTACAGCCAGTTTTCAAAAAGTATGCTGAAGTTTAAAGGCACTTAATAATGCCCGCATTTAGGGCTGGAGAGATGGCTTAATGGTCAATGTCACTTGTCATTCATGCATGCCTGTGTGCAGTACCTGTGGAGTCCAGAAGAGGGCGTTAGATACTTTGGAACTAGCCAGCATGTGTGCCCTGGGAACCAAATGAAGATCCTCAAGAAGGGTAGCCAATGCTCTCAAGCCTTCCCCCACGCCCAGCCATCTCTCCAGCCTTGATTTGTGCCCTTGCAGAGGACCCAGGTATGGTTCCTGGCGCCCATACTAGGTGGTTCACAACCATGTGTGACTCCAGTTCCCACAGTTCGACACTCTCCTGGCTTCCACAGACACCTATTCACATGTGGTATACAGACACACACTCAGGAACTCATACGTAGACATTAAATACATACACATATAAAAACAGTGCATGCATGTGTTTGTATGTGAACTCAGTCATGGACACCAGCTTAGTTCCTTTATGCATGCATGTGTTTGTATGTGAACTCAGTCATGGACACTGGCTTAGTTCCTTTATGCTGTGCCAGTTCTTACACACTCTGTCTGCAAGAAATTCATTCACTTTTCTTTTTTTTTTTTTTTTTATTACGGATGCTTTGTTTCTAATTGAATTTAAAGAACAGCTTTACTAGCTACAGAATCTGGGTTGCCTGTTTAGTTTTTACAGATGAAACTTGCCGCGCCTTCGCTTCTAATTATTTCTACTGAGAAGTCTCTCATTAACTTTCTCTCCCTGTGTGTGACCAACCAACCTGTCTTCACTGTCTGCTCACAGAGCTTCTCTGCCTCTGACTCGGTCTCTTTGGCCGTGATGTCTGTAGGGAGCTGTAGTTCTCTAGTTCTCTTCATGGTTCAGTTTCTTTTATTTTTTTTAGCTCTTATATCTATATATTGTCATTTTTGTAAAATCATAGACACTTTCAGACATTTCCTAAAATATATTTTTTAAAATCATGCCCTATGTATGCATGTGTGTGCATGTGTGTGTCTATGTACAAGGGTGTGTCTGTGTGATGAGCATGAGTGTGTGTGAGTGTATGTGAGAGTGTATGTGTGTGTGAGTGTGTGTGAGTGTATGTGAGAGTGTATGTGTGTGAGAGTGTGTATGAGTGTATTGTGTGTGAGTGTGTGTGTGAATGTGTGTGTCTGTGTGTATATGAGCATGAATGTGTGAGTGTGTGTATGTGTGTGCATATATGTGAGAGTATGTGTGTGTGTCTGTGTGCATGAGTATGTGTGTGAGTGTGTATGTGTGAGTGGATATGTGTGAGTGTGTGGGTGACTGTGTATGTGTGTGTGAATGTTTGTGTGAGTGTGTGTGACTGTGTATGTGTGTGTGTTGTGTGTGTATGTGTGACTGTGTATGTGTGTGTGAATATGTGTGAGTGTGTGTGTGTGTGTGTGTGTGTGGTGGCAGGGGTGGTGTGGGGGTACCTATGGAGACCAGGCCAGAGGCAGGCACCACATTCCCTGGAGCTGGAGTTACACATGGTTGTGGACTGCCAGATGTGAGTGCTGGGAACAGAACCTGGGTCCTCTGAAAGAGCAGTGGCTGCTCTTCACAGATGAGCGGCCTCTCCTGCTCCTCTTCCCCCCTCTCATTCTTGGTGCCAATAAATCAGTTTCTTTATTTTCTCCCAGGGGTCAAATGACCCCATGTGTCCATCACTCAAGACCAGAAAACAAGATCATAAATTTGTTCCATTTTTCCAGGTGAGGCAAGAGAGGAAAGTCCCACGAGCTCCTCTTCCACCATGGCCGGAGGCAGTGATGTCTCAAGGGCCAAGGAAGTGCAGGAAGAAAACCTGTAGCATAAGGGAACCCGAGTCAGGGGCGCTTCCAACTTCCAGCTGCCTTCAAGAGGTTTCCTGGGGGAGGTGGTGGACTGAAAAGCTCCCTGTGGCGTGGAGGGGTCAGACTAGCAAAGGACAGTTTACCCACAGCAAGAGAGGAGAGCAGTGGCGATCACAGCGATGGCGTCAGTAGAGATGAAAGTGGGGACGAACAGCCCACAGCCCCATGGCACAGTGTCCAGGCAAGAGGGAAGGTTGAAGTCACAACCGCAAAGTAAGCCAGGCAGACTTGGTGACAGCTTGCCAATTCTAGCCACAGTTTAAGTGCAAAGTTCTTACAAGTTTTAGATGCAATGGAAGACTCCTCTAATGTGGCAGGCCACTCCCTATATCTGACTGGTATATCAAGGTATTCTCTGAATAAGTGGCCTGTTGGGATGGGGCAGATGGTTCAGTGGGTTAGAGCACTGGCTGCTCTTCCGGGGGACCCCGACTTGATTCCCAGCACCCATGCTCGCAACTGTTAGCAACGTTATTTCTAGGGGATCTGACACCCTCTTCTGGCTTCTGAGGGCACCAGGCATGCACGTGGTACACAAACATACATGCAGGCCTAATGCTAATACTCATAAAATAAAATGACAAATTAAAAATGCAAGGAGTCTATTATTTGACACGAACATTCTCGGGAGACATGCAAGTAGGTCGGGGCACTAGAGAGATGGCTCGGTGGTTATAGCACTGGTTGCTCTTCTAGAGGACCCAGGGTTAATTCCCAGCACACACACACACACACACATGGTGGCTCACAAACACATGTGACCCCAGATCCAGAGGATCTGATGCCCTCTTCTGGTCTCTGTAGACCCTAGGATCAGACACAGCACACAGACATACATGCTGGCAAAACACCCATCACACAAAAGAAAATAATACATTTTCAAAAACTGTATCTTAAAAAACAAAGAGTCAGATATTTTGAGGGTATCCTGCCTCAGTGTCTGGGCGGGAGAGAGCTATGAGAGGCCATTGTGAGGACAGTTCCATACCACCAGCATCCTCAGCCCGCCCTCCCCCACCAAGAACTTTAAGGAGTCTGTGGTGGGTGGTGGGTGTGCCCTGTAGAGTGAGCCCTGACACCTGAGAGTTACTCAGAGACCAAGCAACACTGAGCCTGTGGCTCTAGAGCTGCATCATGCTGTGCTGTTTACCTATACTGGGACTAGAGCTCTGAGCTCAGGGTTAGTAGATCCCTGACCCCTGTATTTCCACAGCTCCCTCCCTCCCTTCCTTCCTCCCTCCCTCCTTCCCTCCCTCCCTTCCTCCCTCCCTCCCTCCCTCCCTCCCTCCCTCCCTCTCGTCTCAGGAGGTGGTAAGATCTGAAGCCAGCACCATGTAGTCAGGGAGACAGGTCGCCTGGCTTTTCCCTTCCAATGCAGAGCCCAGTGCTCTTTTGCTTCCCCAGTGCTCCAGAGAACCTGGGCTTTGAAATCTGCTATCCCTGAGAGAAGCTGCCCAGCTTGTGGACTGCAAATTCTATCAGCCAACAGTAGCTCCTATTCTGCAAAGAGGGGAAGCTTCTAAACAGATTGCGGACCTGATTTTTAATAGCTGACCTTTGACCTGCCTAAGGCACATCCTGCAGAAAGCTGAAGAATCATTTGCTCCTCTCTGAGTGTTGCTGGAAATTGAGCCCCCAAGAGATAGCTGCTCACTAAGAAGACCCCAGAAGGAACTGGAAAAGGTAGCCATCCCAATAGTTGCAGAGCTCTCAACTTATAGAAACAAGAAATATGAAAAGCAGGAAGGACTATGATAGGACTCACCCAAGATGCCACACCGATGAACGGCTGAGCCCAAAGACACAGAACTGGTTGAAATGCTGGACAAAAATACCGAAGTCCAGTTAAAATGACCAATGACCTCAAAGAAGATTTAAATACTTAGGTGAATGGAGTGAAGAAGCCAATTCGCGATATGAACAAGAAATCCAGCGACTTGGATAAGGCATTCATCAACCCGATGAAAACAGACAGATGAAACCAAACAATCAAGCAGCCTCCCTCTAGAAATCCTGAGACTCCAAAGGTCAATAAATCAAATGAAAAACTCAATAAAAATGATTACCCATAGACTAACCCAGGCAGGAGAAAGAATAACAGGGATTAAAGACAAGGCTGAGGAATTATTACATGAAGATGACAATCACAACAAGATACAGCCCTGACAGTGACATCCAAGGCCTCTGGGACATGGTCAGGAGACAGAACTCAAGGGAGAGAGATGGCTCAGGAGTCAAGAGCAGTTGCTGCTCTCACAGAGGACCTGGGTTTGTGTCCCAGAACCCATGTCAGATGTTTCATAAATGCCTGTAACTCCAGTCCCAGGGGATTTGACTGTTGCTGCTGGCCTCCTCAGGATTGCGTTCTCCCCAAGCACATACTTTAAAATGACATGAATGTGTTTGGGTCCGTGTTGTAGAAAAGGGAAGAAAGACACAGACCGGAAGCCAAGAACTGTTACAGAGGAAAACTTCAAACCCAGGCAAATGAACATCCGAGGGGATGAGACAATTGCATGTCTGAATAGGCATGGCCAGAAATGAACCTGTGCGCACCAGAATTGCAGGTAGGAAGTCAAGAGCACAGAACAAAGGCCAGGGATTAAAAACTCTCAGAGAGAAGTTACTCACAAAGGCAAAGCTATCAGGGAAGCAGCAGGTCTCCTCAGCAGAGGCCCCAAGGAGGGAAGAGCACAGGCTGATGTATTTCAAGTGCTGGGGAAAAAAAGACAAAAAACCCAAAACAAAACAGAGTGTCAGGAAAGATTGCTGCATGCAACAATGTTGTCCTCTACAATGGGAGGACAAATCAAGACCTTCCCCGAGAAGCACAGACCAAAGCAATCCATGCCCATGAAGCCAACAGTGCAGAGGATGCTCAAGGGATAGCTAGCTGCACACGGAGGAGGAAGAAGATACGCACAGGCTTGGCAGCTCAGGAAGCAATGAGTTCACTGGGGACAGATACACAAGTGAGAAAGAAGTAGGAAAGAAACAGTATTAGCTCGGCAGACCAGAGAGTCTCTAAGAGGGACAGGTTGTCCCAGTGAGCGCAAGTCTCAGTGAGAACTAGAAACAAGGCTGTCTGGATTCTTCAAGACACACACTGGCTGAGTGGATTAAAAGCAAGGTCTGGTTATTTTTCTGTCCACAGGAAACTTGCTCCACTGGCAAAGACATACAGAGCCTGGAAGTGGAAATATGGACAATGATAAATCTAATCAAGCAATAAGAAAGTAGGAGTAGCCATACTTATATACTATAAAGCATTCATTGAGTCAAAACTGACCAGAAGGGGTAAATAGTGTCACTACACATTAATAAAGAGAATCAAGAATATATGTTATAGACACAGGACACAAATAAGTCCATATAAAGTAATCTGCAGGTAGCTCTTATTAACAGATTATCCAGAAAAAAAGTTCAAGGTTACACTGTACCATAAGCCAAGAAGTAATAGACATCTGTGGTATTCTTCTCGGCAGCCTGTGAATTTTCTCCAGAACAGATCATATTTTAAGCCACAAAGCAAGCCTTAACAAATAAAAACAATTGAAATCATTTTCTGTATCTTCTATAAGCAAGGACAGCAAGGGAAACAAATGTACAGGGAAGCGACGGATGCTCAGAGACTGAATGGCGCGAATTGAATACACAGGGTCATTGAGGGAACATTTACAGTGACAGATGCACAGAGGCTGAATGGCATGAATGGAACACACAGGGTCATTGAGGGAACATTTACATTTTTTCCCAGAATCAAACTAAAGTAAAAACAAAATTTCCAAGAGGTTTTTTTTTTTTTTTTAATTCAGCTAAGGAAATTCTAAGAGGAAAACTCAAAGTTATAGGTACTGCGTTAGAAAGTAATTACAGAGAATGCAATAAATACCTCAATGGTGTATCTCATGGCTTTAGAAAACCAAGACCAAGCCAATCCTCACATCAGTGGGAAGAAAGAAACTAAAGATCCAGGCAGAGAGTAACAACGGGAGACTAAAAGAGCAATATGTAAAGGCCCAATGAAACCAATATAAACCAAATTGACAAACCCTAGTCACCCTCACCAGAATAAAGAGACGAGGAAGGGGGGGGGGCATTACAACAGGTGCTATTGAAACCTGGGGCTCAATAGAGAATATTTTGAAAACTTAAATTCCAGTAAATTAGAAAAATCTAAATGAAACAGGCAAGGCTCTGGATGCATATGACTTACCAAAATGGAACCAAGGGGAAATCACTAATACTAATACAGCTGTACAGTGTGATGACATGGGCACCATAATCAAGAAAGCCCAGGCAGATCACTGCTGAATCACCTGGACCCTTAAAGAAGCAGTCCCAATGTCCCTCAGACTATAGACTGAAACAGGAAGGCTTCTAACCTGACTCAGTCCTACCCCAAGCCCCACATCCTTGAGTCCCTGGCTGCCTCCTGACCTGGGCAGGTGCAGAACCTGATGGAAATGGCATGTGGAAGGCTGAAGCTGATGAACACAGGCTCCAGCAGCCTGGCTGTGTTGGGGATACCGGACTGAGGATCCTAGAGCTGGAAGTCAGCGTGTGCTTTAGAATTGCCCTTGAGAACTTGAGAGTCCTCTGCAGGAGTGAGGTCTTTGCTGTAAGCCTGCCTTCTTGGGACAAAGCTCAACAATGGATTCCTGCAAGTTACCAGCTATTTAACCCAGTGTTTTTCAGAGAGATGTGGAATACGACATGTGTCTAATGTTTCATCCACAATGTCCAAACTTTTGACTTACAGTCAAGATTTAAAAAAAAAAAAAAAAAAAAAAAAAATGGTTTGAGTTTAACCGAGCAGATTGCATTCAGTTAGCAGGGAAGGATTTAAAATTGTTGACTATAACATGCTTTCAAATCCACAAGTAAAGATGACTATAATAGAGGAAGAGACAAAATTTGAAGAAATGTGGAAGGTATTTAAAAAAATAGATTAGTTGTAAACAACTGTCTGGTATCAAACTTCATTAAATAGGATTAACGTTACACTGGATATACTGCAGAGAGAAAATAATAGATGAGAATAAAGATATGTCAGAGGAAATTTTCAAACTAAAGCAGAGACAGACAGACAGAGAGACAGAGAGAACTCCTCAATGATTTATGGAACACTAGTACACACCAGAGCAGAGCCTGCAGGCCTATAATCCCAGCTCCACGAGGGGCTAAAACATGAGGGTTACAAGTTCAAGGTCACCTTGAGTTACATAAGAAGTCCAAAGACATATCCAGTTTCAAAATAAAACAGCAATAGGCTAGGACATGGTTCAGTGCCGGAGCACTTGAGAACACTCGCAAGGCCCAGGGTTCCATTGCCAGTGTCCCCAGTCCCAACCAGTCTCAGGTATGTGAATCTGCAGGCAAAGACAGAGAGAAGAGCAGAAACCCCCTGAAGAAAACATGGCCAGGCGTTTCCCACATTCCCTTTCAAATAGAAGGCAACAGAGAAACAAGTTTAAAGTGCTGACAGAAAACCAAATTGTCACATGAATTGCCGCTCAGAAATGAATATAAAATGAAAATCTTCCCACTGAATGGGAACTGGGCAGGAGCTGTGAGTCGATTATCCTCACTACAAGAAATGCTGGAGACGGCTGTTTAAAGTGAGGGTGTGGGATGGGAGAAATGCAGCCCAGTGGGAATAGAAGCCCCAACAGTAAATACAGCAATGGAGATGACTTCTCTTCACTTCTTTATGTGTCAGTATAAGTTGGAGTTGTACAAATAGGGAACGGAAATATATACAATTGGAAAGATGATGGGAGAGTGGCGAGCAAGAATGGTAACGTACTCCAGCCGAGAACTCAGTGGTTGGTGCTTGTCTGGCATGCGTTTACTCTTCAGCATTTCAAAAGGATAGTGTTGTAAGACTCACATAAGAAGTCCCTAATCGTGAGAGGAAGCACAGGTAGAACAGAGGGAAGCTGCAAGTCTCAACATCCCCGAGAGACCAGTGGTCAAAATACATGCTGCACCTGCCAAATACAGCCCTCAGTTTTTTAAAGATGGCATGAAAAGAAAGACACAGCAGAGAGCAAAGGAGAGAAACACAAAAAATGGCAAGCTGGTCCATTTCAAGTGTCAGTAGTGGGCTGGTGTAAGCGTGTTCAGCCAGAGTAAAAGAGGGACATTTCACACAGCAACTCTCAACTGATGGAAGATGTAGCAAGAAGACCGGCCAGCCAGGAAGGCCACTTGCTGCCCCTCTACCTGATCCAGGCTCAGTTCCCAGCACCCATGCAGCGGATCACAACTTCCTGTAACTCCAGCGCCTTCTTCTGGTCCAGACGTACACTCAAGGCACACACACTTAAGATAAATCAATCTTTCAGAAAAGATATAACTCATTAATACTTCCTTTCACATGAAGCAAAAGGAGGAATAGACTTACCCAAAATTATCAGTGAAGACTGTTGTATTTGTTCTCCAGAAATTTCTAGAATGAGTGGGCACCAACTCAACAAGGTACAGGGCAGAGCATTTGAACACTCTGGACTGTGCTGATATATTAAAATCCCCAGACTGCTTCACGCAGCCACTCGTAAGACACATTCCTCCTAAATTCCAGCAAAATGCCATCAAAATAGATCTTACTCAGCTATCCATCAAAAGTGGATATGCTTGCAGGGGTAGAATTGGGGGCGGGGGAGGGGACCCTGCAGTGGTTAGAATGGAAATAAGTTGGGAATCTACACCAAAAAGGCACCTACAAGTCTCCAACTTTGAGGGAATGAAGCAGCTTATCTTCAAATAATGAAGGAGAGAGAAGTCAGTACATTTTCAAAGATGGTGGAGATTAAGACCCAATGCGGTGACACAGAGAAGGGTCCCGTGGCTAAGCGTGGGCTGCTCCTCCAGAGGATCCAAGTCCAAGCACCATGCTGGTTATCTCACAGCTGCCTATGGCTTCAGCTTCCAGGGATCTGACTCCTTCTCCTGGCTTCCATGGGCACCATCATGCATGTGTACACACACACACACACACACACACACACACACACACGTGCATGTGCACATACAGAAATCTAAAAAATAAAATCTTTTAAAAAATGGTGAGGCACACATTTTCACAAAATAACCAATGGTCAAGAACACGAAGGAAAGTCCAAAGAAGGATAACAGAGCCGGCGGAAGCATGGTGGGTCTGTACAGTGTGTCCTGCATGGGACCCTGGCACAGAAAAATGCGATGGTTTAAAACCTGTGAATCCAGGTAACATATGGGCTGCACTTAATCATGATTTGCCAGTGTTGGCCCATTGCTTGTAACAAATCTGCCACATGCATTATGGGTTGTCAGTTTATACATCCAAGGTATCAACAGAGCAAAGGACTGGTGTGGCATGTATGAGTTGCCCAGGCCGGTCTTTTGTGATCTGTCTGTGAGACTAAAGTTACTATTAAAATTATGTGTATTTATTTATTTCACAAGATGTATGAGATTCTGCAACTGCAATTTTGGAGGAAAATTATGGTTTTGAATGTTTATATTGGAAACAAAAACCCAGCTTTGATGACCTTTTCTTCTTCTTTAAGGAGGAAGGTGTAAGATGGAGGAACCCAGAGGTGAGTCCGGAAATCCATTGAAGAGAAAGTGGTTAGAGACACAAAGGAACCAGCTAAAAAGTTGGTTCTTGAAACAAAATTGACAAAAGTTAGTGAGAGCGATTGGGAAAACAGGAAAAGCAAGTTACCAATATTAGGGATGAAGGAGGTAGCCTCGCTTGTGTTTTAAAGACCTTACAAGGATAAGAAGGGAAGATTACGAACAAATTAATGCAAATACATTCAACTTACATGGAATGGAAAATTCTCTTGAAAAACCCAACTTACAAAACTGAGACAAGAAGAAACAGAAAATATGAAGATCCCTATATTTATCAATGATGGCACTTGAATTAGAGTTTAAAGCCCACAGAGCAAACTACAGGCCCAGATGGCTTCATTTTTTTTATTTCGATCAAACATTTAAGAGAGAAATAATACCAATGTTATACAAACCTTTTCAAGATACAGGAATAAAAATTTTCCAACTCATTTCATGAGGTTAGTATGAAGCTGATACCCAATTCTTAAAAAGGCATCACAAGGGAAGGGAAATTTGGAGCCAGTGTTGCTCAGAAATGTAGATGAAAATTTTCTCAACCAACTTTGAGCAAATGACTTGTAATAGTATACAAAAATGACAAAATGCCGTGACCTACGCAAGTCTCCCTCAGGAATATGAGATTCAAAAGCTACTGAGGGGCCCCGAGAGAGGACTAAGCGGTTAAACGTGCTTGCTGTTCCTGCAGAGGATCAGGGCCTGGGACCCCCAGCGCACATCAGGCGGGTCACAGTTGTCTGCAGCTCCATCACCAGAGGACCTGGCTTCCAAGTGCACCAGCATGTGCCTGTGCGCATGCACACATGAACATGGAAAAATTAAATACACAAAAGCCATCATTATTAGTCATCATATTAATAAAAAAAAACACCCTGCTGTGATCATCTTGAGAGGTCTAATCAAAGCATTTGCCACATTCGACAATTAGCTAAGATTTTATTATTAAAGAGAAATACCTCAGTTAATTAGTCATGTAGAGGGGAAAAAACAAAAACAAAAACAAACAAACAAACAAACCATTCAACTAACAAACAGGTCGCCCTGAACTACAGCCAGCTAATGTTGAGAAACTCATCTTCCTTGTCCTGAGGTCAGAAACAAGGCATGGATTGCCATCTCCTTCCCACCCATGCTTCATTGTTCTAGCCCCAACAAGTGCAGTAAAGCTAAGCAAAGGATGGAAAAGGAGAGGGCGGTTTCCTTGACTGAGGATTTCCATGTGGAAAAGCTCCAAAGACTCCATTTAACATGCTGAGCTTACTACAAATAATAACTGAGTGAGGTTTCAGGACACATGGTCACTTAACAAAAATGAAATTCAATCGCAATATTATTCAAAAGAGCACAAGGCATTAGCTCCTGAGTAGTTAAATAAGGTCAAAACCCAAAATGTTGTAGTCTGAATGAAACAAAATCTGTTTAAATGGGAGTTATGTCATGTTCATGAATCCAGTGGTAACGACCACAATGTTTCCTTATATTGACCTATGTGCTCAACACAATATCGAGAATATTATAGAAATTGAGAAACAGATTCCAAAATACATGTAAAGGGTGGGCTTCTAATTTCATCTGAGAGAAACTAATTCAGATTTATTCTTTGACCTTGAATGATACTTTCTGAAAGACTGACTAAACTCATGAAATAATGTTTATTAAGACATTCAGCGATGGACAACAGATTGTGAACAAGGTAGGTGCATCCAGCTTAACATCCTGGTGTGGGTCAGAATGGAAGGGCCCAGGACTGAGTGGATTTCCCGGGCAGAGGATCTCAAGGAAAGGATGGAAGGCTTTCAAGGCAGCCGGAGACCTTGGGGCAGTGCACCAGGGCAAGCATATGAGAAGAAACCCTGACTGAGCATCCAGGCACTGTGGCTTAGCACATCCACACAAGCAAAGCACCCAAGACCGGGAGAGGAAGACCTGAAAGACGGGGCGAGGCCAACAGCCTATCCCAACGTCCCGATTTGGAAGCCTCCAGTCTCACTCATGGAGCTTTGGGCAAAGCTCCTGGAAAAATTCATTCTAATTAGGGCAAGGGTGGAGCGAGGCAGGAGAACCATGTCTTCTTAAATTTTGTAACCCAGCCACCTCACTCTCCTCACTCCATGACTGGTCCTAGGGATGGATCACCTTCTCTGGTCTCATCTAAGAAGTCTGAAAGACAAAACCCAAAGGATCAAGCTGTTTCCATGCTACTTAACTATATCTCAGGGATGCAAACGTTAACGTGAAACCGTAAAATCATAATGTCCAGTGTCCCATGAAAGATGGCCGGGCAAGGAGCAAGCAGAGAAGTTAGACCCACGATGATACGTGGATCTGATGTAGACACTTGAATTAAAGCTGGGTTAGACTGTAAAGGCAAGCTTCGGAGAAGATGGAACTCCAATGCAGTGTCTAGCGATGGGATCTACTATGCCCACAAGGAAAACACTGAATGGAATCGGCTACATGCCAGATGTTAGGGATGGAGGGGAATCTTCAAGACTGGGGAGCACCCCAAAGAAAACACGAAAACCCAAAATACACCAGGAAAGTAGCGGACCACACTAAGTGTTGGCAAGAACGCAGGACTACTGAAACCTTGCCACGTGGCGGGGATGGAATGAAAAGCACTTTGACAATCCCCCTGAGGTGTTAAATATATGCCTACCATACACCTCAGGCTCTCGACTCTGAGGCATTTGCCCAAAGGAAATGTGTAGTTTGTTCAGGGTGGTGTAGCAAACACACAAAATGGGTGTCTTACAGACAAAAACAATGTCTTTCTTATAGTTCTAGACAATGGAAAGACCCGTATCAAAGTGCCGTGGACCCACTGTCTTAAAGAAAGGCTCAGAGTGGCACCTTCTATGTCTCCCCACAGCAGGAGGGTGAGTAAGTCCCAGAATTGTTTTAAAAATGACACTAGTTCTATGTGAAACACCACCCTCATGACCCCATCACCCGCTACAGGCTCCACCTCCTTATACCATCCAGGGGCCTAGGGAGTCAACTACAAATTTCAGAGAGACACGCCATTCGGAGCACAACAGGAAAAAGACATCCATGCAAATATGCACACAAGAGTATCCATGGAGGTTTAATTTGTGACATCCGCAAATGGGAGCCTACCCCAATCTCCATCAACAGGTGAGTGAACGCACACATTTTAGAACATTCAGATGGTGGAACACAGTTCAGCAGTCAGAGGAGTGAATTATTGATAACCTCACCAACATATGTGGATCTCAAAATAAGTGAACAAGAGATGTCAGATTAAAAAAGGACAGGCAGTATGTTTCCATTTATATAAACTCTAGAAAATGTGAGCTCAGATGGAGTGTAGATCAGTGGCTGCCCAGAGAGGAGGGAGCAGGAGGGGGACGGGGATTGTGAAGAGCAGTGCAAACTGGGGAGACGAGCATCCCCACAGGTCCAATGGAGGGGGTGGGGCTCAGTTGTCTCTGCAGTGAGATCCCAGCAAACCGGGCACTTGGGGAAAGTACAGGTCAGCCGCTACATCTCGGTGAGTCTGCTCAGAAGTTAGATTTGAATGCAAGGTCCTGGAGAAGCCATCGCAACACCAGAGCTGGGGAGCCAGCCGGCTCAGTGGACAAAGCACTTGCTGCACAAGCATGAAGACTGGAGTTCGGATCCCTAGGACCCACACTAATGCCAGGCACACTTGGTGGCCACCTGTTACCCCAGCACTGGGGAGGCAGAGCCAGGCCTTCACTAGGGCGAGATGGCTGGCCAGAATCAGAGAACTCTGGCTTCACCAAAAAGACATTGCTCTAATAAATGAAGTAGAGAGCTGTTGAGAAAGATGCCAAATGTCAACTCCAGTCCTTTATAAAATGTGCACAAATTTACACATGCTTGTACACACACACATACACACACACACACATACACACACGTACGCACGCACACACAGGCAGGGGGCATACTGTTGGACTTAACTGCCAGATTGATTGCAAGAATTACCGTAAAAGAGCAGTAATTACTCAGCTTAGTATTGACGTGGGGTTAGACAACCAGATCAATGAAACAAAACAGGAAGTCTAGAAACAGATTTATACGAGGATGTGCAAGGAATTTATGTGCAGTCAATGTGCAAGGAAATGCCAGTGAATTTCAACACAATGGTAATATCAGAGAGCGAAGCCAGAGCATCGAATGCCCACAGGCAAGGACTCGGGGTCCCAGCAGCACATTATACAAAAGCAATCATATATATTATTTGTATGCATGTGTATAGTGTATGCTTGTGTGCAGTGGTGTGAGCCTATGCAATATGGAGGTGTGTAGAGGATGCTGAGTGGCCTCCTCTAGTGTTTGCTACCTTTTTCCCTTTAGACAGGTCCTCTGACTGAACCTGGAGTTTATCTATTTTCTCCTAGTCTAGTAGCCAGGAAGTCCCAGTGAGCCCCCTGTCATGGAGCCATCTTCCCAGTACTGGGGCTACCTGCACATGTGTGACCATGTGTGGCTTTTCACACTGGAACTGGGGATCCAAACTCAGCTTCTCCTGTTTGCATAGCAAACACGCTCTTACCCACTGAACAACCTCCCAGGTCCACGGGGATTATCTTGATGTGGATTACAGACTTAATATTATAGTTACATCATTAGAAAATATTTTTGAGACCTTGGTGTAAGCACAAATTCTTAGAGAGAATTCATTAAAAACAAACAACCATTAAAAAAAAGAATAAAGATGGGGGTGGTCTAGAGAGATGACTCAGTGCTTAAGAATGCTTCCTGCTCTTTCAGAGGACACAAGTTCAGTTCTCAGCATCCACATCAGATCAGACAGCTGACAGTTGCCTATAACTCCAGTTCCAAGGGATCTGATGCCCTCTTCTGGTCTTCACAGACACTTGCCATGTGCACACACACATGTGCACACGTGTGTGTGCGCGCGCACACACACACACACACACTCATATATGTGTATATATATATATATATATACACACACACACACACACACTTTCTCTCACACAAACACACAATTAAAAATAAATCTTCCATTGACCTTCATTAAAAAAAAAATACAGATTGCTATTCTTTAAAAGATTCCTTCAGTGAGTGAAAGTGAAATAACAACTAAGAACAAAATATTACCAGTATGTGTGTTTAAATACTAACTGTGGACATGTGGAGGTACAGAGAACACCAACAGAATTTAAACTCTATCCCTGCAAAAATGAGCAAGACATTTTTGCATGTAACTAGATGTAAATGGAGATGTATAAATGGACAATGAGTGTGTGAAAAGGTACCTAGGAATGTTAATCTCCAGAAAAAAAAAATGTGATTTTATAGCACAATGAGCTATATAGCTGTCTAGTGTTTTATAGCTGTCTGGTGTTACAACTTGTTAATATGGAGAATATGGACCAATTGGGAGTCTTGCCAATTTCTTCTGTCAAAGTGTCAAATGGTACAATTGTGTGGGAAACGTCTTTAACAATGGTTTTTTTTTTTTTACAGACAACAGTATCATTTGTGTATGCTTGTGAAGCAGCATGTGACATTTCAGACAATCTAACAGAAGTAATTGTACACCTACCTAATCGTTAAGCAAGTCCACCTGTAAGTACCTGCCCAAGAGAGCCAAAAATCCATAAACTGCTTGTAGAAGGTCAGGAAGGGCTCTTCCGTCACGATGGTCTCTCGACGGGGCGATAGACAAAGTGTCTTGTTGCACAGTGGAAAACATGCTGTGCTAAAATGAGTGCCTAGATAAAGACAGAGCCATGTGCTCAGCATCCAAGGCACCAAGGTGAGCTGGCTTAACCTTCATCCCTGGAGTTCTACACAGCTGACAGAACTCCGATAGTAAAGTTGGAGTGCCCCTGGATGGGTGTGCGGCGTCTAGTTTTGTTGACATGTTTCCTGTCTCAATTTAATGCATGCTGAGTGCATACATTAGTCAAATTCTCTGTAATCCACACTTCTGACCCGTGTCTGTGTAAGTTTTGCCACCATTAAGAGATGGAAATACCAACCATGGGCACGTGCTGTATGAATGTAGCACTGAAATCCAAGCAGCTGCCACCAACGGAACTGGCAAAAGGTGAAATGAAGCAGGCAAGTCAATGGTTAACGGTGTCATTAGAAATTTCTCTCGGGCTAGGGAGATGGGTCAGAGGTAAGAGGTTAAGAGCAAGGGCTGCTAGCCCAGAGGACCCAGGTTTGATTCCTAGCACCCAAACAGTGGCTCACAACTGCCTGTAACTCCAGTTCCAGGGGATGCAACATCCTTCTCTGGTATCCATGGGCAGTACACAAGTGTGTAGTATACGGACATGATACAGACAAAACACTCGTACACATAAAAATAATAAAGAAGTTTGAAATTTTTCTCTTAAAGCTGGGTGTGTAGCTCAGTTGGCAGAGTTCCTACTGAGTATGTAAAAGCTTGGGTTCCAACCCTGGCAGAGTGTAAACCAGGCATGGTGGCATCTTCCCATACTCCCAGCACCTGGGAGCCCACGCAGGAGGATCAGAATTCATGCTCATCCTTGGCTTTGTAGGGGATTTGAGGCTAGTCTGTTCTGTGCAAGACTCTGTCTCAAAAGAAAAACATCTCTTTTAGAAACTGATAGATTGGCTTTAATCTGCCCCTAGAACAAAGAAAGCAGAGAGGAAATTGTGTAACATAATGACTTCACACTCTTAAGAGTCAGAAGGGCTGGGGTTACTTAGTGGGAGGAGCATTGGCTTAGCTTTGGCTCTGGGTTCTAGCCCCATTGCTACGAGAAAAAAAAGCAAAGGGGTTTTAACAAAGGACCAAAAGAAAGATATTGTAATGGCAATCAAACATCAGATGAGATCAATACTTTGAGAAATAGGTTCCAGTTTGGTCAACACATACACACACACACACACACACACACACACACACACACACACACCTATTTAATATATAAAATTAGGTGCAAAATTCCCCATAAACTTCTAGCTAATTAAATGTAGGTTGACTATTGGAAAAGATCTCATTGAGTTTGTTCTAGGGGTGCAAGGACAGCTTGGCATCAGAGATTGTGTCAGGGTCATCTGCCCTGTGATTGGAGTAAACAACTGAGGTACATCAAATGAAGTTCAACACCAAAGAGCAATTAAAAAAAATCAAGACACTCCTATAGACAAAGATGTTTAATGTAGCAGTCATTTTGAAGGTTACAAAGTTTGCAAAAAGAAAAGCAAATCCCACCCCTCTCTAGGTGAGGATGCTGGGAACAGGACAAGCAGAGACGCCATGAATTGTCAGTCTCCCAGAGAGACTCTGGCTGGTACCCCAGGATGGGAGAATGAAAGGACAGGAAATGGAGAGGGAGGAAAAAGACACAGCTGTCACCATGCGCAGTATATGTCATCTACATAGAAACCCAACAGAATGAACTGAAAAGTGATTGGGACTAATAATAGAGTCTAGCAAGAGCACTGAATACAAGATCAACTAACTAAAATTAGCGGCTTTCCCCTACACCAGCATTAACCAATTAGAAATATAATAGAAGAAGATACACACTCATACGATGAACCCAAATGATGAAGGATCTAGAAATTAAGCCAGACGTAACTGCAGGAAACCTTTCGATGAGGGGGAGGAGGAGCACAATTTGAAAATATATAAAGGACACAGAAGAAGGGAGGAGATAAAATTGAAAACATGGACAAATGGAGAGGACGACCATTTTATGGATGCTTGAAGCCGCACAAATGTCAAATCTTCCCACATTAATCTATAAATTTCATGTAATTTTGTTCAAAATACCAGCTGGACTTTTTGAAGGACTTGACAAATTCGTTCTAAAATACATAGAAGCCATAATGTCCACAATTGCTGAGTTTATTTTGGAAAAGAGAGCCCAGGGTGGGGGCAGGAGGAGGCCGACTCCTCCCACTTGGTCTGGAGGCTTCCAGGGAAGACAATGGATTTGCTTTGTAACACCGTGTTACAAATTAAGTATGGGTTTAGGGGTTGCCAGCAGTTAAGTGTTTTACCCCAGTTCTGTCTTTTATGACTCTGCAGGCCGGTGGTACAGCCTGGCTGGCTGATTCTCTGCTGGGGGTACCTGATGGATTCAATCAAGTTCCCAGCGGTGGGGGGGGGGGGCAGATGAAGACATCTCTCTTAGCTGACTCCCTGCAAACCTACTCCACTTGTGATCTCTGCCTTCCCAGTCAAACCCCGGGTGTGGTTCCTCCCAGACATTGCATTCCCTCTCAGGCTTGATTTCTCCTTTGAGGAAGGATCCAGGATTCCCCTGGTGAGTTCTCCAGACCTGGTCTTGTTTCCTGATGAACTCAGTTGTCGGGGTTAGTAACCGAATCCATGGAGAACACAAGTGGTTTGACAAAGAGAAGTGGGTGCACATTCTGCGCTTTGGAGGGATCCTCAGGGTGCCCATATGCCGTGTTGGAGTACTATGAACAGCACAGACAGTTGGAAATTCTGCCCTCTGCAGAATGGAGCATGGTATGGTTGTCTACAGAGGCCCACGGACTGGATCTACAGACACTATAATTCACAGACTTTCGAGGTTCAAGTCCTGTGGGTGACAGTGTGGTGAAGGAAAGACACCTGTCCTCTCCAGTCTTTTTTTTTTTTTTTCCCCCGGGGTTGTCTCAGACAGCTTTGGAGTCTGTCCTGAAACTAGCTCTTGTAGACCAGGCTGGTCTTGAACTCTCAGAGATCTGCCTGCCTCTGCCTCCCAAGTGCTGGGATTAAAGGCATGCGCCACCACTGCCTGGCTTCTCTCCAATCATTTAAACCATTTTTATAATTTTATTAATACAATGCAAAAACAATGCAAATGGATATTTTTACCCACTGTTCAAACTATAATGGCCAGAAATGCAAAGTCCTCCCATCTTTAGTACAGGTACAATTGGTTGCTTTCTTTTTCTTTGGACAGGGTCACTCACAATGTAGCCTTGGGTGGCCAGAAGCTTGCAATAGTCCTCCTACCTCAGCCTTCTGAAAGCTGAGATTATAAACATGAGTCATCACACCCCACTGAAATTTATTTTTGATCCAAGGTTAGTTGAATCTATGCAACCTATGGGAGCATTTGCCAGTGCAATGCAATAGCTAGAGGTTGACTCTGGAGCCAGCAGGGAAAAGATAAATTATTTGTGCATGCAGAGGAAACCAACTCACTGAGTATAGGAAGAATAGGTGGTTTTCCTAACACCTCTTGCTACATGCATGTTGAATGTGGGCAGGCTGGATATAAGTGGATTAAAAATATTACATATAAAGAGCAAAACTATTGCATGAATTAAAACTATGCAAACTGGGGCCTGGGAAGAGGGCTCAGTAGATAAAATGTTCTTCATGTTAGCATGACAGCCTGAGTTCAGAGACAGCCAGCACTCATGTAAAAAGCTGGGCATGATGCTACAACACTCTTGTAACCCTAAGCCTGTGTAGAGGTGTGTGGTGGCTGGGGTGGGGGGCAGGTGAGTCCCTAAAGTTCCAGAGCCAGCCAGTCTAGCTGAGTCAGTGAGCTCCAGGTTCAGTGAGAGACACTGTCTCAAAAAACCCAAGGTTTGGGGAAAGACACTGGGTGTCATTTTCTGGCTTCCCTATGTACAGGCATCACACACACACACACACACACACACACACACACACACACACACACACACACACGAAAATGTCAGAACCATTGTGGCTTTCGGATGGAGGCAGAGCTTCTTATAGACGGTCTCACCCAAGCCTCTGGCCAAAGGATGTATTACCTTTGGGTTTCACTATATCAGAACCAATGATACTGGTCAATGGGAAACAGACTCCAACTTAACAGTAGAGGACAGATTGTAATATGGCAATTACCACATTGACACTGTAAGGAATGACTCTCTAGAACACAGCAGAGACTCCTAAATTCCCAAAGGAGATCCAGGCACCTGTAGAAAACAATGGACAATTAAAAGTAGAAAGAGACCAGGATTGCTGCCAAGTGTGTGAAGGGTGTGTTGTTGTGACTGCCACCTTTGGGAAGGCAAAAGTAAGAAGATAATTGGGGATGCAGATGCTGGCAGAGACTTGAGGCAGGTGATCAGACTCTTTGGTGTTGGGGGCTCCCAGGGCAGCTGGCTTTTGTAAAAGGATTACCACCTGGTGCTGAGGATGGAGCCCAGGGCCTCCAGCGTGCTGGGCGAGTGTTTCCCCTGCCCAGCTACACTAGACTGGCTTCTCTGGGTTCCCGGCCCAGGGTTTGTGATGTTAACTCTTGCCTGCCCTTTGGGTCTCTATCCAGGCTTCCATGTCTCCCTAACCCTGCCTGTTCTATAAATGCAACTAATGATATGCTTTTGGGGGGCCCACTGTAGGAATACCCCAAGTGCCATATCCAATAACTGCCACTCAGCTTGAAGAAGCCAGACAGGCTCCCCCATTCCTTACACTGTAGCTAGTATTACCTTCTTAGAATAGGGAACAATGAAAAATCTAGAAGACAGCTAGGCAGACTTAGGTAAGGGACCCCGAAATTTCAAATGATGGGATGTCTGGTTTCACCCTCCTCAAGGGTGAGCCCGTGTGGAGGCTACAGGAGGGTGGGGCCTAGTGCTCCAGTCCAGATACTCATGTTGTCTGTCCCCAAACAGCAGCTGTCACTACCTACCCTTGGGAAGGCCAGCATAGCTCCAGAAGCCAGTGAACGCATGGAAAGTTCTTCTTGTAGCTGTTAGTAGACAGAATCACCGAAGGGTCCACCCGGGGTGACAGGACTAGTAAGTGAGACACAGGAGCAGGTGGGACCCAGGGGCTGTCACATCATGGAGTGGGAAGTCTGCACAGCAGCACAGGACATAGGGCATGGCACTGGCATATTGTTGAATGAAAATTTAAGAGACAGGACAGGAGTTGCTGAGCACAACAAGACATCCTGAGGCTGGAACACACACACACACACACACACACACACACACACACACACACACACACACCCGCACCTGACAGCTCCTTGCCTGTAAAGTAAAACACACATGTGAGATCATGCATGAAGCCTATGAGTGAGCACAAGGAGGGAGTAAAGATTAGGACAAAGGACACGCAGGGCTCACGCAACCCCAGATAAGCAGTTAGTAGTCTTGGGTCATAAAGCAAGGGATAAAACAGCGAACTGAACTGTCAGAAGCTGAGGGACGTGCTTCAAAAATCTGCAAACGGGAACACTCTGCCATTGCCCTATCGATGCTGCTCCATCCAAGAAGGGAGTAGTGGCTCCTACAAAGCCATCTCCTCTACCTGGGACTGTTAATCTGGCTGGCGATTTATTGAATGGAGAGTCAACTAAGAGACATGTTTCTTGGAGGGCATTTCCTTGAAGGGTTAACTGAAGGGGAGGACCCTCCCCCCCAGCGTGGGTGGAGCCATCCAGCAAGGTGAACCAGGTCAAGGAGATGTTTGTTTGTTTGTTTTTTGTTTTCTTTCTATCTTTGCCCCTTGCTGGTGACAGCTGCCTCATCACTGCCATCAGAACTCAGCTTCTTCAGCCTTCCAATATGAACTGAAGACTAGTGCCTCGGCTGGAGTCCTCTAGGACATCCGCATCAGACTGGGACTTCTGAGCCATCCAGCCACTGGCCCTCCGCCTTTCTGTGGATAGATGGCCATTGCTGGAAAAATTGTGTAAGCCACTCCAGTAAGTTCCTCTAGTAATGTGCATTTACTCTGTTCATTTCACTCCTGTGGAGAGTCCTGACTAATCGGTACACTACCTTCTGGATATTCTAAGCTAGGGCATGATGGAACAATCTTGAAGGATCTGCAGAAGAGATCTGAGAATAAGATGGAGGGTAGGTACGTTCAGATTCCCTGGAGATTTCCCCATGAGCCCAAGGACAGGCAGTCCTGGGGATGCGGTCAGCAACCACCCTGGATCTGGGACATGGTCTGTGGACTCACAAGCATGGGTGTGTGTGTGTGTGTGTGTGTGTGTGTGTGTGTGTGTGTGTGTGGCGTCAATGAGAGACTTACTGTGTGCTTGGAAGCCACTGAAGCCCAAGGTCACTGCCATCAGGAGAGACAGAACATCTGTGAAGGGACCTGGGCCCTGTTATCCTGTCCTCTGTCATTCTAGAACTTCTATGACTTGGTGACAGGCTTGAGAGACTGAGAGACACCGAGAAACTTTGAAGACCCTCACTTTCTGCTGGAATGGGCCATTGTCACGACATACAGTAGACTCATAACCAAAGTGGAACATGACAGCCGCCCACCAGCTCTCAATATAATGTGTCTGTCGAGTCCTGAAGCTCCTGGGCATGACAGAGAGCCTGCTGGAGTGTCCATAGGGATGGATTCCATCACACTGAAGGGCTGAGGGTGGGATGAGGGCCCTTGAGGCTCCCGTGAAGGGCAGCAGATAATGAGGGCTGACTCAGGGCCGCCCACCTGAGCTGCAATTATTCAATTTTCCTGGAAAATCGGCTTCATCATGATGAATACTTAGCTGATTTAGGGGCAGATTAATGCACTCGACATGAAGTGGGATCCCATCCATCAGTTCCTAGTCTTGGTGAAAACTTCCACTGATTAACCCATCTACTTTGGCTATCTTGTCTGGTCGGTTCACCCACACCCTCCAGGCCTCGCTGACTCTAGGGAAGTGGGAGGGAAGTTTTTATAAGTGTGTTCCATGGCCTTTTGTGCCTGTGTGCGCACATGTGAGTGGCCTGCAAGTGAAGGCCAGAGAATGACTTTGGGGGTCTGTCTTTCCTTGGGAGCTGTCTGCCTTGTGCTTTTAAGGTGGGGTCTCTCTCTGGAATGTGGGTAGTCACCAGTCTGGCTAGATTGGCTAGCCAGCAAGACTGTCTCTGGCTTCCCAACATTGGGATTCTAGGCATGCACCATCACACATAGCTCGTTGGCCACAGGTTCTGGAGCTCCATCGCAGGTCCTCAAGCTTGCGTGCAAATACTTTCCTGAGTGAACCATCTCCTCAGTCCCTTTCAAGTCCTGTAAATACGTATTTCAGTTCCTGTTTCTAGCACGATTGTTGAAGCTCTAACTACTGATTTCTTAGCAACTGTATATGGAGACCAGATGAGTTCAAACCAGACTGTTTGGGTGGGCTGTACCCTGAAGGGACTGTGGTCCTTACAACAAGAGATCAGTATAGACATGAGATTGACCCCCATGTGAGAACATCTTGGTGGGGAGGGGCTACAAGCCAGAGAAAGAGACTTCAGAAGAGCCGGCCTGTGGGCACCTTGGCTTGGGGCAGCATTAGAACAGAAACGCCTCTTTTATCTGACTTCACCCTATCCTACCTCTGCTGACGTGTGTGTGTGTGTGTGTGTGTGTGTGTGTGTGTGCAAATGTGTGCACATGTGTATGGCTGAGGGCATATATCAGACATCTTTCTCCGTAGTCACTGTCCCTTTAATGCCTAGAGACTGGGTCACTCACTGTTTAGGCAGTGAACTCTTGGCATCTGCCCCTCCCCAAAGCTGGGATTACACAGCCACGCCCAGCTTTTAATGTGGGTGCTGGAGATTCTAAGTCTGTTTTCAGTGCAAGAATTCTTACCCATGGAGTCATCTCCCCAGCCCCACACTGCTGGTCCTTGTGGGACGATTTGAAACATCAATGTGCATCCCTCCCTCCAAGAACCTGTTTTCTAGTTTCAGTCCAGAAGAATAGACAGCTCCTTCTCCAGGCGGCTTGTCCCAGCTGGCACACGGATGACCTCTGACAGCCTGTATTTGCTTCCTGCTAGGAACTATACTCTACTGTACCTCATACACAGGCAAGACCCGAAGAGAGGGAGGGGGACTGGCAAGGACCAAGACTCACCCAGAATAAGTGTGGAATGTGAAACTATGAGAGGAAACAGAGTGATCTGAGGTCCTCCAAGCTAGGCACACGCTGCCATGGGTCTGGAGATGGTGAGCTGGCTCCAGGGGCCTCAGGAACTCTCCTGAGTCTGAGTCTGCCTTGTGCCCAGCCCCACACCTTGAAGATGGACTCCTCAGAGCAGATGCATAAGGCTGAGGTCAGAAGTTAGCGTCCATGGGGTGGATGACCTACTGTGGGAGTACAGACACGCGTGTGGACATAACTGCTGTGCTCTGTGATGCTGGACATCCAGGGGAAGGCAGCTCAGGACCGAGTACCCAACTGGCATTGACTCTGAGCACAGATGGCAAGCCAGATGGGACAATTGTTCCCTGGCACCCAGTGGAGGTAACTCTGTGGGCCGTTGCACAATACGCTGCCATGCGGTGTGGACAATGGGAGCTGCCTGGAGGCGGTTTCCTGCTGGCCACAGATCCCAGAAAGCCTGTCTCATAGTCCCTGCAAAGGGAGAGGGCACAGCTGCCACTTGCTACCCTTCCCAGATAACAAGACTCTGGGATGACAGAACCTTTCTCTGATCCAAACTGAGCCAAAGTTTGACATCCAGGAATCCAAAGGCACCCATAGAATGACCTTCGTTTCTCTCTCTCCCAGGCTGTCTACTCGGTAGCTTATTTCCATGTTTTGGGGTTTCAGTCAGGTCTGAGCTCCCAGTTTTTGGAGCGAGATCAACCAGGGGCTCTGAAGATGAGCTCCCTGGCACCTGGGCAACCAGCAGCCACTGGAAAGCCCATTTCCCTCCAGCGGAGGCTGCTTGCAGGACAGTCTCACATAGAGAGCACCTGGACAACCGCAGGGGCAGGAGGGGGAGGGAGGCCCCATGCGTGTCTCACAGCTCCGCCCACATGCTTCCTGAGCAGCAGACCTGGACGCCTTAAGCCTCACACTCTTCCGGGTGGGGTCACGCCCTAGCTCTGCCAGCCACTTTTCAATGGGACCCCGGAGGCTCACAGAAGCCCCTGAAATACAAGTCACAGGGCTGAGATTGTGGAAAGACACTGGGCAAAGGCTTCAGGGCCAGGAGTGGGGCTCAGACACTTCTCCATGCACCCTCCTCATGATTTCTGGAAACCTGGTGTGATTACAGCGGGAATGGGGTGTCCCCCAAAAAGATTATATTGTCCCCTTTGTTCAGAAAAAAAAATAACGATGTCTAGGGACCAGAGAAAGAAACTGTGCAACGTACAGTATGCTACCAGCTGAGTTGGGGCAGGCACGAGGTCCTGTGGCTCCCAGGCCACCTCCATCTGTCCAGAGGAGCTGTCTGTCAGCTCGGCAAGGGTGTCTCTCTACAGAGAGAATGTAAGCCAACAGGAGGAGGGGTATCCTTTGATTGGCTCTCCAGGCTCCCATTTCCTTAGTGGCACCTAGGAAACGTCTCTGCTGAAGCCTCCCCCACATTCCCGGACTTCCCAGGTGCATCTGCACCTCCTGGTGGACTAGGCTGATTCCTGTCATGCTGGGCCCATGAGCATGATAGGAGCTGTGCTGTTGCTCTGTGGGGCTGCTTGCAGGTGACCACGTGGGTCACATCTGAAACTGAGCTAGCAGGCCAGAAACACCTTGGACAGGACAGGGTGTGGCTTTTTCACCTCTCTTGATCCTTGAAACCAAATTTCCCCAGCGAGCCATGTCAGCTCTGCTACCCCACTGGGCCTGGGTATGAGAGGCAGGGAAGCTGCCACATACAGCCCTGGGCTACCCAAGGGTCCCAGATCCCTCCCTGGGTGGGCTGCTTCAAGGTGACATGTGGCCCTTGATAGGGCATAGACTGTTAGAACTGAAGTGTAGTCTGGCTTCAGGTGTTTCCAGGCCCATTGTTCTGTCTCTAGCCCTGACACAGGTCACAGACCAGGGCACAGTAGACAAATGTGGAGTCAGAAACAGCCAACCGCTTATCCCCCAGTACCTTCCTGGTTCCCTCCAGTGTGACTTCTCCACAGCATAGCACCAAGGACATGTAGGTTAGGTCCTTGCCAGGTCTTTGCTGCGAGAACTCGGCTCTGGGTCCTTCCATCCTCCCTTCCCTGGACCTCTCCTGATGACTGGTCACAGCCTCCTTGCAACCTGCACTCAGCCACCTGGGACTAAGCCACATCCTTAGTTTGTCCTGCCTCTCTGCATCTCCATAGTGGAGTAGGCTATCAGCATCATTTATGTTGTGGGGCTTTCTTACTCAGATTGAGTCTGGCCTGTGACTTCCATATATCAACCTTCCTCCTGAGAAACTCACAGGAGAACTCTAGAACATTCTAGCTTGTTCTTCTAAGTTGTAGTCTGAGGCCTGGGTACCCAAGGTGGTTCTGTTCCCCAGTGCCACATCCTTCCTTTGCAAGGCTTGTCTCCTGGATACCCAAGGGCCATTGACTGAGCAGAGACACGCACCAGAGTCAGCTGGTTCTTGGGACATTTGTCTCCCCATGGATCCCACCCCTGGCAGAAACACAGTATGGTCGAGTGGTCTCACCCACTAAATCGTGCCTTCACTGCTTCATCCCAGAAACTCCCAGGAGCTTTTTCTCTGAGATGGGGAACCCTCCCCAGTTCCCAGAGAGCAGTGGCTTACTCTTTGAGACTTATGCAAACTTGGCCTTCTACAGCTTTCTCAGGCCCCAGGCCAGTGTTAAACCTCCTCGAGTGGCCTATGATACCCTAAGAAGGCCACCTTGCCAGCCTGACCACACTTAGGGAGACTGCGGGTCATGGTGTTCCTCCAGGACCCAGCTTAGAGTATATGCACACTATAAGTACTCAGTAAACTTTGACAGGCCGCAGCTGGTGTTTGGCTCACAGCTGTGCTCTGCAGGGAGAAGGCAAGGCAAGATTCATCACCAATGAATATCAAGGGCCCTAGGAATCAGTCCCTTGTACCCAGCTCCATCCAGCTACAATCAGTCCCTTGTACCCAGCTACAAACCAGCCTCTGGGACCATGAGTGTATGAGCAACCATCTCCATTGCATGGCTGTGGAGGAGCTTAGACAGAGGCTGGGCGACTCTGTTCCAGGCCCACCACCGTGTTCTGTGGTTGAGCAAAAGCCTGGCTTTAAAGGGAATTCATTTTTCCCAATTGCAGAACAAAGAACACAATGTTTAGGAAGAAAGCACGTTGCTTACATTTGAAAAAAAATTAGCAGTATTATATAATGAAAGACGCTTGAAGTGCTGAGTCACCCCGGGCCGACTTACATCTCCCATGGTTTGTGAGGTACTTGTAAAATGACATCCTGTTAATTTAAGGCTTCTTATGCTAATGTTCAGTTAGTTTATTTGCCTGGGAAATTTATTTGTGGCCTCCAGGGTGACAGTCGGGTTGAGTCTAAAGATGTGGCATCCTGTTCAAAACGTCGGACAAGGAGAGGAAGCCAGAGTTCCCGGTTAAGGTCACAGTGACGGAAGGACAATGCCAGGTCAGTGCCCAGCGGGACAGACTCCTGTTACTGGCCCCATCCTGTCTTCAGATCTGAGCCAGTGCACAGCTGGTATAGACCCACCCATTCCCAGCAGAAAAGGCATGTCCTCTGGTCTGCTTTGCAAGTCAGAATTGTGAGACACCGAGCAGTGGACAATAACCAAGGTGTGTGTGGGAATCATAGAAGGTTCCAGAAGGGTTCTACTGCTGGTGCACACTAAAATTTTAAAGTGAGTAAGAGGTGATCGTGCCAGCTAAACAGTGCCAATTCCAGGTCACAGTCCATTGAGGGGAGCCAAGGTAGGGACTGAAGTGGAGACATGGAGGAACTGACTTGCTCAGCCCACTTTTTAATGCACCCAGGATCACTTGCCCAAGGTTGGTATCAATCAGTCATTAAGAGAGTGTCTCCCAGACATGTCCACAGTCACAGGCCAATCTGATGGAGGCAGATCTGCAGTTGAGGTTCTGGAGACAGCCAAGGTGTTGTGAGGATGTACTCCTCTGGGGGCCAGAACAGTGAAAGCAAAGACTTGGGGAAAGCCCATAGCTGGCTCCAGGGATTTGGAGAGAAAAGCGAAGGCCACTGGTAGTTAACAGTGACCTGTCTCCTATGGGACGGGGGTGGAAGACGCCAGCTTCTCAGGGAGGACCGAGGATGCTGCAGGGGGCTCTAGAGGCCCAGACCTGTGCAGCAGACTAGGACTGGGTGTGACCCTATACTGCCTGGTAACCGAGTCTCCCTTCAATTACAGGCATGAGCCTGTACCTCACCTTCAAGCCTTACATTAAAATCTCACTCAAAAGAGTGTCAAATGGGGCTGGAGGTGACTCCGTGGTTAAGAGCACCGGCTGCTCTTCCGGGGGACCTGAGTTCAGTTCCTAGCACCTAACCTACACAGCGGCTCACAACCATCAGTAACTTCAGTTCCAGGGGATCTGATGTCCTCTTCTGGCCTCCATGAGTACGAGGGACACAGTACTCAGACATCGTGCAGGCATACCCATAAGAGAAAATAAAAACTTTTAGAAAGCAAAAGAACAGGTTCATAGATTTAGAAGTGACATTGACAAAGTTTCAGAAAAGAAATATAGAGAAAATTTGGGGAACCTAAGGGCTGGGCAGAGAGCTTGTAAGCAAGATTCTAAAATCATAGGCTATAAATAAAACACAACAAAACCAAAATGGGGCTCCTCCGAAATGATGACCTTTGCACCCTGCACTACCCTGACAGAGGGTAAAGCAACAAGCCGTGGGCCTCAGAAAATATCTGCAGAGCCCGGGTCTGACCTGGGGCTCCTGCCTGGGACACTAATTTCCATGAGGACAGTAACGAACCACAGTCAGGTTAGAGTGAGCTACAATGATTGACCAGACTTTGACTGGACTCAGAGACAGCACATGCACAGCAGATAGAGGTATGGAACAAAAATAAAAACAAAGGTGTGCAATGTCATTAGCCCCTGGGGACAATCGCATTCCAACTGGCAGGAACAGAATGGAACGACTATCCAAAAAATAAAAAAATAAAAAAAAAATACAGCAACACAGAGAAAAACATCTGATGCTCCCCAATTGGGAGACAGTCACAAGACACCTGACCAGTGTTTTTCAGGGCAAAACAAAGCAAAGATGCAAATGTTTGTGAGGCTGCGGAGAAATTGGGCCTCTGCGTGTGGCTGACGGGCAATGGGCGCAGCATTCAATCCAGAAAAGTTTGCAAGGCCCTTAAAAAAGTAAACATGGGCAGGTGTGGTGGTTCTCACCTCTAATCCCAGCACGTGGGAGGCAGGTGGATCCCTGTGAGTTTGAGGCCAGCCTGGTCTACAGAGTGAGTCTCAGGGTAGCCAGAGCTGCACAGTGAGACCCTGTATCGAAAGAAACAAGTGAACAATAGAAACAGCACACTAAGCAAGTGAGTAAAATACCCTTTGATAAAGGCAAGGACCTGAATTTGGCTCCCACCACCAGATAAAAAGCCAGGCATAGTGATGCATGTGTCCACACAGCAGCGCTGTGTTGCTGGGGTTCCCTGAGCAGCCAGCCTCCACTGATCACTTAACCTCAAGCCAGCCACAGAGCTTGACTGAAAAGCAAGGTAGAGAGCACCCGTTGGACCGTACCCAAGGTTGATCTCCAGCTTCTATGTGTGTACTTATACATGCACACCTGAACAAACACGTGGACTCATATAAACACACACACACACACACACACACACACACACACACACACACATGCACGCATGCCTAACCCCGATACAATGGATATTTGTGTCCCTCTAGAATCCATGTTGCAGCCCTGGTCCCCAGGGTGAGGATACTGAGGAGTCATTTGGGAGAGTTAAGCTGTGGGGTGGAGTTCCTGTAAATGAGCTTGTCTAAAGAAGTGAAGGACAGAGCATCCCTTTGACATGTGAGGACACGAGAAGGCTAGAATAGAGTCAGGCCACACAGCACAGGAGCCATGGACCCCAGCTTTCAGGACTGTTGCAAACAGACCCTTCTTGAGACAGTCTGGTCTATGATGTTTTGTTCAGAAGCCTGGTCAGGCTGGGACAGCTTGTATAACTGGAGAGACCAGAGTTAAGTGGGTGGCTGCCACCGAGGTCACTTCCTGATTTGATACTATGTTGTCATATAGGATGCTACATGGGCGTGTGTGTGTGTGTGTGTGTGTGTGTGTGTGTGTGTGTGTGAATCTAGAATTATTACCCCCAAAGATACAAAGGATGTGGAGGACGAAGGGCAGGAGGAGGAAGAAGAGGAGATGAGAGGTCTTAGTTTGGGCAGAGGCCAGGCACAGCCCAGATAGAAACGGCTGTAACCTGTGAAGAGTGAGCTCCTTCCGGTAGTTTTGCACGGACCTACCAGGCCAGATGTCTGGTGGGGGTCATTAAGGCATGCCAGAGAAGAAAGGGTGGCCCCCAAGGAAGGCGCCTGCCGGGAACAGGACTGCCACCCAAACCCTGAGAGGCACTTACATGTGGGTGTGTTCCCGCTTCCCTGCCCTGCTCACTGCTCTGTGGCCCTGAGAAGGGGGAGGCAGCCCCCCCCCCCGTCCCACCCACCCTGACTCTCACACCCTAGTCTCCCAGTGTGGGGAGCTGAGTGCATCTCACTGAGCCACAGTGCTTCCCAAAGGGGGGTCCTCTGGGGCACCTTGCAGCCCCGGCCCCCAGCAGGAAGAAGAAGCTAAACAATCTTGCCTTGCACATTAGGAGCTGTGTACATCCCACTCTCCCCAAGTTACATGAGGACACAATTTATCTTTAGCCCAAAGCCACCTGCTTGGTAATCTGCTTCTGTGTACCCGACTGATCCCGCCCTCCTTAGGTTGGCTGGAAACACGGCTGTTTTTATTTAAAGCAGCCAGCAGGCACAGGATACTGGACAGGGCGGTCTAGCGTGTGCCCATCTGGGTGGATGCTGCCCAACTCCCAGAGATGAGTCAGTCCTTTTAGGCCTGAGTTGGTGAGGGGCCTGGGACCACCTGGATGTGGTGCCTGGACCCCAGTAGGAGGTGTGTCAAGTAGACTATTGCTCAAAATATTTGTTCCGTGCTGGTCACTGAGGCTAGTCTTCATGCTAACACTTTGGTCTCTCTTCCAGACCTCCTGTGTTAAAAATCCTGGAAGGGTTTATAGTCAACACCTCCCGATGCCAGAGAAATTGTGAGTTGGATAATGTCTTAATATCTGGGTTTTGGATGGAAAGGAGGGCAGAGTTGTTGTGTCTTTGTGCCTACTGAGGTACCCTCATCATCCCACAGCTGACAAGAGTCGCCTCCATCAGACCCGTGGGTCTCTTTTCTCCCCTCTCTTTTCTTAGGGCTGCCGTGTCCACAACTGGAAATCTCCGCTACAGAGGTCACTGTAGGTTGTGAGACTAAGAATCCTACAGGGCAAGTTCAGATGAACAGAAGTGAGGAGTCAGCCACCGTTGTGACCATGGCAGCTTCAGAGGGATGAGGACCCTGGGGGCAGGGCCTGCCTAGTAGCAGACGCCTCCCAGGTTTGCTGTATCTGCAGTCTGCCAGGCAGATGAGTGAGATCCAGAACCCCAAAGCATTCCCGGGTCTCCTGCACACAGCTAACCAAATACCTCCACCAAGAGGAGCACATGAATTGTACTGCCTGAGTCTGTTTGTTTTGGATATTGTGGTAACAGCAAACATTTGCCATTTAAACTCTGAGGAAAGGGAAACATGAGGGAGCGAACTTACGGGTTCACGCATGCTTGGCAGAGCAAGAGCTCTTTCACCGGGCTGTGTCATAAGCCATTGTGATCTGTGCTCGCTCGCTCACTCGCACCGTGTGTAGGTGTGAACAAACATGAGTGCATTCACCAGGCGGAATAGGATGTGAGCGGTTTTCTCTACCACGTTCCATCTCCTTCCCTTGAGACAGGGTCTCCCACTGAACCCGAGGTTCTTCATCTTGCTTAAGTTGGCCGGGATCTGGATTCTAACTCATTCCATTGTGCAGCCTGGCCTGACAGTTATGATGCCCGTTTCAGCCTCTCGGGTTGCTGGGATATCGGCCTGGGCCATCAGGCCTGCCCCATTTAAATCATTTTACAGTGTAGACTTCAGTCGTTTGGATATCTTCATATTGTTGAGCAACCCTCACTGCCATCCAGTTCCAAAATTTTTTCATCACCACAAACAAAAAGCCTGTTAGTAGTCACTCTCCACTCCTCCCTCCCATCTGGCAACCACCAGTTTGTATTGTCCCCAGGGACTTGGCTATTCTGGATACTCCTGGCAAATGAAACAGGGCAGTATATGGCACTTGGGGTCTGGCCTCTTTCTTCGGGCATCTCATGGTTGATATTTGTCATTATTGTAACCAGTGCCAACACTTCATTACTCTTTATGACTGAGTATTATTCCACTGTACCGCTGGACAGACTTTAATCACTCTAGAGCCTGTGGATGCCTGGAGGAGGTCTGCTTGTTTTTCAAGGCTCTTGGACGCATCAGCTGCAGGACTTTCGGTGACAATCATGGCTATTTCTAGTGCCCAGAACAACTGTTCAGCATCTATTTGTTGAAGAATGAATGAATGAATGAATGAATGAATGAATGAATGGGTATGACCACTAGAAGAAATGTGAGCATTTGTGCTCTGAGCTCCTAGAAGTAAGAGGGGCCATAGCTGCTGGGATCATGGTGTCACCTTTTGGGGACAAAAACACAAAAGCAGTACTCAGGAGGCAGAACATGGTTACAGAGTGTTGTTTGCAACAACACATGGGTATGATTACCCGGGAGCCTAATTTGGCTCCAATCACTGCTGTGACAAATTGCCAGACACCCAGTGGCTTAAAACAACACAAGTGTATTACTTCATAGTCTGGATGCCAGAAGCCTGACACAGTACCACTGGTCTGACAGGAAGCTGTCGACAGGAGCTGCATCCTTCTGGAAGCTCCAGGAGGAATAGCTACCTCCTCTACTTTTCCAGCTTCTGGAAGCTACCTGGTGTGCTTGGCTTGGGGTTTCCTCCTTCATGGTGCCAAAATCAGTGGTGAGGTAGCATTTCCCTGATACCCTTCATTCCTTTGTACACTCTGACCATGGCTGGGGACCATTTAGGAGTGTCAGTGATCAAGGTGGGAATCTTGGGATCATTTAGGCTCATTTTCCAGCACAAGACCCATAACTTAATCCTATGTGCAAAGTCCCTGATGCCAAGTAGAGGGGCAGTGGCAGATTCCTGGGGTCAGGACATGCACATCTTCAGGGAGGCAGTCAGGCACTGTGCAGTCACAGAGCTCCCCTGTCGTCAGAGACCAGACGATCCTATAACCCTCCCTAACTCACTGAGTGGGGGGGAACACAGCAGAAAGCATGGGTTCCTGATGCCACATCTCTTTTGCAACACTCAAGCATACATCTCCCTCGAAGACTGCCTCTTTAGCCCACCCTTTCCTTCCTCCTCCTGTTCTCACAGCTGAGAAGCCGAGGGACAATCTCCAGAAGACAGGGCTTTGAAGCAGGACGCTGGAATCCCCATGGCTGTCCACCTCTGAAGCTCACAGAGCCTCTAGTCTGCCCAGGGGATCGAGAAAATACATTGTGTGTTTTAATTTATTAATTAAGTGTGTGTGTGTGGTTGGGTGGGGGGAGTGCGGGAGAGAGAGAGAGAGAGACATGTGTGGCCATTTGGAAGTTGTTGGCTTTCCATCCTGTTGAGGAGCATCTCTGTTGCTGTGGGGGGGTCTCTCTGTTGTTCTGGGACCCTTTTTGTGGCTGCTGTGTTGTATACTCTAGGCTAGCCAGCCTCTGAGCTTCCAGGCAATGCTCCTGTCTCCGTCTCCCATCCTGCTGTAAGGTTGCTAGAATTACAAGTGCCTACCATCACATCTGCCTTTTTACATGGGTTCTGAAGATCAAACTGCAATCATGAGGCTTGTGTGGTGTGCCCCTTTACCCAACGAGCCATCTCCTGGCCCTCGGGATACACCTTAAGATTCCAACCAGTCCTGAAGCTGGGACCTGCAATCAATTTAGTGATTAATTTGAAAACGTTTGAAATGGACTTTTCTATTAAAAAAACAAAAAGACATAGGAGATGTGGATGCTTCCCGGATGTGATTGTAGGTGATGGTGATGGTGGGGCATTGTGAGGGTGTGACTGTGGGTAGGTATAGGGTCTTTGTCCACAAGCATGTCTGTAACATCAGATACTGTCTTCCTTCAGCCCTTTCTTAAATTAACTGAGCTTGGAAAAAGAAACTGTTGGATGTGTTTAACACCTGAATGCCATCAAGGTAGAATATGTATCTACCCATCTAAAGGTACAACAGGCACACTAAATGGCTGCCAGAGATCTAGGGGAAAGTGTTGCTTCTCTTGGTTAAGACAGGAATGGAACACTGCTAGATCAGTGAACCTTGGCCCCCTGCATCCCATCTTTGCTGAGGCCTCTCTCCACGGGGCCCTATTAGGGCTCTCAATGACCAGCCCAAAAGATGAGTGCATCCAGAAAGGAGGATGGAGGTGGGACTAACATCACTTGGTAATCTGCCTTTCAGGGTCCCAATGGTACCTCTCAGGAGCTGCTTGCTCAGTGCATGAGACAGGCCATGTACCAATGGCTATGACCCCAGCTGCCTGTTTGACAGCCACAGTAGAAGCTCAGCACACTGGCACCTTGGGCAAAATGTTAGCCCTAAACCCCGAAGAGAGTGCCAAGTGGAAGAGTTGGGGACTTAGGCTTTATTTATTTATTTGTTTGTTTATTTATTTATTGCCTGTTAAGCTGTCAAGAAGCATGGAGGAGGATTTAGGACAGGTGTAGGCAGGCTCCTCAGGGATGTCCTGAGCAGGCTGGACTTGTAAGGATCCTTCCAGCTCCTGAGATCTACACTGTAGAGTGTATGGAGCATACCTGTCTTTATAGGGGAGCATTCATTCCTTCACCTAGAAAATGTGTTTTGGACTGGAGAAGAATCTTCAGTGTGCAGAAGGAGGGCATGGGTTTGATCCCAAGCTTCAAAGAGAAAAGAGAAAGGGTATGTATTGAACATTAAGCATCCTGCCAGCTCTAAGGGATGAGAAATAACAATGTGTCCCCTGAAGTCCTACAGCTTGTGGTCTGAGGGGAAACACACAGGGGGGCACAGTGTAGCTCATAAGTGGGTTTTGTCTGTTGGTTTCTTCATTCATTCATCAAGTGTCTCTTACAAGCTACTTGTGCCTTAGAAACTACCTGAAGCCCCTGAAATATAAACTACTGTCTATGGAGTGGTTAGCAGACACAAATCTCTGAATAGCTGGGAAAACATTGTATTGAAAAGAGATAATGTATCCCCTTTGACCCAAGTAGTTTCCTGGAAACTGTACTTAGCAGATACAATTGGATACAGCCAGCTATTAGCAGACACTATGTTTTGTCTTGAATCCATCCTCTTTTCAACTGTATATGGATAGGGGACCCAAAGCAGGGTCTCCAGGACCCTGGAGACCATAGCATGAGCTCTGACTGCAGAAAGCTCACAGCTAGTTAGGAGGAAGAAGGCTAAACCCAGATTGGTACTACCATTACCCACTCCCTCAACCAGCCCTCTATGAGTACCTGTGCTCCCTCTGGGCTTCTCTACCACCTACTTGCTAATTAAATGACTCCTTGTGTCAGAGTTGGAGGGACCTTTGCTTTCTGGACAGGCAGAGAACAACCCAAAGAAGACTAGCTTTATGGGGGGCACCCTGGAAGATCCTTTTACTGACTGGTATTGTCCACAGGAAAGGTGGCTTATTTCTAAACTGGATACCATCATAATCTCTTCGGGGCACTTTCTGTTGGGTTTGGCTCTTAAAGTGAAAACACCATCTTCTCCATCAAATAGGTTGGTCCTTTCAGGATACTGGGCCACCAGGACAATTAACATATTCCTTAATTAAAGTTTTCAATGCAGATTTTCTCAGTTTATGAGGTGGAGGTTGGAGGGAGGTGGTAGCATACATCTTTAATCCCAGGTACTTGGGAGGCTGATGAAGGAGGATCATGAGTTCAAGGTCACCTACCCTGTCTCAAGATGAAATGTTAAGGGCTGTTTCCTGCCAGCCTGGTCCCACAGCCGTGTCAGTCCCAAATAACACACAGAGACGCTGTATTAGATATAAAGCTGTTGGCCTATTACTAGCATTTCTTATTGGCTAGCTCTGTATTAAATATTAACCCATTTCTATTAATCTAAGTGTTTCCACGTGGTCTTATCTTACTGGAGAGAGGGTCTAGACTTCTTCTCTCAAGTTCCTACATCTTGACTCTCCCTGCTACATCTCCCAGAATCCTCCTGTCTCCTAGTCCCGCCTATCTTGCTTTCCTATTGGCCAACAGGGCTTTGTTCATTAACCAATAAGAGAAACATTTTTACAGAATCTAATCTCCCATCACTAAAACAGAAGGCTGAGAGTTTCGCCTGATGGTAGAACGCCTGCCCCACATGTGCAGAGACATGGACTTGAGCCCCAGCACTGCGAAAGAAGCTGGCAGTGGAGAAGGAGGCAGAGGAGGGAGATAGAAAGATAGAGAAGGGGAATGTAAGGGCTCTATTATCCCCACCCCAAGCTGTGTGTGCATCCTAACCCCAAGAACTTGCCTCTGTTTAGAGAGAGAATCCTGCAGACATACTTGTTGAATTGGGTAATGGAGGAGGGACAGACCCCATGGTACTTATGAGGGAATGGGAGATTTTACAGGAACACTGAGATGGCAGAGGCTGGAGTGATGTGGGCATTGCAGACAGGCTGGCTCTCACACCAGGGCCCTTCTGTTCATGTTGGCTTTCTATCACTCCACTTTGGGGCAGGAGATGGCTTTGCTTTGTCCACACTCAAGAGCCTCAAGCCTGGCTGAGGGTTGTGTGGTCTGGAGGACACTGCAGATGTGCATCTGAAAACTGGAATGCTTTTGTGATTTGTTTCGGAACAGGACTCGCCATGGTCTCTGCAACCTTGTCTAGACCCAGCCTGTCAGCATTCCCGGGCCATCCTGGTCTCCGCAGCTGACACCAGGCTTACTGCGCCTACATGGAAGCATATCTAAACCCACCTTTCTCTTGTTGCTTCTTCCTGGCACATCTGTCCGCACTCAGATGCAGCCAGCCTTGTTTGACCCCTCCACCCTGGCCTGGGATAGCTCAGTGACTTTTTGGCAGGGCCTGGTCATCCATAGCCACAGTTCCAAGTGTCAGGAGCCACTTCCCCTCCTTCTGATGGGGACAAGATGGTACCCACTTCTTTCCAGAAATGTACCTCGTTTCTCTTTCTGTTAGGACTTCGACCAGACCTACTGCTGACTGTGCACACAGCCAGTGCTAAGGGATGTAAGTCCAGTGGCGTGAGGACTGCATCAGGGTTCACAGGAACGCAACACTGGTCTGCATCCTCCCCCAGTGTGCATACTTCTGCTGGTCCCGTGTGCCGCAAAGTCGTCCTGGGCTTCTGGCCTAGGAGAGAAAGGCCACCCACACTGAAGCTGTGTCGGTTGTGTTTCCTGACTGTGCTGTAATAATTTTAACTAAGACGCTGTTAGTTCGTGTTCAGATTCACCTACTTGATAGTATTGAATCTCTCTCTCCTCTCCATTCGTCACTCTTATCTCCTCTCTCTGTCTCTGTCTGTGTCTCTGTCTCTCTCTGTCTCTCTCCCTGTGTGTATATGTGTGTGCCTGGGGAAGGTATGTGTGTTCATGTGCATGTACAGGTGTATACATGCACATTTATGAACATGAGTGTGGAGGCCAGAGGTCAACCTTGAATATTATTCTCAGGAGGTATTTCCCTCGCTTTTGAAGACAGGGTATCTCAGGGACCAGGGGCACACTGATTTAGTCAGGCTGGGGACTAGCAGGCCCTAGGGAATTGCCCGTTTCCGCAGGGCAGGCATTGCAAGGGTGTGCACATACATACACTTTTCACATGAGTTCTGGGGATCAAACTCAGCTCTCATTCATGCATGGACACGTCCCCAGCCTGATCGAATCTCCGGTGCAGCTGAGGTTATCCATGAGCTGTGATGAAGATCGCAAGGTTCTCTGTGCCTGCACTTTTTTGATCACTCCAGATGTCCCATGTCAGCCCTCATGTTCTTTTGGATGCCTTGCTGCCCCTTTCTACCCCATCTCCTCCCGATCCCCAGTCTGATGAAGTCAGGGGCCACGAGCTTTGTCTTATTTGCCCTGCCTTTTTCTGGGCCTAGAAACTGCTCTCTGTGGGGTTAAATCTCCCTGTGCAAGGCATGCCTCAGGGCAGTGTGGACCACCCTCTTGTGTCCTACATGAGCAACTCTGGCCTGGAAATTCCCTGTTAGATGGGAAACCCTGTGTGGGGTTCATGGTGGGGCCAGCAGATAGAGAATACAATGGAGTATGCCTAGGACCTACCAGGTCCTGTAAGCAGCTTCAGTGGGTAGGGGAGAAGGGTTGCCCCTCCAGACTGCCTGCTACACATCTCTGTGTCCAGGAGAAGCTGTCCACCCAACACTTAGCAGGGCAAGCTTCTCCCATCAGCCACCACCACCCCAAACTTCTAGTGGCCAGCTGCATGCAAGTGTGTAGACTTGCCAACTCCAGGTCTAGGGCTCAGGCCATTGCCTCAGAAACCAAGCACCCACGAGGTACACTCCTTTTTTACTGTCTTGAGGAGATCTTTACTTATGGAGTTACCTGACGGACTGAGAACAAAACACAGAACGTAAGAGCTGAGATTCTTTAAGAAGGAGAAGGGACCTGGAATACTTTCTAAGCCTCTCCAATTGTGTTCTAATGAGCTGTCGTAGGGGGAATGCCTACACTAGACAGATAAGGGGCCAGCTCCTAATACACCTTCTGGGGGAGCTGGGGCCAGAGCTTATACCCCTCTCTCACTTAGATGACCCTGGTGGCTGATGCCATCTGCAGGATCCAGGCAATGGGATCCTTTTGGCCCTGGCAACCTGAGAAAGGAGTTTTGCCCAGGATGGTCTTGTGTTGAGCAGAGGCAAGCCCTGTGCCAGGGAAAGATAAGATTTCCATTGCTGCCAGACTTAACAATGCAGGTCAGCCCATCAAAACATGTGCTCTAACGAGCAGCAAATGGTATTTAGTGCAAGCCTATTCTAACCATGCTGCTTCTCAGAAAGTTGGATATAACTGGACATCTTTCTCACAGGTCACAGGAATCCTACAGGGGAGCCTGGGTTTAACCAGTCATTCCTGCTGTCATCTGAAGAACTCTCCTACCTGCTGCCCACACCCACTGCCAAAGCCCTGGCCATGAGGGTTCCTCTGTTCCTCACCCCCCAGTCCTTTTCTCCCAAGGCCCCCCTCTTCCTAAACAATGACCCTTGATAATGCGCCCCATCGGGTGGAGGTTGGCCCAGCCCTCAGTCCCGCTGCTGCACAGTGGGGTCTTGCTCCTCTACCGTGTCCCTCCACCAAGTAGGGAAGCCTGTACAGGGTTCATCTTAGATTCCCCTCTGCACTAGAGGAGAACTGAGGGTCCTTCCACCAGGGAATTCTGAGAGCTCACTTGGGAAAGCTCCCAGGTCCTTGTCACCAGACCCTGGAGTCCTAAACTCACAACATGTTGGTCATCAAGGATCCCCAGCACTGCCAACCCGGGACACGACTGAGAAGTCTTCTGGGGCATGGTCTAGCAGAGGTCACTGAGAGCTGGTGGCAGAACAGAGCTGGGGACTTTGGGGTGCTGAACATTCTCTTTGAAGTCCTGCCTTCAGGTGAAATATCTGCCTGCAAGCTCACCAGCGCTGTGTTGGTGGGTCTAGAGGGCTCAGGCCAAATCATTTTCCATTTTTTCCAGAGGGTTCCATGGGCCCTGTGGTTGGTTCACCATCTACTCTAGCCCCAGGCCCTTGGGCACTGTGGATGGCCACTGGGGGGCAGTGCTAGCCAGGAGACCTGGCAGGGATCCACCCTCCTCCCGTCCAGAGGCCCTGCCAGCAGGCAGCTGTATGTACCAGGCCCCTACTTACTTGGTGGAGACCAAGGTAGTGCTGGTCACTGGGTTTTTTCCTAACATCCAGAGCTACACCCCTGGCTAGACTCTCCCATTTCTCCCCCCTTTCTCTCTCTCTGTCTCTCTCTTCTTGCTCTCTCTCTCTACACACACACACACACACACACACACACACACACACACACGGGCAGGCATGCTTGTAAGCGTTTATACTCAAATACACACAGAACATTGCCTATACACCCACTGGCCCTCACATGCACACATGACACATACAAGCATTCTCATTCATGTAAGCTTTACTTTTATATACCGTGCACAGGTACATGCATGCATTTGCAAGCACACATGCATGTGACACCCAGCAACCCTCCCCAGATGCTTGGACTCATTGTACCCTACTGTCCTTCCAAGGGTGTAATGTGGGAGCCTTCCCTTTTGGTGACCCTTCCTTTGCCTCTACTTGGGCAGGGAGCCTGGCAGAGGTTCAGGTGTAGTGTCAGGGTGATGGAGGAAGGTCCCAGGATGAAGGCTTCAGGCCAGGGTCACCTTTCTTGGAAGCCCTTCTCCAGCTTGGCTCCTAAGATCCCCAAATCCTTGCCTGGCCATACTTCTCCATCTCCAAAACTGAGCCTTGCGTCTGCTGCAGCCCTTGGGGTACTCAGCTCTCTAGCTGCTTGCTTATCCTCAGCTTCGGCTGTGGAATGGGCTATACTGTGTTGACTGTCCCCTTGCTAGACCACAGTCTTAGGAAGCCCTCTCCACATCTCTCTTCCTTCTTCTGTCCTCCATCCTTGCTGATAGCCATCCCTTCTACCCATTTTACAAATGGCAAAACTGAGCCCCTAAGACAGGTAGTGATTTAGTCAGGGTCACACAGCAAGTTAGGAAAGGACTCCTTATTCTGTCTCCATGTCCCTTCTGCATATGCACATGATAGAACTCCCATCTCAGGGACCTTGGGGAGTCCACCTCTGCATTGATGTCCTCCATATTGTCCTTCTTCTGCAGATTCTAGACCTCCTAGGATCAATACCTGCCACCATACTGTATCTTGAATTTAGCTCTGCAATCACTGTAGCATCCATGCACAGTAGAGAAGCACATGACCTCACTCACTGCAGCATCCATACACAGCAGAGGATCACATGACCTCACTCACTGCAGCATCCATACACAGCAGAGGATCACATGACCTCACTCACTGCAGCATCAATACACAGCAGAGGATCACATGACCTCACTCACTGCAGCATCCATACACAGCAGAGGATCACATGACCTCACTCACTGCAGCATCCATACACAGCAGAGGATCACATGACCTCACTCACTGCAGCATCCATACACAGGAGAGGATCACATGACCTCACTCACTGCAGCATCCATACACAGCAGAGGATCACATGACCTCACTCACTGCAGCATCCATACACAGCAGAGGATCACATGACCTCACTCACTGCAGCATCCATACACAGGAGAGGATCACATGACCTCACTCACTGCAGCATCCATACACAGGAGAGGATCACATGACCTCACTCACTGCAGCATCCATACACAGGAGAGGATCACATGACCTCACTCACTGCAGCATCCATACACAGGAGAGGATCACATGACCTCACTCACTGCGGCATCCATACACAGGAGAAGACCGTGGGGGCTTCACTTCCGTGGGGAAATGTTGCTTCACACAATCTCAGCAACTCCTCTACTGTGGAATGGGATATGTCTGCAAACTTGCAAGTCTGTGGGGATGGAGTTTATACAAACACCCGAGAGCTCCAGGCACTAAGGCGTAAGAATGCAATGACCATCGGCATTCATAGTTCCCCCTCTATCCCCAGGCCCTGGTGCTAGCCCATTGGTGTTCCCATCCAGGTTCCTGTTTCCCCGGTCTGATTCAGTAGGTACACTTGGGAGGGGCCTCCTTTGGGTTGTGAGCCATTTTCACAAATCTTCTTCACCAAGAGTCAGTCCCAGGCTGGGTGGGTTCAGAGAGGAGAGGTGCTCTGTGGCTTGGCACACACAGAGGGCACAGGGGTGAAGCTTGTAGGTGGCCTGTAACTCTCCCTAGGAAGTGCCTATCTGCTTGTGTTGCAAGCAATCCCCCCCTCCCCTCCCCACATCAACACACACAGGAAAAAGCAAAAAATGGGACAAACAGCAAACAGGGGAGGTAGGACAAACATCCCTGGGGAAGGTGGGTTTTCAGAGACCTTGCAGCCATCACCCATCATCAGCCCTGGGGGTTTTGCTGTTGCTTTTTGTTTTTGTTTTTTACCCCAGCTACTCTGAGAAGCACTACGGTCCTCCTGGGCTTTGCCAGCTCTGCTCTGAAGCTGCCAAGGTTTTCTGACATCGAGGCACAACTTTCCTTCAGCTCCTCGGTTGAGAGAGCTGTTTCCAGTGAGGCTTGGGGCAAGCCAAGGGCAATAGCAACAATGTGCATCTACCAAGGCCACCACCCTGTCACCTGCACAGCTGACTCCTGCTGCCCTAGCCCTGTGTGTGTGTGTGTGTGTGTGTGTGTGTGTGTGTGTGTGTAGGGGGGGAAGGTCAATGTCAGATGTTTTCTCAATCATTTCTCCACCTTAAGTTTTTGAGACAAGGTTCACTTATTGGCCTGGAGCTGCCAGTTTAGCTAGGTTGGCTGTCCTCAAGCCCCAGGGACCCAGTGGTCTCTTCTGAGTGCTAGAGTTGTAGGTATACTCTGCCTGGCTTTTGTTTTTTTAAACTTTCAGGCCCTCAGGCTTGTGTGGCCTGCACTGAGCCATCCCTCAGGCCCCCAGCCTTGTTGTGAACAGTTCTTTTCATGGCCTGCTCACAAGCCGGCTTCCTCTGTGTGCTTGGCGGCTCCCTCCCAGAAGCCTGGCCACAGTGTTTACTGCCCTGTGGGGTGGCTTGGAGGGCGGGGGCGGGTTGGTGTTTCCCACATGGCTGAGAAGTTTGGTGGGCAAAACACCCGGCTGACCACAGTTTCCATCCTAGTCCTTCAGCTTTGGCCTGGGCAGCAGACACACAGTCGATGGTGATAAGTCAATCCATGTTTACCTGGAATCTTCCACGTGGGAGGTAATGACCTTGCTTGGAATCTGAGGATGGATTCTTTGCTAATGTTCTGGGCTGGGGGGGGGGGGTTAAAGAGCACCACCTAGGAGCAGGCCAGACCACCATCGTGCTATGTGACCAAGCATCTACTCTCTGTCCTCCTTTGGCTCCCGTGTCACCCCAGTAGAACACCAGAGGCAGGCACCACTTAGGGCCAGAAATCCCACCATTTGGGCCAGAGATTCCATCCCGGAAAGGAGGGCCTTGTGTCTTCATAACAGCATGGCGCTGTCCTAAGACCTTCAGGTCAAGGAGGGTTTGGGTGCATGAACCTGGGTGGGGACGGTGGTCCAGGAAGCTGTAGGTTTTGCTTCTGAGACTGGTGGTCCCACACGGGGCTTCATTACTGCCGTATGTGGGCTTTTACTTAGGACCAGTCTTACTGTTGGAAAGGCCCGCCCAGGCCTCCAGGGTAGCAAACACCCTGAACAATGTATCAATGCTCCCAGAGAGCAAATGGGTGAACAATGTATCAATGCTCCCAGAGAGCAAATGGGTGAACAATGTATCAATGCTCCCAGAGAGCAAATGGGTGAACAATGTATCAATGCTCCAAAAGAGCAAACGTGGGAGGGGAGAGCTGGATGACAAGGAGAAGGAGGAAGACTCAGGCCAGCGGCTTTGACTGGCATTTTTAATTTGTCTCTGAGACTCCCCACAACCCAAGTGAAAGTGGGCATGCGCTCAGTCGCCGCCATTACCCTTGCTAGTCCTTGCATGCTGTTCCTGTTCTGGTGCACAGGGAATGTGTCATGCCCCTGGGGAAAAGGTTCCAGGCTGTGCTCGCTCTCCACCTTGTAGACAACTGTCCCATTTCCAAGTGCGTCAGTGTCTCTGCGCAGCTAGCTCCATTAGGGAAAAGCTCCATCAGAGAAAGTGGTCATCTAGTGTTCTGGAGAGCACACACGTTTTCGGCCTCGGCCCTGGGAGATGATTTTCCCATTAGCTTCCTCTGGATGGAAAATGAAAATGGATGAGGCCTTCAATAGCAGCTGCAGAGCAAGGACAGAGATAAGTCTCATAAAATGGTTTCTCAGAAGAGCCCTCAGTACATGCCAAGGACACCCTTTCAATCCACAGAACTGCCTTTGGGAGGACAGAGGGTGGTGGTGCGCTGTCCATTTGGGGTGGGGGTCTATTGCCTACAAGGTGTGGGGAGGCACTAGAGTTAGGCCCTGGCAGGAGGTCACATTCAAGGTCCCGTTCACCCACCCATGCTATCTCCATGAAGCCCTTGCACAGACTCTGAGTCCCCCAAACAGCTAAAGCGGACCCCAGGACCCGGTACCTTCCACTAAGGCTACACTACAGTCTCAGGTGATGACGCACTGGTCTGCCTCCTTCTTGGGCTTGAAAGCCATCTTGTAGTAAAAGCAAACTAGGTTCATTACTGTTTATGATCCAATCTGCGTTTATCAAAGGTTGGGCTATGCCTCACCTGTAACCTTAGTTACAAATGGTTCTGCACTGGCTGTCCCAGGATACAGCAAGCGTGTGCTTGTTTCAAATGGTGTTATGACCACCTTGCAAGCCTACCTTTGTTTCGAAAGGTTGTCACGACTACCACATTATAACCGCCTTGTTATGCTACTCCTGTAATTCTGCCTATTTACCTGACAAATCCCCCATTTCGAAATCCCCCATGTCTGAGCATTTTTCCCATGCTGATATCTTTAGGGGGAGACAGCCCGTGTACTAGAATTAAAAAGCTTAGTTTAATTAATTAATTTGGCCATGATGATTTGGGTTGGTGGCCTTTCTCCTTGAATCTTTGGGATTAATGAAGGTCCTGTGTCTCCTGATCTTGAAGGTCAGGCTGTGTCTCTTGGCCCTTGGACAGCAGGTAGCCATAGCTCTGTGTGCCAGCTGCTCAGAGGTAGGAGCCTATGTGGTTCAATTGAGCTGGGGTTCAGTGAGTAGGACCTCAAGTCACTGATCTTTAGCTAGGCTTAGTGACAGCCCTCCCTGCCTTCCGTGAGAGGTTTTGGGGAGTGGCTGTGGAGTACTGGAGTCCACTGTCATCCAGAGAAGAGGCTCTCACACACACATCCCCACACAGGCAGAATCTTCTTGTTCCTCCTCTTGTCCCTATCCCTACCAAGCCTTTCCCGGGCAGGCTTACCCGGAAGTGGCTCCAGGAAGGTGGAGGCAGCTGATCCAGGTCAGGCAACAGCAAGCCTTGGATAGCCTGGGGCTTACTGTCTAGAACAAGGATATGGCCCAAGATGACAGGACAGCTTCCCGAGTGTAGTCCTTTCTTGTTACCCATGATTCCCCGGGCACCGAAAGCACAACCCTTATAGGAAACAGTAAGCAATTGTGACGAAACTTTGTAGACCCTCCCATATTTGAAATCTCTAGGCTACTGAAGTTTAAACTGCTGACACCAGATATGGTGTAGTCAATAAATTCCATCACGTGGGCAGGAAGATAAGAAAAAGTCTGTACATATGCCATTTTTAAAAATAGCAGCTGGGGCCAGGCAGTGGTGGCACACACCTTTAATCCCAGCACTCGGGAGGCAGAGGCAGGCGGATCTCTGAGCTAGAGGCCAGCCTGGTCTACAGAGCAAATTACAGGACAGCCAAAGCTACACACAGAGAAACCCTGTCCAAAACAAAACAACATAAAAGCTCTACCTGTAGTTGATCCAAAGTTTTTTAGTGTAGCCACTAGGGAGATGACTCAGCGGTTAAAAGCACTTGTTCTTGTAGAAAAATCCAGGTTCAGTTCCTAGCACCCACATGGTGGCTCACAACTATTTGTTTCTCTAGTTCCAGGAAACCTAGCGCCCTCTTCTGACCTCTATAAACACCTGTACATGTGTGGCACAAAGCCACGTAGGGACACATATAAATAAACACTTTTTTTTTAAAGTTATGTGGACTTGGAGGGGTCAGCTACATACATGAAGAAAGCAAACAGCCATCTAGAGGGGTTATCGCTGTCACGGGGACTTAAGAAAGGACCACGGAGAAAGGGTAAGATTATTCTAAGAGAGGGGGCTAAGGACAGGCTGAGCTTGGTGCATACCAGGGGTCCAGAGTGCGGAGGAGAGCAGCAGTCAGGGTGAGGGGCAGGAGGAGGGACCCTGGGTCTCAGGGGTCTGCAGCTGGGAGCTGCAGCCATGCCCTCATAGGGCTAGGCATCCCGAGGAAGCCAACAGCTCTGGTGGTAAAACAATAGCAGATGACTCATGGCAGCCTGGAAGCCGAGTGGGGTTTGATTTTTGTTTACCAGAAGTTCCCTGTGGATTTTTTTTAAATTTCTTTCTTTCTTTTAAATTATTTTTTGAGAGAAAAAAACAAAACAAAACAAGCAGAAATGGATGTCATACTGGATCCACTGGGTCTGTCTGTAGCAGCTGGGGAGGCTGGGATGTGGCAGACCCCTGGGTCTGGCTGTCCTTGGGATAGGGGGTATTCCAGGACCCGGACAAGCCATCTTTTTGTGGTAGTGAGGGGCTGTGCTTAGGACCCCTACTCAGAATGTGGAAGGTGACTGGAGGGTAGAAAGGATAAAACAACGGGGGACTGTAGCCTCAGTGAAGGCCCAGAAGTCCAGGAGAAACTGCGAGTAAGAGGTACAAGGCCTCTGTGTGGATATCCAGGCCTGGCTTGCCACCCACACACTCATGGAGGATGTTCAAGGCTCTGGTCTCCCCACATTGTGGCCTCTGGGAACACCTTCCTGAATCCAGCATTGTTATCTATCACTTTCCTCAGAGACAGCTGCAAAGGGCCCCTTCCATCCCTGAAGAGACACTCAGAGCTCCCAAGGCTCTGGAGAAACACCCTAGGATGTGAGATCCCCACAGGGCCTGGGAGCCTCATCCCTAGCTGGGTCCAGCAAGGCAGGCAGGTCTTTGGTGCCAGCTAACTCTAATTCTGCTCCCCAATTCTTCTTCCTCTGGGCCCACTTCACAAGGGTTTGAAGCTGGTGACAAGCTATATGGCAGAGACCACTCCTCAGAACCACTTCTGTGGCCTCTTGTGGAAGAAGGGCTCGGTGCCTGAGATGGCCCCTCCCATTTCTTCTGGCTTTCCCTCTAGCAGGGCAAGGAAGCCCAGGCTGGCCAAGGTGGAGCTTGAGAACTCCTCCTGTCTTCTATACTTGGGTCCTGGGGTGTCACTTTCAGTATCTCTGCATACACACGTATGCAGGTGAAGGCGTATTATCGGCATCATCTGTCCTGCACATCCTACATGTCCACACCTCTGTGTGCACCAGTCTCCCAGTGGTGTTTCCGAGTGTGCGTCCCTGGGTGTGCTTGTCTGGGAGTCTGCCTAAGGAGGAGGCCTCACTGGGTTTGGCCTCTGTCATGCCTCATGCTGACAGGCCCTCCTCCTCCCTGCACTTCCAACCTGTGAGCTCTGAATCTCTGTGCTGAGCCAAGGCCGTCCCCCTAACCCCCCCCCCCAGCCCTCTGTGCTGGGCCAAGGCCATCCCCCTAAACCCCCCCCCCTTGCTGTGGACTTTGAGGTCTGCAGCTGGTCCCCAGAGCAGGGAGTAGTTTGGAACCCAGCCTAAGACCCTCTTCTCAGCAGGGTGTGCAGCCGCTGTAGGCACTCCAAGGCCCTGGTCCTCATATCCCACGCCCTCTTGGTGAACCTGGGGCCTCTAAAGGGCCTGATTGCAGCTGAGCTCTGCCTGCAGCCAGCTTCAGGCACAAAGCCTAAGACCAGGCATCCATCCCCACTGGTGCTTTGGCAGCCTCTTTGGTCATCTTCCTGACTCCCCTTTGACCCCCACAGTGACTTTTCCATGGCCCCTGTTAACCTCCAGCCTCAGGTCTCCAGAGTCCCTAAGCTCTCTTCTACTGTCCGAGCTGTTAAGACCCCATCAAAGCTATCACACACCAGCTCCCTCCTCCAGGTACAAGGCGGTCTTTTGCACAGAGCTCACAATCCCCTTTAACACCAGGGTGGCAGCTGGCGCACCTGGTGCCTTGTGCGCCTGGCACCTCACACACACATGACTCATGGGTTCTTGGATGGTTATGACATCTTCCCTCAGAAGAACCCAGGGCCAGGGATCAGCTCAGCTTCTTACATGACCAGCAGGAGGCGCTTAGGAAGCAGCCAGGGCAGGGGACAGCCCCTCCGCATGGCCACACACCCCTCCCGACACTCAGGCTGCGGAAGTGCTGCTGACAGCAAGTGGCAGAGGTTGGAGGGTGACCATCGCTGCTGGACACCAGGGGCCACTGGCTGCACATACCTGCAGAAGTACCTGGAGGGAGCGGGTGCCCCTCCCTAGCTGCCCACCCCACATTCACCCGCTCCGGTTCTTAGAAGGCCAGTTCCAGGAAGCAGCAGAGCCTGGCCTGGCCTGCATATGCTGTTTCCTGGAAAACAGGCCTATGGTCCCCAAGGGGGCCTCACAAGGGAGGCCCACATCCAGGGGATGCTGACAGCCTGGAGCAGCAGGGTGGGCTAGGGCCGCATAGGGCCACCAGATACATCTGGTGGGGGCGAGGCTAGCAGAAGCAGAGCACCATGGTGGGTGGCCGGAGTAGGAACTGTCACCACTGAGGACTCCAGTGCCACTTGGAAGCCCCTGTCCTGATACTCCATTTCTCACAGAGACACTGACGGGGCTGGCACGTGGGATCCCACAGAGGGAAGTCTCAGCGCCCACTCCCCCTCCCCCACCCCATGCTGCAGAGTGATGTCTTATTTAACCCTGCTAGCGCCGGGAGCTGGGGAGTTCGGGTGGCGGTAGCGCATGAGGGACAGAGGGACATTCTGGGGGTGGGGGTTGGGGGTGTACCGGAGGAGAACTGAGTGGCCCAACCTGGAGAGGAGACCCTGGCAGAGCATTCTACGGGCTGCTTGCCACATGCAGCCCTGGACCACTCTGTCTAAGGCTCATGTGGCCCAAAGAAGGACAGGGAATCTTGTGGAACACTTGTGTCTGTTCCGCCCAGTAGGGGGAAGCAGGTGGCCTGGTGGGATGCAGAGAGAGAGAGAGAGAGAGAGAGAGAGAGAGAGAGAGAGCTAGCAGGACGTTCTTGTCCTTGGGTTTGAGGTGGGTGATCTGAGGGCCTCTGAAGTCACCCAGACCCTGGGCATTGGATACAGAAGGTCAAAGGTGAAGGTCAAAGGTGAAGCACAGTGCTAGGGGGGCAGTGAGGAGGGAGCCGGGCTCTCCCTCCCTCCCTCCCTGCAGCCCCCTTCACTTTGTAGACCGGTGCTAGGTGGGAGCAGGGATTAATAGGCCCAGGCTTGTTCACTTTCCCTGAGCACAGAGGCCCCGTGGGGGCCGCTCTAATTGGTTCATGTCTGACTGTAGCAAAGAACAAATTGATTTCCCTCCAGCTGTTTCTGCAACCACAGTCCTCACTCAGCCACAGGCAGCCCGCTGTGCCACCCTGCTTTCTTGGCAGCTTTGGGGGACAGTGGAGGTAAAAGGCAAAGGGGGCCTTGTGCAAAGAAGGGACCCTGCCTCAGTGTCCCAGAGTACAGACAGACAGACAGATGCAGACACACACACGCACACACACATGCACACACATGCACATGCATGCACACACATGCACATGCATGCATGCACACGCACACACATGCATACGAATGCACACATACATGCATGCATGCACACACACATACTCACACAAACAAACGCAGGCACACCTTGGCAGAGGCAGCTGCCAGGAGGCCTCACAGCCTTCAGTATTTCCCGCAGCAGTTATCACAGCCAAATTTCTAACAAGATCCTGCGGGTTCGTGTCCTCTGGACAGGGCTTCCTATGCAAAGCCTCAGCCGAAATGGAGTCTGTGCCCACAGGACACAATGTTTTCTTGGCCCCCCGGCCTTTGCACACACTAAGAAAGTTTGCACGTTTTCCTTCCCACACATTCCGTTGTCAGTGGACAATATATTCCTGTCCTCTGGACTGTGTGGCTGGTCCCCACCTGGACAGCTTCGCCCAGGGAGGGGCTTTGGCCCTTTCCCTACTCAAGCCCCTGGGCTGGGCTTACTTGGTCTGTAATCCTTTTTTTTTTTTTTTTTTTTTTTTTTTTGGCAGGCTGAGTTTTTCTCCCAAAAGAGCAAACGTCCCCTGTCCTCACAGCCACCATGCTGTGTCAGGGCCTGAGGAATCACAGGTGCTCCCACCAGGAGGAGGTGTGAAACCGAGTACAGCAGGGAAAGCAGGGTGAGGGGTGGGGGTGGGGTGGGGACAGGCTTCGAGGGGACCAGTCTCCGAACCCACTGGCAGAGCCACCAGTGAGAGCGGCGAGCCCAGCGCTGCAGGAGCCTGAAAACAGCCGGCACCCCACCCTGCATTTCGGCCTCACAGTCACACACCTGGCCTCCTTCTGCTTCAGTGGCGGCTGTGAGCTGTCCCCTCCCACACACAGGCACAAAGCCCTCCTTGCTCCCTGCCCCCACCCCTCCCTCACTCCGGACTCTTTGTGTGGCAGAGTTAGATTCAGCCTGCAGGCTTTATGTTCAGTGCCCTTCTGCTTTGCCGATTCTCCACATTCTCCACCCCCAACGCAGAGCACTGGAGTTCACCCAGCCATGAGAGCCCACCCCCTTCTCTGCCCCTGCAGACCTTTCTGTTTGTGCCGGCTCTCCTAAATCTGCATCATAAAAAAAGCACCAGGCCCAGACGGGCAGGGAAAGCTTTCCTATGGGGGTTGGGGGTGGGGGTTGGGGGAGAAGGGGCCAGGCTGAACTGGCAAGGTCAAAATTCTCTTTATTTCCCGGAGGCAGGGGCCATTCACATGCTAATCAATCACGCTCCCATCGGGGATCTAGGAGGCCTTTCTGAAAACCCGCATTCTAACCCAGCACAATTGCTCTGTGAACAAGTCTACAAATAAGGACCCTGAAGTGTGGGGTGACAGGGGCAGACAGAAAGCCACCCAGAGTGCAGAGGGCTAAGGAAAGGGAGGCTGTAAGCAGAATGTCCACCGCCCGCCTGCCTGGCTGAGAAGCACACACCCCTCCCCTGGACTACACCCTCCCGTTCCACAGTGGAGGGTGGGCAAAACTTGTGACCCTGCACTCACAACCGAGACTGCGGATAGACAGATACACGTTTGGGGTGCAGGTGGGGACTCCGGGGGTCTTGGCTTGGTCAGCTCTCAGCATCCCTTACGTGGTTTTCCCCAGCAGACTGTACCACCTCCCTTCTAGTTCCCAGATCTCTGAAGCCCCAGGATGCTCCTATTGGGGGGGGGAACCCAGATCTCTGAAGCCCCAGGATGCTCCTGTTGGGGGACCCACAGTGAGGGCCATGGTGGCTTTCCAGCCACCTGGCCTTCAGAGGACCCTAGCTTCAGGTGTAGCTGGGCCTGGGGGACAGTTCTGGCCTCGCCTGAAACTGGACTCGCCCACGGCCTAACTTCCAACCAGAAGGTCTGTTGCTGTTGCTGTGGGGTTTTTGTCTTGTTTTTCCATCCTTCCGGGTTTGTGCCTGAAGGAAATGAGAGGGCCAGAGTTTTTTGGTTCTGATTTTTCTTTTAAGTTTTAAAAAGAGTTGTAAGAAAGTTTTAAGACATCGTTCTTGTGCAACTAGAAAGCTGAAACATTTGGAAGACACCCATGAGCTAGGGTCAAAATGCCCAAATGGAAAATAGCCTTTGGGGCTGAGAGATGGCTCAGGGGTTAAGAGCACTGGCTGCTCTTCCAGAAGCCCCGGGTTCTATTCCTACCACCTACATGGGGGCTAACAACCATCTGTAACTCCAGTTTCAGGGGCTCTGATGTTTTCTTCTGGCCTCCTCAGGTACTAGATACACATGTGATATACATACATACACGCAGGTATAACATGAACATGCATAAAATACAAATAAATAAATTAAAAAAAAAAAAGCTTGCTTGCTCCCCACCCAGCTATTTTCCTTTCAAGGACCCTGAAAGATTTCACCAGGGGCCTGATCTCTGGTGGCTGAGATCGGTCCCAGAGCCCTACAATTCCTGGCCCCTATGGTGAATCTGCTAGGGGGTAGAAGAGCAGACAGTGAGTGAGCATGTAAGACACACCCACTGGGCTCCAGGCACCTTTGGGAGCTGCCCTCTGTGGTTGTTCCGTTGTTCACTTCCCCTACACGTCTTCCCCCCGGACAGAGATAGCCTAACCCGTCCCAAGACCCAAGGGCACATCCCAGGAGGGCACACAAATCCCAGGAGGGCACACAAAGCTGGAGGTGGAATGTTCTAGGACAGTAGCTGGTGCAGCAGTGGGCATTAGGAAAGAAGGGCCTGCTGCAAGGCACTGCCAGGTGAGAGTGAGTGGGCCTCAGGAGGGTAAGTAAGTGGTACCCAGGGAAAGGTGCACTGAGGGATGATGGGCTGGGATAAAAGAACATGGGCGGGGCTTAAGGAAGATGGAAGGGGTTTGATGCTAACTAAGGGCTGAGGGAGACCAAAGATTAGTACTTGTTGCTTAGCCAGTATCAATAGCCAGGGGACCTCATAAACACCAGGCATTTGCTTCCCCCAGTTCTGGCAAATGGAAGTTGAAGGTTGGCCTGGCAAGGGGTGTCCTGGTTGGGGCTCTCTTTGAACCATAGCTCCACTTCTGAGTCCTCACAGGAGCGAAAGGGGTTGAGGGGTGAGTGTCTTCAGCCCCTTTCCTCGGGTGCAAATCTCACTATGAGGGCTCCATTATAGGGCTCAGTCATCGCACAGCAGATCTGACACCTTCCCCGAGGGGCTGAGCCTCCCACGTGTGAGTGTGGCTAGGGTGGGACTCAAACCCTCAGTTCATGAAAACAAGTGAGCTACTGGGAATGGGATGGGGTCTGTGTGGCTAAGATGAGATGACAGCTGGAGACTTCCAGTATAGCTTAGGAGGGTAGAGACCCCCACATGTCACACTAACAGGACTGTGGCCAAGGATCCAGGAGGGGCCTGCCAATGACAGTGGTAGGATCAGGATAATGGCCCCTGGAGGACAGATGTGTCTTGCCTAGAGTAGGCCAGCTGCATTGGGACTCTCCCAGGACCTACTGTGGAAACTCTGAGCTTCTAGAAAGCCGCGCCGCAAACCAGGCATGTTGTCCAGCGAGCCACAAGAGGCCTTGTCAGACCAGACGCTCACCAGGGAAAATGCACTTTTTTTTGTTGGATCCAAATTCCAGATTTTGTAGAGTAAACACTTGTCAACTTAGAGAGCATGTATACCAATTAATTTCCACTGGGCTGGGCTGCACTGGGCTGTGCGCTGTGGGAACAAGACTGCCCAGGCCATTGTTTCCTTTCCATTCGCTCCGGAGACATGGCCATCTCATGAAATGTCTTGAAGGTACTTTCAAAAGCCCGAGATTTGGGGTGAGGCCTCTCCAGAGAAGTGGGTCTGGTCTCCCCTAGGAACTTCTAAGAGCATGGGCTGGAAGGGGTGAACAGCAGGGGTTCAAAGAGAGTTGTGTCACACACCAGGGGTGATACACTTCTGCCCTATTAAAACATCTTTTTGTCATGGTGCTCATTACCTCTGAACATATTAAACAAGACTTAGGGACTTTTAAAAATTCCAGACCAGTCCTTCTTCTCTTCCATGGTCTATCCAGGGAGTAGAGATGGGGTCTGTCCAGAGCACCCCCATATCTAGAACTCTGCCGGTGTCCATAACCATCCGCACTCTAATTGTCTGACATGTAACAAACATGGGATGAACTTTTACCTCTGGCCAAGAGAACATAAGAGACACCGGATTTAGCCTCCCTCGTGAAACAGCTAAGCATCTGGACAGAACACACCGGATGACAATTGTTAGACATGGGATGTCAGACAATCTAAGTCAGTTCAGGATGGTGATGGGGGAGAGCCCTGTGAGCCCTGTCATGGCTCAGGGCTGCAGCCAGGAGAATGTCCAGGCGCACCACAGTGGGGGGGAACCCAGACAGAGCCCAGGGTCTTTCTCATGGAACTGGGGTTTTGTGGGAGCTGATGGAGCTCAGAAGGGTGAGGTAGCAAATGTACGTGAGAGATGTGCTTGTCCATGGTCCCTCTTGAGAGTTCAGCAGAGCGTGGTCAGTTCAGGTGAAGCAGGCTCACACATGACTGGTGACAGTGCTGACTCCCTTCCCACCATCTGTGGAAACAACGGCGGCGTTGCTCACAAGTACTGGCAAGGGTGTCTTGTAGATGGTGGCCCAGCGGTAGGGCACATGACAATTGGAGTTCTCCAGGTCGTGTCCAATCTGCACTCCGTGGGTCACATGCACCTGAGAACAGCAATGGATGGGGTGCAACACAAAACTTAAACTCACTCAAGAGGTTATGAATGAAGAGTCGTTTGTAATTCTTCAAAAAAAAAAATCCAACTTGGGAAGTTCTCAGTCATGCGCTTCATAGGTGACAGCGCTGGGTCTCAGTGTCAATGGGCACATCTGGAAGTATTGGTAAATGAAACAGTTTCCCAGTACCTTAACGATGTCTGAGGACAGAGCTCGCCACCATTTGCAGGAGTATGAACATCTGTTTTCTAATGGGGTAACGCAGTGTCAGGAGTCAGATGACATCCCGGGAGAAATCACTTTCACCAGAAACGGATGACCCTGGCTCCAAGGGTGATCCCTGATGCTCTCTGTCTCCAACCAGGAAGTAAGAGAGAGAGCTGGGGTCTGGTACCGCAGACCTAGTCCCCACAGGCCACGTCCACACCTGTCCCCATGCCCCAATGGGCGTGGTCAGTGCAACAGGTGTGGGCAGGGTGATATCTCACTACCACTGGGGATATTGCTCATTTGGTAGAGTGCTTGCCTAGTGTGAATGAGGCCCTGGGTTCCTCCAGCCAACCATATAAACAGACTATGATGGAGCATGCCTATAATCTCAGCACTCACGAGGCAGATCAGATCAGAAGTTCAAGGCCATCCCAGCTACACAGTGAATTTGAGGCCAGCCTGGGTTACATGAGACCTTGTCAAATAACAATAAATAGATAGATAAATGTGACATAAGAACTCAATGAATCCAGACTGACTCTGAAATATCATAGGCAGGATCCAAGAGCAGTTTCATAACTCTGTCCTCTGTGTTCAGAAGCTAAGAGAGACACATAGGACACTCTAAGTAGACATGGGCAATAAAAGGAGATGTGAGTCGTACTAGAAAAGAGGTAGAATACAGCATTTCAGGATAAAAGCACAGCCATGAGATCAGCAGCAGATTAAGTGCTCAGAAGGAAAGAGGAACCCACTTGAGGATGCAGTAATAGAGACGATTTTAAATGAACCGTCAGGAAAGGCAGAAGAATGCAGAAGAATGGGGAGCCATAGAAAGCTTCCACAGGTCCAGTGTCTATGAAAAGTAACATAGGAGAGGGGGAGAGAAAAAATGTATCAGAAAAAAAATATAGCAGTAGAAACTTTCACAAATGTGTTAAAAACTCTGGCCATCAAGATCCAAGAAGAACAGTGAGCCCCAAACACATGAAACATTAAGAGGGATGTATAGCAGATAATCTGGCTGAATTGGATAAAACTAGTCATGGTGAGAACGATTTAGAAGTAGACAGAGAAAAACCAGCCACTGACTTTTTTCACATTGCTGAGGAGCAACCTGAAAGATGAATGCATGCAGGGGTCTTAGCAACTGCGCTGACTTGGAAGGAAGTGGAATGATGGTGTCAAGTACTGATGCAAAAGTAATGACACACTTCCTCTTCTATACCCAGGAAAAATACCTTTCAAACGGTGAAGGCAAAAACCAGGTGGCTAAGAAAAGCTAGGAAGCAAGGAGGACCCTAGCAGAGACACACATGGTCGTCCTGAGAAGGGGAAAGGGACAAGATCTCCTGAGCAAATCGGGAGCCGAGGGGGAGGATGGGGGAGTTAGGGGAAAGAGAAAGGGGAAAGAGGAGGGGGGAGGAGGACATGAGGGAGCAGGAAGCTTGAGTCAGGGGAAGAATAGGAGAGCAAGACAAGAGACACCACAATAGAGGGAGCCATTATAGGTTTAAAGAGAAATCTGGCCCTAGGGAAATGTCCAGAGATGATACAAGGATGACCCCAGCTAACAATCTAAGCAATAGTGGTGAGGCCACCTTAAATGCCTTTCCCTGATAATGAGATTGAGGACTACATTATATGCCATCCTAGAGCCTTCATCTAGTAGCTGATGGAAGCAGAAGCAGACACCCACAGCTAAACACTGAGCTGAGTTCCTGGAGTCCAGTTGCAGAGAGGGAAAAGTAATAAGCAAAGGGGTCAAGACCAGGCTGGAGAAACCCACAGAGACAGCTGGACAGCTGACCTGAACAAAGGGGAGCTCATGGACCCCAGGCTGACAGCTGGGAAACCAGCATAGGACTGACCCAGACCCCCTGAGCATGGGTGTTAGTTAGGAGGACTGGGCAGTCTATGGGGCCTCTGGTAGTGGGTCAGTTTGTATCCTTAGTATACAAATGGACTTTGGGAGCCCATTCCACACAGATGGATACTCTCTCAACCTAAACACATAGGGGAGGGCCTAGGCCCTGCTCCAAATGATAGGACAGACTTTGAAGATCCCCCATGAAAGGCCTTACCCTCCCTGGGGAGCAGAAAGGGGGTGGGATGAGGAATGTGGAGGGGGACAGGGGGTGAGGGGAGGGTAAAGGAATTGGGATTGACATTTTCAAATTTAAATGAAAAAAATATTACCATAAAAAAAGAATTTCATGGTCAATAAAACAAACAAAGAAACTAGGTGGCTTACACCTGCAGTTGGGACTTCTGGGAGTTGGAGGCAGAGGATGAGCAGGGTTTATGGCATCTTTGGCTACATAACAAATTTGAACTCAGAGACTAGCCTGGGTCTCAGAGAACAAAGAGGCAAACTGGACCCATAAATGATGGAAGAGTCTTTGAACCTCAGACTTTGGTAACAGAAACACTAACGGAAGTCCTTCTAGCACAAGAGGATGGAGCTACACCAATGCCTGGTCATTGTCATGGGATTAAGGGCATTGGAACCATGCCAGGTGGACATAAACAATTTCTTCTCCTTACTTAAAGCTACCTGAGAGAGAACTCTGAGCTAGCTGGTCTTAGTAGGGTAGCGGACGCACAAAAGAAGTGGTATGGCCAAGCACGGGCTGTATTCCCAGAGGTAATGGCTGTCTCCGGGTACCTGGGAGGTGCTGCTGGGTTCATGGGGCTTTTGGGCCCTTCTGAGGTCTTCTTGAGAACAAGGTGCCATGTAAAAGGTTTTGCGGAGGCCAGCTCTGTAGAGGAGGAGTGCTGTATTGATTCTGAACATCCCTTTGTGACTCTGAAGACCCTGGGTTTGGCTGCAGAGAGCTGAGGGGCCAAGACTGGCACAGAATGCCACTTGGAAGTCACAGCTACCCACTGAAGTCCCTTCTTCACTACTAGAGAAGAGAGAGAGGGAGGAGACTCTGGGTAAATGTCTGTGGGAATGAGGGGAAGGAAGGACCCATCAGCATCGAGAGGATCCCCATATCCCTCTCTGTGTTTGTTATCCTTCATCCAGCTTCATGACTACCGTATTCTCACATGGCCTCCAAGGTGTGATGCACATGTTTGGGGGAAGGGGCCTGTGGCCTTGCCTAATAAAACTACAGGCTACACCTAGTAAGCCCTTTTAAGGAGGAGCCCTAAGTGGGGGGGGGCAGAGCTGTGCTTGGGGCTGCCTCTTTCTCCCCCGTTTATTAAAGTTCCCATTGAAATAAAGGTCTTCCCATCCTCTGTCAACAAAACCAGGTCTCCATTTTGTCAATTCACAATGAGGCTGAATGACCATGCTGCTGACCTCAGCCCGTTGGGAGACTGTCCTCTGTCACTTATTGGAAATCTAGGGCTAGAGCATCGGGGACTGCTCAACACATCTGACCTGGTGGGACTGTTAGAGTCATCCCTGCCTGCACCCCTGCCCTTCACAGACAGGATCCAGCTGATGTCCTGGGCTCATCTGCATCTGGTCAGTGTCTCACATGCAGCAACTAACACCCCCCTCCACCCTTTAATTAGTAGGACCACATGTTAGGTAAATGCGACGTCTTCCAGATGTCTCTGGGTGAGCTTGGGCTGCCAGTACGTAGGATGGAGCCAGCTGTGATGGCCACTGGTGGAGTTTCATAGGTCTCATTTCGTCTTGGAAAGCTAGACTCCCATTGAGATCATGAAGCCTTCTACTGAGGTCTGCTTTGTCAATTAAAAAGAAATTAAAAAAAGAAGAAGGATGCCATGATTTCCAAGTGTCAAGAAACTGAAGCAATTACTGGGATGCTTTTGTAATAACTGTGATTTTTCTTGGGTTGTGGTTTTGGTCCAAGAGATGTTGATCTGAAAGTAGAGAGAGACTGATTATCCTTCAGTGACAACTAGCCACCATGATGGGCCCCCTGTCTGCGTTGGGGGTGCAGCAAGGATGGGCTTTTCAAAATAACCTCGGAGATGAGCTGACATGTGCAGGGCATGTCATGGAACAAGAAAATACTTTATACATCAATAAGGATATTTCCCACAGGTACCATTTGGGGAGCATGGACAGCCTCCTTTACCATGTGTCTTCTCCCATAGCCAACATACAGTGGTAGCTCTGAAGAATGGTTCAAGGGATACTTCAATGTGTGTACTAGGTAGCTGAGTGTGTCTGGGGATTTAAGATTGGGTAGATGTACCAGTTAGCTTGAGCTGCTGTAACAAAACATCATAGAAAGGTTGGCTGAGACAACAGAAATTCTCATGGATCTGGAGGCTAGAATGTTAAAGACAAAGGTGCCAGAGGTGTGATTCCTGGCTCGTGGGTAGCCAAGCTAGGAAAACATGAGCTACTGAAACTGATGGGAAGAAACAGAAAGTCTGGACAGCCCTATGAGCAATAATTGGCAAGACAGCCTAGCAAGCAAAGGTGCTTGCTGCACAAGCCTGACAGCTTGGATGGGTTCCCTAGAACCACATAAAGGTAGGAAGGGAGGGACTGACTCTATGACGTTAGCCTCTGACCTTTCCATGTGTGCAGCAGTACAGATGCTCACACTTAAGCACCATCACAGCAATCATGTTTAAAGGGAGTGCATTACTGACTGTGATAACAACACACTTCTCTCAAAGAAAAGGCCAGGACCCAAATGGTTTCTCTTGTGAAGCCTATAAAAACAAACAAACAATGTAAGGGAGAATGATGTAAGTATTCTTGGTGTGTTCTCACACAACAGAGGAGCATGTGTCAGGAGAGGGGAGATATGCCTTCTAAAACCCTCACACTGGATGCTAGGATTTGAATGCTCGAGCATAAGGGGCAGGCATAGTTCTGTTCATAATGAGGACCTACCTGTCAGAACATGCATAGGAAGGAGTCTCTATTTACCCTGACAGGGGCCCCTACTCAGGGACACCAGTGAGCTGTGTTCCCATGTTCCAGGATCTTCTCTCTAGACCGCAGACCAGCATTTTCTCTAATGACCAAACATCCTGAGCCTCAGCAGCAGTTCCGGCTGACATATGTTCTACCTGCTCTCCATGCATCTTCAACTTGTAGAAGAAGGTGATGATGCTTGGTGGGTTCATGAGCCATTTTAGCAGCAATCTACTTACTTTTCATGTTAGTTTTAATTATTGTATTATGCACAGGGGTATTTTGCTTACATGCATGTCTGTGTACCCTACATTTGCAGTGCTGGCAGAGGCCAAAAGAGGGCGTTGGATCTCCTGGAGCTGGAGTTACAGATGTCTGTAAGTTGAACCCAGGTCCTCTAGCAGAACAGTTTGTACTGTTAACTGCTGAGCCATCCCTCCAGCCCCCATATTTAAAAAAAACAAAAACAAAAACAAAACAGAAAACAAAAAACAGTCAAACAGGAGAGAGAGGAAGAGCTGTGTGTATCCCGTTACCCTGCGGTTTGCAGGGATTCTCAGCCTGTTTGTAGTAAGCTTGAATACATGTGTCTGCCTAGGTTCCTGGCATGGTTTCTCTTTTCTACCTGGGCTGTGGGAAAGAAGTTTGAGAGTTGTTGCTTTAGGGGATGCTGAGAACACAAGGATTTGCTGTTTTTCCAGATGCCTGGAGGCAAGGCATAGAGCCAGGGTATTTGAGGCCAGAAAACCCTTGGAGACCATCTCTGTGGAACATCTCTTTTTACTGCTATAGAGAAAGAATCTAAGAAGTTGCCTCAGGTCATCCTGCGGGCTGTGCCTCAGGCCTTCCCAGGGTCTCCTCCTGAGAATAGGAAGGAACTGTCAGAGGTGATCAGGTGGGTGACGTCTGCAGAGTGACATCCATAGAGAGAAGGGAGGCTCTGCAATGCTTCTCTTCAAGAACATTGGCAACAATTACCAAGACAGTGTCCACTCTTCGGTAAACTGCTTGTCTCAAAGCAAGAGGACCCAAGTTCAGATCCCCAGCACCAAACAAAAGCTAGACTTGGTGGCATGACCTGTAATCCCAATGCAGCGGAGGTGGAGACAAGATGATCCTGGGAGCCCGCAGCTCATTCAGTGAGCTGTAGGGTCAGTGAGAGAGCCTGTCTCACAGAGCAAAGTGGAGAGTGACTGAGAAATATATCTGATGTCACCGCTGGCCTCAACAAACATGCATGTGTATGTGTGTGCATGTTCCCACACATATGTGTGCACACATATGACCATGCATAAACACATATAGCACACACCCCCCAGAATCACAGCATCAGTGACTTTAGAATTCTAGAAATTGACTAAAAGTTTGTTGTTTGTTCTGTTCTAGAAGATTTTATTCAAGAAAGCAATGGGCTGACTCTTGATAACAAATTAAAAATAGAATATTTATCATCATGTATATAATTTTTTGTCAAATCCACACCCATTCCTTCTGTCCCTTCCAATTTTTCCCTATTTGCCTTTCCCTTCCCCCTGCTGATACCCCCCCTTTCCATGCACTATGGGCATGGACATAGGACTGGAGCATGGGTAGCATCTCCAGGATCACATCCCTCACCTGGCTGCCGTCATTCGCTGATAATGCCTCAGGTAGGGGTGAGACTTCGCAGCATTTTAACTTATTCTATCCCCATGTCCCTCTCTGTGTTTGTTATCCTTGAAAACCAAGCCCTGTGTCCACAGTGGATGCTAGCTGACTGGCAGAACCTCCTTTTGAGAGAATCAACCCATTGTATTGACTTTTACAAAAGACCCCACTCACAGAGCAGCCCTTGAGTGACCCAGCGTAGGGTTCTCTTGGTCAAGCCATTTTCCAGGCGCTGTTTCTTGCAGATATTTGTAGCCAATACCTGGTTTCATAGCATGCCTTCTCCCTTTAGTTGATAACAATCTAAGAAGACAACAAAGTATCCAAAGACTTGAAGGGAAACACAAGAAACCTCAAGTCCATAAAAATCTAGAAAAGTTCTGACATGTTTCTGAAAATATCTGTATATGTGCATGTTCATGGACATGCATATTGACATGAGTTTGGAAATGCACAGACGTGTATGCATGTGAAGAGGCTCTGTTCTGGCTTCACTGGCAGACACTGAATGCAAATGTGCACATGTACACACACACACACACACAACATAGGTGTTTAGAAATAAAAACCTATGCTTTCCTTTAAAAAAAAAATGAGAGAATATAATAAACAGCTGCAGGCCCAAAGCTTGGCGATGCAAAGAAATGTGCAAAACTAGAAAGTCTGGATACACCTATATAAAAACAAAGGGGCTACATCATTAATAGTAATAATTGTTGCAATATGCTGTCCCTTAAAAAAATCTCAGGAACCAGACAGCTTTGCTACTGAGTCCTACAACATTACTTAAAGAAGGGTGAAGACCTACCAGCCACAAAATCTGAAGAAGAGGACAAGGAGTGGGGTAAAGAGGAGAAGGCAGAAACATCTTCCAGCTCATTTTCTGTGTTACCATGATACCAAAGCCAGAGACATCATGACAGAACAGAATTGTAGCTAAAAGTCCTCTGCAAACACTAGTAAATCAATCCAACAGTGTACAAAAGGCTTGTCTGCTAAAACAAAGGGAGATTTATCCACAGAGTGCAATTTGTTTTGAAATTCAAAAGTTGATCACTATGATACATCCTGTTAATAGAATAGAGGCTTAAACACACAGTCTCCACAAGAGACACAACACAGAACAAGATGCACTCGAATGCCTGCTTGAAATTTCTTTTCATAGTATTTCATTCAGCAGGCTTGAGATAGGAGAACATTTCTCAAGCTAGTAAATTGCCATGAAAAACTTACGGCTTCTATTATGATGACAAAAGCCTTCCTGCTATGGCCAGGAAGGAGGCCAGAATGCCAATGCCAACTCTTCTCACACCCTACCGTAGCCACAGAAATCAGGCAAGACATTGGTATAAAGTCACTCAATATGCCATATTCCTATTCATATATTACATGACCATATATGTGAAAGATCCCAATTACATACATGCACACTCATGTGTATATGATTTGTCACATGCAGATGGCAGGATAAATGATTATATAAAGATGAATTTCCTTTCTATACAGTAATGTTGAACACACTGAGAATTGGGCAAAAATCACCATTTGCAGTAGACCCAAAAGGATAAAATGTGTAAGAATAAACTTAACTAAAGTAGCTTAGGGTTTGTCCCCTGGAAACTACAAAACCATCAGGGAAGTATTGGGACAAAGTAAAGGAGTGTCATGTGTGTGGAATTAGGAGTTCCTGCTAAGATGGCAGCACTCCTGGCCTGTCCCAATCAGGTGGTGGCTTTTGATCAGGGTGTCTTATCAGAGAATCAGAAATGAAATGAGAACAGATGTGACTATCAGGTCACTGAATGCATCAAGTAATCCGAGGTGATCAAAGAGAGCGATGGACAGTGCCTAATGGCCCTGGAAGATTTTAACACCTATTTCCACGGCAGAGAAACAGGAGACTGAGCCAAATGGACCTAAGAGAGAGAGAGAGGCCCAAAACCTCCATCTTCATTAGTTCACTTTCTTCCCAGCCGAGTGGGACAAGCTCCACATTACATCACATTCTGGGTCACCAAAGAAGTCTTTGCAAGCCTAATGCACAGGAAAGCATTCCAAGTTTTTTCACTAACCGCGAAGGAATGAAGTCAAAATCCGCGACAACGGGAACATGAAAACAATCACAAATACATTGAAGCTAAACAGCACACTCTTGAATAACAATGAGGCCAAAAAATTGAAATGGAAATTAGAAAACTATCTGAAAACACAATATCATAGAAGCAACGAGCGGCAGCAGGAAGCCATGACGAGCGGAGATTTACAATGATGGATGCATGCATTTCAAAGGGAGAGAAAGCCCAAATAACCCACCTTCATACCTGGAGGGATGAGAGGACAAACTAAGTACAACACTAACGGGAAGGAAATGGCAAAGATTACCACAGAAATGAAAGGAGAGGAAAATAACCAAAGAGTCGGAGATGCTGAAAGATGGATTTTTGACATCAGAAAGCTGCCAGGCCATTAGCTAGATTGAGGGGGGGGGGAAGAGAAAAGAGACAGACAAATGAAATCAGAAACGGGAGGGGGGTTGTGCGGCAGATGCCAGGCCATTGATAAATACCATGAGAGGTTCTTAGAGGCGAATGTGTGCTAAATAAACCTGTAATCCAGACATGGATGAACTCCTATGAATATACAACCCATTAAAATAGAGTCTAGAGGAAGTATCAAGCCTAAAGAGACTGAGGACAGATAGGGGACTTAAGTCAGTAAACAACAACCCAACAACCCCCCCCAGACACACACACACACACACACACACACACACACACACGCACACACACACACACACACGAGTGTGCCCAGGACTGGAAGCTGTCACATAAGGATTTGTTACAAGCAAATATTTAAGGGAAAGTTAAAAAAAAAAGTCATGCCTATTTAGACTCTTTCCTAAAGCAGAAGAGGTGACATTCCTGAAGTCATTTTATGAGCCCAGTGTCACCCTGACCCCAAAGCCAGACCAAGACACAAGAAAAGAAAATTACAGGCCAGTATGTTTGAAGGACACACATACAAAAGTCCCCAGTAAAGTCTTAACAAACTGAATGCAGTAGCACATTAAGAGGATTATACACCGGGACTAGGTGGGATTTGCCCTAGGTGGTTGTGTGGTTACATATGCCAGTCAATCAACATGACAAGCATAGTAACTGAATAGAGAATGAGTCATATAATCATCTCAACAGGACAAAATCCAACAGTCTTTTAAGATAAAAATTCTCAGTGTGTTAGGTGTGGGAAGGACTTATCTCGACCCCATAACGACCCGGTATGAAAATCTTTCTGCTAATACCATGTTCAACAGTAAGAAACAGGGGCTTTTCCTGTAAGATCTGGAAGTAGGCAAAGACGCCCACTCTCATCATTTCTAGTCAAAGAAGTACTAGGAATCCAGGCAAGAAGAATTAGGTAAAACCGAAGGCCTGAGATGCCAGGGTCAGTTGAATGGCATCCCTAAGTCAAATGCTGGAGAATCTGATGCTCTGACTGAGGGCTGTGAGTAGAAGTGTGCCCCCAGCTTCACACGAGAAAGACTTGGCATCTGTAAGTGGGGAGCTGTCCTCTGGAATCAGTCTCCTCTCATGCAGCTGCCATCGATCCATCAATTCTATCTCTTGCGCCATCTTTGTTGCTCTTCACCTGCCTTCTTTCCCATCTATTCAGGCTCCCAGCCAATTATAAGCTGCTGCCCAATAGCCCAGTGACTCACTGTCCATCTGCTCGACACACACCCTTCGTCATCCTCCCTGCCTACCAAGCCACCAGAAATTCCCTTTTAGGCAGAGAAGGAAGCCTGGAAGTCTGGAAGCCTGATGAAGCACCGAGAATAATGAACACAATATCCATTCATGTGGGCATCCCTAACTCAGTCTAGGCTGTGCCTCAAGTCACTTGCAACGTTATTCATATGAGGACTCTGAAGTCGTGAAGTTCTGGCGAGCACAGAAGACAGGCAGTGTTAGTCAAATGGCAAGGTGCGACAAGATGAACCCATCCTAGAAAACTGTGCTGCACACTAGGACAGTAGCTTAGGCGGTGTTTGTATCTCACATGCCCACAAACAGTAAAAAGGCACGAAGAAACAGCCACAGATGGAGAATATCCTAACCATGGAGACTGTGGTGAGACTTTCTTGGGTGTATAGTTTTCCAAGCTCATCAGGTCATGTATGCTGTGTGCATAGGTTTGGAATGTCAATCCTGCCTTGAGAAAGTTTTTTTTTTCTTTAAAGAAGACAACTGGGATATAATAAGATGAACAAGATGGTTCTGTTGTTGAAGGGCCTGCCATGAAAGTATGAGGACCTGGGTTCAGATTCCCAGCACAAACTCACACTCACACACAGGCGCGCGTGCGCATACACACACACACACACACACACACACACACACACACACGCACTCCTGCAACCCTAGTTCTGGTAGAGAGAGGCAGAGACAGATGGAACCCTTAAGTCAGTCTAGCCAATTGGTGAGCCTCGGATTCAGCTAGAGATCCTGTCTCAAAATGTAATGTGGACCCACATGCATGTGCACACACATGCACATGTGCACACACATTCTATACACATGCACAGAAGAAGCAGTTACAAAGTGTACAAAATAGTTTGCATAGACTTTCCTCCAAAGCAGCTAATTCATACAGCTGTGCCTGGAGGTGTTCTGTCACATGCATGCTTAAGGAAATGCCTACCAGAGCCCATCGAGGGAGCACTCCATGCCCTCCATAGCCACCACACACACACACACACACACACACACACACACACACACACACACACACGACAGTCAGTAACTGCATGGAACAGCTGGCTGTGGTAAGGATGTGGAGAAATCAGAGCCCCCGCAGAAGATTGCTAAGAAAATAAAAAGGTGCAGCTTTGGGCCAGCAAGATGGTTTACCATGTGTAGGTGCTTGCTGCCAATCCTGATGACCTGAGTTCAATTCCCAGAGCACACATGGTGGAAGGAGAGGAGTAACTCTTGCACACTGACCTCTGACCTCCACGTGCACGTTGTGACACGCATATCACACCTCACATGCATACATAAATAAATGTAATAAACGTTTGCAGGTACAGTTTCTTTAGAAAACAGCCTGACCAATCAGTCTGCAGCAATTTAGACAGGAATATACTGTCTAAATTTAAGTGAAATAAGTTCACTTAAAAAATTGGGGGTCAAATGTCCTTATCAGAGCTGTTCACAAAAGGCAAAAAGTAGGAGCAGCCCAGGTCTCCCTTAATGAAGAAAATATACAATGACCACATGACGGAATATTACTAAACTGTTAAAAAGAATGATTCTGGTTCTCTGACATGGGCTAGAACACAAGAGGGCTCCTGTGGGCATACTGTATAAAGCCGCTGTGTTACATGTGCAGGTAAGGGGGTTCAAAGAGATAAAGGATGAAGAGCAGGATGAAGAGCAGGGATCGGAGGAAGGGGTGAGGAGTGGCCGCCAGGGGTGTCTGGAGATGACAGAGCTTCAGGAGTCAGACCACAAAAAGAGGTAGATGCTGCTGTGAATATTAGAATCCACAGATATTTGCTAAGGATGAATTTATACAATGTGAACTGCTTATTAGTAAAAAAAAAAAAAAAAAAAAAAAAACAGCTGGGCTGGGAAATCTTAATGGAGACTGTAAAAATGGCTTCATGGGGACAACCATGCCTAGAGTGGCCCTGAAACCACATATGCGCCGTGGCAGTTTTCTGGCTCATTTGCGCCCCCCCCCCCACACTAAAGGTGCTATTTTGAGAGACTAGGGAGCCCAGGAGGCGGGGCTTAGTTGGCGATATTATGCCATTAGGGGCAGGGTTTTGAAGGCCATACCCAGTGTATGTTTCTTCCTTCTACTCCATCACTATCTCAGCCTCTGCCACACTCGCCGTTGCCTTGTCTAAGTCACCCTGCTCCTCTGAAGTTGCGAGGCCAAATCTCTTTCCTTCTTAAGTTATTTCCGCCAAGGGTTTGGGCACCGTGACACAAAACCCAGTGTTACTGGGTACAGGTGCCAGGAGTCACTTGCCTCCTCCGTCTGCTTCATCCAATCAGTCTCTGTAAATGCTCTGAGGGATGGGTGTATCCAACCCATTATACAGATGGAAGAAGTTGAGGCTCAGGAGGCCCATAGTCTCACATCTGAGGAGGAACCCTGCAGATAACCGAAGCTGGATCCCATCGCCTCTTGAGTCTACATGCTTGGTGCTTGGTGCATTAACTTTTCCTGGGTAGACATGATAGGGCACCAGCAACAAACCAAGTTATTAGTCCAGCAAGGTTCAGCTGGGGAACCAGTGAGTTTGCTGGGGTTAAAGAGCTGACCCCAAGCAGTGGCATCACCACAGAGTCCCGCCCCATCAGGAATGTCAGCCTGGGAGAAGAAAAGGCCTCAGTCCTAGGTGAGGGACCATCTGTCCTGTGAGCCTTCCTTCCCTCTTCCTTCTAGGTTATGTCAATATTTTCATCGCCACCGCCATAGACCTAGCTACTTCTCTATTGTTCCGCTTAGTTGGTTGCCATGGCTACTGGGCCAAAGTAATCTCTCTGAAATTATAGTTAGGTAAGCATGTTGAGGGGGAACAGATGATAACGCCACTGTGCCAAGCATCCGGGTAGACAAGGAAAATGGGAAAAAGACGTGTCCTTCCACGGTGAAGCATGAGCTAGGGAGAGCCAAGAGCCTGGCCTAGCCGTAAGTCCAGATTTCAGCAGAAAGTAGACTATCTGGGAAGAGGCTGTGATCAAATATGCCCCAGAAACAACTAAAGGGATCAAGGATTCATTTCCATTCCTGGTTTCTCTTAGAGAGTTATCTATCTCTTTAAGACCTGGGTCCCTGTGGCTGGAGAGATGGTGCAGTGGTTAGGAATGCTTGCTGTCCTTGCAGAGGACCTGAGTTCATTTCCCAACACCCGCATCAGGGGGAGGGGGTCGAAAACACCCATAGCTTACTTTAGAGGAACTAGTGTCTTTTGCTGGCCTAGACCTGCACACACATGGTATGCACATACACACAGACACACACAGAGACGCATTAAAAATTGTATAAACAAATACAATATATTTGAAAAAAAGACACTGGTCACTATAAGAAGACACATCCCACAGGCTGAAGAAACTATCAGGTCACACACACCCTTGTAGCTTCTCCCCAGACTGAGCTTTAAGAATGCATCATGCTGTGGCCTAACAGCAGCCCCTAAGTTATAGTCCTAACCAGTATTTGGTTCCTCCATGCTCTTTGTCAAATTAAATCACGTGGGGTGGGACTTCCCATTAGTCCCACCCCACTACTTACTGTAGTGTTTTGGCCCCCATAGACTCATAGGTTTGGGGGTTTAATTCCCTGTCGGTGGGTTGTTTAGGAAGGACTAGGAGGTGCGGCCTTATTGGTGGAAGTATGTCACTGGGGGTCGGCTCTGAGAGTTTTAAAAGGCCTTGTCAATTCCAGAGTCACTTTGTCTATACCTCCTGCCTGAGGATCCCCATGTGACACTCTGAGCTAGGGTCCCAGTACCATGCCTGTCCGTTCCCTGCCATGACGATGGTTATGGACTGACACTGGAAGCCTCAGTGAGATGCTTTGGTCATGGCATCTCTTCTCCGCTGTAAGACCTTCCTTCAGGGGATTTCTCCAAGGGTTCTTCTGGTCTTTTCCTGCCCCGTCGGCCCTGCCCATGCAGCTGTCTCTCTTATATCCTCTTTTAAACCAATCCCTTAGTAAAAAGAGATTTCTCTACATTTTAGAAACAGCCACGTGTGCCTGTGGGGTTACGTGCATATGAGTACAGGTGCCCACAGAACTCAGGACAGGGAGACGGAACCCCTGGAGCTGGAGTTATAGGTGGTTGTGGGCCAGCTGTGCAAGGGTTGTAAGAAATATTAATTATGCATCGTTTCTATCAAACACTGGAAACTTGTGTTTACGACAAAGAAATCAAATCTTCATATTTGCCTCATCTTGTAAGAAATAAAAGCTTTTATGCAAATGTCTTAATCTCTCCATACAACCTTGTAAAACTTGTTCTCACACAAAAGCCCCACTGAATTCTAAGTACCAAAGGGAGATTAACATGGCTAAGTGGCTGACCTCCTCTGTAGCCAGCCCCCTCCTCCTCCCTGCCTCCTCCAATTCTTTTAAAGCTAGTTAATCACGAAAGACTGCAAGAAAGGTTGGGCCCCAGCCATGGGAAAAGACACAGTAACTCCCGGAACGGGAATGAAAACAAAGACACTTCCTGTCTGAGTTCACTTCCCAGCACACCTTCCTGATCAAGAGTAAGGGTTACCTTGTCCACACTGTCCAGCTGGAGCGGTTGGTGGTCTCTCCCCTACAATCCTGAACAGATTCCCAGCAGTGCTGAGGTCTGAACTCTGGTCCTTTGGAAGATTGGTACCCCATGCCAGAAACATACACAGACAGGCTGTGTCTTCCCACAATGTCAGAATTTATTGAACAACACTAAAGTCATAAGGTTTAGTGGTTCCAGTGACAGCAATTTGCCATAAAACCCACCTACCTTGGAAAGCTGGCTGAGGCAGTTGTAGATTCTTTATCCCAGTCTCTATTCCCAGTGTCGACTCCTGTCACAGAGTGCATGGCAGACATATCTGTACACCTGTGTGTGTATGGGTTATAGAACATATATGAAGAGGCTACAGCTGAGTTCAAAGAATCCTCAGAAGCAGCTGAGAAAGCAAGAAAGTGTCTCTATAGACAAGGTAACAGACCAGAGTAGTGTAGGAGGAGTTGCTGGAGTCAGGTTTGAGAACGAAGCTGCAGGGTTCGGCTGTGAAGGTCTGGAGCAGGAAGCAGCAGTCAGGTCCAGGTCCAGTTGGGGGAACAGGTGGCTGGGCAGGCAGCCAAGGAGGATGCATCAACAGTGGGGGCCAAGCCAAGTGGGGGAGTCTTCACTCCTTCAAGCACACACAGAGGATGGGTTGGTATGGGACCATGGCATCTCAGTGTCTGGTGTCCATCTCTTTATGGGTTTGGGTGAGGAGATGATACCCTTCCCTTACTCTGGTGTGTCTGGTAGGTTCTTAGTCCTGCTTTGCCGTATACGATTTCAACCCTTCACGTACCCCCACACTTTCAAGTCTTCCTAGTGAGCAGACAGGTTGGCTCCCTTTGTACTCAAAGGAAAAGTCATTTATCAGTCTGGGTTTGTTGTGGGGTGGGGGAGGTGAAGCGGGGAGGGGGGAGTCATTGTCTGACAAGTGGTGCAGTTTCTGGGTCTGTCCAGTGGCCTCAGCCATCCTACCTCAAACTGGAGCCAAGCTGCTTGTAAACTGATGTGTTCTAGGGCAGTGCACAGGCTGGAAAGGGGAGTCACTCAGAGTAGCTGTGTGCGCCTACCAGCTGAATCCCATTTGTTAACCACTCCTTCTCACTAACCTCCCTTCCAGGTGGTAAAAAAGGGGTCTTCCCTGTGAGGTTCCTTGTACCATTGTTACAAGCACTTTCCTGTCAGCCTGGTCCCAGAGCCATATCAGCCCCAAATAATACACAGAGACAGTGTATTAAATATGAAACTGTTGGCCAGTTACTAGCATTTCTACTGGCTAGCTCTGTCTTAAATATTAACTCATTTCTATCTAAGTATTTCCATGTGGTCTTGGCTTCCTGGGAATGCCGGACCTGCATTTCCTTTGCCTGCTACATCTCTGCAGAGGAGAGAGAGAGAGAGTTCCTGTTTGTCCCTGCTTATATTCTGATTCTGCCCAGCTGCGTCACTTCCTGCCTGTCAGTACAGACCTCCAGACCTCTATGGTTAGCCAGTAGCAGTATCTGCCATGCTACATCACTTCTTGCCTGGCCAATCAGTGTTTTATTTGTCAACCAATAAGACAAGCATATATACAGAAGAGCATTCCCCAATCATCTCCTCTTTTCTGGTCTAAATAAATAGAAGTGTTTTAACTTTAACATAGTAAAATTAAGTATAACAAAACAGTTATTAGGCAAGAACTATATTTAGTCCATTAACATTATCAAGAATTAAAGAAAACATTCTAACATCTATCCTATCTTTCTGATTCTAAAGTCTTTGTGGCTCTGGGACCAGGCTGGCGGGAAACTGCTCTTAACAAAATGGCGCCTACAACGTGGGTACTAAGAACTTCCACTTACAACTTGACAAAAGCTTCAAAAAGGATTTTAGAAACAAAAGAAAGAGACAAGCAAGGTTTCTTGTAGCAGCATTTTTCTTGGGTGGGCTCTGTTTTGCTAGAGACAAGAAGAAACTAGAAAGGCTCTTTTAAGGGAGGTTTCCTGACTCAAAATAAGCAGAAAGCACTGCTTGGCTCTTTTAAGAGGCCCTGCTACCAACTGAATGGTGTGCATGACAGCTGGCAGTGGCAGTGACCACATCTCCAAGCCCACAGCATGCTGCTTAATGGCAGCATAGACCAAGGCGGTAAACACAGCGCTCAGTGCTGGCAATAAATGTACTCCCACCATCTTGGATAAATGACGGTTAAAACAGCTATGGCTTTCATTTTTGCAATGTTGTTATTTAGCAGATAAAAGACTCATGGCCAAAAAAAGATAAAGATTTATAGTAAAGACAGATTAAAATAAAGAAAAACCTCTAAAGGTTTACAGTGTGTTTAAAATATATGTAGGCTTGGGAGAGAAAAAGAAACAGAATAAAGTGATTTAAAAAAAAAATAGAGAGTAGATAGGTGTGCTGGCACATGGCCTTTAATCCCAGCACTCAGGAGGCAGAGGCAAGCAGATCTCTGTGATCTGAAAGTAAACCTGGTATACAGAGTGAATTCCAGGGCAGCCAAAGTTACATAGAGAAACCCTGTCTCATAAAATGAAAAAAATAGAGGTAGAAGACATAGAGTAATAAAAAAGCCACGTGAAGATGGAAAGTACACAGAGTCTGGGGACTGTGTGCTATTGTGCTGTCTTTGAGTTGCTCAATTGCTAAGGAAGGAACAACAACTGCTAAAATACACTTGATTATCAATGCTGCTGAATTAATGCAATTTATATATTTTAAAAATGCTTTGACTTCAAAATTTAAGTCTAAGAACAGGTTACTGGGGAAAAGAATTTTTATTTTTGTTTCCACAGAAAATGAAAGCTATGGATTCCTTCTAGACTAACATGGTTTGATCAAGCAAGACCCCTTGAAGCAGTGTCCCAGATGATGTAACATTTAAAACATCTGGGAAAAGGCAACTTTGAAGAGCACTACAGCCAGGATTTCTGCATCTCCTTAGGATCCCAAAGACAGCGCCCCCTATCATCAGGAAGCAGTTTGGAAAGAATGACGCCCAAATTCCTAAATACTATCTATAAATGTTTGTTTTCATCTAAATGAGGTTGGTTATAAATGGTTAATGATCACAACCAATCTTTTTTTAAAGGTCTAAAGGGGATTATGGTATAGAAATGAGTACTTAGTTTTGGAATAGATTTTCATTTATTGATACAATTTCAGGTCAAGTTTTTGATATGTGTATTTCTCCTCTTGTTTAGGTACTTTGTTTGTATAGCTCTTTAAAAATGTAATGTATAATTTATTACAGATTATAGATAGCTATCTATAATAGTCAAAACTTGTAGTTAAGTTAGTTAGGTTTTCTAGATATAAAGAGATTTATTTCAATTGGATAGGCATTCTTCAAACCTTTCAAAGATCTACAGAATATGGCATTTAAAATGGTTTAGGGTTTTTCTTAACAGTGAGATATAACTGCTCCTGGCAATACTGCCTGTGTCACAAAGGAAGATAGACATTGAAGAAACTCATTATGGAGTTTACTCCCAATATGGCAAGACTAGCCATTTGGGCAAGAAACTGCTCTTGTCTGGACTCTTTGAGTTTATGCTGTATAAACTGGACATATAGGACCCACAGAAAAGTGACTGCTGAAACAAGATGCACAGTGCTACAGGGTTTTTGCTTCATGGAAGAGTCTGCCAGACATTCTGCAGGACACAGAGAAAAGTGACTGACACATTGCTAATACAGGTGGACAGTTTAAAGTTTCCTGCTTTGCTGAGGAGTCTGCTAGACACACTATAGCCTATAGGTTGAAGATGGATGTGGCAATTTACAGAAGAACTTTGGATGATGTTCAGGTAGTGAGATATCTCTGTCATTTTTAGAGTTTATATACTATCCTTCTGTGGTTTTTGATGGAGCTGAAGACAGATAGTTATGGTCATAATTTTCCTTAGTTAGGATTGAAGATAAGTTACATATAGGACTTTAGACTCACAAAGATAGGATAGATGATGGAATATTTTCTTTAAATCTTGTTAAATGTTAATAGACTAAATATTGTTAACTATAGTTCTTATTTGATAACTGTTTTGCTATATATTTTACTATATTAAAGTTAAAACCCGTCTTTATACTTTAGACAGAAAAGAGGAGATGATGGGAGATGCCATTCTCTTATTGGTTAATGATTAAAGCACTGCTGGCAAATAGGAAGGCAAGATAGGCGGGACTAGGAGACAAGGAGGATTCTGGGAGATGTGGTAGAAAGGAGTCAAACTGTAGGACCAAGAAGAGTAAGGGCCTGGACCCTCTCTCCAGTAAGATAAGACCATGTGAAAATACTAAGACTGAGAGAAATGGGTTATTATTTAAGACAAAGCTAGCCAATAAAAAACGGTAGTAGCCAGCCAACAGCTTTATATCTAATGCAGTGTCTCTGTGTGTTATTTTGGGACTGATGCGGCTCTGGGACAAGGCTGGTAGGAAACTGCTGGTAACATACCATTTCTTCCTAATGCTCTCATACTCCAAAGCCCCACCACAGTCTTCAGGCCATTTCTTCTCTTAAGCCTCATTCCTGAAAGGGTAATTATGTGTCAGCCTCTGTTCCAAAGCAGTTACAGGCAGTTCCTTCAGTTTAGGATCGCTTGACCCTAGGTATCTGGACAGATCATCATGGTGATGGGATTGGGGGGGGGGTGCTGAGGTAGGAGGGGCATGGAGAAAATGCTCAGAAGGACCCACTTCCCTGGCATTTGTTTTCCAGACAGGCTCTTTCCCTCCAAAGTGAGGGACAATGTTCTGAACACAGTAGTCATCTTGAGAGGCATTCCACATCCAGACCACTGTAAGGGCCTTTAGCCTGTGGCATTTAGATGCTAAAGAGAGTGTCCAGAGATGACTGTGTGCTCCTGCCTAAGGACTGGAATGTAGAGGCTTGTTTGTTCGGCCTGGACCCATCTGAGTCCCAGAAGGTAGGTGTATGCATAGCACGTGGAATGTACCTGCCATTGTCTTCGGTCTTCAGTGGCCACCATCAGGGAGGGAAATGGAGAGTTTTGTTTCTGTTGCCCCCAACACAACCCTGCTCTTCTCTGAGCAGGGTAACCTGCTTGGTCTTTCAGTTCTAGCAACAAAAGAATGGTGGGAGAGAGGATGCTCACGGAAGCCAAGAACCTCCAGGAGCATGATGCCTTAAAGCACAATGTCAGCTGAGGGCTTTGGGAGAAGACGGTGGCCCCATGGGGTCTGTGCTGGGAGCCATGACCGTGGCTCCATCACTGCCCATTTCTGGAAGCTTGACCCAGGCCTGTGGACCCAGTTAGCCTTGGGTATCTTATGCCAGACGAGTGTGTGATCTAAGAAGCCATGACAGGTTCACCTGGCCAACCTGGGACTCGGACAACCTCAGGATCACACCATATGGATAAAACTGTACTTGGATGCCGGGGTCCATAGAAATAGCTCCGCTTCATCTTGACTTAAGGTCAGAGAGTTCAAAATTATCCTTGCTTTTCAAGGTTAAAGTCCTAAGACTAAAGGTCTAAGAAATAGTTACTGAAGGATGTTTGGTCTAAGGCATGGATGTCTTACCTAGATATCAAGTGGTTTATTTGATCTAAGGTGTGGTTACTAAATGTTTGGAGAATGAAGTAATTAAGTCTGTCTGTTCCTTGTATCATTGTAAAGAAGTCTTTTGCCTTTTCCTTCCTTTTGGTTGGGGTATATAAGAATTTTGAGCAATAAACTTAAGGCGGTTCAGTATTCACTGGAATGCCTTCCTGGCTCTATTCTGTATGTCTGTCTTTCCTTTAGTATCTTTAATTTTTCTACCTGTTCTTTCTCAGTCTACACTCCCCCTCGTAGGTATGGATCTGGTAAGTTGGCTGGATTGAGCTGAAGCCCCCCAAATCTGGGTAACTACTGATGTCCTTTATCAGGGGGCAACTACACTGGATGTTAAGGAATGAGGCTTTGAGAGTCGCTGGGGACAGGCAGTGAAGGGCCCCACATGCGGGAGTACACTGCATTGTGTGTGGGGTCACAGCAAGGGCAACTGACTGGTGCCTCTGGTGGTTGGGGTAAACTCGGGGGACCTGATGCTCTTGGGGACATTTGTAGGAGGCACAAATAGCCAGATTAGACATGCCAGCGGTCTACAGGAGGAGAGGCAGGCATTCTTACAAGCATACAATATGTGTGCAGGGATCGACGGCAGTGTTACCAGCAGAGTGGGGAGCCAGGGTTTGGGAGTCTGGTCCAGCACCTGCCATGGCCGGCTGGAGCGCTGCATATGAGATGGCAGGTCAGAGATGAGCTTCAGGTGTCAGGGCCAGAAGTTGCAGATCTGATTAGAAATGATAATGGGAGTCAGAGAAAACCCAGAATGCCATGGGGCTGCAGCTTACGTGCCAAGGCAGATGGCGCCGCTGAGAGTGCCAGGCCCTGGAGTTCCGGGCAAGTGCCTTCTTCACTGCTGGGATGCAGCCGGGCTCAGCTGGGCTCTCAAGCCAGAGGCAGGGCTCTGACCAGCACACACACCAGATTCCTGCCCTGGCTTGCCTTCTTCACTGCTGGGATGCAGCCGGGCTCAGCTGGGCTCTCAAGCCAGAGGCAGGGCTCTGACCAGCAAACACACCAGATTCCTGCCCTGGCCTTTATCCTCTGGGCACCTCCTTCCTCCAGGGGCTTCTCCTGGCTCCCAGGGCCTAGACAAGACCCACAGCCTAGCAAGGGCTCCCCTGCATGCTTCCAAATCCCTCAATGCCTCCAGGCTTCTTGAGTCAGTGCCCAGGCGGTCTAGGCTGTGGTCCTGAAACTGTCCTGGGTTCAACTCTCAGAACCTGGTTTACGTTGCTCCACCAGGCATAAAGCCTTCCATGGCACAGGTCTATTTTGGGGTCTTTTGTTTGGGGAGATGAGCCTGGGTTGTGTGGTGGCTCAGTGTGACTTTGTGGATCTTCAAAAGATGAAGGGAGATGGTTAGAGTCAGGGTCATAGCCAAGCCAGAAGAGGACCTGACATCATGGCTGGCTTTGAGAATGGGGAGGGTCCATGAGCCAAGGAACGTGCGCGGCCTCCAGAGGCCACAAAAAACCCAGGAAGATCCTCCACCCCCCACCCCCCTCCAGTCAGTGTCCAGTTCCAGAATGAACGAAGCTTCTTGATATGAACCAGTGAAAGGTGGTTCAGTCATCGTCCCCTGCACTGGGAGGTGGTACATCCTTAGAGTCATAGGCACTGCATTGTGACAGCTTGTGACCGTAGGAGAGAACTAGTCACACAGAAAGACTGGAAGAGGTGACGCCAACCCATCCAAGTTCCCAGGAGGTTCCCAGTGCTGGTTCCACCCCGGGGAGAGCTCAGAGTTTTTCTCCAGTCCGTGTATGCTGGGGGGCTGGGGGCACCAGGACATGGGGTGCAGCCCTTAAACCCCTTCTCCACCGCCGCTCCCTTTTCACGGAAGCAGAGGATTCCTCTTGCTAGAGTTTTGGGGACTCGGAAGTTATGGGAACCCTTAAGGAGAGAGCTGCTCTGGGCAGGGAGAACACATAGAAAATGTACAGGACAGACCAGGTTTATTCGGGGTCTGAAGAGAGGACCTGTGCCCAGGGGTGGAGAGGCCAGTGAGCCCGTGGCAGGGCAGGCATCAGTGAGGTAACTGATGCACAGAGGGCGAGTATGATGGGAGAGTTGGGACGGAGACTCCGGCGCCTCCTTTGCCACACGCTATGAGGAAAACCGCAGCCACAGAGACGGCTGAGCACAGGCCACAGGTGGGACAGAGTGAGAGGGAAGCCATGTGACCAGAGGCTGAGATGTGATGGGGATCTAAGGGTCGAGGCTGGACCTGGGCTTGGGGACTGAAAGTACAGCTTAGGACTGAGTCTGGGCTTGCCTTGGGGTGTTAGGCAGCCATGTTTGTTTCTTACGCCGCTTTGGACAGGTGGGGACCTAGGGAAAGGGAGGACTGGAAACTGAGGCCAGGAAAGAACTTTAGTCCTGTCCCCCCTGGAAATGATGCCTGGGCAGGCAGGGCTACTGAGTGGAGACAACTTGGCACGGATCCAGGTGGAAGCGCCAGGGACAGGTATCGGGGTCACCCTTGCCATCGAAGATAACTGAGAGGGATCCTGAGAAGAAAGAAGGATCTGGAACCATGCTTCAAACTGAACCATGCATCCAGAGAGCTTGGCCTGGGCCCCTGAATGGGCAGAGCCCAGGCCCCAGCCCCACTGGGCTCTCCACAGCTCTGGCTTCCCCAGGCTACTCTCCTCTGAAGAACTCACACCTGCCAGCCCGCACATTCGTCCCCTGAGGGACCTGCATTCTCCTACCCTGGGCTCCTAGATTTCATTACCTCTAATGAGCCCATCCGAGGCTGGGCAAAGGCAATTACTAGCGCCAGGCCTTCTGGTAACCGCTGTCAGAGCCAGGCAGGCATGCGGCTCCACTGCATACCACCCACCACCTCACCGCCTCATAATGAGAGGGTGAAATCCGGGAATTAATGAGGACAGGAACATTAATCACAGGCTTGGTGGGCTCTCTACTCCCAAGGAGGCCTTCTGCAAGTTTGGGGCCTCGGACTTGCTCCGGGTTTAGGGGTGAGGAGAAGCAGTCTAGGTGCTATGAGCTTGCCATAAACACAGCCTTCCTTCCCCTGCCAGGCCTGGGGGGAGGAGGACTCTGGGGCACATCTAGTAAGAGCATGAACCCCAGGAGCAGAACTGCTGTGTAGCTTGAGGGTGGTGTGTATGGTGTGTGTGTGTATATGGTGTGTGTGTGTGTATATGGTGTGTGTGTGTGTGTGTATGGTGTGTGTATGGTGTGTGTGTGTGTGTGTGTGTATGGTGTGTGTGTGTGTGTGTATGGTGTGTGTGTGTGTGTGTATGGTGTGTGTATGGTGTGTGTGTGTATGGTGTGTGTGTGTGTGTATGGTGTGTGTGTGTGTGTATGGTGTGTGTGTGTATGGTGTGTGTGTGTGTATGGTGTGTGTGTGTATGGTGTGTGTGTGTGTGTTGTGTATGGTGTGTGTGTATGGTGTGTGTATGGTGTGTGTGTGTATGGTGTGTGTGTGTGTGTGTGTATGGTGTGTGTGTGTGTGTATGGTGTGTGTGTGTATGGTGTGTGTGTGTGTATGGGGTGTGTGTGTGTATGGTGTGTGTGTGTGTGTTGTGTATGGTGTGTGTGTATGGTGTGTGTATGGTGTGTGTGTGTATGGTGTGTGTGTGTGTGTGTGTATGGTGTGTGTATGGTGTGTGTGTATGGTGTGTGTGTGTGTGTATGGTGTGTGTGTGTGTATGGTGTGTGTATGGTGTGTGTGTATGGTGTGTGTGTGTATGGTGTGTGTATGGTGTGTGTATGGTGTGTGTGTGTATGGTGTGTGTATGGTGTGTGTATGGTGTGTGTGTGTATGGTGTGTGTATGGTGTGTGTATGGTGTGTGTGTGTGTGTATGGTGTGTGTGTGTATGGTGTGTGTGTGTGTTGTGTATGGTGTGTGTATGGTGTGTGTATGGTGTGTGTGTGTATGGTGTGTGTGTGTGTGTATGGTGTGTGTATGGTGTGTGTGTGTGTGTATGGTGTGTGTGTGTGTGTATGGTGTGTGTGTGTATGGTGTGTGTATGGTGTGTGTGTGTATGGTGTGTGTATGGTGTGTGTATGGTGTGTGTATGGTGTGTGTGTATGGTGTGTGTATGGTGTGTGTGTGTGTATGGTGTGTGTGTGTGTGTTGTGTATGGTGTGTGTGTATGGTGTGTGTATGGTGTGTGTATGGTGTGTGTGTGTGTGTATGGTGTGTGTATGGTGTGTGTATGGTGTGTGTATGGTGTGTGTGTGTGTGTGTGTGTGGTGTGTGTATGGTGTGTGTGTGTGTGTATGGTGTGTGTATGGTGTGTGTGTATGGTGTGTGTATGGTGTGTGTGTGTATGGTGTGTGTGTGTATGGTGTGTGTGTATGGTGTGTGTGTGTGTGTGTGTGTATGGTGTGTGTATGGTGTGTGTGTGTGTGTGTGGTGTGTGTGTGTGAGTGTGTATGGTGTGTGTATGGTGTGTGTGTGTATGGTGTGTTGTGTGTATGGTGTGTGTGTGTGTGTGTGTATGTGTGTGTGTTTGGGGTATAGCTTCTTGGGGCTCCAGAGTTTCCCCACCCCTTACAGGAAAACAGTAACCTGGTCAGGGAAGGCCTGGGTTTCCCTCAGGCCCCATAGATGGTAAGGGAGGATAGAAAAGTGTCCACTTACAACAGCAAGCTCCCTGTTCCCCATTTGAGCAGCCTACATGGCCTCTCCCAGTTGTCTCCTGAGAAATGGGGGTTAGAGAGGCTTCCAAACAGATGGGCTTAGGAATGGACCGTGGAAACCCAGGCCTGTAATCCCAGGACTCAGAAGGTGAAGGCAGGCAGGTCTGTTATTCAGGGTCATCCCTCAACTACTTAACCCAGTTCCAGGCCAGCCTGGGCTACATGAGACCCTGCTTCAAACTAAACCAAACACAAAAAACAAAGAGGCTTCCTTCTGGCAGCTCTGGAGCCCAACGGGACTCCCCTGACAGGGCCTTTGGGAATATCTGCCCTGCTTTGAAATAGTGGAATCAATAGGTCTACGGGCCGCTCTTAATGAGGCCTGCTCCCTTGATAACTAAACTCACCGTGCAGGAAAGGCGGAAACCCACCCGTGAGTGCAGAGCCCCCAGGACCCCTCCTAGGTTGCATCTCCTATCACTGTTGCTAACAGTATTTGTCTGGTTTGCTGCATGCTTAGACGGGAAGAGGACACACTTGAGGGGGCTGGTTGGGGCCCAAGAGGGCGAACCTGTGTGTCCTCAGGGATTTGGAAGACATCTGACCTGCTCCCCTCATCCCCGTGGTCCAGTCTTTTCCAACCCAAGGTCAGCCTTGTGTTTTGTAGAGGAAAGTATAGAAAGTCCATGAGTGGTTATCACGCGAAGACTGTAATAAACAGCCTGGGGCTTCCAGTTGCTGACATACATGCATACATACATACATACATACATACATACATGTATATATATATATTTGTACGTATATGTATGTTCACATATGTACTTACGTGCATATGTGTATGAATAAATATGTATATATGAAAAATATATTGCAAACATATTCCAGTCTCTAAGAGAAATAAGTGTCCATGAAAGGAATCGGCTTCTTAGGCTCCTAATAGACTCTTTGCCGTGGAGCGTGGCCCAGAGGCTGAGAAGGACATGAGCCTGACTTGGCCTGAGCACAAGTGAGCAGGTGAGTGCAGATGCCCACAGGGGCACAGGTGGCTTCAGGGGTCTTGGCTCACAGAGGTCCTGAGGGAGGAGCCACTGGGTTGGGATTAAAGGGAATTGGAGTGCTCAATGGAGGTTCCCAAAGGATCCCTAGGACTGGGCCACTGTGTGGAGGAATCTTAGGAGCCTCTGACTTCCTGCCCCAGGCTGATCCTCCCTGGGGAGCCAGACACCCTGGGGTAGGCACCAGCAGGAGAAAGCCCTTCTTGGGCCAGGAGGCCAGTGAAGGGCTGGCTGGGGCACCATGTATGGCAGTTCTGCCGCCATGGCCCCAGGCATCCCAGCCCACCTGGATATGAGATCCAGAGGGACTGGCTGGCTGGCTGGCCACATGGGCCTCAGCCCTACCCTGTCTGTAGCTGGCCTTACCCGTTCACTGCTTTGCTCGTCTTCTCTGTTGTCTTGGGACCAGCTGTACTCTGCCAACCCAGGAGGCCAGCCTGGCTTTTCCTTGCAAAGGAGTGGAGGCAAAGGACCTGGGAACTTGCCTGGAGAAAGAGGGTGCTGCAAAACCGAGCTTAGGGCAACAGAAGCAGGCAAGGAGGCGGAGGGCAGCTCCGAAGAGGCAACAGGTCCTAGGAGTTGGACCCTGACTCCGTCTTAGTCTTCTGCCGCTGTGGTAAATGCTATGACCAAACGCAACTTGGCAAGGAAAGAGTTCAATCCAGCTTGCATCTAACAGTTCAAGGCAGGAACTCACGTTGAGCAGGAGCCTGGAGGCAGGAACTGAAGCAGAGACCATGGACGAGCACGGCTTGCTGGGTTCTTCTCCATCTTTTGCCCTATGTCCTGTACTACCCAGCACCACTTGGCCAAGAGCAGTATCACCTATAGTAGGGTAGAGCCTCCCACATCAGTCATTAAGAAAACGCTCCAAAGGTTTGACTACTGGTCAGTCTGACAGAGGCATTTTCTTAACTGAAGTTTCCTCTTTCCAGAGGACTTTAGCTTGTGTTAAGTTGATAATACAAAACAAAACAAAGACTATCCAGCTCAATTAACACCTGTTCAACATGACATGTCAATACATCACTATTAAACCCTAACCTATCTTTTCTTGTTTGTCCCCAAGACCTCATATTAAAGGGTATATTAAGGGCAGTGACAAGCAGGGGCAGATTTGTGGCTGGTGCCCTAGCATCCAGAAGGTTCTGGAAAAAATCTTCTGTCTCCACTTCACTCTACAGAACTAGCCTTCATTATACCTTAGCCTCCCTTCCAGATGTCCCTACCTGAGATTCCATTGTAGTCATTGCCAGGTCCCCCAACCCTCCAGGTTCTCAGAGTGAGGGACACCCTACTGTTCTCCCCCCCAAACCACCCAGCACCCATAAAACAAGCAGAGGGGTGAGATGATGGTCATACCCTACAAGCTTGCATTGTCCTTGCCCAGAAGCTGCCCCTCTGGCGGGGTGAGCAGACAGCTTTGTCTGAGTCTATGTGCATGCTAATTGTAAGTCTGTTGGCTGTGCCTCTGAATAGGTTTTCCTGGTTGCTTTAATAATGAAATGCTTTACAACATCAAATATTTCTCCCTTATTAGCTGAAAAAGGTCAGGAACCATACTGTGTCTTTTTGTTGCCTGGGCAATTGGGTCTGACCTTTAATTATGAAGAAAGCCTGCTGCTGTCTCCAGCAGTTGGCTAGTGGGGTCTGCTGTTGCCTCAGCTCTGTGGCTCCCCTAGGATTGCCTAGCCTCAGTTTCCCCGTCTTTGCTAAGTGTTAAATTAGACCCTGGGTGCAGAGAACTGAGGCTCACACCCTGGGCACTGGGCGCATGGGATAGGGATGGAAGGGGGTATGTCTCTGGGTTAGGGTAGACATGGGGTTGTTCCTCTCTTCTCTCACGCTCATCTGGTCCAGAAGCTCTGGTTCTGGCCAAAGCAGTGGAGCTGGACACTAGAGGACCCTTGACTCATCCTGAAAGAGTGGCTGTTGCTTGCTCCTGACCATGCCGGGTCTCGGCTGTCTGACCCCAAGGAGTTGATACCCCACTCCCCCCAGTTTGGCTCAGTGTCCCCCGCCCATGAGGTGGGAGACACTGCGGCCTTGTTGCATGGAAATGTCTGCTTCAGCCGAGTGGGGAGCAGTAGGTCCACATCTGGAGGAGACTCAACAGCTATTTCTGCCACCAAGACCCCCTGAGCGTGTAATGGGGATGATAGAGCTGAAGTTCTGTGAGGCCAAACAGCCTTGGATGGCCCAGGTTGCATGGAGACAGGCTCAGAGCGGAGTGTGGGCCCCTGCATTCCCTCACCCTAAAATCCTAAAGGCCTGTCTTCACAGAGTGCCCTGGGAAGGCCTGGGTGGGGTTAAGGCAGCCAGGGAAGGCAGCGGCACAGAGAAGCCAAGGTAATAGCCACAGGAGGGAGCAGCCCTACCTGGGGAGGGAGGGTACCAGGCCCAGTAAACAGTCAGGGTGGAAAGCTAGGTGGGGCCCACCCTTCCCATGATAAATGGGGTGACTCGTGGGCGCTGTCAACACACACTAGAGAAACCAAGGAGCCTGACACTGCCCTTTGCACAACAAACTTTGTGGCAAAACCAACTGGGAATGGAGGGCTGCCAGTGCCTTGGCTGCCTGGTGCAGCCCGGAGCTCCGGAGCTCCGTGGCCGTCAGCAACCACCCAGGAGTGTCTCTGGAGCCATCCTGTCCTGTGAGGGGAATACTTGGGTGGGACAGGAGGAGGAGAAAGACATGGAACTTTCTCTGTACCTCTTGCCAGGCTTATACTTTGAAATGAAAAGCAAATGCAGGGGGGGGGGGGCATCAGACATCCCGGACTCTGAAGGAAGAGGAGGGGGTGGAGACAGCTTGCGTGGGGCCAGCAGGGTTCTATCTAGGGGACAGTCCTTCTGAGTAGCAGTGATACCACCGAGCCACACCTGGCTCTTATGATCTTGTCCAGAGGACCGTGTAGGCTGTCACATGAATGGAGTCTCTGGGCTGGGGTCTGGAGCCTGGAGGCAGAGAGCCTGGGGTGCTGGACTTGGAAGTCATGTATGAGAATGCCATCCCATTCTGCAAAGTTTCTATGGACAGAAGGAGGCAGAGCCTTTTATGGCATCAGAAGATGCCCCTCGGTATCCACCATTGCTCTCCAGGATCCTCATGACCCTTTCTTACACATATGGAGACAAGTCCAGGCCCAACTCTCCAGGCACCTGCCCTTGGGCGAGGGGGCTCTCAGATTCGGGGATGGAGAGTGAGATCAGACTCCTGGAGATCTGAGGGACACCCATTCTCACGGGGCTGCTCTGTGACTCTGGTGTTTCCTCCTGCCCTTCTATAACCAAGCACTTACTAAGCTGACGGTCCCCAGGAGGTTCCCCCTTCTGGACCACACAGAAGCCACGGGAGGGATTGGTGTCCTTAGGTCTGTATGCTCCACACCTGCATAAGTTTCTCACACTCAGAGCCAGCTGAGAGGAGAGTGAGCCCCCTGTCCCTGGGCGGGGGCGGAGCTTCATCTTAAGGAATTGGGAAGAAAATAGCAGAGGGAGGCCAGGCAGAATCCAGAGGCCCCGGCTGGGTAACAGCAAATTCGCCTAGGCTCTGCTACTTAACCAGACTCTTTGAAGAGCCTCAGAATCCTCGGGACTCACAAGGTCATGGGGCTCCCTCCTCTCAATGAGAGAGAGTTTGTGAGGAAGGGGTGACCACCACCTGTAAGTGCACACCACTAGCCCCGCCCCAGCTCTGGGTGGCTATGTGCAAAGGGAGGGTGTCAGGACTCTTAGCTAGGGGACCTCTAGCAGAGTCTGGTCCCCAGACCCATCTGTGCCACTCTGCGTGCCGGTCTACTGGTGGGCAATCTGGACACTTGATGGGGATGGGAATGGTCACGCGGCTGCCATAGCCCCCAGTGGATGCCCAGCACTTGCCGTAGAGGAGAAGGCTTTTATGGAACTGATTCCCGGTGCACCACTGGCCAGCCATGGCCATCCTCTCGAGGAGTTCAGGGGCCTCCTCTGGGCTTCCAGAGAGATGGCTGAAAAAATACCTTCCTAAGATAATCCAGATATGTCCAAGTTACCTTCCCTGAACTAGATACACAAGGGAGTGGGGTCTTCCTGGGAGGACCTGAACCTGCGCAGACAGTGCAGGGGATTCTCTGAACTTGCGTTTTCATATCCATACGGCCGTTAATGAGCCTGGCCTGCTGTCACTGTGAGAATTAAGAAACCTAGGCAGAGAGCTCCGCCTTGGACATGACACTGGAGTCTCCTGGAGGAGATTATTTCTGCCAGAGAGGTTCTGTACATGTCCAGCTTCCCCATACATTGGCAGTGAGACTGCAGCTCCGAAAACATGGTGGGAACTCTGCCCTCCATAAGCTCCACTCAGTCACCCGGGAGTCTGCCAAGCAGAGCTGATGGAGGGCAGCGTGCATCTGGTTGCTACAGGCTTTCAGCTGCTCTCTGAGCATTTGCAGGGCTTTGCCAGGACCCACACACCTACATGGTGTAGGCACCTGTGTGCCCCACATCCAGAACAGCGATGCGCTGAAGGGACAGAGTCTGTGGCCATCCAGACCACTCATACCTATAGCTGTCATAGAGGGCATGATCTCCAATCCCTGGTCCCTAGAGGGACTTTAGCATCTCCTGGAGTCTGCTTGTGGGGGTTCAGGCTTATTCCAAAAAGCGGTGAGGGACAGAAATCATAACTGCTCTGCATAGAAGCAATAGCTTCTATCATCAGACTGAAAGATGCTGGGTGTTAGTGGGGCCTGCCTGTGAAATCTAGTGAAGGGAGTGAGACTACTCTCATTCTGTTCTGGGTATTCAAGTCGGTGGGAGAGCCATATTGCAGGGCAAGTGAAGAGGCATCTAGTTGTGCTGCAAGTATGGGAGACCCTGGGGTGGGACCTGTGTCTCAAGATCATAAGAAGCAAAGTTGAAATTCCCAATAAGACTCCTGCAGGTCCCAGGAGGTCCACAGGGTGGGCATCAACCAAATTCCACAAGTATACTAGTCAATGTCTCACATCTCTGGGCTGGGAACTGGTGGTCCTGAGACCCACTCTGGCTTACAAGAATCCAACTGAATTTCTGCATGGATGAGACTTCCCAGCTTGTAGTGGGAGGCAACCAAACAGATTGGCTGTGGCTTTTAGCGCCCCTGAATTGACTTAGGTTTTGAGGAACAAGATGGAGAAGGAAGTTCTTTCATCTAAATCATAGTGGAACTGTGCCCAAGGACAGAATGGACTCCCGGTGAAGGTCCAGCCCCTAGTCCTCTCTTCCTGACTTATATCTTCCTCAGCTAGCTGTGGAAGAGTAAACCCGGAGCCAGGAGGGAAAGCATGCATTTGTCTCCAGCCTGCTGGGTGAGCGTGTGGCACGGACACTCAGTTGGTACAGCTGGTACTCAGTCTATCTCTTGATCAGTTGAGGTGAGGCTAATGTCCTAATGGTGAACCAATCACCGAGCTAGGTGAGGTGCAGGGAAGATTGGGACCAAAAGAAAAAAAATCCCTGCTTCTCTCTGCCCAAGTCCCATTGCCAGGTGACTTGCTATGACCTGGCATTTCTAGAAGCTGCCCACCCACAGGCCACCCTGCTCTCCAGACCTGAGTCACATCCTACTTAGCAGCTTGGGATGGCTTCACTTTGCACTGAGTGATCTTTAATAAGGTCATTAAAGAGTGGATGGTGATGGCTGTGTGTTACAGAGACTATAGTATCTCTACTAGCTTCTGCAGGACCCCAGTGGGGCCCTGGTGTTCCCATGGGTTTCTGGTTGATACCATTCCAGACTGATGACTTCGCCAGTTTTCCAAAGTTAGGACTCCTCCATTTTCTGCCTCAGATGCTACCAGGGTCCAGAGGGTTCACTTGGGGAACCTGAGCCTGGCTATGCTTAGGGCTCTGGGCTCTGGTGGATGAGGTGGATGCAAAGAGCCAACCGTGAGGACTGGGAGCATCCTGGGCTGTGCTGTTGAGTAGCTTCTTCCTTGTCATTAGTCAAACTCACTATTGTCCCACTCACACAGTGGCCAACAAGTGCAGGCAGAGTCAGCTGCACTGTAGGGAAGAGACAGGGGCCAGGGACAAAGGGGAACGCTGGTGGAGAAATGGGCTAGGGCACTCAAGCCTTTCTGTCTTTACCCTGTACTTCTGCTGCACACTGGGACCTTCAGGATCTCCTGCAAACACACTCAGAAAAAACCCAAGATCAAAATTTCCAAATCTGGGAGCAAATTTTACCTCCCCCACCATCCCACCAGGTCTCGGATCCCACTGAAGGCTTCCCAAGCACCCAGTGCACAGCATCCAGGACCATCCCTGGGGCTCCAGATGATCTTAACCATCCTATCCAGAATGTAGTGCCCCAGAACTTTCTTCCCAGTGCCATTTCAACCAACTCTTCCCAAAGTATACCCTCCCCATGCCCCTTGGTCCTTGACATGTCTGTGGGAAAACTCTTACAAGGGCAAAGAAAGCAATAGGACATCCCATTAACCTGCAAGAGACAGATTCATCCATTTTCCCATCTTTGCAATCATCCATTCATCCTACACCCACCCTTCCATCTATTCCTTGGCCGTAAAGGGTGTCATAGCCTGACTCTGGGGCTCTTCCAATCTCCTTCAGCAGCCTCACAAAAGGCAAACTTCCCCTCACCAAGAACCTTCTCCATGAACCCTTGAAGGTCCTCTCTCTGCACCGTCCAGTGACGAGACCCTCTTGGGAGAGCTTCATGATGAGCTTCCAATGACAGTTTCCTCCATTTCTGCCCTTCTATGCCACTCCCATGGCATGGGCCCACTTTCCAGAGCAGGCTGCACTGTGGAGCTGAGTGGCACCGACACAGGGGCTACCCTGCAAGGGTAACTAGACTAGAAAATCCAATGCCATATGCCCCCCCCCATGCTTGGGAGGTCTGGGGTTCTGGGCTTCAGGTGTCAACCACTTGGCACTAACTGGCAACACAAAAATAACACACAGTATAGTAAATAATAATTCTTTTAAGAGTCTTTTGTTTTTAAAGGTATCCAGGCCTGAGGTTCTTTCAATATGTCAGGCTTTTAAAAAAAAGATTGAAATGTATCAGATTATTAAATAGAACTGCTTCAGACTTAATTTAGCAAACTGTAACATTTTTATCATTTTTATAAAGCCCTTTTTAATGAAAACCGTCTGCATGGAGACTGAATATCCAGACCAAAATCATGTTTTCACTGTATATTTGTTATCCCTGAAGATGTTATTTCCAGATCTTACAGAAATAATAAATTTCTTTTAGAAGCCCAGGCCTCTGAGGTGGTGCCACACATCTCTGAATTTTCCACTTTGCAGTTCAAGAAGCTAATCCTTCTGTAATTCTTCATACTTGGCGATTCCTGGCCGTGACTTCATACCTCCATCCCTGCTTTCTTTGCGAACGTGGGGCCTGTAGCAACATTCGACCCAATATGTTTATTTTACATGAGCCTAAAAATGCTGTTCCAATAAGCATAAGCATATTTTCTCAGTGACAAGATGTTTTCTTCCTGTGGCTCCTGATTTCACAGGTCACTGCCTGTGGCTGTTTCCCACGAGTGGTGTTTTGGGTCTCCTGGTGCCAAATGGGAGGTGTCGGGGCCAGACAGTGGAGGATCTGTGCTGGAGCTGTGTCTGCTCATCAGCCATCCAGGTCTGACCTGGATGCCCCTTCATGATGCCTCATTACCAAACGTGTGACTTCCCCCTGGGGAATCACAGCTATTGTAACAAGTACCTCGAAAGTGACTTCTCAGGGCCCAGGCCTGTGGCCTGTCCTGATGGCTGCCCTATGGCCCTGTGCCATGTAGGACGGAAGCAGAGGCATGTCATCAGAGCTTAGGATCCCTGTGAGGTAGACTAAGCCCTCAGCCCTGACTGGCAAGGTCATGACTGGCACGTGTCCAGTGGGCATGATGCCAGCCAATAGAGCCGGGAGCGGGGGCACCTACCTGGCTTGGCCTCTGTGGCTGCAGAAGTCAGGTGGGGTCATGTGGTCAGGTAGTCTCTTTTTTGGCTCTACCTCAGGGACCGCTGGTGACCAGAATGGAATGTGGTATGAATGTTAGTACCCACAAGCCAGAAAGGACAGGAGTCGAGCAGAACCACCAGAGCAAACTTGCCAGTCAGGGCCAATCAGAGACCATGGGAGTTTTACAGGCACAGGTCTGAGTTCAGAGAGAATCCGCTGAGATTTTAAGGTACTTATATTCAGGGACAAAGAATGGGACTAGGGGCACATGGATGGAGATAGAAACAGGCAGCTTATTCAGAAGGGAAAGGAACTCCCCAGAATGGAAATGGGCTAGCCATCTGGGACATCTGGGAAAGGTCTGAGGTGTCATGACCCTTCAGGGCTCTTTACCTAGTTCCTGCTTTGTTCCACATTTGAGCATCACAAGATTTTTTTTTCAGGCTTTCCCTGTCCTTTACATGTCCCCTGGGGTGACTGTGGCTTCTCTCATGGTGCTCTTGATGGCCCGCTCTCCTGCCATGGATCCTTCTTGTCCTGTTCATCACCCATTGTGGCTGGGTTCTGAGAAAATCTCCCTGGGTCCCCTCCCAGGCTGGCTGGGAAGGTAAGCTGTGACCACGCCTATGGAGAGTCCTGGGAGGGGGTTTGCACCCCAATCCTGTGCCTACTCTCCTCTTTACTTTGAGCACTGTGTTTCTGGAACCCGAGAGAAGGAACAATGGCCCTGGTCCACCTAGGAGTGAAGGTTTCTCTGGATGTGAAACTCTCACAGCTAAAACTATGGACGTTTCTGGTAAACAAGTAGGCAGGCTCAGGCCCATGTCCCTGTGCCTGCAAGTTGTTCTCTTTTGGGGACTGGCACATGTTTAGGTCGTGGCTATGTGGTGCCAGAGCATTTCCTGTGTAATGTCATTAATGTCCCTCTCGATTGCTTCTGTGTGTCAGGAAATGCTGTCCTGACTTCCTCTCCCAGACCTCTGTGTCACATACCCTCCTCACATTAATCATCATAGCTGGGCAAGTTGTACCCAGGGCTTGATTTCCTAAGTAAGTGGTTTCCCAAAGAAGCCAGCCCTCACAGTGGGCCTGGGAAGGTTCAGGTACAAATGAGGGCCAAACTTGCCTGAGATTTCCTCGTGAGGGGTGGCATGGTGGCTAGCTCAGTAGACCCCAGGCATCTTACCACAGGGCACTGTGCCCAGGTGCGGCCTGGCAAACCCCACAACCTGCTCCCAAGAAGTGGTACCAATTTTCAGTTCAGCCGAGGTCACTGAGAACTCCATGGGACTTTATGTCACATCCAGACTCACAATCCTCATCACAGCACATGCCCCCAACTGGCTCTGCTTGCCAAACTGGGAATGTTCTGAACCCCGTGCTGTGAAGAACAAAGGTCCAATTCAGCCTCCTGGGGGTGCAAGGGATCTCATTAAGGCCCTGGCAGCCGGTGTGGGGTCGAGGTATTGTTTTTAATGGAAAAAACAAGAATTTGCTGTTGTGTTAGATTAAAGGCTTTGTCCAGGGGGATTAATCAGATTGCTACTGGCTTTCAGTCCAGTAGCCTTTGACTTCCTATCCTCAGAGAAGTCATGGACTAGGGCTGCAGAATTGTTTTATTTCTCTCTTTGCTGTTTAATGAAGGCCCCGCAGCAGGGCTTCCAGGGAGGATTGAATCACCTCTCACCTGCTTAGTATGGGGTCTGAGCAGTCAGTGGACATCATCTCCATCCATCCATCCATTAACCCACCCACCCACCCATCCATCCATCCACCCACCCACCCACCCACCCATCTATCATGCATTTTGTCTTGTCACCCAGCTCTGGTCACAGTTACTGCAGCCGAGAGACCTGTGGGAGATCCCCATACCTCTAGGATGGTGTCAAATGCTCCTGTCCCCTGGGCTATGGCTGCCAGGACATCAGCTCCCCCATTGGACTATAATAGTCAGGTGGGGAGACACGGATAATAGATACACTACGGTTTCACCACGGGCACCGGCCTCCCCTTCAACACATCTTGGAATAAGTAACAGCACCTGGCTGGTGTCCAAGCCCTCCCCACCCCTTACTTCCGGCCTGCTGCCCCACCTCGGGGCTGCCCATCACTCTTACCACAGGCGAGGTCTCACACACAATCTAGGCTTGCCTCTACCTACTCTAAGTCCTCTTGCCTGTAGCTTCTTAGGAGTGCCGGAGGGTGCCACCATACCTGCTCTTACATTTTTTAAAATGGGTTTTTTTTGCATTTAAAATCTTTTACTGCACATGCAGTTTGTGTGTACAGGTGTGCATTTGCATGCAAAGGTGTGTGTGTGTGTGTGCGTGTGTGTGTGTGTGTGTGTGTGTGAATATGAGTCAGCCATGGGCATGAATGTCCTTGGGAGTTAGTTTCTAAATCACGGTTTCTCCCTGGGACCTGGGGCTTGCTGACTAGGCTAGGTTGGTTGGTCCCCATGGATAATTGTGTCTTTATCTGCCTAGTGCTGGGATTCACCACCAGGCAGCCTTTTATGTGGTTTCTGGAATCGAATTTAGACTGTCACACCTGTGTAGCAAGTTCTTAATGAACTGAGCCATCTTCCCAGCCCTTGTGATTGAAACCTTCTGTTTGAATCTCGATTCAAAAGAAGAAAGCATTGGAGAGTTTTTCTGCCCATCAGAAGCTCCCCATTAGTGAGTTCCCTGTGGGCCCTGAATTGTTCCTGAGGCAACCACAGACTCTCTTCCTCTTCTCACAGAGGTGTGACCCCTGGACATCCTGGAGCTCCTACAAATAGTGTTTATCTTCTTCCAACTTTGTAACAGAAGATGTCCTGTCTGGAAAGAAGACAGAGCCACAAAGCCTCTGTGTCTCTAGGACCTCGGCTCTCACCATCTGCCTAGTGCAACGAGTATAGGACACATCTGAATTGTTCAAAACTGCTAAGAGTTCTAAAACCCATCTTTGTGCCCACACATGGTCTGGATGAAACTCAGATACAGTGGGAGCTAGGTAGGTGGCCTTCTGCATGCCACTGACTTTGAGAGGTCTGCCACTAAGATATCCCAAGTTCCCTGGTCTACAATGGCAACACACTCTATAACTTTGGTCCTTCAGACTAGTGACATCCTGGCTGGATTAAAGACGTGGGGGACACACAGCTTGGGAATTAGCAGAGAGGTACTCTGAGTGTGGGAGACAAGCACAGACCCAGAGGCCAGAATGAAAGGTAACTGAGAGGTGGGAGGAGGCACTTCAAGCGCTTCTGATTGGCAGAGGAACAAGACCCTCACCAACCAGACCTCTTACAAATGAACGGAAATAGCTCTCCGTGGAAAAGCAGACACAGTTCTGAATAGGCCATTCCTGGAGGAGCAGAAATAGCGCGGAACATCTGAAGAGCCTCTGGAACAGGAGATTTGTGACACAACAAAACCCTGAGACACAGAGTTCTTTTGGCCAGTGACATGGGCCCAAAAGTCCCCCTTTGACAGCACCCAGGACTATCAAGTGTGTGAGCAGTAGGGCCTGTGCGCACAGCTATAGAATGGCTGGCACTGTGTGTCTTCCCGGGTCTGGCACTACAGGCAAGCCTTGCACCCACCAGGAAATGTCTTGGACTCTCCGGCCACCTTTATAGCTCCCACCTAAGATCCCGCAAAATGGCGCCTCCTTCTCAGAGGGGAGAGTTAAGGACAAGGTGAGTGCAAGCATGCCTCCTACCAGCTGAGCCCTCTCTGGGAGCCCCCACCCACACCCTTAGGACCCAAATCTTCCTTCTGTGCACATTGTCCCCGGCACAATTGTGTGCATCCCACCCCCTCTTAGCAGCAATGTGGGGAGACAGACCCCCGCGACCTGCTACCATAGCTTGCCAAGGGTACAGGAGTAGACCTGGCCCCAGGGCCTCTACACACTGTAGAGCCTTCAAGCGATGCTGTAGTAGGTGACCCTGGAATTGGGGATCATCTGAACTCTCCAGCCTGTTGTTGGCTCCAGATGCTAAATTTGGGGTGGTGCTAAGAAAGGGAAAGGGCTCTGTCTCTAAGGGAGGATTAGGCCCTATGTGGTCATGGCCTGACCTCGTTCTAACTGAGACTCACTGCCAGAGAAAGTGAGCAAGCCCAAGGCACATACTGCTCTCTTCAGGAGCTGAAGGCCCTTTTATGATGAGCCTGACTTTTGGGTCTCTGAGAGGGCTCAGCCAGAGGAAGACCTGTTGCTGGCCAGTCAGTAGAGCATCATGGGAGGTGGCCCTTTGAATTGTGCAAGGGATGGACCAAGGCCGATAAGGATGGGGCAGTCTCTGTCAAGGTAGCCTGCCCTGTCCCTCCTCCTCAGTCACTGACTTCTTCGTTACTTTTAAAGGAAGCAGGCAGGGCAGAAGGGGATGGGTAGAGGGAAAGAAAATGGTTCAAGGCTGTGGCAGACATCTGCGGAGTGACCAGCAGGACCCATCTCCCCGGCAGCCCGCCCGGCCCCTGCTTCCCTCCACAGCCCTTCCTTAGATGCAGAGGCCAGGACTGCCCCGAGTTCCCTGCCCTCCCCACTGAAGAGGAGCGAGGGAATGGGGGAAGGTCTGTCCTTTGGGTCTGGGGTTCATTCAGCCCTCTGGGCTCTAGTTCTGGGCTGTGGGAAATGACACTGTTAGTTTCCCAGAGAGGAGAAAGGATGCCTGACTAACTCTGAAGATCAGAAAACTAGACAGCTTCCTCCTCCTCCTCCTTCCTTTGCTAGTGGAAAAGCACCCCAACAGTATTAAGGGCAAACTTGTATTAAAGGTTTATCTGAAATTTCCAGTTAGACAGGAAACCACTTATTTGATCAACCTTTCGATGCTGTGGCAAGGGCAGGCAAGTGCACACAGAGATGATGACGGCCTTTGGTGTTTGCCAGTCTTTCCCTTTCTTGGGTACAAGAGTCAGGACCTAGTCTAAAAGAGCTGGCACCTGTGTACTCAACAGCTCTTCTTGGGCGGTGATCACCTGAATCTGAGCTTCTGCCCTTAGGGACAGTGCTGTTCAGTCCTCTAAAGTAGAGGTGGTCTGGGGTGCCTGGTAATGAGATCCCCGTCAGGGAAGGTATGGGAGCCCTTGCATGCAGCAAGAGTGTTGGCTATGGTAAAGAGCCTGGCAGTAGGAGAGGAAGTGATAAACCCCCAGTTTACCAGGGTCCAATAGGAAGTTGGAGGGACAGCTGGAGCAGAGCCTGAGGGCTAAGCAGTTGGCCATAACCTAGAGATGCATAGGCAGAGAGGTGCCCGGGCCAGGGTAATGGAGGTGAGATGCGGATAACCCGTATGAAGCATCTGTGCCCACTCTAACAGCTTCAAACCAGCATGGGTTGTCTATGGATGCTGGGGATCTAGGCAGAGCTGAAGGTGCCTCTCGGGTCCCCAGGCCTAATGTACCCTGTATAAGGTCAGCCTCAGGCCCTGGGCAACCTGGATCTCATATTCCCGGTGCTGGCCACTGCCCTGTGAGCTGGGACGGAGCCTATGAAGTGTAGCTGCGGCCCAGCCAGGGGCTCTGTGGCCCCCTCTCTGTAGCTGCTGTCCGGCTGGCTGGCCACACATGCTTTACGTTAAGGTTGCGGAGTATGTTTTCCACGCAGTCGGGCACAGGGTGGGGAGGGGCGGGGCACTCTGGCTGTGCAGGGTCCTGGCGGGCTAGCTGATACAGGGACAGGGTGCCAAGGGTGTGGGCTCTGGAGAGAGGCTCTGAAACTGAGGAGAAGAAAGGAGGCCCGGGCGACAGAGAGATCAGGGAGGCCAGGGCCGCTTTCCAGGGAGCTGGACCGTGACGAGTACAAGGGTACCACCTTCAGGGCTCTGCCAATGCTCTGCCAATGCCCAGCCAGGGTCACCAGCAATGGTGGGGTGGCTAGGGGTCTCAGGCTTTGGTCTGCTTGGCCTGGCCCTGCGACTTTAGAAGTTTCTGGCCTTTGCCTGTCTTCAGGGTTGACTGTCCCTGATGGGCCTCCACACGCTGAGACTTCGTACGTACTGGGGGGATGGCCTGGTTTCGGATGTGTGTGGAGAATTCACTGAAATTTCAACATGGCTCCCAGAATGCTGGCCTCAGTCAGGCTGCGGGTCCCACTCCCATCCCGGCGTCCTGCACCCCAACTTTCAGAGCTGTTTCCCAGGCAACACTTCAGCCCAACTCTGTCTAAACTGCTCACTCTGTTTTCTACCCGGGAGACTTTGTCCTCTACCCCAGGAAGATCTCGCCTCCAGCTCCAACCTCGGTGTTCTGGCTGGAGCCAGTGCCTCAGAGCTGGTGACCAGTGAGGTGTTGGAGCTGAGGGTGTCCATCACCCCTCACTTCACGCCTCACTGGGTAGGCGGGGTCCAGAGGAGCTGTTGAATCAATTGTCACACACCAGGTCACTTGGGAAGCTACCTCCAACTTGAGCAACGTTGCTGCTGCTACGGCCCTCATGGCTCTGGTCCCTGGTACCTCCATGTACTTCCTAGGGGACAGAATATGCTGCTGAGACTCTGTTGGGCTAGAGGGTGGCTCTAGGGATGTAGGTGGTTAGCGAAGGAAAGCTCATTCGGAGCTGGTTATGAAGGGTGAATAGGAATCTGCAGGTGGAGGGTGTGGTGCTTGGATGAACACATTCATCCCTATAGACCTGGAGTAAGTACATCACAACCCAGTGTCAAAATTCTTCCTGAGAGCTGTTTTGGGTATCCTGGGAACCGAAAATAGCTTGACGTTTTTGAAGGATTATACCTAAGAAAGTAGAGAAGACTCCACCGTCAGAACCTTCGCTGAGGGTCTAGCAGGGCCGTTTCTACCAGGGACAACTTGTACACAGGGGATGATGCTTCATCGGGCTCTGGTCATACAAAGTGGGGAACTCCAGTTGTCCAGCTTGTGAACGCTACGGTGTGACCCCAGCCCCTCTCCCAAGAAGGCAGGATGAAATCATTGTTGTCTCCGGGCTGCACAGACCCACCTCTTCCAGCCAGATCCGTGACTCTTAGGCCTGGGAGGGAGAGGACTCCCACACTCATCTGTGAATTAGGCGTATTTTCCACCGGCTGGCTGGGTCTGCAGGGACCCAGAGGGGAGACGTTCCAAGCGTTGTAATGTTTCAGCTCTAATGAGCTGGAATTCTGGTGGTTACTTCTAATCCCCACTGTGTTTACCCCAATCAGCGATCGAACGTTGGCCGGGATAGCTGTCATTCCTTCTGTGATTAGTGCTCTGGCAGGCCAGCTTGTTTTCCAGGAAAGGCCCCTCATCCCCATTTCTGCACAGGCTCAAGGCATTAAGACATCTTCTGAGGCTGAGGCCAGAGGCGCCAGGCTCTGAACACAATGCACAGTGGTGGGCTTCTTAGGGCACTGGGCTTCGTAGGAAGTTTGGGGGCTCAGCACCCACTCCTGACGAGGCCTGTTGGGTGACTGGGGACTTTCAAAGCCACAGCCTTTTCTCCGTTTTGTTCTAGGCTCCCCAGAAACACGGCTGGGAGACCACGTTTGAATGAAGCTGTTGTTTGGAAGATGACCCTAGTAAACACTACAGGGAGGGTGAATTTCCAAGCAAGTCACCTGGGGCTCAGTCTCTGAGGTACTTAGAAGTCACTGTGATGTGAGAGCCACAGAGCTACCTTACACAGGCTGTGGGAGTGGGGAGCCAGCCATAGGCATGCCATCCTGGTATAGTGAGAGTAGCCATTTAAAGCCTCAAAGAAAGTTGTCTTTGCCTTCAAGTCAAGAGGTGTGGTCGCTGCATATGGAGACTGTTGGCGTGTCTACATGGCTAGGGCCAGAGCCTGTGGCATTCAGTATTGTGCCTAACCCTGTTCCCTCTTCTCCTGCCCAGTGTCCGGACTGCTGTTGTCACAGACATGATCTTCTGTTGTTCCCGTTTAAAAAGCCAGTGTGGCCCAGTGTCATGAGCAGCTGTAACCCCAACCCTGTCACCTTCCTTAGTGCCTGCTCAGTGGCAGAGTGGGGAAAGATGCCAGGGTTCCTGCAGAGCTGGGGACACCTCTTGGTACAGCTTCACCAGCTCCGAGTCATGTCAAGGCTATGCTGGCTTCTCTGTCACTCACAAGCCTGATAGCCCAACCCGGTTACCCAAGCAGACCCTTGACCCGTGCCTGATGTGTAGCAGGGTCAGTGGCATGATGCATACTTTCATTTTTTTTTTTTCAAAGCCTGCTGCTCCCTAGCCCTGGATGGTATTGTTTGTCTGCCTGGGGATGGCTATCTGGAGCAGTAATAATGGTGGTGGTTGTGGTGGTGGTGGTGGTAGCGAAGGGGCTGGGGGGTTATGAGAGGGTGCAGAGACCTGGGTGGAGGTATAGTCGATCCACAGGGTAGGAGTTCAGGAAAGCCTGAGGCTGCCCTCTGCACCATGGCATGGCTCTACCCACAGTTCTTGGAACCCTTGGGAGCATGGGCATGTGGGAAGGCAGGCCATGGGAGCCACTCAACCCTGGCCACAGGCTCGCAGCTCAGAGCTTACACATCTGCTTGGGAAGTGTTTCCTTTTTACGAGCAAGTTCCAACTTGTTAAATTTTACAGCAGCAGGAAACTTGTAACCTCACTTAGAAGTTACAAGGGCCTGGGGTGCACACACCCTGTAAAGCCCAGTGGCCCGTGGGAATCTTCTTAGAGACAAGCCCAGACACCTCTTCCAGCACACAGGCTGGAAGATACTGAGGCTCCAGGATGACGAGCCTTGGGTGCCTGGAGAGTCCATCAGAATGGCAGTGTGGCGCCAGGATCCCCTGCAGAGCCCCTGGTAGGCTTTCTCTGTGTCTGGAACCATCCCTGGCTTCCGGGAACCAGGAAAAGGCACATCCTCCGCACTGAGCCTGAGTAGCAGCAGGACCCTCTGAAGTGTGTCAACAACCCCAGTGCCCAGATTCTTTGATCACCAAGTGCTAAGGCAAAGGTCCTCTGCATATGGAGCTAAGCTAAAGAGTTTAATGGTGGGAAAGCAGTGAAGGGCAGGGCTGGATGGCTTGCTGGTCCCAGCATGAAGATAAACTCCTTATAAGGGAAAGAACTAAGACAGTCCCAGACACAGAACCAGAAGCAGAGGGACAAGGCTATGTCCCAAGGAAGGTGGGCAGCCTAGCAGCTGGGGAGGGTGGCCTTCCTCCTGTGGAGCCTCCGTAGGGAGAATTCCCACAGGCGCTCTTGCTCTGGCCCCGGGGGGGGGGGGACCATTTTAGAGCCCAACTTCCAGAGTTGGGAGAGAAATTCACACGGTCACAGCACACTGACAGTAAGTTCATGGCAACGCATTCCAGTTTCCAGAAGGGACAGACCCACTAGCTCTCTAGACCAAGTGTTCATGTTTCACTCGGCAGTCAGAACCGAGACCCAAGTCCATAGAATGGTGGTGTGACTGACAGACTAGGGCAGGGACACGTGCTTCAGTCACAAAGTCACAAAGGTGGGACACTCAAGAGTGTCACTGCTCTTGTGAAAGACTTCAGAGAGTCTCCTCCCTTCTGTCACATGAGGAGATGACCATGAGCCAGGAGACGAACCCTCAGCAGACATGGACTCACCTGTTACCTTGACCCTGAACTTGCCCATACTGTAACTGTGATGAATAATTACTATTGTTTACAAACCATGGTCTGTGGCATGTTAGTAATAGCAGGCTGGATTGACTGGTACAGAATTGACCCAGACGCAGGGTGCCACCATAACACATGCTAAGAGTGTGACGGCCAATAAGAAGCAGAAGCTGGGAAGGGCTTGACCAGGCTTTGTCATGAATGTAAGGTGACCGGTGACCAGTACAGGCTCAGGAAAGGAGAGGTGTTGAAAGGGAGTCTCTGTGTGCTTGGGCCATCTGAGAGAGGATGCTCGTGAAGATTATGATGACAAAGACCGCTCTGATACCTCGGAGCCTTGCGGTACAATGGCAAAGCTAAACTTGGCTTAGCTGGAACTGCGTTCTATGGAGGACTGACCTCAGGCACTTAGCTAATTCTCCAAGCACTGAAGGTGAAGCTTGGTTCTTCCTTGCAGTGTACTGAAGGCTGGCAGAGGTGAGAAAGGACTCAAAGTAGAATTGCTAAGCAGCATGGAACGAGAAGCTAACAGCCAAAATGGTTTTAACTAACTGTAGGTCAGAGGTCTGCGGTCGACGTCGGGTAGCTTTCCTCCTCAGGTACCATGTGTCTTGCTATTTTGGGACACTGCAGCTGTACACTGTATTTAATTAAACCACCACAGTTCCCCGTGATAGTGTGAGAGCTCCCCCATGTTTACCAATGCGCAAACATAGACCCAGAGAACCCAGGAAACTGCCCCTGGGTAGTTTGGATTGAGAGGGGGCAGAGCCTGGATTTGAACCCAGGTCTTTGCTGCCTCTTTGTCACAGTGAGAAGAGCTAGGGACTGGGAGCTTCAGTATGAATGACAGCTGACTGGAGCTGGCAAGGGACCAGAGCCAGCACTCACATCTTGCTCCTTAACCTGAACCGAGGTCCTCAGAGCCAAGCACAGAGCTAATGACATCTGGAAATTCTAAGGGTGTTTTTTTTAAACACGTTTTCCTTTTAATAACTGTCTAAAAATATTTTACCAGCTGTAAAGAAAAGGCCGCTTTGCTGTGGTTCCTCGAGCCCCGTCCACACAGAGGATTATGGTCACTATGAGGACATGGATCTATTTTGGGGAGTCTTTGATAAGTTTGTTTTTTACAAAAGTGTTGGGGGGAGGGAACAGCTAAAGCAGAAACTTCTGATTCCAGCCAGAAAGGAGTGGGGCCCTCTCCACAGCCTGTTTGACAATAGGAAAGCCCTTGCCTGGGAATATCCTGACAGCCAGGATGCCCAGGGCCCTCCAGGGCAGAATCCTAGAACAGAGGCGTAGAGTTTTCCTTTGTCTCCTAAGCCCACAGTGTTGGGGACCACAAAGCTCCCTCCCTACACCCCACAGGTAGGGATAAAAGCTGCTCCCTCCCCCAGCAGCAGGTATGGTACTGCAAGGCCGACTTTCTCATGCCGGGCCTGGGCCCTCTGGGATGATGCTGGCTTGGTGGGAAGCAGCTGCTCTCTGAACATCACATACCCAGGACCAGAGAGGTACAGGGAGGCACCTGGGTAGTGCAGCTGGAGTCCCGCCTCATCCCACTGGGGACTGGTGGGGCCTGACAGGGAATCACTCACACTTTTCCCAGCAGGGGACAGGCCATACAAGTTAGGACTTTGCTTTGGCAGGGCTGAGGGGGGACTGCCCCTCCCCTTTATCCTTTGACTGTGAGCCAGGGAGCAGTTTTAGCTAGAACTAAAGGAGGAAGCCCACCCCAACTCCAGCCTGCGCAGCCCACCCCAACTCCAGCCTGCGCAGCCCACCCCAACTCCAGCCTGCGCAGCGCACCCCAACTCCAGCCTGCGCAGCGCACCCCAACTCCAGCCTGCGCAGCCCACCCCAACTCCAGCCTGCGCAGCCCACCCCAACTCCAGCCTGCGCAGCGCACCTTAGGCAGAGTGGCTGCTGTTAAATGGCGAGATTAAATGGAACCCAGATCTCCATTACCAAATCCCACAAATATCCCAGATACAATAAAAACTCACTCATCAGACCAAGAGCCAGGCAATCACAAGGCGCCTGAGAAACAGCAGTCAGTGGATGCCAGCACCAGGGTGAATCAGATGTTGGAATAATCTGACAGGGATTACAAAACAGCCATCATAAGAATCTTGCACGGCAATCATGAACACGATCAAAAGTGAGCAAAGAAAAAAGAAAAGCAAGGAAAGAAACCCAACCAGAAAACCTCAGCAAAGAAATAGTAGGCATTTAAGAAAATGCCAAAGGGACATCTTAGAACTAAAATAATACAAGAAGTGGGGTCTGAAAGCTTTGCTCTGTGGTCTCAGTGGAAGAGGGAAGACCCCCGAGGAGAGAATAATAAACTCCAAGCAGGTCAATAGAGTTCAGAGTCAAAGCAACCTGCAAGGAAGGCACAGACTGAAGATGCACAGACACCCAGAAATCAGTGAGATGATAGCACAGGGCCAAATGCAGATGCTCTTCGAGTCACAGAAGAGAAGGGACTGATGTAGAATTTGAAGGAATAACAACAGAAAAATCTCCCGAATTCATGAAAAAAACATCACAAACCGATAGATCCAAGAAGCTGACAGAAAGCCAACAGAATAAAGTCAAAGAAACGTATGCCAGGGACTCACCAAATGCCTGAGGTCTGCGTTGGAAGACACCTCCTCCTCAGGGGAAGAGTGAGTTTGAGAAGAGGGTCTCATTCTGTAGCCCAGGCAGACCTGAAAATCACTATATAGGTAGCTCAGACTGGCCTCAGATTTGTGACAGTCCACCTGCCTTAGGCTGGCAGGTGCTGACATTACAGGCGAGAGCTACCACATCGGGCTCAAAGGAGTATCCCTGAAAGAAGTCCATGGTGGAGGGGGAAAGGGGGGGGAAAGAATGCACATTTCAGGGTACGCCAACCAAAAGACAACAGGTTCTCTTCTGAAGCTAGGATACTGGGGAGACACAGCAGGCACAGGTCAGGCCACACTCTGAAAGGCGGGAAGAAAGAAAAGAAAAACACATAACTGTTAACTCAAGTTTGTATCGAGAAAAACATACCCTTCAGGAGTAAAGGGGGAACACGTTTTAGTCACAAAATAATCTCAAAAGGGGGCCAGGGAGAACCTTCAGTGAGTATTTGTACTCAAGGCGCAAGCTTGTCAACCTGGATGCTCCAGAACTTGGTGTAGAGGGCAGTCTATGATCTCAGCACTCCTGCAGTGAGTGGAGGCAGGAGGATGGCCCAGAAACTCACTGACTGGCTAACCCGGCATTTGAAGCATGGCACAGATAAGAGAGAGCTTGCTTCAGCAAGAGAAGCGACTTTCCTGGAGCTGTGCTTACAAACAATTAGTTAAAAATTAAAACAACAACAACAAAAAAAAAACCTCACCATTTAGTGACGTCAAGTCATCGTGTCCATGGGTAGGAGGAAGTTTACTAGCGCTCATCGGTATGGTGAGTACACTTTCAATCAAATTACCCCAAAGCGATTTTGTTGATGTCTACAGATGTTTTAGAGTCTAAAAGGAAAAGCCAAAGACCTACAACAGGAAGAATGACACTGATGAAGGCAACCAGAGGATGAACCCACGCTACCCAATTTCAGGGTGCAGAGACAGAGCCTAAGGAACACATGGCAGAGAGGAGACTTGTAGGTCTGAGAAATGGGGGACGAGTAGAGCGGGGCCCAGCAGATGAGCCAAGTGGCCTCTTAGAGCAGAGCAAAGCAACCAAATGGTAGAAAAGCAGCTCCTCAGAATTAGTGCGAAAATGACTGAATATCCATATGCAAGGCCAAATGGGTGGTTCAAGACACCAGCTTTACATCTCCCGCAAAGACTAACTCAAAATGGACCAAAATCCTAAAGGGAAATGTGAGGTCCCCTGAAACATCCCGAATAAATTAACAAACAAACAAAACAGAAAACAAACCAACCAAAACAGAACAGGAGAGACTTCCGCTTGACTTTAGATTTGCTATTGAGTTTTCGTATATAATCCACACAGAATGATCCAGGAAAACAGGATAATTGCAAGACACTAACATTAAAAAAATCTTCTGGAGCCAGGGAGGTGGCTTGGTGGGTAAAATGCTTGCTGTACCTGAGTTTGATCCTCAGTACCTACATGAAAAGGTCAGGAGTGTTAGTGTTCACGTGTAACCCCAGAGCTGGGGAGGTAGAGACAGGAGGCTCTCTGAGACTTAGCACCTACTTAGCCTACTCAGCGATTTCTGGGTTCAACGAGAGACCCTGTGGATGGCTCCTGAGGAACAACTCTCAACATTAACCTCTGTCCTCTAAAACCACACGCACACATACACACACATGTGTACCTGTGTGTGCCCATGTGAACATGTGCAAACACAGAAAAATTGAAATCTGTTCTTTCAAAGATTTTGCTAGAAGAATGAAAAGGGGATAAAATATCCATGTGACATGTGTGTGCGTGCTAATTGGCTTGTATCTATGTGACATATGTGTACTAACCAGCTTCTTTTCGTGTGACACGTGTGCTAATTAGCCCCTATTTGTGTGACACATGTGTACTAACCAGCCCCTCTCCCTGTGGCACAAGTGTGCTAATCAGCTTGCTTCCATGAGACACAGGTGTGTTAATCGGCTCGGGTCCAAAATAAACAAAGAATTCTTACCACTCAACAAAAGGAACATAAGCCACCTGATTAAAAACTCAGGCAGAAGCCTAAATAAATCCCTCATCAAAGGAGATACCAGTATAGAAAAAAAAAGTGTTCAGAAGGCGAACAGCGGCATCTGTGTCAACGGGGACTCACAACCATAACACCACTGAGATAGAGATGTGTACCGAGGCTGGCCAGGGGCCAGTGCCAGGTGCTGGCAGGGATGGGCCGACAGGAACACTCGCTCGTGGCTGGTCATAATGCAAACTGGCACAGCCTCTGTGGAAGGCAGTCTGGCAGTTTCTTACAAAGCTAAATATAATCTTAGCATATGATCCATCAGTCATGCTCCTCAGTGTTTACCCAACTGAGCTGAAAACTTATGGCCACCCAGAAAACCTGCATATGAATGTTTATAGCAGCTTTGCTCATAGTTGTACAAAACTGGGGGCAAGCGAGATGCCCTCGTAGGAAACGGGGAAATGAGCTGCAGTTCATCCGCTTGGTGGAATAGTATTCAGCGATCAAAAGAAACGGCGCACCAAGTCACAGGAAAGATACCGGTGAACTGCAGACACCCATGGCTAAACAGAAGAAAAAAAATCTTGCAAGCGCAGTGCTAAGTGAAAGAAACCACTTGGGAAGGGCCACGTGCCATTAAGGTTCCGGCTCGATGGAGTCCTGGGACAGGATGAACAGCTTGATGTCTTTGGGGAGCTGGGGAGACATTTGTATAGATGAAGCGCAGAGGATAATTCAGATCCAGAAAGTATGTTATGTCATATTCTAATGCTAGGTACATGGTACAAACCCATAAACGCGTGCGGTAAAAACATAGGACTTCATAGCCTTAATTTAATATTCATACCCAAGATGGAAGACCGTGACGATGACTTAAATAAATCACAAATGTAGGTGGCAGCCTCTCTGACGTGGAAGAGAGCTGACTGAATCCCGAGCAAAGGGAAAAGTAAGTACCCAGAACTGCACATGAGCGCTGTATTGTTAGCTGATGATGTTGCTTCCCAGGGTAGTGCAGGTTAGCAATTATGAAGGCCCTCCAGGGGTTAGGACGATGGCTCAGCGACCAAGGCACTTGTCATGCAAGTGTGAGGACCTGGGCTTGAATCTGCAGAACCCATGTACATCTGGATACAGCAGTGCATATCTATAATCCCAGTTTTTATAGCTGGATGAGTGTACAGGCAAAGGAAGGTCACTGTCAGCCTGATGTGCACAGTGGTGAATAGAAACAGACCCTTTCTCAAGCAAGGCATCAGGTGAGGACAGACGCCCAGATTTCCCTTTGATCCCTATGCGTGTTCTGCAGAATTTACGTATTCACTCACACATTTGAATATACACCCCCACCCTCTACAGGCAGATGGGGGTGAACAATCATGTAAATAGATGGCCAATGGTGAGAATCAAGCTCTTCTTTGTCATTGCAAGGAGTTCGTCTAAAACAATTTGGGTGGAGCCGGAGAGATGGCTCAGTGGTTAAAAACACTGGCTGCTCTTCCAGTGGACCTAGATTCAATTTCCAGAACCTACATGGCAGCTCACAACCATCTGTTAACCTCAGTTCCAGGGATCCAATGACCTCTTCTGACCTCCGTGATCACAAGACACACAACTGGTATACAGACATACATGTAGGCAAGCACCCACACACATAAAATAAAAATATATTTTTAAAAATTAAAAAGAAAAAATCCTCTCCAAGTTGCAATGGATTACAATGGAAGCTTCTGCATGACTGCATGCTTAGCATAATATAAAGACAAATGGCTACAGATAAATATTTATAGATGAATATGTGTTGGTAGACACATATATATATCTGTTACTGTGTCAAAATGCCTGAGATAAACCGCATTGGTTAGTGTTGTGTCAACTTGGCAAAAGTCAGGGTCCCCAGTGAAAAGGAAACCTCACCTCAGAGAATATCCCCATCAGGCTGGCCTGTAGGTAAAACTGTAGGGCATTTTCTTAATTGATGTTTGAGAGTAGAAGGGCCCAGACCGCTGCTGGGCAGACCATCCTGAGTGCTATGAGAAAGCAGGGTTAGCAAGCCATGGGGACCAAGCCAGGCAGGAGCATGCCTCCATAGCCACTGCCATGTTCCTGCTCAGCTTGCCTTCCTGACCCCCTTCCATGAGACTGTGATATGGAAGTGTAAGCAGAACAAACCCTTTCCCTGCATCTTGCTTTTGGTCATGCTGTCTTAACACAGCAAATAAAAGCTTAACTAAGACAGACTCTGAGTGATGGGGTAGGGCATAAGGTACTGAGTGATTAGCAAGGCTATTCAGATTGTGATCAGAAGCAGAGAGAGAGCAAGCCCAGGAAGCCAGGGGCAAGGTGTCTTCAAAGATACTCACTCCCCTGGTGACCTCCTTCCTCCATTTCCTATAAGCAATTTGGCCATGAGCACCTGCCCGGAGTTAACATGTTGAAGGGAAAGCTCTCCCAATACAATTACCTCTCAATAGTGCCTTCATTTGGAAACCCAGCTTTCAACACATGAGCCCTTTGAGAGGGGACATTATTATCTGCACAGGAACCCAAGGATCGATATAAGCAGAAGGGCTCCCACAAGTATGGACATTCTAGAAGCATGAGCATGTCTCACACTTGGGTTTTGGCTTCTAACATTGAGTGCAAGAGGTGGAAAGACTTACTTTTCCATTGCCTTGACAAACTATTAATATTAGATCAAGACAACTGATAAAACGAAGCATCACTTTGGTTCCAGAGAGTTAGCGTGTAGCCATCATGGTTTGGAGCATGTTAGCAGGCAGGCCGGCACGGTGCTAGAGGATTAGCTGAGAGCTTACTTCCTGATGTACAGGCAGGAGGCAGAGAGAGCTAAATGCAAATGTCTAGGCTTTTGAAACCTCAACCCCGACCCCACAGTAATACAGGGCCACACCTTCTAGTCCTTCCTGAATAGTTTCACCGACTGCGGACCAAGCATTCAAACATTAGCCCGTGGGTTCCGTCTCATTCAAGCCACCGCATTCTACTCCTTGCCCCCATGAGCTTGTGGCCATATTATGATGCAAAATACATTCAGTTCAACTTCCAAAGTCCCCATAGTCTTTCACCGTCTCAGCAAAGTCCCATGAATCATCTAAGACTTAATTGTAACCCCATGGAAAAAGCAAAAGCAAAAAGCAAATTACATACTTCTAACATATACTGACACAGAAATAGACTTACCTAAGACTTGGGAAGAAACATCTTTGAAGAGGGGACGGAGAGATTGTAAGAGCCACAGGACCGGGGAATCTGCTGAGATTGTGTCTCCCAGAAATGACAGGGAGGCATCTCACCTATGATACTGCAACAGTATGGCTGCCTAACTACAGAAAAAGGACATCAGTAAATATGCTAGCATGGAAGGGTGAAATCTCATGGGGCCCCACCCCTAAATAAAGAACTGTAGGTAACTGAGGGATGCTGAGAGCAGACATGGTCTTCCCTAGGCGTGAGCCTCCCAATTAGTTATCCAATACTTAGTAGTCAGCCCTGAAACCATGTACCTACAAGGGACACCAAACCAACTCAGCAGGCTGTATTTGTATGAATGTGGCAACAGTTAGAGACAAAGCCCATGAATTTGAAAGTGGGAAAGGAGGAAAGAGAAAAGGGAAGGAATGAAACTATATTTTAATTAAAAAAGATCTTAAAAGCAAAAGGTGAACAGAGTATCCTAGCTTCCTTTCCATCCCCTGAATACTCGGAAGAGAAACAGCTGGGGAGTGGGGTGGAGGGTGGGGGTGGGAGGGGAGTTGCTTGGGCTGACAGTTGTAGTTACAGTTCACCATAGTGGAGAGGCCAAGGACAGAGGACTGAGTGCCGCACAAGGCACGTCACAACCGCAGTCAAGAGCGGAGAGAGGAGGAACATGCGCATACATCCATGGGCTCAACTCACATTCTCTACGGTGTAGTCTCCACCCGAACCCAGGAAATGGTGCTGCACAGTGTGGGCTGGGTCTTCCCACATCAACGAATGGATTCACAATTCCCCCAAGCCACGCCCACAGGCTAACCCGACACGGACGATTCCACACAGAGACTCTCCCTAGATGAGTCTAGATTGTGCAAACTGACAAAACCAACAGTCTTGCTGAGAAACCATCATAAGCAAAAGTAGTTTTAGGACACAGGACCGGGATTCAAAGGGAATTCGTAAAAGGGAAAGGACACGGGGGGGGGGGGGAGCGTGAAAGCCCACTTTAAAGGAAAGAAAACAGAGCAGTGGACCTGAGTTGACAGCACATGTCACACGGCTTCACTTGTTTGGACCAATGCAGCACGCTAATGTGGGCCGTTAAAACAAGAGAGCCACGGAGTGCTGAGGGCCACTAAGGTGGCTGAGGGGTTAAAGGTGCAAGCCAACAACCTGAGTTCCAGCCCCAGAACCCAAGTAAAGGTAGAAGGAGAGGAATGACCTCACAGAGTTGTCCTCTGACCTCCACATGGAGTCAGTGGCACACACATTAAGAATTGATTTAAAATTTAATTAAAAAATTAAGTATCAACTTTTTTTTTATTCATTTTAAATGCCAACCACATTTCCCCCTCCCTCCCCTCCTCCTCCCAACCTGTCCCCATCCACTCCTCAGAATACTCTGTTTCTTAAAATATTTTTTAAGTACATTAAGAACTTCTTTGGGAACTAGTCATTGATATAAATGTACCAGTCTGGATGGGTCTCAAGAGCGGTGTGCTGATGGGAGCTGTCATTCTGTAAATACGTTTCTCTTATTGGTTAATGAATAAAGCACTGTTGGCCAATAGGAAAGCAAGATAGGTGGGACTGGGAGACAAGGAAGAGAGAGGAAGAAGTAGGGAGGAGATTCAAGATGGAGGACGGAGAGAACGCCAGCCCCTCTCCTTGGTAAGATGAGACCAAGTGGAAATACTTAGAATAATAGAAATGGGTTAATCATTAAGACAGAGCTAGCCAATAAGAAACATTAGAGACGGGCCACCAGCTTTATATCTAATACAGTGTCTCTGTGTGTGTTATTTGGGGCTGGCGTGGCCGTGGGACCAGACCAGCTACAGGGAAAAACCTTAACTCGTAACAGTGTGCTGTCTGTGACGAGTCACTCTCAGGACACCACACATCTAATGCCATCTAATTCTCATTAGACGGTGTTCTCCTTTGCTCGAGGTGGGACCTAGGACCGTGAGCATACGCTGCTAAGCCAATCACCTGGCCCTTCGAGATCGTTTTGCAATGCTAAAATTGTAGACATGGAAACAAACTAGTGTTTTCCAGGAGCCGGGAGTGAATGCTGTACGGGTCTGCTTACAATCACCTTTAAACATGTCTGGGACGTCGTTCCTTAGAAAGTGCAGATTCACACTAGGTACGGTGGCAAATGCTTTTAATAACAGCACTTGGGAGGCAGAGGCAAGCTGCCTCTGTGAGTTCGAGGCCAGCCTGGTTTACATAGTAAGTGCCAGGACAGCCAGAGCTACACAGAGAGACCCTGTCTCAAACAAACAAAGGGGGAAGACTGAGGTTCACGTGAAGGAGGTCTGTCCTTTCCCGCTTCTGCCACATGCAGCCCCGTAGAAGGTCATGGGTAGACACTGTGAGTCACAGAGCTAGAGTCATCCAGGGGGCAGTCTTGCTTCCTCGGGAACTACAGTTATTTTCTTCTAGGGGCCTTGCCTTCTGTGACTTATTTACTTCCCAGAAGGCCTTGCTTTTCAGCACCTGCCAAGACTACCCACCCCACCAAAAGGCCACACCTTCATCACATGACCCTCGGGAGACAGACCACTGCAAACAGGTGGTGAGATTGCCTGCTGAATGGGAGATAGCCGTGTGAACCCTTTGTGAAAGGCGGTTACACAAATCTGCACTCGGTCACATTGCCTCAAAGTTCCCGCAACACTAACAAATACCAGTGACAGCTAAGTAAAGTTTAAAGATTAGTTAATAGCCTCAACCTCCCCGTTTTCATGTTGTAGGAGAAGGGTCCCTGCTAGGGGGACAAGATTAAAGGTGTGTTTGATTCCAGGTTCTATTTTTTGCAGCTTCCAATCAGTCGAATTATTTTTTAAAGTACATTAAACATCTGCTTCCTGGGATTGGGATACAGCAGTGGGAGGGTGGGTGGCTAGCACGAAAAGCTTTGGGTTCAGTCCTCATCACAGAAAAAGAAAAAGTCTCCATATTCTTAAAACACTGAGTAGGCTATCATAAACTGCTTCCCATGACGTGGCTACACTGTGGCCAAAACGTAAAAAGAATCGTTTGAGTTGACATTTAAGAGGACACAAAATCAGTCTAAAACTGAAGAGAATATGACACTTCAAACCAGGAAGAGTCTGGTTGAGAGGGTCTAAATGGTTCCCCCTGGTTTTCTCCCCATGAGGATGCTCTGGTGAACTCAGAGCAACAGAGAACCATGGAGTGGAAGGGAGTGACCCCAGATCTATACAAAATGCCTCTTGGGATTGGCTTGCATCCAAGCTGGGGCAATTAAGGCTCTGCAGACATCAGCACCAGGAGACTGGACAGTCAGTCATAGCAGAGCCGGAATAAGTTGCTCAGCAAGGGGGATGTGGGATTTGAAGTCTTAATTCTGCAAATTGAGAGTTCAGACCTTAATTTCTACAAAACTGCCACTTCCCCAGTGCCAGAGAAGGGCCTGCTGTGCTGTAGGCGGAAGTCCCTCACCTGCTGGCTCTGTCTGTTCAGATGGGTCCTTTCGGAAGTTGCTGCCCTATAACCGAGAGAAAGGCCTTGCTTTAGGCATCAAGACCATATCTCAAAACTAAAGGAAAATGCTGTGAATTTGCCCTTTCAAAATCTCAAACCAAAGCTCCACAGGACCAAGGCAATTGCCACTAATTTAGCTGCCTCCTGGGGTGAAAATGGGTGAACAAACACTTGCCAGAGCAAGACAATCAAATCCAGGGCCTGTGTGGCACGTCACCCACAAGACCCATTGTGTGAGTGAGCTGAAGTCACCAGGGACTTCAGGAACTGAAAAATACAACCCAGGGGCTGGGGAGATAGCCGGCTCCTTTGGGAAGGTGCTTGCTACTTTGTAGCATGAGGATCTAATTCAATCCCTAGGACTTACATGCAACCAAGGACGAAAGGCATGGTGGCTGTCATCTGTCATCCCAGTGCTGGGATAGGACAGACAGTGAATGTGGTGTGCTCTCTGGCCAGACACATTGGCCTACTTGGTGACCTCCAGGCCAATAACAGACCTTGTCTTTAAAAATCAAGGAGGTGGTCCTCTGGCTTCCATATGCACATACACATGCATGCTTGCACACGTGTGTATCTGCACATACACACCACGTGCGTGCATGCACATGTGTGTGCACACACAAAACATGGCTCATAATTAAAATAAATCAAAAAGTTCAGAAGAACTTGATGTGGGCTTAAATTACTATACATACTTTTTTTTTTAACACTTAAAGTTATATCCACCATCGGTGGATAATTGATAGTAAATTGAAAATACCACAAGGTGGAAATGCAACATGCATTTAACCTGCCATTCGAGCCTGGCCACCGGCATGCTGTAGACTGTACAGTGTAGAGTGCCTGCTGTTTCCTGCCCATCCTCTTGAGAATGCCTCACGGCAAAATGATCTGAGTCAAAACCAGACAAGAGGCAGCTGCTGAATGGGCACGCACACTGTACCCAGCTGCAAGGCTGGAGGGTCAGAAGTTGGATCACTGAATCGCAGACATCTGTGTATATGCTCCCTCCATAGCAAGCAAAAAGAGCCAGGAAAGAAATGAACACACACACACACACACACACTCTCTCTAAAGGGAAACATAGAGCTGGATAATTCATTACCTGAAATGATTTGTCCCTGTCATAAAATTGAACTCAGAATGAGCCATAGTGCCTGGGGCTGTAGCTCAGTAATGCTAGGTTGGGTAGCATGCACAAGACCCTGAGTTCAATTCCCAGGACTGGAGAGAAAATAGGCCAGGATCAAAGACTTAAGTGTAAAATGAAGAACTTATGAAAACTCCCAAGTGTAGCACTGGAGGAAATCTCCATAACCTCGAGTTAGCAATGACATTTCAGATATGACACCTCAGACACGATCTGTAAAGAAAAACCTGAGCAATTGGAGTTCATTAAAATTATTTTAATCTGCCGAGTGACCTTATCAAAAGAAGTAAAAGACAAGCCACAGGCCAAGAGCAAAATATCTGCAAAAGACCTACTTGCTCAGACTGGTTATGCAAAGTGAGCAAGAATTGTCCAAACTCAACAAGGAGAAAAATGAATCTGATTAAAAGCGGACACTCCATCACAGATACATGGATGAAATATAAGCATAAGGAGGGACATTTGACATCACCGGTAGCCAGGAAAATGCAAATTAAAACGAGTGAGATGCCAACACATGCCACCAAAGCCCAGAACCCTGATGACACCAGATGCTGGTGAAGAGGTAGGACCCTGGGAACTCTCACACAGGCTGGTAGCAATGCCGAGACGCCAATCACCCATGAAGACAGACTGGCCATTTCACACCAAACTAAACATATATTTTACTGCATCATCCACCAATCATGCTATCTGGTTCTCACCCAAAACAGCTAAACAAAACAAGATAAAACAAGCAAAACCCCTACATAAACCTGAACATAGATTGCTTATGGATGCTTTATTCATGATATATCAAAAACTGGGAGCAGCCAAAATGTCTGGCAGTGGGTTCGTGGATAAACAGACTATGGTACAGTCATGCAATGGAATATTACTCAGTTCTAAGAGGAAGTGCACCATCCAGTCACAAACAGACAGGACTTCTGGTACCTAGCACAAGCAAAGAAGGTCCACCCAAAAGGGTAGCACACTGGGCAAAAATACTGGGGAAGTGCTCAAAAAACTAAAACAACAACAAAAACTTAAGCACATAGTGCAGAACAGGACAGTGCCGGAGGGGGTGTGGATCGCAAGGGGCATGTGGGAAATCTCCGTGTCTTTGAAGTTTGCAGGGGCTCTAGGCATTCTCAGGCAACCCGGGGAGACAGTAAAATTATCAGTGGTTTTCAGAGATTGTCAGGGGAAGGGAAATGAGGAGGCAGAGTCTTCTCGGTAGAGAGACACATGGGCTGGCATAGAATGGTCTATATTTGTTATTACAAATCTGCTCAGATGCATAGACTGTACAATAAGAGGGAGGCATAATGTAAACTACACAGGGTTTGCTTGGTGCCTACCTAGAGACACGAGGTCATTAATCATGCCCAATGTACCACCATAATGAGGAGGACTGATAATTAGGACGGCTCGGCTTCTGTGAGGCCGGGGAGTCTTAGAAATCCCGTACCTTCTGCTCAGTTCTAACTGAAGCTACTTTGGAAAAGTATAATAAAAAATAACGACCAAGAAATAATGAAGATCTTGGGGGAAATAAAACGTAAGATGTTTTTACCACGCTACCCACGCCACACGCCACGAGAAAAGAAATTCTGAAGTGTGAAGATGATGGTGCACTATTTCTCTGACACAGGAGGGAAATAATTGCTATGTGGAAACAGCCTAACTCCTCTCCCTAAAAACCGATTAATTGTGGGATGGTAATCAATGGAACCACATTAGTTACGTCCCACTGCTGTGATAAAATGCCACGACCAAAGTCACTTTTAGAAGGAAGGGTGTTTTGGTGCTTAGAGTCCCAGAGGTGTGAATGTCCCTCGTGGCAGGAGCAGAAACTGAGAGCTCATATCTGCAGATGCAAGCCTACAGCAGAGACTATGAAGCTTTAAAGCAATCATGGACCCCCCACGGGGAGGGGTGTGACGGAGAATATGCATTTGGGGCTGAGTGCTCTACCGCCATGTACTCTCCGTGAGATTGATAATCTTAATATGTTTCTGGATATGAAAATAACCCTTTATCTCTAGGATTTACTACACACTTTTTAGTAAAGCATGAGTCCCTACCTTACTCATAGAGGGTTCAATGGGAAAAAAAAAGTGTATTCGTGCATATGTATATGTCTGTGCTTGCACTTACGTGTGTTATATATACACATACATGTGCATGCATGCACTCAAACACATGCTCACATATTAAAACAATGTGGGTGAATCTGAGTGACAGGTCTAAGGGAATTCACTTTATTATTCTTCTTTAAGTGCTTCTTTAAGTCTTTGTAGTTAGTGTCTTAGGGTTTCTATTGCTGTGAAGAGACACTATGACCACAGCAACTCTTAAAAAGGAAAAGCATTTAATTTGGATGTCTTACAGTTTCAGAAATTATTCCATTATCATCATGGTGTGACATGGTGGTGTGCAGGCAGATGTTGTTCTGGAGAAATAGCCAAGTGTCCTACCTCCTGGTTTGCAGGCAACAGGAAGTGGTCTGTCTGTCTCACTGGGTGTGACTTGAGCATATATGAGACCTCCTCCACAGCAACACACTTCTTCCAACAAGACCACACCTACTCCAACAAGGCCACACCTCCTAATAGTGCCAATCCCTCTGGGTGTCATCGACTTTCAAACCACCACACTTTGCATATGAAATAACAATGGATTTTATTATGATATTTTCACACAGATATAGTATACCCTGTTCATAGTTGTCTCCTTTCTTATTCTTCTCATTTTCTTCCTCTAAAATATTCCCTTTCTATTCTCTCTCTCTCCTCTCTCCCTCTCCTCTCTTTTTCTCTCTCCTCTCTTTCTCTCTCCTCTCTCTCTTCTCTCTCTTCTCTTTCTCCTCTCTCTCTTTCTCTCTCCTCTCCTCTCTTTCTCTCTCTTTCTCTCCTCTCTCTCCTCCCCCACCTCTCTCGTGCACTTGGCTGCAAGCCAGAAAACTGGAAATGGTCCATTGAGGGGAGTCTCTTGTGGGAAGGAGAATACTGCTGGGGACAGAAAGGATCACGCAGGTAATGGAGTAAAAATGATGAGGATGGACAGCAGGAGACACGCGATGTGGAAGAACAGAGGAGGAGTACTGGGACCTTAAGGTGTAAGCAGGGATGGGGGCAGGTGGGAGAGAAGGGGTACAGGTTGGGTTAACCAAAACTAAGATAGATGAAGCAGCCTTACCAGAACTCACTGATCATAAGACAATTAAAAATATGATTTTTAAAATGGAATTTGAATATAATTTTAAAAATGGTGACCAACACTGCCCCCAGAAGACATGAGATGTTAAACAAAGGTCTCACTTGTAGGTGCAGGATATCTCCTTGTGAGGTAGGTACTGGTCAGAGAAGCCCCAGAGGTCCCAGAACAATATATGCTACTGCCATTGCTCTTGGTTGCACACCATAACTAGATGGTGAGGCACTGTTGCTGAAGACATCAAACACTTTAGTTGCAGGATGGGCAGTCTTGGACTGAGCAGGAAACTCCCTCCCTAGCTTTCGTGGCGTTAGAAGGTGCTGTGCAAGCTACTTCATGAGAGAAGACAGCAGTGGTCTTACTCAACACCAGACCCTCCATGCTACAGTGCTGATCTACCAGGAGAGATGTGTCCATAGGTACAATGATGGCAAAACTGTTTATGGGGTAACCAACTGCTTTCTGATGGACTATGAAGCCTGTTCCACAGAGGAGAATTCATGCCTGGTACTGTGAACCTGATCAAAACTCATGGCTGAGGAGGTCATAGACCCTAGGAAAGAACCTGTTGCTGTTGCCTTGCTAAACGGGCATATTGCCAACCCGCCTTCTCAATATTTATGTCACTTTCTGTAGCTTAATGCTGTGGGTAGTGGTTAAGGTAGAGATGCATCACTGTTCAAAATGCTGAAAGTGATTGTAAGTGCTCAGCCATAGAGGAGACAGCTTTATCAACACCCTCAACAACACCAACACACCAACTCACACACTCACACACACACAATACATATACATACACACCACACACACACACACACACACTAATGCACACATACACTAATGCATACACACACACAACACATACACCAAACACACACACACCATACATACCCATACACACACAGACATAGACACACACACATGAATGCACCCACCCCACACACACACATACATACACCAAAGCTCTGAGAACATCTAAAGGGGAGACCGGAAAGAAGGTAAGCAGTGTAGGACGGGGGCAGGGTTGCGTAGTGCTGCCCTTGGGACATGGCATGACTGGTACACACAAGTGAGCACCAGCTATGATCACTTACACAAGATATAGCAGGAGAATATTTCAGTACGGAGGAGCAAGAGGCCCCGGAGGCCCCCACTCCAGCAGGGGAGCTATTGGCAGTTGATGGGTGCGGAAGGACGGCGATTTGCTTTTCTTTGGGTGGGGGGGTGAGCACTGATAGGTTGTCCATGCCCCAGGGGATGACCCAACAGCTAAGGACGTATGGACAGGTGTAATTGGATTCAGTGGGATGTACATTTAAAACGGAAAGAAATGTGGAATTGGGAGGCAGATGTGAAGGGAGTTTCAGAAGGCTGTTGGTGGGAGGGAGTGGTTAAGATCAAGACAGACTGTATACATAAGTGGATTTTAAAGAAACAAAGCAAAGCAAAGCAAAAACGGTGGCCAAGCACCTGACAAAAAGCTGAGTAGAGAAGCAGAATGGCACCATGATGAGGGTTACTTATGTCCTGGGAAATTAACAGGACCAAGACCAACAGGGTGGGGGATACTCAAGGAGACAGGCTCCCGCGGGAGCGCAAGCAGCCACTCCACTCTGCAAGGTTCTTTGCCAGCCTCTTCTGAAGCCAAACACCACACATCAGCCCGCTGTGATCTTGCAAGTCACTGGTAGTTATTCATTCAAGGAAAATAAAAACAGATATCCACAAACACATTTTTTATACAAATATTCCTAGTCACTTTCTAAGAGCCCTAAGCTGGAAGCATCCCAAGTAGCCTTTACCAGAACAGTAGACTAACGATCAATACAACAAAATGCCACCAAGCATACAGGGTTCCAAACACGGTGTCTAGCGAGACATGGGATGTCAGCCAATGGTGTTTTTGGTTCCTGTGCAGTTCCACACAGCAGAGGAAACCAGCTATGGGTGGTGGGGATCAGAGTAGCCTCGGCTGGAATTAGAGACGTCCCCCATAGTCTCAGACATTTGAAAGTATGGTTCTGCCTTACTAGAGGAAGTATGTCACTGGAGGGTGGTGGTGAAGATGGTGGGGTTGTGGTGGTGGTGATGGAGATGGTGGGGGGGATGGGGGTGGTGGTGGGGATGGGGTGGGGGTGATGGTGGTGTTGAGATAAAAAGACTTCTACTACTTGCAATTTTCTCTCTCTGCTCTGTGCTTGTAATTCCGGATGTGAGCTCTTAGCTTCTGGTTCCTGTTACATCCTTCCCACCATAATGGATTCTCATCATTCTGGAACCCTAGGCTCAAACGAACTGTGTTTCATCACAGCAATAGAAAAGTAGCTAATACAGCATGTACTTGGTGCATGCTGTAGAATACTCAGGGAGAGGGCAGGGTCCCATGTCTGGGTTGGTGTCTTAGTTACAGAAGTATAAACATTCATGGACTTCCATGTTCAAACAGTGTCTTAAGTAAATTGAAATAAAGCTGAATATCTTGTTGCTTAGACTCTGCCTGGAAGATTCCCAGGACCTGAACAATGGGGTTGGCTCTAGGGCAGGTCCTCATCTGCCTTCCTTTAGAGTGTGAGGGAACTACCACCACCCCTCTATTCCATAAGGCGTCTCAGGCTATCTGTCCCACGGGGCTGGTAAGGCCTAGTCACCAGCATATCGGGACCAACAAGGGGCCTTTTCCCCAAAGTAGCCCATTATGTCACCTGCAGTCGTAACTCAAGACTGTCTTGGCGGCCCCAGGTCATGAAGGGAACAGGGAGGAAACTGGGGGCAGGAAGCATCTACTGGGCCAAACTGGGGAGCCCAGCGCTGGCGTCCCTTCCCTCAAGGGAAGGCCTGAAGGCCTTGCATGGGTCTAGATTTGACTGTACACAAACATCTAAAGTTTTCCACTGATGTGAGAGAGTGGAGGGGTTCAGTGAAGGCCATTTATTGAGCATGGGACCAAGTCACAGCAGGGGACAGACCTAAGGGCAGGGTCCGGTAGGAGCATACAGGGGCAGAGCAAGCAGGGACTAGGGCTCAGAACTGACCCTGCTCTTGGTGCTCTCTGTCCAGTCCCTGCTTTAGTCAGGGCCCCAGCTCTCCAGACATGAAGCGTAGAAGATGGATTGAGCACCACATTCTCCAGGTTACAAGAGACAAGGGTCATGCTTGTCATGTGTTACCCACAGGGGAACATGTAGACCTAAAGAAAAACCTTTCAAGATTCTTCAGCGGCCCCAGACATAGCTGGGAAGGGCCAAACACCTCCCTAGTGTTACACTTGAGGTCAACGGACAGAGAAGGTACCAAACCTGAACTCTGGAGTCCTAGTAATCCCCACAAGAATCTCTCAGGACCCGAGAGCAGCAGTTATCCACCTGTGGGTCATGATCCCTGTTGGGTTGAGTGACCCTTTTGCAGGGGTCACCTAAGACCATCGGAAATATCAGGTACTTACATTACAATTTTTAACAGTAACAACATTACAGTTATGAAGTAGCAACAAGCATGATTTTATGGTTGGGGGCTCACCACAACTTGAGGAACTATCTTAAGGGGTCATGGATTTAGGGAGACTGATAACCACTGCCTTAGACAGACCTGATTTTCCCTGGAGATAGCTATAGATGCAGTTATGGGTCCCATGACCAGCTGGGGACCTGATGTGCTATCCTGCTGTCTGAACCTGCGCTATACAGGGTAACCCTTCAAAGATTCCCGCGGGATTGCCGGCACCAGGTCCACCCTCACCCCCACCCCCTCTTCCGAACAGCCCTTGCAGGGGACTTTTGACAACCAGGGTCACTTGAGGCTGAGAAGATTTGGCCCCATACTGTCATTGGCACGAAGCTGGAGAAAATAGCCATGCCTAAGTTTTGAAACATAGAAGTGTGTGTCCGGGAGTTGTGCTGAGGTGGCTTTCAAGGGAGGAGATTGCCATCTTCCAACTGGCCTCTGAAAAAAAAAATTAAAATAATAAAACAAAACAACAACAGCCAAAAAAAAAAAACCCTGCTGTTTTCCTCTGCAACTGGCAACGCTGTCAGTGGTGGCAGTTGAGGCTAGCTGGGCCGCTCTTCAGCCATGACTTATTTGCTGTTTCTTTGAAAGTTCACCTCCCTGGCAGACAGCCCAAAGCCTTAACCACGCTTCCACTTAAGTTGGAAAGCATGGGCAGGCCCAAGGTGGGCATGTGGATGACGTTTGCTCCGTGCCCCTCGTCCTGAGGCTAACTCCACAGGGAATGGAGTCAAGCAAAGAGATGTCAGGGTGCCTTCAGGAGCCACGGGCGGGCAGTAGGAGGAAGGGGTGGGTAGTGCCGACAGCCTTGGCTCTCACCTCCCTCAGCCTGCATGCGGGGCAGCAAGCCCAGGTGTGTCCAGGCCAAGTGAGAGATATCTGAGCTGACCTGGCCATACTCAAGGAGGGGGAGGTCTCCCTCTGTGACTCACCCACCCCATCCCCTGCCAGCCCTAGCTGGCCTTCCCTCCATTAGGGTCCTTGCCATGGACTCAAGAGTCGGCAGCTTGGCTGGTGGGATGGAAAACTGGGAGCACTGTGTGTGCTGCCTTTAGGATGAAGGCCCTCCTGGTCCCCAAATGCCCTCTGCATACAGACAGCTCTCTCCTGCAGGGTGGTGCGACTGTGAAAGCTCTCAAAATGCAAATCAGGAGCCCTCCCTGTGACCTAGCTGGACACCCTTCCATACCACCCTTCCATACGGGCAGCTTTCTATTCCAGGCTGTCTCAGGGCCCATGCATCACAGATGTCACAGGCACACATGGAGTAGGACTGGACTGCTGGAAAGTGGAACAGGGTGTGGACAGCATCCACTGTCCAGATGCCAACCTGACTATTATAAAAGGAGGAGGGGTCGGGACCGACTAGATGAGTGGGCTCCGTCTTGGGTTCTAGGATTATACCACTGCACGCCTGGGAAAGAGAAGAGGGCATTCCCCAGTGACTCCAAAACTGGATGGGACCGTAAGAACTCAAGATCTCAAGACTTACTACTGGGGCTGGAGAGATGGCTTAGAGGTTAAGAGCACACACTGCTCTTGCAGAGGACCTGGATTCATTTCCAAGCATCCATGTTGGGTAGCTCATAATCAGCTGTAACTCCAGCCCCAGGGGATCTGATACCCTCTTTTGGCCTCCAGAGGCACTTGTCCTATGTGTACATTTGCATAAACACCAGTGGGTTTTTTTTTTTTTAATTCTTTGTAAAAGAAGTATCACTAGAGAACAAGAGACAGGCATGTAGATGCTTGGAAAAGAAGAGATTCAGAAGTAAACTCACATGCATGACGAATTTTAATTCAAATGTAGAGGTCATTCAAAGAAAAAGTTTTGCTGTTGCTGTTGAGGTAAACTTTCATGATGTACCTTAACTTGAACTTGAACTCAAAGTAATCCTTCTGTCTCAGCCTCCTGAGTGCTAGGATTACAAGCATGAAATGTAAATTTTATACCCACTCTGGAAACAGGTTGGCAGTTTTTAAAGCTTTAAATAAACAGTGTACAACAAAGCAATGTACCTTCCTGAGATTTATCAAAAAAAAAAAAAAACCTGAATTTTTATATTCATACAAAAACCTATGAATGGAAATGGCTTTATTTATAATCATCACCAGCTGAAAACAACATTGCTATTTCCCCAGTGGATGCCCAACTCAGGGCTATCTGCCAAATGGACTCCTGGAAACCAGAAACCATCTACTGATATGGGGAGCAATCTCTTCAAACTAAAAAAGTATATACTACAAATGCAAGAAGCAGGGATTTGGTCACTGAACTACAATCCCACAAACTATTTCTCAGTGACAAATACAAATTAATAGGCACCATCAAAAGAACCAAAGCATGGGTATCTGAGAATTCTGTGCCAATGAAGTAGAAAATATATTAAGTAAAATCACTGTGGAAAACTCCCCAAATCTAGGGGAATAGATTGCCATTCAGGTGCAGGAGGCTTTTAGACAGATAAGATCAGAAAAGAACCTTCCTGTATCATACAATTAAAATGGTAAATATACAGAATGAAGAATTTTGAAAGCTACAAGAGAGAAGTATTAACTCACATACAAAGGAAAAACCATCAGAATAACCACCTATTTCTCAACAGAAACTAAAAGTTACAGGAGTATGAGATGATGCCAGCCATATCCCTGTTGGCTACAATAAAAACATCACACTAGGAAATACAAACGACATTTAGGGGTTAAAAAAAAAAATGGAGAAAGATGCTTTGGGCCAAGGAGGATTTAAAAGAAAATAGGTGTGGAAATTCCAATTTCTGATAAAAATGGACTTTAAATTATAAATAACAGAAAGAAATATAACCACAACATATTGAGTAATGATACGGTTCACCAAGAAGATACCATATCTCTAAACATGTATGCATCAAACACCAGCACACGCAATTTCATAAAACCTATGCTCCTGGATAAAAGGCAAAGACTGTGCTCAGCAGAATGTATGCTGAGTGACTGCCATCGTACACACTGATGAGTAAAAGAAGCAGCAGAGTCAAACAATACCACAGGTCAAACAGTATTAATAGACATCTACTAAGCATCCACAGAAACACTGCAGAACCATGATCTTCACAGCAGCCCCTGGAATTGTCTCTAAAAACCACTACTGTATAGAACAAAACCCAAACAGGTACAATGGAACGATCTCCTGTATGCTATTTGATCACATGGACTAAGTCTAGTGATCACCATCAAGGGGAACTACAGGATATATGCAAACTCATGGAGATTGAATGACATGCTGTTGAACGATGAATGGGTCATTGAAGAAATCAGGAGGAAAACTAAAAAATTCCTGGAATTGAATGGAAATGAAACCACAACATACCAGAGCTGTGGAATCCAATGAAAGTGGTTCTAAAAGGGAAGTTCATAGCTAAATACCTCCTTTAAAAAAAAATCAGAGAAATTTGAAAAAAATAATGACTCGCCTCAAGGTCTTATAAAAACAAGAACACATCCAATTACAGATCAAGATCAGGGCAGAGATTAGGGAGGTGAAAAACAGAATTGGCGACGGGAAAGGGTGGTTCTTTAGAATGATAAAGAAAGTCGGAGCAAGAAGACACTACAACAGAGACCAGTGAAATCCAGAGGGCAATTAGGGCAGGCTTTGGAAGCCTGTTTTCTAATAGGTTGAAAAATATAGAGGAAATGGGTGAATTTCTAGGTGTTTATCATCTATCAAAATGAAATCAAGAGGAGGTAAACAAACAGACTTCACAGAAACAAGACTAAAGCAGCCATGAGCCATCTCTGAAACCAAACAGCCCAGACCCAGATGGACTCACAGCAGAATTTTAGCAGCAGATCTTTCAAGACTCCGCCCACCAATACTTCCCAACATATCCCATGTACTAGAAAGAGGAGCGCTGCCAAATTCATTTTACAGAGCCAACACTTATTCCCAAACCAGACAAAAGCACAACATAGGAATAAAATTATAGGCTGATGAAAACGCATGCTGAAAATCTAAATAAAATGTTTGCAAAGTGAATTCAACTGCAAATTAAAAAGATTATTCACCATAACAACAACAACAAAAATCATTTACTAGGACTTCTGAGGAGAGTTCAATATGTGCAATTCAATAAATAAAAGAGAATAATGGAAGAGGAAAGTTTAAATGGGGTGGTTAATTACAGCTGTCCTATAACGGGGCAACACACAGCATGAGATATCAAATAGAAAATCCCAGTGTTAGGTATAAGTTACCACTTCCTTCGTTGTTGCTTAGTGAGATACTGTAGATCAATTATTCCAAAACCATTACAGGCTGTTTCCACCATGACCCCATGCATACCATGTATTTGAGTCATAGGACATGGAACAATAAAACTAGTGTCACCCTGGGAGTCTTAATCTTGCTGGCTTGCTTTCAAAGCTGGAAGGTTCTATGCATGCTGATGGGAGACAAACCAATAGTCTTACCCAGCCACGAGCCTTGTGAGCTACAACTAACCATAGTGGCATGAATGTTACCGGAGCAACCAATCTCTTTCTGACTAAAGCCTGCTCCCGAGATGGAACTCATGCCTGGTACTGCTAACTGGGCCAGTAAGCATGGTTGGTGGCATGACTCAAGGCAAGAACCTAAAAATAATACTAAAAATAGTACTGCTAAACGGGCATAGTGTTAGGCTATGCCCTAACTTTGTCTTTATGCCTATAGATTGGTACTTCTTCCAACCTTCATCAGAGACCTTTCTCTCTTTCCTCATTCTCTCTCTCTCTCCCTCCCTCCCTCTCTCTCTCTCTCCCTCTCTCTCTCTCTCTCTCTCTCACACACACACACACACTCCCTCTCTCAATACATGGTGATTAATACAGAGACGCACAATGTACAGAGAGTAAGAGACTGTGGTGTACTCAGCTCTAAACTATATCACACCTCCGCTTCCTCACGGCTCAGGGTCATCGTGGAAGAGGCTGGCGAAAAAGTTGTAGGAGCCAATGGTAGTGGATATCTACACGGAGACAGTGTTTGGGGGGACCTGGCAAGGTTATCGCTCAGATAAACTCACAGCAGCTGCAATTGCATGCACAAGATGAAACCAAACAAAGATCCAGCATGGATGGGGGAGCTCATGAAGTCCTACCTCAGCTGAGATGCTGTTGGCCATTGACAGGGGGAAAGAAATTCAGCTTTCTTGAGGAGTACAGGACCCCCCCTCCCCAGCATAGCCACACCCCAGGAAACGGTCCTGCACTTATGTGCATACTGGCACAAGTGGCCTCAGGGTTTTCTTTTGTCTTTTAAAGATCACAAGGAGTTGGGAAGGACAAGCCGTAGCAGTACAGGGAAGGAATTATGAGCAGGAAATGGGGAGTGTATTTGAGCAAAACACATTTTATATATGTCTGGAATTCTCAAATAGTAATGATGGAGAAACAATTCCAATGGCATGGTACAGGAATTCCCCAACAATATGGATGCATAAAGAACTGAAAATAGCAAGAGTGACCCTGGGCAAAAAGAACGATGCCAGAGTCTCACAATGTGGGTTTCAAGTCACACTACAGGGCCATGGTGACAAAGCCAGCAAGATATTGGCAGACAAATAGAGACAGGGTAAACTCACACAGCGATAGCCACCCCAACCTTTGACAAAGATGTCAAAGACAAGCACTGGAGAAAAGCAGCATCTTCAACAAGTGGTGCTGAGCTTGGCTGTCCATCACAGAAGAGTGAAGTTAGAGCCCCATCTCTCACCCTGTAAGCTGATCAACTGAAATGCAAGACCCTATCGCAAGACTGGAAACTGTAGGGAAGATGCTTCCGCATACAAGCGCAGCCGAGGACTCTCATGAATGTCATTGCCCAGATGTGACAGAACAGACAGGATGGTTGAGAACGTGAGAGAAATCATGTGACACACATCTGACAGATGTGTAGAACTAAAACCCAGCACCACAATCCTGAGCAATCTAAGCAACAAGCAGCAGAGGATTCTCAAACACCAAAGACACAGAACCAATGCGCATATGAAAACATCGTCAACATCCTTAGCTGCAGGGAAATGTTGATTACGGATATAATAAGAGTTCCTCCCTCAGAATGGGTGCCCTTAAGAAGATAAACGAGTGCCGGAGAGGGCCTGGGGATGAGGGCCATGCTTGCATACTGTGGGGGGAAATGTAAACTGATGTAGCCTCTGTGTAAATCTGTTTGGAGGTTCCTCAAAAACAAAAACAGCAGCAACAAAACAACTAAAATGAGAGCTAACATATGGCACAGCTGTGTCACATCTGGGTATGTGTCCAAGGACTTCAAGACTACACACCACTAAAGCATTTGCACACGCGTGTTGACTGTTGTACCATTCACAATAGGCAAGCTATGAACCCTCATAAGTGTCCATCAGCAGAGCAGTGGACAAGAAGTGATATGTATATAGATTACGTGTGTGTGTGTGTGTGTGTGTGTGTGTGAGAGAGAGAGAGAGAGAGAGAGAGAGAGAGAGAGAGAGTTTTATTCAGTCATAAAGAAAATGAAATTATGTCATTTGGTAAAAGACAATTTGGTAAAAGACAATTGTCACACAGATAAATGTCATATTTTTTCTCTCCTTTGTGTGTCCTAGAATTCTTTATGGATGTATAAAACTGCATATATTATAGGACATGGGCATAGAGGAGAGATAGGGGAAATCAGTGGGGAGGCATAAGAGGAAGGGATTGATGGAGAGGACTAAAATGGCAAATGTGGAAATTTTCTACTTGAAGTCCATCCAACACAGTGAATACACTCAGGAAAACCTCACTCACAAACGGTAAGGTTCAACCACTTTTGGAATGCTGTAAACTATTCGCAAGCAGAGAACAAGATGAAAAGCACCTGAATTTGATGGTCCGGGGAGTCCACGGCATTCTCACTTGGGGCCGTTCTATCCAGCTCAGACAGAGGCCCAGCTGTCATGAAAGGCCTCACAGCCAGCAGAAGAGGTGTCTTCTTCAGGGCTGTGGCTCCACAGACGAGATGTCCATCCAAATATCACACTGTACACAGAGTTGTACAGATAATTTTGCCAATTAGAAAGGTTTAAAAGCTCAAAAAGTGATCAGGAGCTTGACCTACCTAGAAGTTCCTGGAACATCCTTCCTCCAGTGTCGCTAATGTTGGATTCAACAGCAAAGTCAACTCGGTGGACATTGTCTCCTGCCCGGGGCGTAACTGAAAACAACAGGGTTGTGGTGGGCTCTGCTGTCCAGCCTGGGGTTTACTTGGTTCTATCAAGAGCTTAGCTGGGAATGGAAAGCAAGACAGAGAGGGTGGGAAGAACACGGAGTACGCTGAGGAGGGTTGACAGCTCTGCCCGGACCTAGGGAACTCTGTTCACAGGCAGGGGCTCTGTGCAGCCCCGGAAGAACGTAGGACAGCAGAGGGCTGTCACCACTGATTGTGAAACCCTGCGCGTGCAGGGAGAACTGGAGAGGGTTTCAAACTTCCTGAAGTTGGAAGATTTTACACACACACACACACACAATGCAGACATATACATAAACACACACAGACACACACAGAGACCTAGGCACACACACACAGATACACACATAGACACACAGACTCACATACAAACATACACACACACACAATGCAGACATACACATAAACACACACACAGACACACACACACACAAAATGCAGACATACACACACACATAGACACACACAGAGACCTAGGCATACACACACAGATACACATACAGACACACTCTTGGACAGAAAACTTGTGCCATAATTACTTAAGGAAATCTGACTGAACATAAGCTGAGCATGAAATTGTATTGACACAGGACTGAACCCTAGGAAGCCAGGCTAAAACCAAAAACAAATGAGTTTTTTGGTTTTTGTTTTTGTTTTTTGTTCTTTTTAAGTGAGCAAAGTATACTGACTGCACACTACAAGAAAATAGCCCAGGAGAGGCAACTAAGTAAATGGGCAACCAAGCAAACATTTCAAAACAAACAAAAACAAAAACAAAAGCAAGCAAATACAAAACCCAGAAGCCACAGCCTGGAAGGTAAAGGTTAATGACCATGTAGATATATGTTTTCTAAGGTCTAGTTTTCAACAATGAGACAGAAAAATGTAGTTTCCATACAAGAAAACAGATACCCCCAGAAGATGTCCCTGAAAGTACTCAGATGTTGAACTTGGGAGACAAAATCTTTAAATCAGTTATTAGATTTAAAACAACAACAACAAAAAAACCCAAAACAAACAAACAAAAAAAAAAAAACATTAAACCATTTTTGGACTTTGAGAGCCCACTACCCATAAAGGGATACTCTCTCAACCTAGACACACAGGGGAGGGCCTAGGCCCTGCCCCAAATGATGTGACAGATTTTGATGATCCCCCAAGGAAGGCCTCACCTTCCCAGGGAATGGGGAATTGGCAGGGTGGGGGTGGGGTAGGGGGTGGGGTGGTGAGGTGGTGGTGAGGGGGGAGGGGGGAATTGAGGGGTGTTTGGGAGGATGGGAGGGAGAGGGAACTGGGATTGATATGTAAAATAAGATTGTTTCTAATTTAAATTTTAAAAAACATCAAACCAAGCTTAAAGAGCTAAACAAATGTTGGCAGTGATTCATTGGTAGAGAAGCCTATTTAGCATATGGAAAGCTCTGGGCTGAACACCCAGCACTATTTAAAAAAAATACAAGAAATAGATATATCTATCACCAAATAGAGATGACCATAATGGGACAAGCAAAATGAAAGGGAAAAATAGAAAATCTGGGCTTCAAAGAATGATACGTATGGTCAAAACATTACTGGAGGACCTCAACAACGCATTTGAACCCATCTAGGAAAGAATCAGACATCAAACCTTTTTACAGGATTAATACTGAATGTCAGATTCCCTGGCACTCCTGCACCCGCTCCCCTGTTCCCTGACTCTCTACCTATAAGGTCAGAGGTCATGCTTGCTCCTCAGATCCCCCTGATGCACCTTGTGGGCTGGGCTCTCTCTGTCTGTGAAGTCAGAGGTCCTATGTCTCCAGTGCCTGTCTCTGTATCCCGCATTCCACCATACCATGATGTAAGCCACATACCACCCAGCCACACCAGAATCCCTAGGACTACCCCATCTAGGAGGCAGCATCAAGTATCTCTGTGGCTACACTTCAAACAACATCTGGATGAGACAAAGGCAGCTAAGTGGAGGGACTATGGAACTCCGTGCAAATGCTCACTCACTGCAAATGTGACAGGGTGACTCAAGCAATAAAACCAACTTCAGATGCACAAATCCCAGGGCAAAAACAGAAGCAATAGGAAAAACCAGAATGACATGCCTCCTCTAAGGATTTCCAGTCTCAAAGCAAGGGCTCCCAAACGGGAGCAAATTAGATGAAATTATAAACAAAGAGCTCAAATGAACAATCACGCATATATTCAAAGAATTGAGAGAGTGACTAACCCCTGAATAAATTCCAAGGGAACACAAACAAACAGCTGAATGGAACAAGAAAATACATTCAGGATATGGAAATAGAATTCATAAAGAGAAATACTGATGAAAAACTAATTTGAAATGGTACAGGAAATGAAAGTTTTAGTACTTGGAATAAAAGGCTCAGTTGAAAGCATCAGCAACAGACCCAAGCATGTGGAGGGTTGAACATCGGGCTTGAAGACAAGGGAAGGAATTTACCTAGCCACACAGGAATGGAATGAGCAGTCTTTGGGATAGGATGGAAAAACCAAATCTCTATGCTATGGGCATAGAAGGATAAGAACCCCATGCCAAAGAAATAGAAAATATTTTCAATAAAATTATAGAAGAAAAGTTCCAAAATCTAGGGAAAGAGACAGGCCCATGCCAGCCAGAGACATACAAAACACTACATGGACAAAACACTACATGGAAAAGAAACTCCCACAACCCCCCCCCCACACACACACATTGTGTTGTACTTAAAACATCAGCTGCACTGGGGGGGGATTGTGGGGGAAGATGGGATGTACTGAAAGCTGCAAGAGATGGCTCAAGTTACACAGAGGGCAGCCCAGGCAGAGTGACAGTTGACTTTTTAATGGAAACTTAAAAGCCAGAGGGTCTTGGGATGATATATTTCTAACTGCCGACCCAGACTAATGCATCTGGCAAAATTATCTGTTGTAATTGAAGAAGAGAGAAAAGCTTTTCATGATAAAAGCAGGTTAAAAGAATTTATGACCACCAAGCCAGCTCTATAGAGGATACTGGAAGAAATACTTTGGACTGAATAAAAAGATAAACACATCTAAGAGGCTTCAGGGGCGAGCGAAAATGATGCTAGGATAGTTGGTGGATTAGAAAAATCACTAAAGGCGAAAAAAGCTAAGCAAATAGTTGGAGTTAGTACACAACTTCCAGTAATATCCCTGAATAGTAATGGTCTCAATTGCTCAATCAAAAGACATAGACCGGACCAGAAAATGGCATCTTTCTTTTTTCTGCCCCTGAGATACATACCTCATCACCTGGGTTAGAGTGAAAGGATGCAGCATGGTATTCCAAGTAAATGGAACCAGAAAATAAGCAGGCATCACTGCTTTAATATAATACACAGCAAGCAGACTTCAAACTGAAATTAGCTGGAATAGATGGATAAGGTCACGTCATGCTCACTAAAGAACAATCCGGCAAGAGGATGTTACAAGGCTCACAGGTAAAGTAGATTTTTGTAAAACAAAGGCTACTAGATATAAAGTCACAGATGAAAGCCATACAGCCATAGTGGCGACTTCAAAGCCCTACTCTGACCATAAGACAGAGCTTAAAGGAAGAAAAGAAAAGCAGAGGGACATGACAGTTAGATGATATCATGGACCAGATGGACCTCACCGGCATTTTACAGCACATCCCATCCCAAAATATAAAACACACATACTTCTCAGCAGCTCATAGAACTTTCTCTAGCATGGAGCACTTATCAGGATCCAAACAAGTCTCAATAAACGTAGAAAGATTGGAATAACGTCTTGCATTCTATGCACAAGTCTCAGTGCAGTGGAGTAAAGACTAAAAACAGTAAGAGAGTTCACAGAAAATACACTAGCATGTGGAGATTAAATGGCATGCTAATAATTGATGTGTTTGAGTGTGTGTACATGCTATGACACATGTTCATGCTATAGCACATGTGAACATTCTATAGCATGTGTGTACAGGCTATGACACATTGTGGAGGTCAGAAAACAGCTTGCAGGCTTAGAGGCCTTTATTCCCGGAGCTCTCTCTCCAATGTAGAGTAAATCACTGAATGGTGACTATATCACTGAAGAACTAAAAAAAGGAAATAAAAATTTATAGAAATGAATTAAAAATACAATATACAAAAGTTTATGGGATAAAAATAAAACATTCACACATTTAAAAAATCAGACAGAACTCAAAATAAGTAATTTAATGATATTTGTTAGGGCCTTGGGAAAATGAGGATGAACCAAACCTCAAATCAGTAGACAAGAAAAAGTATTGAGAGATCAAGGCAGAATTCATGAAATAGACACAAAACTATAAAGAGAATCAGTGAAGTGAATAACTAGTTCTTTGAAAAAATAAATAATATCGAAGAACTCTTATCCAAATAAACAAAAAGAAAGAACATTAAAAAAAAAAAAAAGTGGGAAAAGAGGTAACAGATATCAATGAAATCTGAAATCCTAAAAATCATGGCATACCTTAAAAAGTCATATTCTACTACATTGGAAATTTTAAACTAAATAAATTTCTAGATGCACATGACCCATCAAAGTTAACACAAGATAAAATAATTTTAAAGGATTTATGGGGGCTGAAGAAATGGCTTAGTGGTTAAGGGCACTGACTGCTCTTCCAGAGGTCCTGAGTTCAATTCCCAGCACCCACATGGTGGCTCACAACCATCTGTAATGAGATCTGATTCCCTCTTCACACGAATAAAATAAATAAATATTTAAAAAATAAAGGATTTATGGTGTGATGATATTGAAACAGTAATAAAAGCTTATCCTAATGAACAAAAGCCCAGACCCAGATGGATTCTCTGTAAAATCCTACCCAGCTTTCAAAGAGGAACCAATTCAATACTTCTCAAATTATTCCACTAAATAGAAAAGGAAGCACCACTTCCAAATACTTTTTGTAAGTGGTAGTATTATCCTAATTCCCAAACAAACAAACAAACAAACAAGAAAGACATAACAACAAAAAAGCAAATCATAGACCAATTTCCCTGATGAGCATGGACACAAAGGGTTTTAACAAAATTCTGGAAAACTAAGAAGATCACTCACATGATCAAGTTGACTTCATTCCAGGCACACAGGGATAGTTCAACATAGTAAATCAATTAATTGTCAATCAGCAAATAAATGGACTGAAGCATACAATTCTCATGATCAACTCAACAGATGCAGAAAAGGCCTTTGACAAAGAATAACTTCCCTTCATGAGAAAAGCACTGTTGATATTAGGTATGAAAGGACCAGATGGTCACACAGTAAAGGGTATACATCACAAATATGGCCAACAGTGTGATAAACAGGAAACTCTAAAGCATTTCTCACAAGATTGAAAAATATAAGCTGTCCACTGTCCACTTTCTCAAACTCTATTAAATATAATGCTTAAAGACTCCACTAGAGACAGAAGACAGAGGAAATTAACAAGGACATAGGTAGGAAAGGGAGAAGCCATTAGGGAACAATCCCATGTACAATACTGCCTACATACAATAATCCTAGTACCATACAATAATCCTAAATCAGTGAAAAAAACTGTCCAACAAAAACGTCAAAACACTGAAGGCAGAAGTTGAGAAACACACTGGTTGGAATACCCTTCACACTCAAGAATCAGAAGAATTAATACTGTGATAAAGACCATCCTACTAAAAGCAATGTACGTACCCAAAGCAGTCCCAGTAAAAAACCCCAGTACCATTCTTCACAGAAATACTTTAAAAAGTTAAAATTGGAATGGAACCCACAGGATGCTATGGGTTCCTTTGGGCATTTGAACAGGAGTGGTACAGCTGGATCATAGGGCAGCCCGGATTTTTGTGTTTTGAAAAGCCTCCTTACTGGCTTCCATAATGGTTGCATGAGTTTACAGCTGCTTCAAGGGTGGATACGCCTCTCCCTATCCTCACTAGTACCATTGTTATTTGTTTTCCTGATGGTAGCCACTCCGGTGGGATGGAGATGGAATCTCAAGATAGTTTTAATTTGCATTTCCCCTGGTGACTAAGGTTGTAGAACACTTTAAAAACATGTAGTAATCATTTGTGTTTTTGAGAGCAGACTGTTCAGTCCCATAACCCCACCTTTAGGCTGTTGGGTTTATGTAGATGGGTTTGTTTATTTATTTATTTACTTATTTACTAATTTTAAGTTCTTTTTACATTCCAATCTCCTATCAAAATATATAGCTGGCCAAAAATTCTCCCTTCTCTGTGGGATGTCTCTTTACTTGGATGGTTTCTTTTAAGGTACAAAAGGTTTTTCAAGTATGTAAGGTCCCATTTGTTGATTTATTTTTCTGAAGAACTGGACCCTGTTTAGAGTGTCTTTCCCCATGTGCTTGTGATTAGACTCAAATAGCCTCTAGATGGATTCACTGGAGAATGAAGAAACCTTCTTTATCTCCTCCAAACAGTTTTGGTTTGCAACCGATTCACCAGATACTAGGATAGCAACACCTGTTTGAGTTCTGTGAAATATCCTTTCCATCCTTCTACTCTAAGATGGTACCTATAGTTCATGTAAAGTGTGTTCTTTGGAGAAAGAAAACATGAAACCCATTTCCTAATCAAATCTGCAAGTCTCTCTCTCTCTCTCTCTCTATCTCTCTCTCTCACTTTTCCCCCTCAAAACAACATTTTTATTGGTTCTCTGGAAATTTCCCATCATGCACTCTGATCATATTCACTTCCCAGTCCTTCCATGTCTGCCCCCCTACTGCATAAAAACCCTGTAAAAGTAATATATATATATATATATATACATATATATATGTATATATATATAAAAGAAAATAAAACAAACAAGCAAAAAAATCCGATTTGTGTCATCTACATACTCGCTGGATCATGGTCCAAATCTAAGTGGCCTGCCCCTTTAAAAGAAGCGAGGTTTTCCTCTTTTGCACCACCCCTGCATCAATTGTGAAGAGCTACACATGAGCATGCCCATCACACTTTTAAGAGTTGTCTTTGATGACTTCCGGTCTAGGCTGTCACTGGTTTTGTTTGGGGGAAGCTGAGAGGGCAGGGGTGGTTACAGAAGCCTCTCATGTCCTTCCCTCTCAGCTGTACATCTGTAGTCATCCATATCATAGCAAAAGTGGCCTTGCTCTTCACAGACAGCAGGAACACGGGCCATAGGCCACCACACACTTTCTGACATCAACACAGTCTACAAACTTGGGCCTCAGCTGCAGCAGGGCCACAGACCCAGACAGAGTCCTCAGAGGCTACCCAGACCATGGACACCAGCATGACCTCAGGCTGCAGTACGAGTCAAGGACATCAACGCAGACCCAAGTTGCAGTAGAACTAGAGACCCAGACATGACCCTCAACAGCAGTGTGGACCTGGATACCATCAGGGCAGGCCACTCACATCAATATGGCCCCACCGTGCCATGGTCCATAGGCTTCAGGACATCAACATGGCTTCAGGCAACAGCACAGACCACAGACAACCTCATGACCTTTAGTGGTAAACTGGACAGCAACACAGACACTTGCTGCAGTAAAATCTCAGACCTAGACATGGTCCTTAGTGGCAGCACAGACCAAGGCCTCGACATGGCCCCAGGTGGCTACACAGGCCACTCACATCAGCATGGCCTCTGGTTGCATTGCAGACCACGGTGGACTTTTGAGGAGTCCAATCCAGAGAGTGAACTGTTCCTCATCTTGTCCTCCATTGTTTCCCAGAGCCAGAGTGATCCCACAGCCCAGTTGCATGTTTGGGGATGAGTTTGCACTCATCTGGTAGGCTCTAGGCTACTGTACACCGCCCTGAAGGCCCTACTGGCAATGACATACATGTTCCACTGTCGACTTCAGCCCACTTTCACACCTGTCACCACCGTCATGTCTCCAATTCTACCTCTGTCCGCAGTGCGTGCGTCACTCTGATTTTCAGTCTTTCCCTCCTGTCCATCACATTTTTGATTTTTGTTTATCTTAGTGGCACCTGTCTGTCTTCCACCATTCTACCCTGTGTGTCTTTTTATTGGGGGAGTTGAGATCATTAGTATCTAGAGTTATTATTGAAGGATGTCCATTGATTTCTGTCATCTTTTGATGTCTTTGATTTTTTCTTAGACCTCTTTGGATCAGCTGTCCTTGGATTGTGGCCTATTTGGCATGTTTATCCTTCTTTTGATACTGTATTTCTTCCGTTATCCTCTGTAGAGCTAAGAGCCAGTTCACAGGTTCCTTGTTGTGGGGCTATCTCTTCTTGTCTTGCCCTTTTAGTGGTCTGTAGGCTACTGGTACATATAGAAGAAACATTCTTCTTTAGATTTGCGAATTCCCCCCCCCAAGATTTTATTGAAAATATTTTCTATGCTTTTGGTGTGACATTCTGCTTCTTCTTGCCCATAATTACATAACTGGCCTTTCATGTTGTTCCAAAGTTCTTCCATGTTCTGCTCATATTTCTGAAAATTCATCATTAACCTTTACCAAGTGATCCAGTTCCTCTGCTTGTCAAGGTCTGACACTCTGCTTGCACACTGCACTCTCTTAATGAGGATCTCCACAGAGTTTTTAGTTTGGCTTACTGAATATTTAATTTCAAGCATCATTTTGGCTTTTTTTCCCTTCAGCTATTTTATCTCTTTATTGAATTCTATTCTCATGTTTTGGATTGACTTCTTATTTCATTCAGATCTGTGTGTTTGTTCTTTTGGAGTGCATTCCTGTTTTCCTTGAGTTGTTTGAGCATAGTTATAAATATTCTTTGTAACTTCTTTGTCTGGAAGTCCTTCCAAATCATTCTCCTTGGGAGCCATTACCAATGGAACGGGTGCTTTTTGGAGAAGACTGCTATCTTGATTTTTGTGTTGTTTTTTTTCTCTGTGCTGGAACTTGCATACTTAAAGTTAGTTTGTTAGTTGTGTTTTTCTTTCACTTACATGTTATTTTTAAATACATGTCTCCTTTCTTCTTTGAGTGGGAACATTTACAATGTTCAAATGGGATTAAAATGTAGTAGTTGGTTTCCTCCCTATATTCATGGAACCCTGTGCACCTTTGGGCCTTACCCTTAGCCATCTTGACCCTCCTCCCTGGGTCTGCAACTTGAACCAGGTCTTGTGGAACCCCTGCACCTGTTGGCCTTCCTCTGGTGGCAGTTAGCCCACTCCCTTGGTCTGCAACGTCTGCTTCCATGAGCTGAGCTCTCTGCAGCTATGGCCATTACCCTTGATCACGTCCTTGATCTACCTGGGTCTACAGCTTCTCCTACATCAGTGACTTACAGAACTAGCTGAATACCTCTAGGACAGCCTGGATCAAATGTAGCCTCCACTCTGGACCCACAGTTGCTTTTCTCTCATATATTCTTGAGAGTAGCCTTACAAATCTTGTAATTCCCTGGAGCTTCCAAGCCCAAGGGAATAAGGTTCCTTTACTTTTTGGGCCTTGTATGCAGAGATGCTGCTTGGCCCTCTGACCTGCAGTGAATCCCAGGTCCTGTACTTCTGCTATACCCATATTCCATGACTGGTGTCTGGCTTGTAGTCCTGTTCTAGAACTGAGAAAAGAGCTTTGGAACCTGAGGGACCTTTTCACAGCTTAGCAGACCTCACTGAGTAGTGGGGGAAACCAAAGTCAGTGTGGGGCCTGCTGCAGTCAGAGCAGGGCTGGAGGTGACTTGCTCAGAGCTCTGTACTGACCTCCATGCTCATAGGACCCAATGAAGCCTTGGCCGCAGGCACTACGAACATTCCTGGCAATGATAGTTATGATTTGATGTCCTCCACAGGCTTAGGCATTTAAACACTGGACCCCCAGTTGGTGGCATTGTTTGGGGAGGTTTAGGAGGTGCCATCTTAATGGAGGTAGAATGTCACAGGAAATAGAGTCTCATTCCCAGCTTGCTCTCTGCTTGTGTTTGCTTGGGCTAATCTGTCAGCTTCTGGCATCTGCTACCATGTCTTCCTGCCACTTCGACTCTTAACCCTCTGGAATCGTGTGCTTAGTAAACTCTGCCTTCTATACATTGCCTTGGTTGTGGTGTTTTGTCATGGCAACAGAAAGGGGACTAATACAATAGACAGGGAGGCCGGTCCACCTCCTACACATTTCCTTTTCCGCTGGCTCTTCAGGTCTGATATGACCAGGGCTTTCTGCTGGGTCCAGCCTGCTCTGTGCAACCCCTCCTGCCTCTGCTCCTAGTCTACTCTATCCCACCAAACTTGATCTCTGTGCCCCCCCCCCCACACACACACCCTTGTTATTCTCATGCTCTGGCCTGCATTCCAGTTTAGCTGTATCTTTCCTTTTGCTAATTTGCTTCATCCAGTCTATCCGTCTGGGTTCTGTTTTGCCTCCTGTGTGCAGCCCCAATTGACAGACGCTTGGCATTCAAAATGAAAGGTACTGTATAAACATCCACCCTGCAAGCTCCTTCCCTAAGTCCCCCTGCCTGTGAACAGCCTTTCCAGCAAATACCCACATGAGCTCATGTTTGAAAAAGTCAACAACTGTGAAGGCAAAACAGGCTTGTCTGCCTCCTGATAGCTCCCAGATTCCCTTCTGACCACCCTCTCATCCTCAGAAGACTCTGTAAGACCTTAGCACATACTGGCTCTGGCGCCTACAGCCTGCCAGCATCTTGCTTCATCATGACTGCCATGTCTCAGCAGGCCATGCTGCAGCTGGATGTGGGGTTGTGAGGGGTCCTTGGAGCCTCAACCTCCCTCTTTCCTTTCCCAGGAAAAGGATTCCTGGGAAGGCAATGTGAGTGTCTTCTAGCCTGCTTCAGCCAGATGCTAGGGTGCTAGGCTGGGGCCCTGAAGTCTGCATACCCGTTGCTTATCATCTCAGCTCAGCCTCCAAAGGCTGTGAGTATTGGTTACCTCCAACCCTGCACTGTGGGAGGCTGGAGTGAGTGGTTGAGAAAAGCTTACTGCTCGCTTTCTGTTTCCTCTGTTGTTGCTAAACCTCTGTTTGAGAATCCAGAATCAACGGCTTATTCGACAGTCGTTTTCCTTTGTGTACAGATACGAATGTACAGATAGTCTCCCAAAGAGATCATCCTGTTATCCTACAATGGTGTGTTTCCCTTGGGGACATATTTTCACTTCCATATGTGAAGGTGAACTATGTTCTTCCTGGCTGCATAATGCTTTACTGTGTGGACACTTTATTTCGGGCATTGGCTCCTCTGTTGAAACTTAGGAGTTTTTATTTTATTTCATGTTTTGCTAAAACATGCTGTAGCAGGAGTTCATAGCCACACATGTGCATATTCCAGCCATTGTTTCTGTGGAAATAATCCATATTAGTTAGTTCTCTGTTGCTGTAAGAAATTATCCCAACAAAAAGCAAGTTAAGGAAGGGTTTTGTTTGTTTGCTTGCTTTTTGTTTTTTTGTTTGTTTTGGTTTAGAGTCCCAGAGGGGACACAGCCCATCAAGGCAGAAAGGCATGGAGGAAGGAGCATGGGGCTGGCCCAATGTCCAGAGAACTAGAAGATCACAATCCTCCCCCACCCAGGAAGAGAGAGAGAAGAGGCAGAGAGGCCAGGCTATAGAACTCCAAAGCTCCTCGGCCCACACACTTCCAATAAGGCTCTATCCCTTGAAGGTCCCATAACTCAAACTCCCAAATAGCGCCAGCTGGGCACCAGGTCTTCAAATGCACCTGGCCACTTTTTATTCCAACCTCAACAGCATTCATAAAAGTATCTTGGCTCAGCTAAGGAATAAGCTTAATTGAGAATGCATTTGAAGGCCAGTGAGATATTAAAGGTCCTGAGTCTGATGACCTGAATTTAATCTTTCGGGACTCCAATGGTGTGTGTGTGTGTGTGTGTGTGTGTGTGTGTGTGTGTGTGTAACACCCATGGAGGCTAAAGTACAACCTTTTATACACACACACACACACACACACACACACACTGAAATAAATAAGTAAACACAAGATGATCAAGTTACCCTTCAACAACCTTTTAATCAACCTTTGGTAGCCTGGCTAGAATGATCTTTGTAAAGTGAATTTGATCATTATAAACCTTCAACAGCTGGGCCCAGAGAGGTATCAGTATGTTTTGGGCATGTGGGGGCCAATTCCCAGATGGCAGAGCCTCACATAGGAGTTGCTGTGGTGGGCTGACTTCAACAGCCACTATGTAGCTTGCTGATCCAAGGGAGCCTACTCACTTCTAGCCCCAGCATGCCTGCTGTGGCTCCTCGGGAAGTCTGGCCACAGTCTGCTGACCTGAGGCACTGCCTCTGCCTCAGCCCTCTGGACACAGCAGTGTGCATTAAGTTGGGCTTCTCTGCTGAACATCATTAGCCACTCAGCCCCTGCAGGGGCAACAAATTGCTTGCACCACCTGGTGGGAAGATCCAATTTTCACCTGGGAAAGGAGAGGGTGGAGGGAGATGCTATCTCTGACTCACTAAGTACAACTTCTGGCCTAGCTGTGTCCCTGAGGCAGGCAGACTTTGCCACCGCCCAGCCCTGGCCATCAGAGCAGTGTTGTTGGGGCTTCTGGGCCTGGCCTGGCCAGTTTAGTTTCCCCTTTCCATTGGGGTGCACACACTGAACTTTCTATGAAGCTGTTTTCGGGTCTGAACACCAAGGGGCCTCATGAATCTGCAGGCCCTGGCCTCTAGCCTGGGACCATACCTGACATTAGAATATACATCTGTTCTGCCAAACTGGGATCCTTGCTTTGTGCTGAGCAAGTGAGCTGCAACTTGGACAGGAGGCTGGTCTTGAGGGGGTCAAATCTGCCAAGACATCACCATGACAGGGGCCCCCCAGAGCATAGGGAGGTAGCAGGATTCAGACAGCTGTAGGGCTCTGGGAAAGAGAATCTGGCCCCTGATGTAGGCTGTCACTTGTTTATCCAAGAATGATGACGGTCATAGCTCAGAATCCATGGGAGGTCAGTTCCAGACCCTAATTCCACAGATGCTCACATCCTTTATAAATGTGACATTGTTTTTAAAGTAGGAGATGACAGCTGGAGATTTCCCAAATGGCCACTGGAGCCCTAGGCTGAGCTGTGGAGTCTAAACCACTGGGCTTGCTGGTGTGGGCATAGGGAATGTACAGGGGTGCTGCCTGCTTGCTGGTCTGAGCCAGGCAGAGTGTGTGTGTGTGTGTGTGTGTGTGTGTGTACGCTCCCCCCCCCCCCCGTTTGCAGTCCTCGTAAGGAAGAGTAATGGGTATCCAGGGTCTGGGAAGGGAGAGTTCTTTGGTTTTTCCCTCTGAAGAGGGTAATGGGATCTGGAGCCTTGGTCTCCCTCCCCCTTGAAAGGAGAGCATATGTCACCTTCCACTTGGGTGTTTATACTTTCCTACTTCTAAGGAATGGGGCCTCTGTGGTGGGTGACAACTTACCTAGTATATGAATGAGCTCTGCAGAGATGTAACTGAAGTACCAGAGACTCTTAAGAGACACTGATTTCAGCTCACGGTTTCAAAGTAGCCCACCGTTCTAGGTTCTTTTGATCCTTGGCATAGAAGGCAGAGCATCATGGCGACAGGCACATGTGGAGGGTGGCTTCCTCCTCACGGTGGCCAGGAAGCAGAGCAGTAATGGGACATGCCCTCCGGTGACTTGCTTTCTCAACACAGACCCCACCATCCACAGGTCCACTGTCTCCATGTCCCAGTGGCTGATTTGAGTTAGAATCTATCAATGGGTTCGATTATTCACTAGGTCAGAAGACCCACTCTGGGGAAACCTCCATGTGGTACCCAGAGATGGACTGCACTGACTTCCCAGACATCCTTAGGCCAGAAAGGTGGTCAGGCATATCACCATCCAATCTGTGCTGACCCGTGAGGGATAGACAGGCCAAGCATTTAGTTTCTCTCTGTGTGTGCCATTGTCCCCCCTCTGCCCTTCCCATTCTGTGTCTGACTTTGTGTCTTTCTGTCTCTTCCTCTCTGTGTCTCTCCCCATCTCTTTCTCTCTCTACCTCTTCCTTTCTATGTATGGGTGTCTCTCTGTCTTTGCCTCGTTTTCTGTCTCTCCCTCTCAGCAGAAGGAAGGAAGCAAAAATTGATGTCCTTCAAAGGCCTGTCCCCATGGACCTCAGTTTCCCCGGCCGGAAGACATCAGCATAGACGCAATGTTCCCTTCATGTTGTTTTTTTCCACCGAGTTCTGAGTTTGTCCCTTGAGCTCTCTGGGCACATCATGTCCAGTTCTATTTTGAGAAGCCTCCTTCCCCTGGTGAGCACAATTTTCAAGCCCCTCTTCCATCATACCTTTTATTTAATAATATAGCTTTTCGAAGTAGCCTTCTATTTTTACTTTTCCTGTGGCAAGATAATTTCTAACCTTTTCCTCACCGCCCAAGTCAATTTCCTTTGTTAATTTCCAAGCTTCTCCCTCCTACAGGGGCCTCACCTCTTGTTACTTAATTGATTTTTCTATCACATAATTCTGTGGTCTCATCAATAAGCAATTTTAGAGCCATTGTCAATTTCTATTTTTTATTTCATTTGATGCGCTCAGTGGCCACTGCTTGGATTAGAAGCGAGATGAGGTTTCATTATCTTGTAGACGCCAATTCTCCCCCTGGAGCCTTCCACTGAGGCAAGAACATTTCTGAACTTTCTATATTCCCTTCTAATTAATTATTCTCCATTTTTATTCACTTGCCTGACTTCAATCTTGTGAGTTAAGGGTGTAAATTAACACCTGCCTCCTGTTCCAAGTGTTATCTGCAGGTGGACTAGCTCTCCCACGCAATGACCCCTCCTGTAGAAAGGGCAGCACCCCAGGGCCATCTCATTTACATTGCCTGGGACTTTCCAGTGCTGAATTTAGCTGACATCCTTATCCTTAGTGGGACTAAAGCCCTTCTCTGACTGCTGCTTCCAATGTACTCTGACTTTGTTTAAGGAGCCATGATGGGGTCAGGAAGGTAGCTGAATGAGAACAGTGCTTTTGGGGCAAGCATAAGGACCCGAGCCACCACCCACATACAAACTGGATGGGGCATCGTATCTGGGCCAGCAGGGCCAGCGGATACAGATACAGAGTCCCAGAGCTTGCCAGACAGACACACTAGGCAAATATGTTGAATGAGAGACTCTCTCAAAATATAAGACAGAAGGCATCTGGAAAGATGGCTCAGCAGTAAGGAGACCTTACTGCTCTTGCAGAGGACCTGGGTCTGGCTCTGGGTCTGGGTCCTAGCACCCACATGGTGACTCTCAAACATCTGTAACTCCAGTTCCAGGGGATCCAACCCCATCTCCTGACTTCCAAAGGTACAGGTACACATGTGGAACACAGACAGACATGCAGGCCAAGTATTCATACATATAAAATAGGATGCCTTTAAAAAGTAGTAAGATGGAGATCAACAGAGGAAGATAGTAGATATTGACCTATGGCCTCCACATGTACACACTTATGCACACATGAACATGTAACCACACACGCGCACGCACACAAACACACACAACACAATACACACACACACACACACAAACAGACAGACAGAGAGACAGGGGGCAGAGACTTTTTAGAGAGAGACAAAGACTAAGATAAAAGAATTAAAAATTACTTGAAAAGCTGAGGTGCATGGGAACTACCTCCGCACACGTTTTGATGGCTTGCTGTCTGCAGGTGGCTTTGATTGACAGGGCCATGACACGGCAGACCCTGTCAACTGCTTTCACCACCTGAAGGAAAAAGCTGTTCAAAAAAAATTCCTGATTTCTCGTGACTGTATCGACCAACTGTCCCTGCCACTGTCTCAGAGGAAAGGTTAGCAGCCACCTCAGCAGAGTGACCCTCACAGCACATCAAGGCTGACACCTGCATAGCTCACTCGTGAACTTGGCCACAGGACCTAGTGGGTGCATGGGGACACTCTGCAGAAAACCATTAACTTCTGCCTCAGGGACAACAAGAATTTACCCTGTCCAAGAGTGATGGGGTTCGTCTCGGAGGTTGGGCATAGCATGGGCTCAAACAATCTTGGTGCAGTACTCAACCCAGAGCACTTCCCCAGCCGCCTGTCCTTGCGCATCCAGCCACTTCTACGCAGGCAGGGTCATCCCAGTGAACAGCTTCTTGGCCTCAATAGCCTGTGAGCTGAGCCCTGGCTGCACTGGAAATCAGCCACCCTACAGTGTGCAATGTGCTTGTCAGGAGGAAGTTGGGCAGCACGGGCTGGGAACACACAACAGCTTCTCTTAAAGGCAACTTTCAAGAGCTATGACCATTAGTCTCAGCAACAAACGCAGCCATGATTCCTGACTGGCTGTCTCTGACGTAAGCCACTGTAGCTCCTCTGGGCAGACCACTCATTCCTTTCTTCACTTTGGACTCCAGGAAGCTTGGGGATAGAACTTCAAGGCTGGTGCTTGTGAGCCCAGCTTCAGGCCAGGCCCCACCCACAATCCCCTTTGCCTCACTAACCCCGTTACTAGCCTATCCCACGCTATCACTGTGCAGAGCACTGGGACTGTGACCCAGACATGTCAGGCTGTGTTCTGGGAGGTTACCATCTAGTGCTGTGTCAAAGTCAATAAGCCAGGACCATCTCAGACACATGAATGCTGGGATGGGGGTAAAGATGGGAAGAAGGGTGGGAACCGGATGACACAGGAAGTTCTTAAAATGTTAACTGAGCACCCACAACACACGTCTCTTTGAGGAATTGTGATGTTTAATCTTTATTGTCAAGTTGACAGGATTTAGAATCACCATGGAAACAACTCTCTGGGCACATCTGTCAGGAATTAGGGAGTTCCCCGGATTGGGTTAATTAAGACTGGAGACCTCATCCCCTCTTTGTTCCCTAAGTGTGGGCAGCGCTGTCCCAGGAACAGGGTTCCTGAATTAAATAAAGAGGAGAGAGCGCTGAGCACTAGTGTCCTGGACTGCGGACCCCACAATGTGACTCTCTGCCTCCCACTCCTGTTACCACGTCCTCCTCACCACAACAGTCTGTACCCTCAAAGTGTGAGCCCAAATAAACCCCCTTTCTCTAAGTTGCATTTGACAAATATTTCGTCCAGCAACAAGAAAAGTAATGAATGCAGGAGGTGGCATTTTAGCAGAGCCATTATGGCTGAGAAGGGATTATAGGTGGTATAGACTAGGATCAGGACCAGACAGGACCTGGTCTGTCCTAGGAATAATCAAAAGACGGAAGGGGCAGACCATTATCCGTAGGAGCCAACATACCTCCATGCTCTGGTACCCTTTGTGCGTGTGTTTTCTGAAGCCCTTCTCTGAAACAATGGGGTTAGCAATTCCTACACAAATTTCTCTGCAACGACAACCCTGTGCTTGCTGATTCTCCATCTCGAGCTCATATTGCACAGTGTGTGCGTGCGTGCGTTCGTGTGTGTGTGTGTGTGTGTGTGTGTGTGTGTGTGTTCGTGTGTGTGTGCGTGCGTGCGTGTGTGTGTGTGTGTGTGTGTGTGTGTGTGTGTGTGTGCACTCACAGAGAATGACAGTATCTCTGTGGCTCTGTGTTTGCCTCACTAGGATGGGGACCCTAGCAACACCTCTTTCAAGGTTCTATAGGGATGAGATGAGTAGCCTTGTCTGTGACTGATGCCTGGCCCAGAGGTGGGGGACCCATAGATGTCAGCTCACATTATCAGAGTGTGTACATTTACCATGTGGGACTGGTTAGGGAGGGCGTAAGTCTGGCCCTGGTTACTGACACGATCAGTTACATAAGTTCTGACGGCGAATGTTCTTTGGACAGCTGGCAGGATGTATATAATCCAATAAGAACTCATAACCTCTTTAAAGCCACGAAGGCTTCCCCAGCTAATCTCGAATTTGGTTTGGAGATGACCTCATGTTCCGAGAATCAGCCTTACTGTCAGCATGTGGGTCAGTCGAGTCCCCTGCTGCCTACAGTGGGACCCCTGAGGGTCCACACCCAGCCTTCAAGGGAGGTGAAGAAGGACGTCCAAAGGCTGGCTGCCAGCCCTGGAAGTTGGCAGCTTGGGGGATCCTGGCGGGGTTGGAGCAAGGGGCTTAAACCATCTCCGTGGTCTGTTTGGAAAAGGCATGATGGAGAAAGAAAGGGTCCTTCTCTAGAGAGCTGAGCTGGTGAGAGGCCCCAGGAAAGGGAGGGAGGCCAGTGCAGCCGAGACCCTTCTGTCACCTGAGGATGACCCCCAGAAGTGGATGGAGCCATCTGGTGAAGGGTGGGTTCCATCTTAGAAAATGTAGCAGGATGTGGTGTTTCAGGGCCCAGGCCTTAGATGAGGGTCTTGGGTCTGGATGCTTAGGGCCAGCTGGGGTTGCCTGGCTTAGAGCTTTGCTCTGCTGATTTTAACATTACATGTCACAGGCAAGTCTCCCTCTTCTGGGCCTCAGTTTCTCCGTCTAAAGGAAAGAAAGGAGAAAGGCCTCCAGGCCTGCCTGTACAGATTATCTTGTTCTCAAAGTTCACGGCACAATAAATGGTTGGAGGTAGTATGGAATGTTCCCCTGCACTGTTAACCTCTTAAGCTGAGCAACCCAAGACCCTGAGGACGTGTGGGTTTGGTCCTATAATGTACATGTAGGGAAAGTGGGCCCCAGGCCTCAGCCAAGAAGGGGTTCTGCTTCTCAAAGCAAAGCTGCCTCTGGGCACAAGGCCAACCTGGACACTGAGGAGCCCTGGCCTCCCGAATTTTCCTCACGGCCCTAGTGGTTAATTGAGTACAGGACAGTATCTATGGCACATATACAATAAACATGACTTCAGCCATCTGGAACAGGCTTCCCTCAAGCTGTCCATCACTTTGGGGCCCAGGGCCAAGTTCTGGGGGATGTACTGCTCTGGAGAGACGGAAGACTCCCTCCTCATTACAGCCTCACCCTTCCAGTTTGCCAGCATGGCAGCACAGCCCCGCCACAGCAGCAAGGCCTCAAGGCTAATTAATCCTCACGCTAATGCTAACCTCAGGCATGGGGTCATGGTTCGGAGTGGTGTGCAGATATGCGACACAGCCTTGCAGCCCCGGGTCAGGCAGGCGCGGCACAGTGTGTGCAAACCCTGGCGGGAAGGCTGCCCACTGCTCTCTCTGTCCTTCTGACCGGTCCCACCGCCAGGTGACTTCTTCTCCATCCCTATGGTATAAGACAGACTGGAAGCCCGGCACGCGGCCGCACACCTTTAATCCCAGCACTCCGGAGGGAGGCAGATCTCTGTGAGTTCACGCCCAGACTGGTCTACAAAGCTACACAGAGAAACCCTGTCTTGGAAAACAAAACACAAACTAGAAAACATTGTTTTTTATATTTTTTTGGTTAAGAATTTCATACATACATATAATGAGTTTTGGTATTCCCTCCCATCCATCCCTCTACCAACCCCTATCACTTCCCTATTGGAGCATCATGTGCTTCTTTGTTTGTTTGTTTTTAATCATGAAGTCCTCTTTGTACTGCCTGTATGCTCGTGGGTGTGGGACCATCTGCTGGAGCATGGGTGGGCTTCCTTAACTAATACATTCTGATTTAGAAGACTTGAAACACTGACTCCAGCATGCCTTTAGGGGAAGGTCTGTTTTGGTGGTACCTCAGGGTGGGTGTCAGGGCATAGCTCTGAGAATGGTGAGGGACCTGGGACAATGTCAGGGGCCCAGAGTTGGTTTCTGTCGGCTTAGTAGGCTGCTTCAGAGAAAAATAAAACAAAACAAAAACAAAACAAAAAACATTTTAAGCCTGAGGTATGAGACGTGATTACATATGTCTTAAGCATACAGCGCCATAGATTTCATATGCACGGGCACTCAGGAATCCTCTAGTCAGCTGAAGACTATTTATTTTGTTGTTCGAGACAGGGTATTTCCTTGTAGCCCAGGCTGGCCTCAGCCTCCTAAGTGTTAGGATTAGAGGCAAGTACCATGATACTAAGGACTCTAGGGTGTTTCCAGTACCCAAAATGGTTCTGTGCCCACCCCAGGTGATAACCACCCAAGGTTAACTATGGAGCTATCTGACACTCCACTGTCTTAGTCTAGCCTGTGCTATGCTCTAACAAGGACAGAGCTTTATTTCTCTCAATTCAGGAGCCTGGAGAGTCCAAAGCATGGAAATTCCTCTGACAAAGGCCTTTCTACTCAGCATCCCACAGTGGGATGGAAGAGTGAATAAGTGGAGGGGATGACTCCTTCCTCTGCCAGCAGGAGGCCGTGCCTCTGAAGACCACCACACCTAGGATAAGGACAGCAACCCAAAGCTTTCAGATGTCATTGCACCAAGGAATCAGTTTCCAGCCCACGAATGCGAGGGACAGGTGGTTTGGGTCATATGTGAATGGCCCCATGAAAAGTGCACGTTTCTGTGCCTGGGTTCCTTAGCTCTGCCACTGGCCACGAGGGTCCTCTGACCGTCAGCGGCCCATCCTTTTCCTATTCTGTGCTGTTCTTCTGTCCCTGGTCCCAACATGGTACCTCCTCTTTCAGTCCATTTCCCTGATGACCTGCAGCTGAGCTCGTGGAAATCAAGCCCTGAAGTATTTCAGGTGAACCGAGTGGAGTTCATTGAGCCAGCTCCCATCCTGTTCAAGGGGGCACCATGGCTGGAGGTCTCCCTGCACAACTAAAACATGAAGGCTGCAGGCAAGGTTGAATGCAACTGTGGGATGTTGCTCGGGGCCTCCTGGGCCTGACTGGTCTGCTGCTCTGTGCTGAGCCTGACTCTAGAGCTTGGATTGCAGAGCAAGTTTGCATCCAGCCCTATAGAGCCAGACCGCACCTATACTGGAGAGGCTGAGCATGGAGGGCTTAGAAGCCAGAGGGCCAGGGCTTTCCCACCCTCACTCCCACTGAGAGTGAAGCCCTAGGACTACTGAGTGGGTGAATTGGTGGTGGTAGACAGAAGGCCTGTGTGGCACTGCGTGTCCCCAAGGGAATATTCATGGCCTTGGGGAAACAGGGTTTTCTAAAACAGGGTTTTGTTTTCTGTGGAGGTGACAGAAACAAGATCCCAGGGGCCAGCTAAGTTCCCTCTGGCTCTTTGGCAAAGGCCTCCAGTCGAGAGTATCTGGGATCTTCAGGAAACCTGGGTGCTCGAGGGCTGAGTGTTTGGTTTCTGCTGGTGAAATTTTTAATTAGGGTTTTCATGAGGCTCAGACAGCTCTGTGATGAGAATAGCCTCAGTGGGCACTCCGGCTGGAGAGGCCTAAAAACAGAAACCTTCTTCAAAGAAGGACACTGGGTGCCCAGCCTGAAGCGTCTCCTCTGGAAGCCCAGGGACCCGTTCCCAGGGGCACTACCTTGCCCCGAGCACATGGGGCACAGACCCATGGCTCCAGATCCCCAGCCTGACCAAGACCGGAATGACCTTTAGGGCCAGTGAAACATGACACAGGCCTGCACTCTGTCTGCCCACACTTCGCAAGACTTCCTCCACTCCACTTTCTCCCTCCCAAGTTTCTGTTCTGCTGCAGCTCATGCCGGCGCCACCCCCATCTTGACAATCCCTGGCCTTGATCAAAGAAGACCAGGTCTGAGCAGAATGTTCCAGATGGAGAGAATTGCCTTGATTTCCAGTAGCATTTCTGTGCTTGACCTGAGCAGTTTCAAGCAGTGAAGAGGATTTTATTTATGACTGTTGCCAAGGGTGAAAGAAAGAAGGAAGGAGGGAAGGAAGGGAGGAGGAAGGGAGGGAGGAAGAGAAGAAGGAAGGAAGAGAGAGAGGGAGGGAGGGAGGGAGGGAGGGAGGGAGGGAGGGAGGGAGGAATTCCATTCTAGACAGTAAAGGCAGCCTGGAGCAGGGTCTATGGACGGGATATCACAGCCGGCTTTAGTGTGCCCTTTGGGTTCACAGTTGGAAACTAAATCCCCAACCCAATCTGCAGGAACAGTGCGGGGCCCAAGGGCAATCTTTAGGAACAGTTCTTTAGTCACCCGAGGTAAAGCCCTTATCTCAGAGCAGTTTTGTAGGAGACAGCTGGGCGGCTCTTGTCTTTTTATTTATTTACTTATTTTTCTGCGTGGTCCCCTCTGCTGTGTGACGGAATGAAAGTCCTGATCGTTATTTATTGGGGGTGGGTTTACAGCGCTGTTCATCCTTCACTATCTTCCCTGGGATTTAAGGCTTTCTTCTCAGGGGTCATGTGACTTTCACGGGAAGCAATTTCCCTGATGGCTGTTGGCACAGATTTTCCCAAACGAGCAGCAGCAGCGGTGGCTGCTTCTTTCTAATCACCCATAAATGCCACATCGCTTGGCACCGCTGCCTTCCTTCTCTTCCAGCCACCAGCTGTCCAATTCTCCTTGTCCCCTGGAGCCAAAGCTCTGAGAGAACCGGAACCTGCTTCTGAGGTCCCTTATGGGGTCTTGGAACTGAGCGGGAGTGTGCATGGGAGACAGTCCAGGGCGGCTGGGGTGGGGGGCTTGCTTCTCAATCTCCCCCATCCCCCGCCCCCACTGAGGGCTCTGCTTCTGCCCCTCCCCATCAGAGATTTTGCTTCTTCGGTTCCGATCTCACAGCCTGCAGGGAAGAAGTCCCCTTTAGGGATGGAGTCCTGGGGACACACCATGGCCCAGCTACAGAGATGTAGGATCTCCAAGACAGAGGAGACCTCTGAGGTGAAGACAAGGAGCATTTGGTGCCAGTGAGCCTATGGTCTAGGGTTCACTAGCTTCCTTTGGTGGATGAGAAACAAGCTGAAGGCAGTCGAGTCTTTGGGAAGATTAACCACATGATGACTTGGCTCAGGCCACGGCTAGCCTTCTCTAAAATGTATGTGGATCCACTTATGTCTCCTCTGCCTGAGCAGTCACCAGGCTTACTTTCTAAGAGTGCCACTCCTGGCTTCATTAGGGTCTGACATGCTCACTTCTCTGCAGGCTGGAAGCCTGGCCTGGCTTCAGGATTACCCTGTGGGGTCCCAGGGGCTACCTGGCAAAACTGGTTTGAACTGGTCTCTGCTGCTGTTCCCCAAACTCAGGCTTGGCCTCTTGCTTGGCAGCTGCTGCCCCGCCCGCCCGTTGCACGGCTGTGCTGTGCGGAGGGGTGGGGGGAGTCCACCTGTTCAAGGCCATTGCAGGGTGGATTACAAAGAGTCTGGTCCTGGCCAAAATCGGAAAGCCTTTCTGCCTCTTCTTTCTGTCTTGTGTGTGTTGTGTGGGCTCCAGAAACCAGCAACAGCTCCAACTGCTAGCATGGAAAACAACACCAGCACAGACTCCTTCCCAAGGCTCATGACAGGGACAACAACATGACAACTTAATATTTTTAGTGGTGAATGATGAGGGAACGCATCCGTGCTAAGTCACTGGGGACTCTCCCCCACATTCTCCCCACGATGTACAACTTCCTTCCAAAGAACAAAGTTTAAATAGTTTGTAGGCACAAACTTGATGAAAATTTGACATTTGATAAGAGACTAATTTGGGTGTGCTTTTTTAATACTTTAAAACGCTAAAGTAATAAACAACATCTATAAATGTCAAACTTTTCTATTTTGATTATGTTGCTTTGATTTTTATCAACTCTTTTTTATTAAAAATCCACCATAAATGAAATAGAGAAGGGGTGATAGGCACAAGAAGATAAATCTTACAATTACCCAGACATAAGCGACAGCGTCCCATTTTTTTTTTTCCAGCACTGGGGATTATTATTTTTTGTCTTGCTACAGTTATTATGATGTCTTTATCTTTGTCTTTGAGTCTGGAAAAACTGTGGGGTGATGGGAACTGGAATTAAATTGTGAAGTTGAAGGTGGCTTTCGGGCTTAGACAGATCAGGAAGATGTCTGGTGGGGTGCAGCCGAGGACGTGCTCGGGTTCAGGTTCTCAGTGTTTGGACAGTGGGAGAAAAGCAAGACACTGACTGTGCTGCAGGACCTTTCCCCTCACCTTGCAAATTCTGAAGTTCTCTCTGGAGTCCTGCATGGTTCACCCTGCCCCTACCCCTTACCCTAGGATTCTGTATGAGGCTGAGGTCTCCCGTTGAAGAGAACATGCTCCTCTCTTCAGCATCTAGTCTTCATCCAGCTTCAGCTCCCTGGGCTCCAATATGAAGGAAAGGGTTAAAGGAGAGCAGATGATGGATGGAAGGATAGGATGGCAGGCAGAAGAATGATGAGGTGGGTGAGGAATGAATGTATGAAAGGGTAGGGCAATGAGTTGGGAATTGGATGAATGGAAAGCGATAAGTAAGAACAGGGAAAGGGGAGGCTGAAGGAGGGAATAAAAAAGTGCAGGAAAGAAGTTCACTACTTCAGCCCTGAGTACTGGCAGGCAATCATAGATCCTGTGAGAGTCAGCCCCCAAATAACACACAGAGACACTGTATTAGATATAAAGCTGTTGGCCTGATACTAGCATTTCTTATTGGCTAGCTCTGTCTTAAATATGAATCCATTTCTATCAATCTAAGTGTTTCCACATGGTCTTATCTTACCGGAAAGAGAGTCCTGACTTCTTTCTCTGAAGTCCCTACATCTTGAATCTCTCCTACTACATCTCCCAGAATCCCCCTTGTCTCCTAGTCCTGCCTACCTTGTCTTCCTATTGGCCAACAGGGCTTTATTCATTAACCAATAAGAGAAACATATTTACAGAATGACATCTCTCATCAGGCATGTCTGTGGAGGATTGTGAAGCTGGGAAGACCTGTATAGCCTTGTTCGTTGTTCTCTGGGTTTTGGGTCCTGAAATGTATTAGTGTTGCGAGGAGTTTGGATGAGTAGGCATAACACATCTGTTTCTCTCTGCTTTCTACTGCAGATGTGACTGGGCCGCTTGGAGTTCCCCCCCTCAACTTCCCCGCCGTGAGGCCAGTTGCTGACTACCATGAAGCCTTGGGGAACAATTGCAGGACACAGTTGTTTTGAACATTCTTGCTTCTGTATGACTGATTGTAACAGTATGCTATAGGTAAGGATGGCTTCTAGCAAGAAGCTCTTACCTATTACAAAAGAGGTGGTCACCTGAATATGTCAAAGATTAGGAGCTTTATATGTGGCAAAGAAAACGATGGCTACATCTCAATGGCAGGGATAGTTGGCTCCCCAACATGGTAAAACTACAAGCTGCTCGTGTAAGAATGAAAGTTTAGTCTGATTAGCAGGCAGCAAGTCATCTGCGAGACTACCGGTATCATGGGAAGAAGCAGAGTCAAGGTCAACAGTTAAGCATAGGTCAGGGCCTTCAACCTCCAGCTGAATGGACAGAGTGTGGTTGGTCATTTTTCTGGTTGGACCAGAGGGACTTACACAGAGCATGTGTGTCCTCTATTCTGTCAGCCCATCATAGCCCAAAGGACTAACCAATGTCAACAGAAATTACTTAGGTCTTTGTCCAGTCTCTGCCATAAATCCTATAAAAAGCCAAACCCAGATGTTCACCCTCCCTCGGGGTGTCTGCCACTTTAATGAATTTCCCTAATAAAGCCTGATTTATGTTTTGCTCCTTCCCATGGATGACACTTTCTTCATCACCATGGAATAAACTTGAGGTCAGTTGTGTCAAGTTGACATTTGGAAATCCTTGAGTTCTTAGCATACTAAGTCCCGGAGTCACAGATGTTTGAGCTCGGAAGGGTCCTGTTATTCTAAAACACAGTATCAGCCCATGGTCCATGCAGAGGGAAGCCAGGACTGGTGTGGATAGAAAAGGGAAAAGCCGGTGTAAGGTGGTGTTAGAGTTGGGCGCTCTTTAGAGCAAGCTAAGGCCTGGCCTTAGGGAGCATGTCGATGGGGACAATGAAGTTGAGATGACAGAGACAAATGTGGTTGCTCCCCCTATGAGAATTTGCTTTCTATTGCTGTGATAAGCTTATATATTACATTCCATCACAGAGGAGACTCAGGGCAGGAACTCAGTGCAGGACCCTGGGAGTAGGGATGGAAGCAGACACCATGGAGGGTGCTGCTCGCTGGACGATCCCCATGCCTCGCTCAGCTTTCCGTTGTATACAGCCCAGAACTGCCTTCCCAGGCTTAACACCACTCACAGTAGTCTGGTACCTCCCACATCAACCATTAGACAAGAAAATGTCCCTCGGACTTGCCTACAGGACATTCTTAGGAAGCCATTTCCTCAACTGAAGTTCCCTCTTTTCAAATGACTCTAACTCTGTGAACAACAACAAAAAATATCTAACAGGCACAGCCTCTGAGCGGAGGACACATCTGACACTAACCTGTTTCTGTAGACTGTCTTCCTACCAGAGTATCATGAGTCGGGGCAGAGTGTGGGAGGGAGTCCCTACCTTCAGCTACTGTCATAGGCATTCCAATGCCCCATACCGAGGTTTAGAGTAGTCTACATGAGCCCAAGGGTCCTTGTCCCAGATGGCAAGGACTTCAGAGCACATGGTGAAATTGGGGTCTCCAGTCTGGCTCAAGCAGCGGGAGCAGCCCCAGAGGTCTCAGTCAAAGGAGAAAAGATCGGGCTCAGGACAGGTTAACATTCGAGTCAGGGACACCTCCTCAATCCTTCTATCTCTTAGTTCCAGGCACTTTACTAGGGTCAAGAGCTCAAAGAAAGCATTCCCATGATTCAGACGTTCCTAGGCATGATGGCAGATGTCCATATTGGGTGTGACCCATGAAACAATGCCAGGTGGATGAAAGTCCCTCCCCTTCTCTGAGGTGGCTTTGAGAGGTCAAGGAGGTGTCTTTAGGTCAAAGAGTGAAGGGCTGGCCTGGGTGCTGTGGAGGCAGGAGTACTGTGGGCAAGCCTTGCTAGCTGATACCCATCACCTATTGTCCAAGCTATCTTTTCCAGGGATCTCTCGGGTAGACATCCCAGGGGAGGGCAGCAGGGGTTGTGGTGGGCTGGTCCTTGGAGTAGTGCCCCCAGGCTGGGTAATGGGGTTGGGACATCTCAGAACAGGATTCTATTTTTAAACCCAATGGAGCCTCTTTCTTCCCAGGTCCAGGAGTACACCCTCTCTCCTTTGTGAGCGGCTGCAGAGGCCCCGTGTTCCCCCAGCACTTCAAACCCCCAGGCTTTGACTGGTGCTATTTAAAATCATCTTGATTCAGGCCAGAGAAAGGAGTAATTGGGGGCCTGGGAGATGAAAGGGGCAGGCCCCCACTTTTGCTGCCCTTGCAGAGGGGTCAACAAAACCCTTCTTGTGGTCCTGCCAATTATAGCCACCAAGGAGAGCGACTGGGCCAGACAGGAGACGTGACTGCCCCCCTCCCTCGGGGTGATCTGGGGTCACTGCTGCCGCCCACAGAGCCCTGGGCCTCCAGGTCAGCCTGGGAAAGTGGCCCTGGGCTGAGACCCAAAAGCCCTGGGGCAGAGCTGGCCTTCCTTAGCTAGAAGACATGTCCACACGCCCCGTGAGCCTGTGCTAATGAAGGGAGGGGAGGCTGGAGCTGCCCACACCCCAGTAGAGCCCTGAGCTTTGGTGGTCCTGGGGTTGCTGAATCCAACCATGTCTCAACATGGCACGGCCACAAAGTAATCCAGCATTAGAGATGCCCGTCAGGACCCCAGCATCTGGCCTAGGGGTGATACGAAATATCCTGAGCCACTAGGTCCCTCTAACCAGGCCAGGCCTGGGTATCTGCACCTGCCCTTCAATGTGCTGGGGGTGTGCCCGCTCCTGCGTGCTAGTTCTGGACCCTGACATGGCTGCCCCCTGGCGTCCCCAGCCTTCCTGCTCAGTGGTCCTCATTTCAAACCTAAAATACACAAGCAGCCAAGCACAAACTGGGCACCACTGACTGTGCTTGCTCAAGTGCCTCTGCCTGCCTGGATTGCCACTTGTCTGTGCTCTCTGTCTCTCTCTCTTCTCTCTCCCTCCCTTTCCTTCCTTATACCCCCCCTCTACACACACACACACACACACACACACACTCACACTCACACATACACACACACTCACACACACACTCACACACACACTCACACACACACTCACACACATACACACACACTCACACACTCACACACACTCACACGCACACTCACACTCACTCACACACTCTCACACACACTCACACACACACTCACACACACTCACACACTCTCACACACACTCACACACTCTCACACACTCTCACACACACTCACACACACACACACACACACACTCACACTCACAAATCTCTAATTCTGCTAATTCTCTGTCTGTTGGTAGTTCCCAAAGTGTCCCTCACCAGCATCCTCAGAACTTGTTCTTGGGCCTCACTCAGCCTGCTGTAGGAAGGTGGCTTCTCAAAGAATGTGTGATGTCTGGCAGCCTTTGCAGCCCCGAGGAGACCCGCTCCTGGATCCACCTACAGTCTTGTCCTGGAGGCAGGGCTGCAGGGTGACTGGATAAGCCTTGGCCTGGCCCAAGGATGCTAATCATCTCTTTAAGCAATGGGCAGTTCCTCAGCTGGGTGAGAATAACTCACCCAGAGGTGGCTCGTATTGGCTACAAGAAGGTCCCCAACAGCCTGGTTATGTACCCTCCCACCCCGTCAGACGAAGATTCATATACTGGTGTTCTTTTTGAAATAATTTTCTTTCGCTGTCTGCTTGGTGTAGTCCTGTTTTTGTTATGTTTGCTTGTTTTTATTCGCTTTGACTTTGTTGCCTGTGATTGGAAGATAATTTAAAAGGCCAAAATCCTTACCACAAAGATACCTCCCTGATAATTTTACAGTGTGAGGTCTGATGTTAGACTCTTTAATCCATTTAGGGACTGCTTTTTTTGTATATGATGTGAGGACATAGTTCAGTTTTGTTTTCCACAAGTGGCTATCTAGCTGTTGCCCTTTGTTGTGTCCCTTGGTCTCTGGCAATCAGCCACAGATGCACAAGTCTGCTTTGGGCCTCTCTAACCTGTGGTATCAGTCAGTGTGCCTGTGGCCTGTTTTGATTGTTACAGCTTTGTGGGAGATTTTTGAACCAGCTGTATTGTCTCTGGTTACTTTTATTACTTCTCAAGGTTCCTTTGGGCCAGTTCAAATTTCAGGGTCATTGTTTCTACTGATGTGAACAATAATATTAGGAATTTGATAGACATTGACGGTCTCTGTAGCTGTCTTTTTTGACATAATGGACATTTTTAACAAAAATTAACTTCCCTTCCATGAACATAGGCTATCTTCCATTTTTTTTCTTACTAGTTTTGACCAGGCTGTCCTGTATTGAATGGAAACATCCAGGGTGGATGTCTTTGTCTCATTCCTGAGCCCAGAGGGAAAGTTTTCTGTTTGTCCCTTTACATATAATGTCCCATACAATTGTCTTCTGCGGTCCTTTTGTGGTAACATGTTTTATCTGCATGTGATGCGCTGGGAGCTTCTTATCATAAGATGTTGCACTTTGAGAAGGGCCTTACTTTGCCTTTCAGGAGAGAACAGCACATGATCATGGGAGAATACACCTTTAATGTGTTGTTGGCTCTGGTTTGTTGTTAAAGGGAGTTGCATCTGGTTATCAAGCATATATAATTTTTCTTCTCCTCCTTTCTAATACTAAAGCTTGAACCCAGGATTCCATGCAAGCTAGTCAACCGATCCTCCACTGGGTTGCATCCCCCAGCAGTGGCTTGTTTGTGTTTGTTTGTTTATTTATTTATTTTGAGAGGGATTTTGCCCTGGCAGGTCTGTTACTTACCATGTAGCCCAGGCTGACCTCAAATCAGACAATTCTCCTTCCAAATGCTGGAACTAAACCAGTGTACCTGCCTTGCAGTCAAGTTGCCCCGAATTTGTAGCTCCTCTGGAAATGCTCTTCTGTCTTCAACTTTTTGGAAGAGTTTGAGAAGGGTTGATATCTACACAGATTCAGTGCTTTGTAGAATTTGGCCACGAAGCCAACAGATCTTGGCTTTTCTTTGATGGGAGATTTTTTTTTTTTTTTTTGGTTTAACTTCATCTCAGACTCAATCTCCTTACTTGCTATTGGTCTGTTCAGATTTTCTATCTTTTTCCTGACTCATTGCTGGTAGATTTGCTTTATCCATTCAAACCTGATTTGATGGCATGTGAGTGCTCATAGTGACCCTTTGTGTTCCTGTGGTATTAGTTACACTATCTCCTCTTTCATTTCTAATTTTATTCATTTAAAACACTACTTCTCTTTGTCTAGTTTAACTTCTGTTGAGTTTTTAGTTTGTTTCTGTTTTTTTTGTTTGTTTGTTTGCTTGTTGTTTTTGCATTTTGAGACAGGGTTTCTCTGTGTAACAGTCTTGGAGCTTACTTTGTAGGATTTTTATTATTTCAAAAGACAAGCGCTATTTTTTATTTTTATTTTTTGACTTTCTAATTTCGGTTTATTACCACTCTTTCCCTACCCCCTGCACAAGTTTTGGCCATTTCTTTTGCTAGGCCCTTGAGGTGCAATGTTGGATTATCTCTTTAAGAGCTTTCTTTTTTAAATATAAATGTTTATTACCGTGTACTTACTTAAAGCATATTTGCTACATCCCATCCAAATCGACATGCTATGTTTGTATTTTCCTTTGTTTTGTTTTTATAAACTTGTTTTTTATACATTGAAATATCTTGTTTTTTATTGACACCTCTTAGACACATTGGAAGCCATTAGTGCATATCTATTTTACACAGTGATGGCTTTTATAAAGATGTTTTCAGTTAAGTGTACTTTTGTCAGTGCTAAGTCAGAAACAAAGATGAACATGCTTGTGTCTTTCGGCAATGTCAGAATTTACTGAATAACAATAAATCCGCTCTTTCCATGACAGCTATTTGCTGTGTGTTCCCACTTTTCTTGGAAACCTGGCTAATAGGAACATGGGTTATTTTATTCAACTCACATACCACATATCACTCACTAAATACATCTATATTAGCATTTTTTTTATGTGGGAACAAAGAATTCCTGGGAAGAAGCTGTGTTGGCAAAGGCTGGTTGACTCGGTAGAACTTTGGAGAAGTTGGGTTGTTGTAGGTGCAGGGCCTAATTACAATTGATCTTGGGCTATCTTTAGTTCCCTAAACTGCCATTCCCGGCTCACCTCTAAAATGACCTAACATCCTTTGACCAATCTCTGAAACCTCTTGAAATTCTGCTTTAACCCTTTGTGTGCATTCTGTAACTTACACATGACCATGCAAAAGCAGAACTGGAGCCAAATATGATTGACCACAGCCCAGGAACACAGACTTATAATTCCTCATTTTTCAACATGGAAGTTGAAGTTGAAGTCTTTATAGCAACAGGACAAAGAAGGTCACAAATTAAGAAACTTTTTGAATATATTGGTGGAAACATCAGAGACACAGGTTCTAGCTAGGCAGAGAAATCATGGCTATAGGCCCTAGATACTGTCTGATAAGCATTCGTCACCCGTTGGTTGGTAGAAAATTGGGTTTTATTAAGTTAGTCTATTCCAAATGGTCTTTTAGGTCAATAGAATGTGTTGTTAAGACAAGGAATCCACACCAGTTATACGGAAGAAAGTGATGCTGTGAATTAGGCCCCCGAGGGTCATGGGATTGAGAACAGAGTTGCAGACCCAGGAGACAGGATCACTGCAGAGGAAGGAGCAGGGGAATGGGTCAGTAGGTGGTCCAGGTCCAGATGGGTGAGCAGGCAGACAGGCCAATAGCAACTGAGTAGGCCATGCCAACAGCAGGGACAGAACTAGGCTGAAGCCCTGGGAGCAGATGGAATTTTCTGCCTATGGATCCTACACTCACTCCACACACACACACACACACACACACACACTAACACACACACACGCACACACACACACACACAAACACTAACACACACACACACTAACACATACACACACACACACACGCACACACACACTGGCTGATCGAATGACAGTTGGTGAAGTTAATGATTGCAGTGCTGGTTATCCACCTCTGTGTGGGGGCTGTAAGAAGGAGTCCTCGGCCTGGTGTGTCTGATAAGTTCTTGGGCCTGGTTTCCCCTAAAATGATTTAACAAACTTGGGTGCCTCTGTAGTACCAATTAACCTTCATAAATTTCTCGGGTGGCACCCTTTATACTCCCAGGAATAACTTATATACAAGGGCTGTATGGCTAGATGGTGTTTGTCTTTCCAACAGTCTTCCATATTCAAAATGGAATGGAAAACTGTTTGTGAAGTGGAGTTTCTTTGGTCAAGGCACATCCTGAAAAACCACTGTTTTACTAACAGGGAGAAATTCAGGGCAGGGCACATGTCATGTACTTTGATCATATTAGCCACTTATACCCTCCAATTTTCATCCTTCCGATCCTACTCGTCTTCCTTTTCCCAGACAGTCTTCCTTCTATTTTATGCCATATGTATGTATGTATGCATGTATGTGTGTATGTATGTATGTATATATAATTTATGATCCATATATTAGAGAAAGCATGAAATATTATTATTTTCATATCGGACTTTTCCATATAACATGATGATCTCCAGTTCCATCAACTGTCCTGTCAATGACATGTATCAGTTAACTTTCTATTATTGTGATTAAATACCATAACCAAAATCAACTGGACCATAATGGTGGGGATCATATGACAACAAGCAGGCATGTCAGCAGAAGCAGGAAGCTATGGTCTCACACCCCAACCACACACCTGAAGCAGAGGGGACAAAGTGGAAGTGATACCAAGCTGTAAATACTGCAAGCCCAACTCCAATGACCATTCTCCAGCGAGGATCTGTGTCTGAAAAATTCCACTTCATTCAAACCCACTGACATCTCTACACTTAAAGCCTAACTCTAGACCCATAAGTCATGAACTGGCTTTGCCTGACCTACATATAATAAAATAGCATGTGTACCATACCTAGCCTTGTTCTGGTCATGAGCTCCTGCACTGACTCAGTCTAAGGCTAGAATCTCACATCAGACACACAGCCAAAGAAAGAAGTCCACATGTCCAGGTCACCTCACAAAAACACAAAAACAACGGGAATGGGAAAAACAGCGTGTCTCCCATCAGACCAACTAGCCTTGCAGACATGTTCTCCAATGAGAACTACATCAATGGCCAGGACAGAGAATTTTAAAGAACAACCATACCCTTTAAACATCATCAGAGAATTCTAAGACCTCAGAGAAGACATTAACACGCACATCATTGAACAAGAGACTCGTAAGTGCCAGACTGATACTGCCCCCACCCCACCCCGATGATAGCAACTCAGGACTTGAAAACTGAGTTCAGTAAAGAGATAGAAATAGTGAGGAGAACCCAAGCTGAAGTTAAGATGGTCCTGGAAAACTCAATAACCCAAATACAAAACTTAAGAAGAAGCCTTTTAAGTAGAATGGGTCAAGTAATAGACAGAATACCAGACCCTGAAGTCAAGGAGGAAAAACTGGACAACCCAAACAAAGACTAAGAAAAGTATTTAAAATGCACGGGAAAATACTAGAGCTGTGGACACCACAAAACTATCCCTTTCTCCCAAATTACAGGTGTAGATAAAGTAGGAGAAATCCCCCAGGCCAAAGGCATAGGTCAAACAAGATCATCGATGAAGCCCCCAAATTAAGGAAGGACACACCTATACAGATACAAGAAGCTCATATAGCACTGAATAGACAGAATCAGAAAAGATATTTCTCATATCATCATATGGTGAAAACATTCACTATGCAGAACAAAGCAGCATAAGGAAAATCACAAGTCATATAAAGGAAAACACACCAGAATACCGACTAATTTCTCAGAGTCTTAAAAGCCAGAAGAGTCTGGAGCAGTCCACTTTAGCTTCTTAAAGATCATGGATGACAACTCAGACCACATTACCCAGCAAAACTGTCTGCCATAGTGGAAAGAGACAGAAAACCTTGCCATGATGAAAGCAAGCTAAAACAATTGCTGTGCAGCACAACATCCTAGAGAGAATGCTGGAAATAAAACTTGTGAGTGAGGAGAGGTATCAACAGCTATAGTTGGCTTTTTCTTTTCACTCTTACTCTTTGGGGGCTTGCCACCCAGCTTCCAAATATATACATGAAGACTTATTCTTAATTATGAATGCCTGGCATTGTCTTGGCTGGTTTCTAGCCAGCTTTTCTTAAACTATCCTGTCCACCTTTTGCCTCTGGGCTCTTACCTTTCTCTATTCTATGTGTCTTTCTTTCCTTATGCTCAGTGGCTGGTTGTGTGGCTGGGTGGCTGGCTCCTAATGTCCTCCACTCCCTTTCTCATTCCTCCCTCTTTTTTCTTCTCCTGAGCCTAGATTTCTCCTGCCATTTACTCTCTCTGCCTGTCAGCCCTGCCTATTTCTCTCTTCTGCTTAGCTATTGACCATTCTGCTCTTTATTAGACCTCTCAGGTGTTTTAGGCAGACAAAGTAACACAGCTTTACAGAGTTAATGCAACATGAAAGAACGAAACACATCTTTACACCATCAACTAAATGCTCCGCAGCATAAACGAATGTAACGCATCTTAAACTAATATTCCACAGCATACTACAGTGAGAACATAGATGAAGCTTTGAGTTCTGAAACACAAATGATGGCTAACAATCAGGAAAAACAAACAAACAAAAAACCAAAATGAGACTGGAGTCAGCACACATAGTAACTTTAAATGTCAAATGGTCTCAACTTCCCAGCCAAAAGCCATGGGATGACTGAGGAACAAAACCCATCCTTTTGTTGTCTACAAGAAGCTAATCTCACCTTAAAATGTAGAAGCCACCCTAAAGTAAGAAGACGGACAAAATTATCCCAAATAAATGGGTCCAGGAAGCAAACAGGTGTCCCTATCTTAAGATCAGACAGAACAGACTTCAAACAAAGACACGTGAGAAGAGATAAAGAAGGATCCCATTTTAATCAAGAGGATAATTAAAAAGAAGTCATCACAATCTTAAACATGATATATCATACTTTCATACTCCTAATTTCCTAAGGACACAACTTTTTACATCAACTCAATAATATTGGATGACTCCGATCCCCCAATTTCTCCAATGGAACAGTCATCTGGACAGCAAACAAACAGTTCTCAGCTTCATATGAAAACACAAAACCTTCAGGATATTTGAAACAATCCAGAACAATAAAAGAACTGCAGGAGGCATCATCACCCCCAATTTCAAGTTGTACTACAGAGGTGTGGTAATAAACACGTGTGGTGTAGGCACAAAAACAGGCATGTTGATCAACAGAATCAAACTGAAAACCCAATCATAAATCCACACACTTGTGGAAACTTGATAAGATAAAGAAGGCAGAAATACACCCTGTAAAGATTAGATAGCATTGTCAACAAATGGTGTTGGTCAAACTGGAAGTCTGCATGTAGAAGAATCCAGATAGATTCATACTTATCCTGCACAAACCTCAACTCTAAATGGATCAAAGAACTCCATACAAAATAGAAGAGAAAGCAGAAATAGCATTGAACACATTGGTGTAGGAGAAGACTTTTTGAACTGAATGCCATTAGTGGGGTGCTAAGACCAGCAATTAATAAACGGGACCTCATGAAACTGAACCCTCTGTGTGGCAAAGAACAATGTCATTCAGACAAATCAGCAGCCTACAGAATGAGAAAAGATTTTTACCAAGTTAGAGCCAATAAAGAGCTAATAACTAAAACATATAAAGAACTCAAGGAACTAGATATCTGTAAGGAGTAGGTTTGTCCTCCTGCCACTGGTCTTGTCCCACCGCCGTGCCAGCCCCAATTAACCCACAGAGATTCTGTTTGATATAAATGCTGTTGGCCAGGTACTAGTTTCTTATCAGCTAGCTCTGTCTTAATTATTAACCCATTTCTATTAATCTCCACGTGGTCTTATCTTTCCGGAGAGAGAGGCCGCCGGCGTTCTGCTCTCTCCATCTTCCTTCTTGACTCCTCCTTACTACTTCCTCTTTCCTCCTTGTCTCCTAGTCCCTCCTACCTTCCTTTCCTATTGGCCAACAGTGTTTTATTCATTAACCAGTATGAGAAACATATATACAGAATGACATCTCCCATCAGATATCAAGAAAACAGTCCCATTAAAAATGGAATACAGAGCCAGGTGGTGATGGCACATACCTTTAATCAGTACTCAGGAGACAGAGGTAGGCAGATCTCTGTGAGTTTGAGGCCAGCCTGGTCTACAAAAGCTAGTTCCAGGACAGCCTCCAAAGCCACTAAGAAACCCTGTCTTGAAAAACCAAAACCAAAAAAAAAAAAAAAAAAAAATGGGATACAGATCTAAACAGAATTCTCTGTAGAGAAAACTCAAATGGCTGAGAAACACTTAAAGAAGTATTCAGTATCCTTAGTTATTAGGGAAATCCAAATCAAAACTACTTTGAAATTATTGCGGTAAATAAGGATCAGGATAAACAAATAAGCCGAATAGATGTTTATTCAGGGAGAAATAACTTACAACCTAGACAGATGAACACCAGGAAATTCAACCCGATCCTCTCCTGTCCGAGTCACGCCAAAAAGAGAGCGCCTTTCCTGGCCCCCTCCGACCTCCTTCCTCAGGTCACCTCCGCCCATCGCTCCACCCCCCAATGGGCGTGGTCAGTGCCACAGAAGGACTATCTCACTACATGAAATTTCATCTTACACCCATCAAAATGGCTAAGATCAATAAAACAAGTTACAACTTAAGCTGACAAAGATATGGAGTAAGAAGGACACTCGAACATTGCAGGTGGAGTGGAAACTCATACAACCACTGTGGAAATCAGTTTCTGAGGAAGATAGGAATCAATCTACTTCATGTTCCAGTTATACCACTCTTGGGCTTATACCCAAAGGATATTTCATCCTACCATAGAGACACTTGCTCAGCTGTGTTAACTGCTGCTTTCTTCTTAATAGTCAGAAATTGTAAACATATGTCCCTCACCAGAAGAACGGAAGAAGAAAATGTGGTACATTTGCACGATTGGAGTATCACTTAGCCATTAAAAACATCATTATGAAATTTTCAGGCAAATAGATGGAACTAGAAAAAAACATCCTGAGTATTATCAAAAACCCAGAAAGATAAATATGGTATGTATTTGTCTTTATGTGGATATTAGCTGTTAATTCAGTGATAACTGAGCTACAATCCATAGAACCACAGAGGTTAGATAAAGAGTAAGGGATGAGAGGGAACAAAAATCTCAGTGGGAAAGGGAAATGGAATAGATCTGCATGTATAGTGGGGATGGGGAGAGGAAAGGAGATTGTGTCAGGGAATATGAGGGAAGACAGCTAAAATTAAGGGGCAACTGAAGGGCAGCGTAGAAACCCGATACAGCAGAAACTTGCTAAGTTATGTACATCTATGAAGGCAGTCTAAGCGAAATTGCCATTACTGCCATCACCCTTGGTACCTTTGGAAAAAAGAAGTAAGACCCTATTGCTAAAGATGCTGCACACTTCAGACCCAGGCCTTGAAGGGGTGCATCTGAATATGACCTGAGAGACTCCTCACTGAGAGCCATCTCTCATAGTTTTGGATGGAACTGTGCAAAAAGCAATCACTGGCATTGTGTGTCTGTAATGCCAATGAGCCATGGCTCATTGGACATAAGCAACAGCCACCTACTAGCCTCATGGTGTACTCAATGTAAGGACACTCTTGCCTGGAACTGTAAATATAGCCAATTATTCATGACTATTTCAGCCATGGCCCCTCCACGAGAGCCTGCGACTGCCACTTTTCCTAAACCAGTGTAATTCCAAACGGTATCGAAATGCTAATCCTTGTACCTGCACCTAAGAGTAGCTCTCACCTCTCATCCAAAGGGTTTCTGTGCAACAGGGTCCACTACAGCAACCCACAACTCGCCAAACGCAAAAAGCAACTGGTCACAGAGTGCCCAACCCCAACTAATACATTCGTAACACAACCCCACACTTAAGGATTAGGGGATATCTCAGAAAAGGTGGTGGAAAGATTGTAGGAATTGAGGACTAGGACATCTACTGTGAGATAGCCTCTTCTTAAAAAAAAAAAAAAAAAAAAAAAAAAGGGTGGGGGACATGAAATAGAGGAGAGGGAAGGTGGTGGATCTGGAAGGAATTGAGAGAGGATTGGATGGTCAAGACATGAAGATATACTGTATGAATTGATTAAACTATTATCTATCTATCTATCTATCTACCATAATATCCCTAAACAGTGCCACCCACTGGAGACCAAGTTTCCAAATACAAGAGTCCCAGAGAAATGGATTTTTCATAGAAACCACCATATAATGACAATTTCATCCTTCTTCATAGCGGAACAAAATTTGGTTCATATGTGTATATATAGACACACACACACATATGTAGGTCTATTTATAGATACAGATGATACAGATATATCAGATTTTCTTTTATTATTCATCTGTTGATGGACTTTCAGGTTGACCCGAGTTTGGCTATTGTGAATTTTGCTGCAATAAACATGGATGTTCAATTGTCTCTACCTCATCCTCACCTAGATTCCCTTGAGCATGTTGCCAGGAATGGTGTACGGACCCTATGGTAGCTATAGTGTTAGTGCTGTGAGAATCCCTTGATCTGACTTTCCTAGGGGCTGGACTAATTTGCATCCTCTCTGGAATGCATAAGGGTTGCCCTTTCTCCATATCCTCTCCCTGTACTTGTTTGTTTCCTCAGTGGCTGTCATTCTGAGTGAGGTGAGGCTTTGACTTGCATCTTGCTGGTAGGGAAAAAGCTTAACAACATTTTCATGTGCATACTGGCTATTCGTAATCCACCTTTTCAGAACTGTCTGTTCACTTCATTTACCCATTATTGACTGCTTTGTTTGGGTTGGGGGTTTTAGTATTTCTTAAAGCTCATTATATGTTCTAAGTGTTAATCCTTTGTCAGATATATAGATGGCAAAGATTTTCTCCCCTTCTTCAGGATCATTCTTCATTTAATTAACAGTTTTTATCCTATTTGTCAATCCATGGTAGCATTCCCTGAATTACTGACTTTGTTTCCTAGAAGTTCTTGCCTATGCCCATATCTTAAGTGGTTTTTTCCCCCTTTCAAGATATGTTTTCCTTTACCAGTGCAGAGTTTCTGGTCTTACATTCGGATATTTAATCATTTTGAATTAATTTTGTGTGGGGTGGAGATGGGAATCAAATGTTTTCCCTCATATCTGTTGAAGGTCCTCTTTTCTATGATGCCTATTTTGTAATCTCCATCACAACTCAGGGGGCTGTTGCTGCATGGGTTTGTTTCTGGGTCTACTGCCCTTGGTCTGTCCACCGATTCTGTGTTAGTAACACACTCTTTTTTTCTGTTACTGTGTTTCCACAGCATAATCTGAAACCAGGGATGGCCCCAGCATTGTTCCTCATGCTCAGCATGGTTTTGGGTCTTTATTATTTCCACGTGAACTTTAGAATATTTTTTCCTGCTCTGTAAAGCATGTCAGTAGAGTCTCAATGATGTTTGCATTGAATCTGTAGATCACTGTTGGTAATAGAACTATTTCTACACTAAATCTGCCAAAATGCAAATGTAGGGAGTTTTTCCATTTTTCAGTTCCTTCAATTTTATTTTTTTTTTCACTGTTTTAAAGTTTACATCATAGAGATGCTTTTCTTCCTTGCTTAGGTTTCTTCCCAGCATGGACTCTTTTATTCTGTCTCACTTTCTATTCTTTCCCACTGGAATGTCAGTACCTTTGCATGCTCACTCACTCCAGAGGGTAGCTCCTCCCCAGCAGTCCCTGGTTTATTCCTGGGAGATTCTCACAGGCAACACACAGGCATTGCCCTCCGTCTTCCCTTGAGCTATTGTTTTTAATATTCCTCTTTAACAAACTGGTTATTTGGGAACACGTTATTTCATTTCCAAATATTTGTCAGTTTTCCAAAATTCTTCTCATTATTGATTTTTCCTTTCAAACCATTGCGGTCAGGAAAAATACTTGCTGTAATTTTAATCCTCTTAAATGTGTTAAGACTTATTTTGTGACCTAACATATGATCTGTCCTAGAGTCCATTCTGCATGTACTGGAAGAGAATGTGTGTCCAGCCACATTTGGATGGAATGTTCTGCATTGTGGCTGTTACAGTCATTGTGTTTAAAGCATTTCTCAAATCCAACCTTTGCTATTCTTTCTGTTCATTCTAAAAGTGGTGTTGAAGTCTCCCATTGTTATAACAGCCTGTCTCTCCCTTTGGATTGGTTACTGTGTGCCTTATATATTTTGGTACTCTAATGGTGACTGAAAATATATTTTTAATGGTCACAATCTTGATGGAGTGCCAGCCTGTCATCAGATAATTACTTCGTTCTTTGCTGTTTTGTCTGAGGGTCTATTGTATAAGTAGATACTTATTAGCACTCCCTTGTATGTTCCTTGCTTTATTCTTTTGCTTTCTGTATATGTCTATAGATACTTGTACTGTCTCTCAGTTCTTTAACAGGTAATATATTTACTATACCTCCAAACTTACTCTGAGTCTTTTAAGGCAAACCAAGTCTCCTATAGATCAGCTGTTTTTGAATTGTTTGCCTTTTCAATGACTCTGACTTTTGTTTTAGGTTTATCTTATTTTAGGCTTTGCACGATTAATGTCCTTATCAGCATTGAGGCTCTGCTTTGCTCGCTTGTATGGTAGTTTTAACAATGAATGACTCTCTCAGCTTTTCTTACCTGGGAAAGTTTGGTTCATCATCCCTACACTTATGAAGATTCCGGTTGGCTGCTTTATTCATTCGACATTTTAAATATATTATCCCATTCTGCCCTGGCCTTTAAGGATTCTTTGGAGAAATCTGAGGCTAGACTAACAACCAGAGCTCCCTTATGTGTCATTTGCTTATCTCCCTGTACCTTCAGGGCCCTCTCTTTGTCTTTGTGTAGAAAATTTGTTTTGGTGTAGGTTTCTTTGAACTGAACCTGATTCCTTTCCTCGGATTTATGGATTTTCCAGCTATGTCTTTTATAGATATTGTGTGTGTGTGTGTGTGTGTGTGTGTGTGTGTGTGTGTGTGTGTGATGTGTACATGCAGTGCCCACAGAGGCCAGGAAAGGACATCAAATCCACCAGAACTGGAGTAATATAGAGTAACATAGCTGCAAGTCACTATGTGACTTGGAACTAAACCCAGGTCCTCTGCAAGAACAGACAGTACTCCTAATCACCAGCCATCTCCACAGTCCCTTAGTGACTATATCTTTAAATAATAAGTTTCATTTCTGTAACTTAAATACTAGCTTTTTGATGCTCTATAAACCCCACAGACTTAATTCCTTTTCATTATTTTAATTAATAATTTATCTACTGATAAATCTGATATGTTATTGATCCTGCTTAATCAGTTCTGTGACTAAGCCTTTAATTGCAGTTTTTCCTATTCCATTACTTTATTCTTTATTGCCGAGCTTTTATGTTTTAACTTTTTTAAATCACAATCTCTATTAAATTTTCTGTTTCTTGTTAGCATGATGTTTCCCTGTTTTACTTAATTGTTTCTCTGTGTTATCTTGAAGTTTTCTGAGTTCCCTAATTAATTACTTGGGTTTCTTTGTCAAGCAATTTGTAGATCTCCATTTGGGGGGGGGCAGACATTGTTTTGTGGGATACTCTTGATAAGATAAGAGATATTTTCTAGACAGAGCCTTGCCAAGTAGCTCAGGTTAGCCTCAAACTTGTTCTGAGCCTCCTGATCCAGCTGCACCCTCATCCCTGGAACTGGGCATCCAAGTAGGCATCACAAAGTGCTTTTGAGTGCTTTTCATGTTTCACATTACCCTACATTGACATTGGCATACATGTGGAAACAGCTGCTTCGTTCCAGATTGGCTTTCATTACTTTTTTGGTTGTGAGCCTAGCTTTAATGGCTGAGCCATCTCTTTAGTTGTTGATTACTTTTTTTGCTTCCTATTGTTTTTTTGTTAGTTTGTTATCATGGGTGGTGGGGTTGGAACACCATGGGATCTTCTGTATGGTAAGCAAGCACCCCACCGCTGAGCTATGTTCCCAGACCCATGGGGTAGTTTTGATAGGAGAAAGGTTTCTCGTGTGAGTGAACACAAAGACTGGCTAAATGTGATTAATGGAGTCTGGTATCAGTAAGAGGGAAGCCACATGCTCTGTGTAGCTGCAACCGAGTTGGGTGTTGATGAAGACTGTAGGAACCCCATGTACTACGGCAGAAACAAAGACCCAGGGGTTTTCTTTTTTTCCCCTCTCACCAGGGCAGTTGTGGCTGACATAATATTACTTTTATTTTTACATTTTAAAAATATTACATTGTTTGATAACTTCACCTATTCGTGTATTGTGTTTGGATCAAATTCATCCCCACCTCTTCTCCAATCCCTCTTTCTGCCACTTTGCCTTCACACCTTTTGGAAAAACTCCACTGAGCCCACTTACTGTTGCCTGTGTAGGGCACAGGGTCATCTACCAGGGAGCACAGGTTCAAAACCATCTATCAGAACACAAGTAGCCTCACAGGGTCTGTGTGTATGAGGAAAACTGGTTCTTCCTCCCCTAGAGGCCATAAATTGGCAATAGTTCTCGAGTGGGTGGTTGTCCCTTACCTCTACGCTTTACGAACTCACGAATAAAGCTCTCACATATCTCCTTTCCCTGAAGATTAAATTTTAGTCTTTCAGATGCTTCTGGGCCCAGCCTACAGAAGCCTCTACACCATCCACACAGGTTTCATGAGATGTACAAGGTTAATGAATAAAACACTGTTGGCCAATAGGAAAGCAAGATAGGCGGGACTAGGAGACAAGGAGGAAAGAGAAAGTAGGAAGGAGGAGTCAAGATGGAGAGTCTGGAGAGAGCAGGATGCCAGCCGGCTCTCCGGTAAGACCACATGGAAATACATAGATTAACAGAAATGGGCTAATACTTAAGACAGAGCTAGCTGATAAGAAACAAGTAACTGGCCAACAGCGTTATATCAAATACAGAGTCTCAGTGTGTTATTTGGGGCTGGCACAGCGGTGGGACAAGACCAGCGGCGGGAGGAAAGACCTTACTCCTTACAGAGATGCAAGCAGGCCAGGAGCTTTTCTGCCTTAACTCAGTCCTTGCCCAGACTCTGCCCAGGAGACAGAAGGAGGAATGGCCTAGTGTGGTGGGCTGAGGCAATACTTAGTCGTAAGACACAAACTGCTCAGACTGGCTTCCCATCTTTTATCACAGGAGCTTTCAAGTGTTCTGCTATGCAGGTCTGTGCTTGACGCCCTCCATGTATGGAAGACTGACACTCAGGGCTTGCTGCAAGTGGTATGGTATCAGCAGCGGACATTCACTAACGGGCCTTTCTGAGCTGCTCTGCTGCTCTGGGGGAGGTGAAGGAACGTCAGCTGCAGATTATGTTGGGATTTGGGGGGTTAAAGGGCATGGGGTCTGGGCTCATCCCAAGCCGCAGCATGGTGAGCAGAGGAATGATGACATCATCTCCTAAGCAATAGGGACAATGTTGTCGTCGCCTAAGTAAACCCTCAAAGCACATGTTTGAAGAGGAACATGACGTTCTCTGGTTCTCCTCCCACATCCAAGAAGATGGGGATAGACACATCAGGCAGACACCTTGGGCTAGTCAGGGTTCCCCATGACAGTAAGAGCTGAGTCAGTCTGCAGATGTTAAAGAACAGCAGCTTGGAAAGCAGGGACAGAGACAAAGTACTAAGGTGTGGAAGACCCACACAGGCATGGATGCGCCTGCTGTATGAGCAAGCATGCACTGGGACTTGGGAATGCACTACAGGCCAAAATGGGTGCAAAGCGTCTCAGCAGAACCTGTGGTTCCCTGGGCTTGTGGCTCTACCCCCTGAAAGTCTTGGCAGAAGTGAAGGTGTCCCCCAGTGTCGCTCCTATCCCAGCTCAGCTCATTTGGGAGAAGCAGTACCGAGCCCACACAGCCCCTGATTGTCTCCATTGACTATCCACTGTCAAGAGGAAGTGGCCTCAGATGACCTACCATGGCTCCACTGACAGCCGGGAAAGTCACTGGACAGCAAGCCAGAGCCATCTGGGGGCGATGGGCCCAAAGCCCAGGACAGTGTGGGTGGGGTGTGATGGAGATTCCATGTCTGGGAAGCCATCAGCCCCACCTGAGGTCTCTTATGCCACCTGGCTATGCCCCAAGGTCAGGCCACCCACCTTCTGATACAGCCAGACCACAGACCAAGACACCATGTGCCTGCTTACAGCCTGCAGCCCATCTGTGTATCTGGAAGCAACTACAACATCACTCCCCATAGGGACTCAATATTCTCGTTGCCATGATGAGGCTGCTTCACTGGCCCTCCCTGATCTGACCACAACTCTGCTCAAACTCTTGAGCTGTTTGGTTTCCAAGGGGTCCCCCAGGCTCCCAAACCCTCATTATATAGAATGCAATGGGACTTAAGCCTCAGAGAATACAACTGTCTGGTCATGGCCTTGAACAGTGTGTGCCTCAGTTTCTCCACCTGGAAGGTGAGGTTGGTCAGTCACAGGACGCTGGGAGAGTAAAGAGGGGATGATGTGACAGCATCTGTAGCTCATGGTTGCTGGTTTCCTGGAATTTTATATGCAGCGCCAATGACATCTGGAGACCCGGCTTTGTGGTCTCCTATCCTGGGCAGCTGGCACAGGCTGGTACCCAGATTGTCTCAGAAATCTAAACATATTTATTTTCTAGTATCCATAAACCCATTTACATGGGGATGCTGAACCCATATGTTTCTGATTTGTTTGTGTCCTAATGACCTGGTATTAACTGGGCTATCTTTGCAAAGCTCTAATCTCCTGTATGACTAGGGAGTAAGGTTTTGGTCTGTTATGGAAGGAACACATTGAGACCGAAATGCTTCCCAAAGGCTTGGGTAACTCAATAGTGCTGAGTGAAGGGTGTCCAGGGTCAGTCTGCTGGAGAATTTCCACTGTTCTCTAGTTATGCACAGGACATGTGGACCCCATGGACAGGAGGGGCAATTGGGGCAGGAAATCAGACTGAGGCTGGAACTATGGATTCTCCAAGGGATCAGACTGAGTGGGTGGGTGCAGCCATTTTACATACATGGGAGGATCTGAGCAGGGATAGCATGGTAAGAGGTAGACCCAGGTACTGGGGTGAGATTCACTGGGGAGTTTCAACTCCGTATTCTCAGCCCGTTGAGACCTCAGACTCCCACTCCCAGCTCTCTGTGTGTGTGTGTGTGTTATGTACATGTTTGTGTGGGCATGCATCCATATGTGTATAAGTGTATGTGCACATGTGTGTGGAGGCCTCCTGTAATCCCCCCATTTTATTCTTTGAGATGCAGGTCTCTCACTGAAGCCTGAAGCTCAGCAGCGTGGCTAGGCTGACTGGACGCTAAGCTCCAGGGATCAGTCACAGCCTCCCAGCCCTCCCAGCCCTCCCAGCCCTCCCAGCCCTCCCAGCCCTCCCAGCCCTCCCAGTCCTCCCAGTCCTGTGTTATGGACTGTATCGCTGTGCTCAGGTGTTCGTTTTTTATTTGTTTGTTTGTTTGTTTTAACATGGATGCTGAACAATAAGCCCCTCGTCACTAAGCCATCCCTAGCCTCACATCTCAGCCATCCCCCAGCCTTAGATCTCAGAGCTCTCAGACGTTCTCAGCTCATGTTGACTTAATCAGAGAAATGGAGTGCCAGGAGCTCAACTCTCTGAAGGAACTTCGGGATTGACTGATCCTGGGGTGGGGTGGAGGCAGCCTGAGATTTTCAATGCAGCCTTAGGCCCTGAACTTTCAGACCATGAACTGGAAGTCAAGCTGCACATTCTATTCCAGAAGTTCTAGCCAAAGAGACAAGGCAAGAAAACCTTGAGAAACAGTAGACAGCCAACTAGGACAGAGGCAAGTGAAATCCTCTTCTGCTGACAAATATGATCATGGAGGAGAAAAACAGAAGAACAGCACAAAACAGACATTAGAACAGACAAGTGCAGTAAAGTCACAGACAGTAAAACCAGCATGCAAAGGTCAGCTCTGTATTTTTTTTTAACTTAATAACCCATCAACTGCAATTTGTGCTGTCAACATACTCCTGGGTGTGGGCCATCCCTCAAAAGCACCTCAGTTAGGGGTTCATGACCCCTTCCTATACCATAGAATATTTCACTGGCTTGATCTTGTGTAGGGCTTATGTAGGCAACTGTAGTTGCTCTGAGTTCATGAGTGTGGTTTTCCTGTCCAGAAACCAATTCCACTCGGTCCTCCATGACCTCTGACTCTTCCCATCCTCTTTTCTGGGGCCATCCTTAGTCTCTCTCTCTCTCTCTCTCTCTCTCTCTCTCTCTCTCTCTCTCTCTCTGGTGTGTGTGTGTGTATGTGTGTGATATAGATGTCCCATTTGTGGCTCAGCACTCTACTGACATTATTTACAATTTTACCATCATCAACAGCACAAAGAAATTCCTTTGATGAGATCTGAGCACAACGCTAATTTATGAATAGAGAGATGCAGAGTTAGAGGGCAACTTGATTTGTTTATTTAGCAGAATAATGATAGTAGGTCCACTCCTGGGGCCTGTGAGCTTCCCAACCATGGATTCTTGGTCAGGTTTTCAGTGCCAGGCACGTGTTTCCTTCTGTGGAGCAGTCCTTAAATCCTATCAGAAGCAGTCGGATACCCCATACACACATCCCATAATTGTACCCATGGGCATATCTTGCCACTATGGTCATTATTACAGTTCACAGAGTTCATACTGGTAAGACTGTTGACAATCATCATTGGTCCCCACCCAAGAAGCCCAAAGAAGTCTGCACAGCATCTTCTGGTACTGTGAGAGCTATCCAGTAGGGAGGAAGCTTCCTTCCTAGTAAATACTGACTTGATTTCTCTGTGTCCTGTGACTAGGCTGTGTGGGTTTTCAGCAATAGGGTCTTACTATCAAGTTCAGGTGGGCAACCAAGAGCGATGGCAACAGCCTGTATTGTTTTGAAGGTCTGTGGAGAAAATCAGCTGTGCTTATACAACAATAACAAATTATCTGAAAAGAAATAAGGAAACAATCAATCTCACTTGCAATCGTTAAACCTACTCAGGAGAATATTTAACTAAGGAGGTGACTGATGCATGTGCTGAGCCCTGTCGATCATTGATGAAAGAAACACAGCAAGACACCAATAAATGGAAAGATAGCATGTGGTAACTTTTCCATGATTGGAAGAATTAATGTTGTTAAAATATCTAAATTACCCACAGTGATCTGCAGATCAATGCAATTCTTATCACAGTTCTGATGTCACTTTTCATGGAACTAGGAAAACAAATGAGATCCATATTGAACAACAGCAGCAGCAGCAGCAACAACAACAAAGCCCCAAATAGCCACAGCAATCTTGATCAAAAGAAAAAAGCTGGGGGAACCACAACACCCGAATTAAAAATCAATTACACATTATGATGCTGCCATTGAAACAGACTCCCCAACCAACACAAGGGCATAGAACATCCAGGGGCAAACCCACACTTTGGGGAAAGGACAGTGTCTTGATAAGTCATGTTGGGCAAAGTGGATAGATATCTACTTTTTTTCCATGTACATTCAGTATATGAAACTGAACCATTATGTCACGCCATATACAAAGATCAACCCCAAAACATTCAAGTGTCCTTCATAAGACCCCAGACTGTACAACTTCTAGAAGAAAACAAAGGGGAGGAGTTTCCATGACATTAAGTCATTGGCATTATATAGTTTGAAACACTGTTTTTGAGATAAGGTCTCATGATGTAGTCTTGCCTGGAATTCACTATGAGGACCAGACTAGCCTTGAAGACAGAGATCTACCTGCCTCTACCTTTCAAGTGCCAGAATTAAAGAAATATTCCACCGCAGCCAGCAACCTTGAAAAAATCATATTAATTACATATGTTATATTATAATGTGTCTCCAAAATGCAAAGAGAAAAAATATGTAAGTATGGTTAGAACACACAAAAGCACTTCTCAACTACAAAGGAAACAAACACACAGGCTAAATAACAACTAAAAACTGGAGGAGTACATTTCAAGCCATACATCGTGAGCTTAATATCCAAAGTACATAGGAACTCAAACAGTTCAACAACAAGAAAACAAAACTCTAGCTATAGAATGAGCAAAGATCTCCCAAAGAGCCATTTTCCTTTAAAAATGTTATTTATTCTTTAGTAATTTTATATACGAATACCATGTGAAAGGTCATACCCTGACCCACTTTCTGCCTCCCTTCTCCTACTCCCCAGAGCCCCTCCACATTTTCCTCTCATCCTCGTGTCTTCTACTCGGTTACAACCCACTTGGTCCAGCCAATGATGCCCGTATTTCCGTGGTCACAGGGCACCGTCCATGGGAGCCTGGGTCACCACTGAAGAAAATTGACTGCCCCTCAACAGTGGGCATCAAATGCCAAAAGCCCCTGAGTTAGGGGCTGGCCCCCTAAGTCCCTTGCTGTGCCGGAGTGTTGACTTGGTTTTGCACTGGCCTTGTCTGTCAGCCAGAGCCTTTTCATTATTGAACCTTTTTCCATTAAATAGATAGACTCCCCAGTAAGATGCAATGGCAGCCACTCTCAATTCACCTCCCTGGCTGCTTACGTTTTAGTCCAAATAGCTCTCTGAGGCTAACCTAATCAAATGTTAATACAAAGAGGCGGTTGCTTGGACGGAGGTTTTCAAAGAGAGTTGCTTCTGTAGCAGGAGGGGAGAGATTGTGAAGAGCTGCATGGAGATTAACAAAGAAAGAAACCAATTAGCTGTAAAAGACAGGAAGCCCTTTTGCCTGGGTTTCATCTGAGGAACTGAGCATGCTCCAGTGTTGTGTCTTAAAAGGTCTTAAGTCTCCGGGTGGAAGCTTTGGGGGCACTTCCCTCACCAGCCCACTCCTAATTCTTGGGAGTTCTTTTCCTTTCTTAATAAGCCATTTCTAATTCTTTTTTCCCCTTTTATTGAAAATAAATTGGTTTTTTTATCCTCACATAAAATAGCCTGATTAGTTTCCCCTCCCTATTCTCCTCCCTGTTGTTCCTCTCCCCTCCCCTCCCCTCCCCTACCCCCTCCCCTCACCCTCCCATCTGGATCCACTCTCTTTCTCTGATGTGAAAGCGTACAGGGTTCTGAGGTATAATAACATAATTAATATAACACAATACATTATAATATGATATGATCAAACAAAAACCAACAACACACTGGAATTGCACAAAACAAACAGAAGAGAATCCAAGAGAACCACAGACCCTCTCATTTGCACGCTTAGGAATTCCATAAAAACACCAAGTTGGGAGTCACAATATATATATTTATGCAAAGACCTGGTACGGACGGTGCAGGCCCTGTGCATGCTGCTCAGGTCTCTGTGTGTTCACATGAGCTTTGATCACTGTTACTTTAGAAGCCTTGTCTTCTTGGTGTCCTCCATCCCCTCTGGCTCTTACTGAATTCTTCCCACCTCTTCTTCTGCAGGGTTCCCTGCAGGGAGGGGGTTGATGGAGACACCCTGTTTAGAACCAAGTGTTCCAAGGTCCCAAGGAGACATCAAGATGACCAACACGAGGGACAAGCATGTTGAAGTCGCTGTAGATGCCACTTATGCCCTAGGGTGGCTATTGTGAAAAAAGGCAGGGCTGATGCCGAGTGTCAGTGGGCACAAAAGAGAAAGACACCCTCGAATGGCAGGTTGGAGTCTAAGTCAGTGCAACAGGTCAGAAAACAGCATGATGGGTCCTCAAACACTAAAGCAGAGCTCCTGAATGGCTCGGCAGCTATCCCACTACAACAGCCATGAGACATGTTTGAAAGCAGCACGGGGCAGCTTTGTTCACAACATGGATGCAGACAGAACTGCGCACGGAGACACAGGGGGGTGTTATTCAAGCTCTGAAAGGAATGGAATTCAGTCACTCATAACAAGAAGGCTGAGCCCACAGGAAGCCAGAAACCACGGGATCTCGATACATGTGGCATTTAAAAACATTAACTTGGGAGCCAGGGCAACGGTTCAGTGGATAAATGTTTGCTGGGCAAGTATGAGGACCTGAGTTTGGATTTCCAGCACCCATGTAAAAGCCGAGTGTTGTGCTGTAGTTGTTACACTAGTCCTGGGGGTTGAGAACAGGCAGGTCCTGGGGGTTCACTGCCTAGCTAGTCTATCAGAAATGGAAACCTTCAGGTTAAGTGAGTGATCTTGTGTCAAAAATAAGCTGACAGGGATAAAGGAAGCTATCAGGGATCATCTGATTTCCACATGGGAGCATACTCATGCATACACATACAACACACACATATACACATATATATACAACACACATGTACACATAACACACACACACACACAAACACATACACAATACACACATTCAACACACACATACTAAATAGATAGAGAAATAAATAATACACATTAACCTTCCTGTTGCCAGGGCGGATGGGGAACATGGTGAAGGGCATCCAGCTTTGGTTGGACAGTAGGGCAGCGTTTTAGAGAGCCACAATGCATGAGAACAGCTCAGACTCCATAGTTCTAGATTACTAAGCGAATAGCTTTTAAATGTTCTTACTCTTAGAAACTAAGTGAGTGCAGTGATGGGTGCTGTGTTGGACTTGGCACTTAAGTGCTGAAATGCTAAGATGACAAACTGTATTCCAGAAGTGTATCTGATACTTGTCAATTAAAAGAGTAAAGACATGAAACTGTGTATGAGGAAACACACCCCTGGTAACTAAACTGCTAGAGACAAGCATAGGGAAATGACTTCATTCTTGTGTATTGCTTGCTTTTCCCTGATCTGTGGTGCTGAGTTTCTCTGCAAGAGACACAGCACTTGGCTTTGTCTTGTGGAGAGTGGTCATAGACAGCAGCTTCTCAAATCCCTAGTCAGCCTGTCCCAGTGTGTGAGGTAGGGTGATGAGCTGTTGGGACCCTTTCGTCATGTGCTCCAGTAAGGCTCTGTTTCTGAATGGAAGTTACTTTCATCTAAGTAAGGCCAATAGAGGACCTCTTCACTCCATCCCTCTGATGCCCTATCAGAGTTCTGTTCACTCCATGGGTCCACCCCAAGTAGATCAAGATAAGCCTCCTACCCTGCCAACCCCTACCAAGTCCAAGGTGTCCTCAGCCCAGGTTCTGCTCACCCAACAGGTTTGGATCATGGCTCTCACTGAAGAGCCAGCAGCCCATTGGTCACCAGAAGCCGAGTACTTGGCAGGCTCCTGCCAGCTCTGGGCAGTAAACACTTCCTACTGGCAGGAAGGGGAAAAGGCTCTGGTCTCAAGGGTCCTTGGTCTCTGCTTCTCTTTGCTGCTCCAAGTGGCCATTGAGGAATCTGGCCACCAAGAGTGGGAACTCCCAAGCTGGCAGGACACACCGTCCAGGGGACCCTGGACTCTCCAGTATGGTACACAGGACTTGCTTCACTGTTGGGTAATGCGCTGTGGTTATTACCAGTATTTTGCAAGAAGTGATGTTTATGCGATATTTTACCACTGGCAATTTGCTCGTGGTTTTCAGTTGGTGCCAAACCAGTCTCCGAAGACTGGAGCTCTGGAAACACACAGAGGCATGAGGAGCTGAGACAGCTACCTTCAGAGCTCAGACTTGAGGCAGAACTTGTAGAACACTGCCTCCTAGGGTACTACTCAAGGATCTAAACCTTGTTCAGAAGAGCTCTGGTACCTCCATCATAACCAGTCGGGCACTCCGCTTTGTCTTCCAGCGCTGGGTCAGACTGTTTGGCTATTGTCACGCCTCCCACTCAACATCCTAATTCCAGGGAACTAAGCCAGTTTGCAGAGGCAAGTCCAAAGCCAGGGACCTTCTCCACTGGACCAGGTCTTTACTCACTACCTACCTCTCCTCTAGGTTCCTCTATTACCAGTATCTCTCGGCTGCACTTAGGAATTCACCCAGGCACTATAAGTCTGCCCTAGCTTCTTCCTGCCATGTCCCAAGTCCTCACTGGTTTGATTCCTCTTCTTGAAATGATATCCATGGTCATTGAAGCCCCAAGCTAGCTTCTCCTCCAGGACCAAGTCCCTCTGCCTCCACATGAGCCATGGCAAAAGTCCCTGCCTGGATTATTTTGTGTCCCCTCCCTCCATCCTCTTCCTTACACTCAGAGTCAGTCATGTCCCGCGTGGATACCTTACAAGCCCCCATGGGCCTCTCAGCCTTTTCTTTCAATAATATACCTTCCCTGACTCTAGCACTCTAGTCAGCCCCTCGGCCTCTAGAGAGACCCTCCAAAGCCTTGTGCCCAGCAAGCTTGCCAGTACATCCATGCCCATCCAGTCTTTGCTATAGTCACTGGGATGGGTGGCACAGTTCTGGGTCCCCAGCAAATGCCATGAGTCTCCGGGGACAGTAAGTGACACTTCCATTTCATGATGACCACTGTGATGGGTAAAATCAGAAATGTCCCTCATAGGTTCAGTCATTCTAACCCTTAATTCCTGCTTGGCGGTGCTCTTTGGGCGCTTTAGGTAGAGCAGCCTTGTGGAGGAGGAGGAACATCCCGAGGGGTGGGTTTTGAGAGTTCACTCTCTTTCACGACTGTTAAAGTTGTGTTCTCTCAGCTTTCTGCTCTGGCTCACACCGTGTACAAAACCAACTCAAATGGACTAAAGACTCAGGTTTACACGTGAAGCTGTTGAGCCACTAGAAGTAAATAAAGGGAGCGTGACGTGGGACCAGGCTGGTGGGAAAGTGCTCCTAACAGGAATGTGGTGGTTGAAAGAGTGTGGTTCCCATAAGCTCATATATTTGCATGCTTACTCGCCAGAGAGTGGAACTGTTGGAGAAGGGTTAGCGGGATGAGGAGGCATGGCCTTGTTTGAGGAAGTATGTCACGGGCTTTAAGGTTTTGAAAGACCATTCCAGGCTTAGTCTCTCTCTCCCTCTCTCTCTCTCTCTCTCTCTCTCTCTCTCTCTCTCTCTCTCTCTCTCTCTCTCTCTCTCTGCCTGCTGCCTATAGATCAGGATGTAAAAGTCTCGGTCACACCCCCAATGCCTGTCTGCTTCTTTTCATCATAATTATGGACCAAATCTCTAAGACTGCAAGCAAACTCCCAATTAAAGGTTTTCTTTTATGAGAGTAGCCTTGGTCATGGTGTCTCTTCACAGTAACAGAACAGTGAGTAAGACAGTGAAGAACTTCATACCATCAACCTGAGCAATGATGTTATTTAGATTTGACCACTCAGGGTACAAACAACAGAAGCAAAAGTAGACAAAGGACATGCTAGAAGGCCATCTATGTCAGGTAGAGATGACCTCCTGGTGGGAGAGGAGGTGAGGTGACATTAACAAACCATGCACAAGAGGTTACTACGAAAACGCCACCTTTAATCCCAGGCAGAGGCAGGTGGATCTCTGAGTTCAAGGCCAGCCTGTTCTAAGAATGAGTTCCAGAATAGCCAGGGCTACCTAGAGAAATTCAGTCTCAAAAAGCCTAGAGGGAAAAAAAAAAAGGATTCATAAAACTCGGTGCAAGGAAAAGCACAATTAAAAACGAACAAAGCACATGAATATATATTTCTCTGAAGAATACATAGAAATAGCTAACATCAATAAGAGACTATAACAATTGTAAATTATGTTTCAATGCCAATATCAGATCTGTGAGAAATATTAAATATGAAACTCCTGTCAGCACTGTAAACCTTTTGTTTATGACAAGGAATTCAGGTTTCTCCCCTACTTGTGGGAATTTTTTTAGATTTATTTTATTTATTATGTATACAGTATTCTATCTGACTGTTTGCCTGCACTCCAGAAAAGGGCATCAGATCTCATTACAGATGGTTGTGAGCCACCATGTGGGTGCTGGGTATTGAACTCAGGACCTCTTGAAGGTCAGTCAACACTCTTAACCTCTGAGCCATCTCTCCAGCCCCCACTTATAGGAATTTTATGCAAATCTTTTCGTTTCTTCCACCTTGTAAAAGTGCTGCATCCTTGCGTGGCTTGGGTCCTGGAAACAACAGTGAAGAGGGAGAGAGGAAATGATGGACACAGGGATTGGCTGAACCTGGCTCTTAGTTGGAGAAGCCTCTTCTGTAGCCCAGAAGCAGAGTCTTTATTATACACAGTGAACAGCGTGATTGCACGCAGTGGGACAAGGAGGTGGGAACATTATGTACAGTTATGTACATTATGTACAAGAAGATGGGCTTAGATAATCCCATAGGGATGGTCTCTATAAGGGAGCAGTCTTCAGGACGTGGGAGGGAGGGGTGAGAGACCATGTTCTGTACATGCTGTCAGTATTTGTGCTTGGACTGAGGAAGACTTTGCCATCCCTCTGAACCTCACCCGTGAGAGGTGTTGTGACTCCCGTGGGACTGAGACCCTGGAGCCCATGATATGGCAGTGTCCACGTCAAACAATACACATTTATCAGCACTCCATTCACTCCCTACATGAAATCTTTATGCAACTGCTTTACTTTCTTCTCACCCAGCAAAACTTTAGTTTATCCAGAGGCCCTCCTCCTCCCTTCTTTCAGAACTTAAGTGAATGGCCCCTCCCCCCACCCCTTCCTTCATTTGCTTTGTGCTGATTCCTTTAAAACTAGCTAACCATGAAAGCCTTCAGGTTAGACCCAGGCCAACAGAAAAAAGACACAGTCACCACTGGCATTAGAATATAAATGAAGCTCACTTCCTGTCCCGGGGTGCTTAGTTCTGCTCTCTGAGAAGTGGTCAGAGGTCAGGTTTTGTCTTGTTGAGACACTTGAATTGGGGTGATGGTCTCTCTTTGTGACCCCCAAACAGATTTCTAGCAGATCCAAAATAAGAGTGCAGTACAGTAACAGTAGAAGACTGTTGATCAATGAACAAATCACCCAAAAAGGAAACCGGCAAAGAAACCAGACCGAAACTGCTCTACAAGCTTCCTAACAGACAAAGAATACAGGGAGAACACCCGCCGTCAGCGGCACAGGACTGCTCTGCAGGATATCACACATGAATGGCAAAGCAAACCCTAAGATGTTTAGAAAGAGGAGGTCATATCATGTGTCTTTTCAAATCATTGTAGTATAAAAGCAGGGATCAGTAGCCATGCCAGCATAGGGATTTCACAAGTGTGTGAATAGTAGGTAGCAGAATGATAAAGAACTAATGCATTAATAAAGAAACTGAGAGAGAAAATTAAACATATCTTAGTGTTAAAAGGAGGCAGCACTAAAGCTCATTGGATGCACAAAGACAACAATAAAAGGGAAGTTTAGGGGAATAAACGCCAATCTAAGAAAAGACAATAAACAAGCTAGCATTGCACCTCGAGGAACCAGAGGAAGAAAAGATAAACTCTTAAATGACTAAAGGAAGGAGGCAATAAACATCAGAGTAGAAATAAATGAAATAGAGTCTAGGAAAACATTCTAAATAATGAACAAAACACCTGAGTTGTTTTTTTTTTTTAATAATTGACATTTATCTATACTCATTAAGAAAAGGAAATTCAAATAAGTAAAATCACAAATGGAAGAGTTGTTATAACTAATATCACAGGGTGACAAACAACAGCGAGAGTACACTCATGCATTGCAAATTGGACAGCGTAGAAGAAAAAGATGGATTGCTAAGGACACGGGTCCTGAAAATGATTCAGGAAGAAATCCTGGATGGATCAATAACCAGTAAGGATGTGAAGTCAGTACAAAGAAGCCTCCCCAGCCCCCAAAACCCCAGCCTTCCAAGATGTGATAGTGTTGATGCTGGATTCCACCAAACTTTTGCTAAATATCATCATTTTTTCAGACATTTACAGAAAATTAAAGAGAGAATATGACCATCGTCATTCATTAGGTCATCGTTATGTTAACAACAAAGCCAAACCAGAAGAGAGTAAGACAATAAAGTGAGAGAGAGAGAGGCTGCATACCAATATCCCTGATGGCCTTAGACAGTAGCATTCATATTCAGCCACACACTCAAGAGATCGTCTTCTATGATCAATTGAGATTTATCCTAGGGATGCAAAGATGATAAAATATGCAAATCAATGCATATGATACATCACATTAGCAGAAAGGACAAAGTCATAAGATTGTTAAAACACAGTAAAAGTATTTGAAAAAGTTTGGTGCCCCTTTATGACAAAAATGCTAATGTATCAGGTATAGGATGTACACATCTTGATTTACTAAAGGGATACACAATAAGTCCATAGCTAATGTGTTCAGTAGGGGAAAGCTGAAGCCCTACGCTCTGATTCAGAACAGGGAATGGCTGCCCACTGCCGCCACTTCTGTTCAACACAATCCCTGAAGTTTTGAGCAGAATAATAAGGAAAGAAGAAACCATAGGCATCCGAAATAGAAAGGAAGCCAAATTCTTCCTGAGTTCAAATGACATAACTTTTCACATAGAAAAACTCCCAAGGGGCAGCAATGAGATGGAGTAGGGGATAAAGGACTTGCCTGGGATCCTGAGTTTGATCCCTGACACCTATGGTGGAAAGGACCAAGTCCATGAGGATGTCCTCTGTCTTACTTATTTTCAGTTGTTGTGATAAAGACAGGGTGACCCAGGTTACTCATAAAGGGTTGGTTTGTTTGAGCTTACTAATTCAGAGATATGAGGCTCCCTCATTCAACCATCACGGTGGAAGGACCTGGCAGCAGATGGTCACTGCTGGGACAGGGACTGAACACCGAAAGCTAAGAGATCACATAGGGAATCACAAACAGCAAGAAGAGAGCTCAAAGGCAATGGCAGGAGGCTTTTGGATCTCAGGGCCTGCCACTAATAACATACTTCCTGCAGCACCGCTATACCTCCTAAGTCTCCAAGACAGCATCACCAACAGGGGATCAAGTGTTCAAATACCAAGATATCAGATGCTTGTCTGTCACAGATTCAGCAACATCATGGACCACAGGAAAGTCAAGAGGTCACAAGTTCAACTGTTAGCACAGGCACTAGGATTGACAACTAGTAAGTGGGACCTCACGGAAATGAGGAGCTTCTGACCATCGTTGAGCCAAATTGGCAGCTTATAGGATGGGAAAAGAATTTTACCAATTATAAATCTAATAGAGAGCAAGTATCTAAAATATATAAGAACTCAAGAAACTAGATGCCATGAAAACAACCCAATTAAAAAAAAAAACTAGATACAAATCTAAACAGAGAATTCTCAGTAGAGGAAACTCAAATGTATAAGAAACACTCAAGGAAATGGTCATCATCCTTAGTTATCAGGGAAACGCAAATCAAAACAACTTTGAGATTTCATCTTGCAACCATTAAAATGGCTAACATGAAAGAGACAAGGTACAGCTCATGCTGCTGAGGATGTGTGTTTCCTCTAGAAGATGGGAATCGATCTATCTCAAGGTCCAACTTGGGCCTATAATCAAAGGATGCTTCATCTTACCATATGTGCTCAATAATGTTCCTTGCTGCTATTTTCATAGTAGCCAGAAGGTATAAACAATTTAGATGTCCCTCAACAGAAGAACTGATAAAGAAAATGTGGTACATTTACAATATGGAGTATTACTCAGCCATTAAAAACAAACAAACAAACAAACAAACAAAAACAAAAAGCAAAAAACAAACCAAAACAAAACATCATTAGCGGGGTGATGGTGGCATACCCCTTTAATCCCAGCACTTGAGAGGCAGAGACAGGTGGATCTCTATGGGTTTGAAGCCAGTCTGGTCTACAGAGTGAGTCCAGGACTATACAAAAAAATCCTGTCTCAAACAAACAAAAAACAGAATCCCAGAATTTGCAGGCAAGCTCTTTTTCGGAAGGGAAATGGAGGAAGGGTGGATTTGGAGGTGAGGGAGGTGATGGGAAGACTGGGGGGAGGGGAGAGTGGGGAAACTGTGGTTGGGATGGAATGTATGGGAAAAGAGTAAATAAATAAATAAAAGAATTATGCAGACAAATGGATGGAACTACAAGAAAAAAGAAATCATCCTGACAATATGGTATGTATTTGCTTACATGTGAACACTAGCTATTAAGTCAATGATAAACAAGCTACAATCCCATGGAACCACAAAGGGTAGGTAGAGAGTAAGTGATGAGAGGGAATAGATAGATCTCACTAGAAAAGGGAAATAAAATAGATATTTATGGGTGGATGGGAGGGTCTGGAATAGAAGAATCAAATGGGAAGGGGGAAGGGATTGTGGGATGGAATACAGGAAGAGACAGGTAAAATCAAATGCCCATTCGAGTGGTAGTGTGGAAACTTAATTTTGCAGAAATCTAACGCATATACATATATACATATATGAAGACAATGTAAGTGAAATTCCCATATGTAGGTTATTGCCATCACCCTTGGTACCTTCCAGGAAAAAAAGTAAGAAATCAGCAAATAATGGAGGAAACAGAGTCCCAGTTGGTCATCGTTTGTCACAAACTGAAGTTTCCAGTACCAGGTTACATATAATTGGGTTTTTGAGCAAAGGGGTTGCACAGGATTCCCAAAACAGCCCAAGCTGCTGCCAAGACTATAAGCTGCTCTCTACAAACTGACAGTAGGACCCCATTGCTGAAGACAACGCCCACACAACTCATTGAGATGTAGAGCTGGTGCCTACAGAGTGCCTTCCCATCTATGTTCTAGCATCTCTGGTACAGCAAGGTATGCTGTACACTATCAAAAGAGAAATATGAACACCAAGCCAGCCACAATTTATCTACAATGGTGTACTACCTACAAGACATACTAGGGAGTGATGGCATGAAGCTTGTGGGCGCGACCAACCAATAATGTATCTGACTTAAGGGGGAATTGTAAGACCCTCAGAATGAGGAGTCTCCCAGTTTCGGTCGGTACCCCCAAGAACTCAGTGTCCAGTCCAGTTGCTGCAACACTCAAGAGGCTTTAATGAACAGGAAACGTTTGCACAAACGGGCTCCCTCAGCTCGCAGGCCAGCGAGAAACTCCCTTCCGCAGTCACAGGTGTTTTTTTTAAAGGCAAAAACCACAAGCGTAGGGAGGGGGTGGGACCCTCTGTCCATTGACTAAGCGACCCTTTGAGGCCAGGTGGTCTCCCTGTTAGGGTCAACAGACCTTAGGGCCTCAGGGTGTGCTAATTAATCTTGTCTGAGCAAACAGGAGGTGCAGCTATCTCTCTGTTTCTTAAGGACCCTATTCACCACCTGCTGATTCACGGAAAGGAGGGGCAGTGTGAATTCTTGGTGTCCTGCTATCTCAGGGTCTTGTGAGGGGAAGTTAGCAAATTCCAGGTCAGACTGTCCTTTATTTCAAGTGTGTGTGTGTGTGTGTGGGGGGGGGGTCTTTAACTTTGTTTTTTTGTCTTTCAGAATAACCCTGAGCATATCAACCACTCCAGGGCAGATCTCATGTTCAGGAGTAGTTGACCAACAAATATCGAACTCCACAGGTTTTGTGCGTGTGTGCTTTTATTTGGTTACAGATTGGTGCTTTTTTTTTTTTTTTTTTTCTTTTTTTTGTCCTTTGTTTTTCTTTTTCTTTCTGGGTGTTATTATATTTTGTTTTTGAGGTTTGACTGACTGTTGTATTGAGTTTTGATGTGTTTACTGCGGAAGACTTAAAGCTGGGTGGGTAGGGAGGAGGAAGGGAATCTGGATGAACTTGGAGTAGGGGAACAAAATGATCAAAACACATTTAAATTTAAAACTTTTTATTAACAAATTTTATTTAAATTAGAAACAATCTTATTTTACATTTCAATCCCTCTTCCCTCTCCCTCCCATCCTTCCAACCTCCCATCCTCCCATACCCCCTCCCCCCCACTGACCACCTCCTTCCCATCCCCCATCCACTCCTCAGGAAGGGTGAGGCTTCCCTGAGGGATCGTCAAAATCTGTCAAGTCATTTGGGGAAGGGCCTCTGCCCTCCCTTGTGTCTCTAGGCCAAGGGAGTGTTCCTCCATGGGGAAGGGGCTTCTGAAGTCCTTTCCTGCACTAGGCATACCTCCTGGTTCCACTCCCAGAGGCCCCATAGACTGCTCATTCCTCCTAGCTGACACCCACGTGCAGGGGCCTGGCTTGGTTTTATATTGCTTCCCCAGCTGTCATATCGGTGCCCATGAGCTCCCACCTGCTCGGGTCAGTTGTTTCTGTGGGTTGAGAGATGGCTCAGCCGTTAAAGGCTAGGCTCACAACCAAAAGTATAAATTAAAGTTTTTAATACTAAAAATAAATAAGTAAATAAATAGAGTTGACGAGAGTTCAATGCCCACTTTTCGTGAAGACAATAGGCAGTCTACAGTCTTCAAGAATTCAGAATAAAGCCGCTCTAACATCTCATCCTTTATCTTCCCTTGTCATTCCCTTTTCCACTATAATTTCCCTTTCCCCTTGTCTTTTCCTTTTCCCCTATGATTTCCTCCCCCTTGTCATTTTCTTTATCCCTATGCAGTTAGTAGAATGTTTGCTTGCTATTTTAAAATTTTGATGTCTCTATTTGTCATTTCTCTTCCTAAGTTCGTCTAATTTTGTTACATTTTTTCCCCCTTGGGGAACAATATTCTTTCTTTGCCATAGTTTCATACAGTCCTACTCTGTGCTTCTTTAGTCCTCTCTAGCATTTTGACTTTACCTTATTGGGGTTCTCCTCTAATACTTGTTTTTAAGTTTTAGTATTGTTTTTATAGTTTCCTAATTTTTGAACTGCTTCATTATTAAGAAATCTTCTTTGCTGCTTTGTTGGCATTTTTCCTATCCCCAGCCTTGTTCTGTCTCCTCCCTGGCATTATTGGCATTATTCTCTGCTTGCCTTGTTCTGTCTCTCCTCACCTGTCTAACATGGCACTCTTCCCTTTCAGTACCTCCTTCCTTTATCTCAATCAGATTCTACTGCCACGCTTGCCTCAAATAATTTCTGACTCCTGTTCTACTTTGATTTTTATAGCTGTAACACTATGACAAAAAGTCATTTTGGAAGGAAAGTGTTTATTTCATGAAGGGAACTCAAGGTAGTAACTTGAGGAAGGAGGCAGGTGATGGGTCCTGAAGCACAGACCATGGAGGAATGCTCATTACTGGCTTGCTCCCCAGGACCACCTGTCCAGGGTTAGCATCACCTACAGTGGGTGGCTGGGGATTCCCACACCAATTATTAATTAAGAAAACGACTCAAAGACCTACTACGGGCCAATCTGATTAAGGTAATCCCTCAGTTGATGTTTCTTCTTCCTAAATGACTCTAGTTTGAGTCCAGCTGCCAACAAACAAACAAATTATGGGCACAGCTTCAACGCATGTTCTGCAGTAGTTTTCCATTTCCAAGATCACAGTCATTGGTGATATACTCGTGAGCTGCAGTTGGTTTTTAAAGTGAATTTCTATGTCGTATGTATGTTGATATCATTGCTGTTGTAGCAGTATGATTTCCCCCCACGAACTGAAACTGTGGGTGCCTTCCAGAGTAGACTGCTCAATAAGATTCACAATTTAAAAAAACAACGGAAAAGCACAGAAGAGGTACCCAAGTCAATAGATGCACAGATTACAGCAGTGAAATGAAAAAAGGAAGGAGGACAATACAGCCCCCCCCCAAAGACTGCGCCTCCTCAACGACTGAGCTCAAGGGCACTAAGATAAATAAAGTGCCAGGTGACTGGAAATGTTTTCTGGTGAAAATGATCAATGGCTTGCAAGTTGGTATAAATAGGCAGGAGAATTCAACTCAAGATCTGGAGAGGAAAATCATCAACAGAGTAAAACATCCTCAAAATGTATGATAAAATAATCAAAGTAGAAGTAAGTATCAGCAAGGAAAATGTATCAGATTGGAAGTGAAAACCTCAACGAAGCAAATAATACACAGTGGAGAGAGTCACCAACGGCTCAAGCAAGCAGGACAAAGAATATCAAAAAAGGAGAACTATGTTGGGGAAATACTTCTGTTCAAGCAGTTTCCCACCAGCATGGTCCTAGAGCGCCGTATTAGAAACATAGCTGTTGGCTTATGGCTAGAGCTTCTTATTGGCTAGCTCTGTCTTAAATATTAACCCATTTCTAACAATCTAAGTGTTTCCACATGGTCTTGTCTTACCAGAAAGAGGGTCTGGACCTCTTACTCTTCTTGGTCCTACATTTTGACTCCTCTCTACTACCCCTCCCAGAATCCTCCTTGACTCCTAGTCCCACCTATCTTGCCTTCCTATTTGCCAGCAGTGATTTATTCATTAACCAAAAAGAGAAACATATTTACAGAATGACATCGTCTATCATCTCCTCTTTTCTGTCTAAATGAAAAGAAGGGTTTTAATTTTAACATAGTAAAATATATACAAAACAGTTATCAAATAAAAACTATAGTTAACAATATTTAGTCCATTAATATTCAGCAAGATTTAAAGAAAACATTCCATCATCTATCCTATCTTTGTGAGTCTAAAGTCTTATATGTAACTTATCTTCAATCCTAACTAAGGGAAACTATAACCATAACTATCTGTCTTCAACTCCATCAAAGACCACAGAAGGATATAAACTCTAGAAATGACAGAGACAACTTGCTGGTGGGAAGTCACCAGAAGTTCTTCTGTAATGTTCCATCATCAGCCTATAGGTCATAGTGTGTCTGGTAGACTCCTCAGTAAAGCAGGAAACTTTAAACTGTCCACCTGTATTGGCAGTTTGTCAGTCACTTTTCTCTGTGTCCTGCAGAATGTCTGTCAGACTCTTCCATGAAGCAGGAATCCTGTAGCAATGTTCATCTTAAATCAGCAGTCACTTTCCTGTGGGTCCTGCATGTTCAGTTTATAAAGCATAAAGTCAAACAGTCCAGACAAGAACAGTATCTTGTCCAAATGGCTAGTCTTGCCATACTGGAAGCAAGTTCCATAACAAGTTTCTTCGATGTCCATCTTCCTTTCTGACCCAAGTGGTGTTGCCAGGAGCAGTTATGTCTCACTGTTAAGAAAAACCCTAAACCATTTTAAATGCCATATTCTGTAGATCTTTGAAAGGTTTGAAGAATACTTATTCATCTCAAATATATCTCTGTATATCTAGAAATCTTAACTAACATAACTGTAAGTTTTGACTATTATAGGTGATTATATACAATCTGTATTTAATTATGCATTACATTTTAAAAGATCTGTATAAACAAAATAACTAAACAAGAGGAGAAATTTACACATCACAAAAAATTGACCTTAAATTTGTATCAATAAATGAAAATCCACACTAATGCAAAATATTCATTCCTGTATCATTTCTCCCTTGAAATCCTGGCTATAGTGGTCTGCAAGGCTGCCTTGTCCCAGCTGTTTTGAATGTTGGATCACCTGGGACGCTGTTTCGGGGGGTTCTGGCTTCATCAAACCATTTTGGTCTGGGAGGAATCCACAGCTTTTCATTTTCTGTGGAAACTTGTCCTTAGACTTAAATTTTGAAGTCAAAACATTTTTAAAACATGTAAGTTGGAGTAATTCAGCAGCATTGATAATCAAGTGTATTGTAGCAATTGTTGTTCCTTCCTTAGCAATTGAGCAATTCAAAGGCAACACAATAGCACACAGGATCCAGACTCTCTGTGCATTTCCCATCTTCACGTGGCTTTTTTATTATTCTATTTTTTTACTTCTACTTTTTCATTTTTTGAGATAGGGTTTCTCTGTGTAACCTTGGCTGCCATGGTACACCAGGCTGGCCTTGAACTCATGAGGTCTGCTCGCCTCTGCCTCCTGAGAGCTGGGAATAAAGGCGTGGGCCACCACTCCCAGATACTCTCTATTTTTTTTTAAAACCACTTTATCATGTTTCTTTTTCTCTCCCAAGCCTAAGTACAATTTTTAAACATGCTGTAAACGTTTGGAGGTTTTTCTTTATCTGCATCTGTCTTTACTGTAAATCTTTATCTTTTTCTGGCCACGAGTCTTTTATCTGCTAAAGAACAACATTGCTAAAATGAAAGCCACAGCTGTTTTAGCCTCTGTCTATCCAAGATGGCAGGGGTACGTTTACCCCCAACACTGAGAGCTGTGCTCACTGCCTTGGTCTAAGCTGCGGGCTTGGAGAGGTGGTCACTGACACTGCCAGCTGTCCTATACAGCATTCAGTTGTTAGCAGGGCCTCTTAAAAGAGCTGTGCAGTATTTTCTGCTTATGCTGAGCAAGGGAACCTCCCTTAAAGGAGCTGTGCGAGTCTCTAATGTCTCTAGCAAAACAGAGCCCACCAGAGAAAAATGCTGCTACCAGGAAGCCTTGTATGTCTCTGTTCTTTTGTTTCTAAAATCCCTTTTAAACCTTTGCCAAGTTTTAAGTGGAAGTTCTTTGTACCCATGTTGTAGGTGCCATTTTGTTACAAGCAGTTTCCCGCCAGCCTGGTCCCAAAACCACATCAGTCCCAAATAACACACAGAAACGCTGTATTAGATATAAAGTTGTTGACTTATGGCTAGAACTTCTTATTGGCTAGCTCTGTCTTAAATATTAACCCATTTCTAACAATCTAAGTGTTTCCATTTGGTCTTATCTTACCAGAGAGAGGGTCTGGACCTCTTACTCCTCTTGGTCCTATATTTCAACTCCTCTCTACCACCCCTTTCCTCCCAGGATCCTCCTTGTCTCCTAGTCCTGCCTACCTTGCCTTCCTATTTGCCAACAGTGCTTTATTCATTAACCAATGAGAGAAACATATTTACAAAATGACATCTCCCATCATACTTTATTCAAATATTAATAGGAAAAGTAAGAATGGTGACATTGGATATGGTCAAGAGATAAAATGTCATGATCTATGAGATAGAATAAAGGTTAGATAAACATTAAACCCTTAAGGGATCTATTCACTTATTACAGCAACCCCCCCCCCATAGAGAAAATGGCATTTATGTAAACATGACCAGACAGGAATCTCTACAAGGCATATCATAGTAAAGATATCAAAAACACAAAGCAGGGAAGGAACAATATTAAAAAGTGTAAGAGAAAATATAATTTGTTTATAAAGACAGAAACATCAGAATAATGCCATACCTTGCATCAGCTCATATCAAAGCTGGGGAAGCATAAGATGATTTATTAAAGCCATGAAAATAAATACTTGTCACCATGACTACTTTTCCAGTAAAAATATCTTTTTAATATTGATGGAGAAATAAGGGTATTTCATTCACAAACTAAGGTGTAACCATCAAGTCAGAACTACAGAAAATTTCTAAAAATGCTATGTCAAGGGGAGGAAGTATTAGTCGTGAGAATACAAGGCGTATTAAGTCTACGCAAAGGAACCAAGGAGGGAATCCAATCATGGTCCACTCACTAAAACAGCAAACTCTTAATGCTAACAGGGGAGATGGAGAAACAGAAGCAAAACAATAAAACAAACACAAAGTAACCCAGGCAATGAGAAAAACAAGGCAATCACAAGAATTAGTAAACTCCTCTAATAATAACCTGACCTGGACTCACCAAACAATACTCAGATTTAAAAGATTTAAAAGTTAGATCTAGACCAGAGGAGAAAATGATCACCGATTGCACCTAGCTCCGAACTAAGCAAGCTGCAACAATGACCAGCCTGGCAAAACAAACATATTGGTGGAATAGTAAGTAGCATGACTATTATAGGGGTGAATTTGAGGCCTGCTCCACAAGATGTAATCCACTCCTGGTACCATTACTGGAAACAAGAATCTGTGAGACCATAGGCCCTAGAGGAGAACCTAATACTGTGATTCTGCCAAACGAACAGTGTTAAATCAATTGCTAATGACTTACTATATCCATAGATTAGTGTATCTCTTAACCCTCATCAGAAATCCTTCTTTTTGCACCAAAGGTTATTAACACAAAGACTCACAACTAATCAGCATTCAGATAATAAGGGGCCATAGAGTGAGCAATCCTGAATGGGACATTTATGTCATGTACACCCATTCTCAGGCTCAGGGATCATTGCGGAAGAGGGTGTGGATAGATTGACAGGGCCAGAGACAGTGAATGTCTACAGGACACAATGTTTTCCAGGCACAGCAGAGCCATTGCACATATGAATCCACAGTGTTGTGACAGGGTGCAGAAGACCTACACAAAATCAAAATCCAAGAATGGAGTAGGAGGGAATCATGAAGTCCTTTCCTTCCATGAAGAACTGTTGGCAATTTATGTCTTCTGGGGACAGAGAGTCAGGGGTAAGAGAAGCTACCAACACTCACAGTAGATGGTCCTAACCCTATGCACATATAGAGACCACTGGGTGAACTCTGTTCCTTTAAAACTAGCATATACAGTTGGGAGGGGAAAGTGGTAGAATTTTAGGGAAGGGAATAATGGGGTGTATTTGATTCAAACATATTGTATGTATCTTAGAGAGTGTTCTATTGCTGTGAAGAAACACCGTGACCATGGAAACTCTTATAAATGGGGCTTGCTTAGAGTTCCAGAGGTTTAGTCCATTATCAGCATGGCAGGAAAACAGGATGGCAGACGGATAGACATAGTGCAGGAGAAGGGTCTGAGAATTCTGCATCACGATCCACAAGCAGCAGGAAGAGAGACACTGGACATGGCTGAAACTGTTGAAACTCCAAAGCTCAGCCTCAGTGACACACTTCCTCAAACAAGGCCAGACCTATTCCAACAAGGTCACATCATCTAATTCCTGACAATCCTGGAAGACCAAGCGTTCAGATATATGAGCCTAATAGGGCCATTCCTGTTTAAACCACTTCACTCCACTCCCTGGTACCTACAGGCTTGCAGCCATATCGTAATGCAACATGCATTCTGCACAACTTCAAAACTACCCATGGTCTATAATAGTCTCAACTTGTTTCAAATTCCAAAAGTTTTTTTTTTTTCCCCTGAGATTCATGGCAATCTCTTTATTGTAATCCCCTGTAGAGTTAAAATCAAAAGGCAGATCATATACTTCCAACATACAATGGCACAGGTCATACATTACCACCCCTTTCCCCCCCCAAAAAAAAAAAAAAAAAAAAAAAAAAAAACAAGGAGGAAAGGGAGCATGCCAAGGAAATGCTGGACCAAAGTAAAACTGAAAACCAGCAGGGTGAACGTCAAACCCTGCATCTCCACACCCGATGCCAAAGGGCTCTCCAGAGCTCCAACTCATTTCAGCTTTGTGGACTGCAACACACTTCTCTCTCTTGGGCAGGTCCCAGTCCCTGCTAGGAGCTTTTCTCAACAGATGTCCCATGGCTTTGGCATCTCCAGCATCTTGGGGACTCTGAGGAGGAGATCAAGGCTTCACCCTCCCGGCTTCATCAAGTCCCGCTCGCTGCTTGCTGGAGCAGGAACCTGGCCCCTTCATTCAGATACATTTTTACCAGTTTGCTGTTTTCAAAGGTTTCACAGCACTTAAGCTTTTCTCTAATTTCCTTTCACAGATTTAGCTTTAGGGTTCTCTTTAAGCTTTTATTTTTATTCCTTCAACACTGGACACAGCATAATGACACTCCCTGCTGCCCCTTTCCTCCTCAGACTGCACTTTGCTTTTCCTTGCGCTGTGTCTCTTCCATTATAGACCTGCAGAAGAGTGGCCAGTAAATGCCGCACAACGGAGTCACTATTAGGCTGTCTTGAAATTTCCTCCTCAATTTAGCCTCAGGCAGACTTTTTGGACAAGGGCAAAATGCAGCCATGTTCTTTGCCAAAATATCACAAGAGCGAGCTCAAGGTTCACTTACTAATAATTCTCCTCAGAAATCTCTTGAGTCAGACCCTGATAATCGGCATTTTTTCTCTGCACCGCTATCTTCCATACTTCTAGTAGTATGGCCCATGAATCCCTTGCTCGAAGTGCCCAGCTGATTTGCTAAAGTTCCAAAGTCTACCTGCTGCCAACCAGAAGCATGGTCAGGCCAGTCATAGCAACATCCTAGTTCCTGGAGCTAACTTCTGCTTTAGTCAGTGTTCTTTTGCTGGGAAGAGGCACTATGACTATGGTAACTCTTACAAAAGAAGGCATTTAACTGGGGCTGTCTTACAGTTTCAAAGGCTTGGTCTGTTATCATCAAGGTGAGGAGCTTGGCAATGTGCAGACAGACGTGGTGCAGGGGAAGCTGAGAGTTGGACATCCAGATCCACAGAGAGCTGGGAGAGAGAGACTCTGGGCCTGGCATGGGCTTTTGAAACCCTAAAGCACCCCCCCCCCCAGTGACACACTTCCTCCAGCAAGGCCACGCCTCCTGATCTCTGTCAAGTAGCATCACTCCCTAACGACCAAGCTTTCAAATGTATGACCATATAGGCATCACTCCTATTCAAGCCACCTCAGGATGCATGTGTGAAAGTCTCAAACAATAAAAAGGAGAAAAAGCATAAAATTAAAATAAAAGACTAGATCCAAGTATCTGTTGTTTCCAAGAAACATATCTTACTGAGAAGGACATCCACAGCCTGAGCCAAAGAACAGAGAAGAATATATCAAACAAACAGAAAATGGAGCAAAAGTTGACATAACTATGCTCATATCCAAAAAGGTAGACTTTGAACAAAATTAGAAGACATAAAAAAGGCTACAACATATTAATAAGAATCATTCAACAGGAAGCATCCATTGTAAACACATATGTGTGTCTTGTGTATGTCACAGACACTGTGGGTTCATATATACAACTGCCCTGCTGTGCATTAAACATTTCCCCATTTAATAAAATCGAACACAATTTCTCCTAAAACTAAAAGGTCAGATGAGTCCAGATATTTCAATTCCCCTCTCTTTTTTCCAGAGAGGTTCTCTGAACACAAAATCAATAAAGAAACCTCAGACTGGAAAGACAGCTGATAACCCCAGCATGGTATTTCTAGAAAACAAATGGGAAAATTAAAAAATGGATATCAGAAGGTGTAGATGATACCCAGATATTTAATAACCAAGTAAAATGAGGAATTTTGCAGAGCAACAAAGTTCAGAGTCCACCCCGGGGAGACTGTTTTGGTTTGAGGGGCTCTCTGTTCTCCCAGTGGGAAGAAACAGATGGACTGTGAGGAACACAGCTTAAGACAGAGAAACTCAGAAAACTTGCCCTGAAATGTCAGTAACAAACAAACTTCCAGTGAGCAGAAACAAAGCAGGACCCAGTGTGGCAAACTGATGCTCAGTGAGGATGCTAGGAATACCCTCTCCTCTCAACACTTGGCAGTTGGCTAGAGTAGTAGAAGGCTGCCATTTCAGAGAGACCCCTGCAGCACTGTGGTTCAACAATCTACGATCTTCTGTGAACCACACCCTAGGGAACCCCAGAGACAGTGTCGCTGGATAGTATGTACTGAAACTGGACTAGAGAAATGTTATACATTGAAGGAGAAAATTTTTGAGTCAGAACCACGCCATCATCAGCAAGATAGAAGCCCTGATCAAAACCAGAGTCTTGTAGGGGAATTTGAACACGGGCTCTAAGCAGCACAATAGATTGGGAAGTATAATATGAAGCCAGCATTCACCAAGGGACTCCTAAGAGGTTTAGGAGACCAGCCTGAGATTGCATGGGTGAAACACTGCTTGCATTGCCGAGCAGGATGTATAATCCGATCTGTTAACAGAAAACCTGAAGGCAAGGACAGCCCTGCCCAAGAGCATAGTCAGCATCTGTGACCAGCATTGCTCAGACGTGCCCGGGGATGTGACAGCCTTCCGGGATATACATTGAGGCTGAAGACTAAACCCAGCAATCAGGGCAGATGGATCCACACTCCATACATCCCATCCTCTCCTCGGTCTCCCTCTTCACATTTATTCCTTACTTAATGCCCACTTCAACTGAGCAAGCCAGATCCATAGTGCTCTGATTTTACCCTTCTTTTCACTTTAGTTTCTCCTTCTAAACTTTCCTTTCTGAAAAGTCACAAAATAAGCGACATCAGCAGCAACAACAACAAAGTTAAGCCGGGTTCGCAAGCTCTCGGTGTCTCGGATTCCAAGGCCTAGTCTGCACAGTTCTGCACATCTGATTACATGTTTGTAATCTCTCCTCTCATTCTAACTTAAGTCAAAAGTGCCTCATCTTTCCAGTTTTGTCTAAGTATTACCCCTGTTACTACTACCTACCATTTCTCTAGCAACGCAATAACAACCAATAATCTTAACCCACTTTCTTTTCTATTTCCATTCATACTTTCTACCTTGCTAGAATGATTTTTGGCTAGGGGTAATTTTTTTTTAGTTACTTATTTCTATATTTTTAAGTGCTTATGCCTTTGGTTGTGACTGTTACACAAAGTATTCAACTCTTAGTGGGATTGAACCTGACCCCTGAGGGAAAACGATACTAAACTCTGAACAGAGTCTTTTTTGGCTCACTGCGAACTTGCCACTGAAGGACTCAAGGTGACTTAAATAAGATTTTAAAATGTATCCCCAGATGTGTGAGTCTCGATGCATGAAAAACCAAGACAACATTGATCCTCCAAAAATTACCTTGAGTAATGATCCCTCAATATGAATAAACTTTTATAGATGAAACCTCAAATAATTAAAAGAATGGTTAGAAATATATTTAAAGAGATCAAAGAGTCCACAGATTCTTGAATGAATTCCAAGAGAGTACAAACAATACTTGAATGAAATATAGAAGTCAAAATGGGTTATAAGAATAGAATTCAATAAAGAGATAGAATTGTTGAAGAGGAACCAAATTGAAATGCTTCTGGAAATGAAAAACCCACAAAGCCAAATTAAAGGCTCCATGGAAAGCTTCACCAAGAGAGAGGATCACAGAAAGGAGACTCCCAGGGAGCAAATATAAGGTAGAAGAATTGAAACAGTCAAGGGCAAAGACAAAGTAATTTAAAAGTCTGATCAGACCATGTAAGATTTATGGGACACCATGGAAAGAACAAATCTAAAATCATGGGCTTAGAAGGAGAAGAACTTCACTCCAATGGCATTTTCAACAAGATTATAACAGAAATGTCTCCAAATTTAAGAAGAGAGATGTCTACCCAGGTACAGGTGGCTTTCAGAACATTAAAGGGGCAAAGCCAGAGAATTTTTTTGTATTATATTATAGTTAAAACACTAACTATATAAAACAAGGAAATTATATTAAAAGCTACAAGAGAGAAATGCCAAATTGCATTTAAAGGCAAAGCCATCAGAATAAGCAGATTTCTCCACAGGAGAGCTTGGGGTGAAGCATCTTCATTTGCAAGATTGCAGCTGCCAACCCAGATGACTATGCTCAGTAAATCTACACTCCAAGGAGGAAGAAACAAAGGACTGACAGAGTCTATGGCCACTAAGACAGCCCTACAAGAGACACTAGACAGAATCCTTTGGTCCGAGGGAAAAAACATATATCCAGGACATTACAGGAAAGAACAAACCCCAGTAGAACAGTAATTAAGCAAATGAATACTAGAAAAAATGCCAAATAGTATAAAAACAAACAAAATGATTATAAATATATATGTATATACATATATATATATGTGTGTGTATATATATTTCAATAACTGAATATTAAACAAAGTCCTTGGTCAAAAGACAAGGGCTAGCTGATTGGGTTTGAAAGTAGGATCCATCTATCTGTTTTTCTAAGAAATAACCCTCACCGTCAAAGAAAGATGTTACCTTAGGATAAAAAACAAAAGGTATTCCAAGTGAACTAGGAAGCAAGCAGGTGTCACTGTTATAATATCTGACAAGATAGACTTCAAACAAAAATTAGTCAGGCGTTATAAAGGTCATTTCATACCGACAAAGGAAGTAATTCACCAAGAGGACATCACAATTCAAACAAAAATGCACCCAATTTCATAAAACAAATGCTGCTAGAGGTAAGGTCACAGGTTAACCCCCACACAATAATTGTGTGACTTCAGAACCCTATCCATCCAAATAGACAGCTCATCCCGACAAAAATATAAACAGAAAAAAAATCTCAGTTAAATGACATCATTGATCAAATAGACCAAATACACATACACAGAACATTCCATCCAAACACTACAGAATGAATATCCATTCTTCTTAGGAGCTCATGGACCTGTCTCTGAAATAGATCACATAACAGGCTACAAATCAAATCAAATAACAAATATTGGAAAACTGAAATAGCATCTGATTACATTAGAAGAAGGTTAGAACTCAACAATAAGAAAAACTAGAGTATACGCAAACCCCTGGGCATTAAATAACGCTCTATTGGATGATGAATGGGTCATTTAAGAAATCAAGAAGAAAAAAATTAAAAGCTTTCTAGAGTTAAATGAAAATGAAAACACAGCATACCAAACCCCACGTGGCAAGATGGAAGCCCACTGTGAGTGCCTGCATCCAAAATAGACCAGAGGGCTCACATCAATAATAATGCACCTTCAGGCTTTGATAATGTAAGAGCAAGTCAGACTCCAGATCAATAAATGAAGAATAGAGATTCAGAGTCTATAACCACTTGGCCATCTTACCAGACCTCTGACAGCTTTCTGTTTCCCTCTCTGATTTCTTCAAGGAATCATGAGTCATTCAGGAGTACATTGTTCCTTGTCCATGTATTTGCATAATCCCATAGTTTTTCTTGCTATTGATTTCTAGGTTTTGTAAAGATGCATTTCCCTGCCTGCCTGCCTGCCTGCTGTCTCTCTCTCACTCTGTCTCTCTCTCTCTCTCTCGTGTGTGTGTGTGTGTGTGTGTGTGTGTGTGCGCGCACGCACACGCGCGTGTGCCTATGCCTGTGCTTTGTGTAGCAAGGCATCAGAATTCCTGGAACTTGAGTGAGACACAGTAGCCAGAGAAGCCAACAGGCTTACAGTTACTCAGACGGCTAGGTTGGGTGTCTTAGCACTTCCAACATGGTGCCAAAACCATGGAAGGTTCCAGTAGGGGCGCTGGTCCTTAATCAATGATGGAAGTCTAGTAATGATGGTTTTGATATTCATAAAGGAATCATCATCATCATCATTATCATCATCATCGGTGGCGGTGTGGCAGCAGCAGCGGCACCAGCAATGGTATCAATCAACTGCAAGAGAGAAGTCTAAGCCCACAAAAGCAGATAATGTTCCTCCTGCCACGCCCCCTTGTATCTGGCTTCCACCAGCAGGTGCTGCCCACATTCCGGGTGGGTCTTCCTATACTAATTATGAAAACCATGACAACCCCTCTGCTTGGGCTCTCTACTCAGGTGACTCCAGCTTGTGTCAAGTTCACATTAACACCACTATAGGCCTGAATAACCAATGTAGTTCTTACAGAAGAGCAATACTACAGGGCTCCCACGCTCCCTAAGCCTAACTTCTATCTCAAGGCCATGATATCAAAGATGGTGTGGCAGTGGCGTGGAACAGATATGTGGATCAACAGAATGGAACAGAGGGCCCAGAAAAGTCCACATAGCCACAGCCACCTGTTTTGAGAAAACATACATTAGAGGAAAGATGGTCTCTTCAACGATGGTGAAGGGAAACCTGGATTCTCACTTGAAGAAGAATGAAACTTGATTTCTATCTCTCACCCCGAACAAAGATCTATTCCAAATGAATCAAAGTCCCCACTACAAGACCTGAAACTTTAAAACTGCTAGAGAGAAACCACAGGGAAATTCTTCAAGATACAGAGCAGGCAAGGATTTTTTAAAGAGAACTGTAGTAGCACTGGACATAATCTTATGACGCAGACAATGGATGGCACGGGATTGGCAAATGCAGTAACCACCAGAGTAAAGAGACAGCTGGCCTGCAGAGCAGGGGAAAACCTCTGCCAGTCAAACATCTGCCAGAGAAGTAAAATCCAAACACAGAAAGAACTGCAAAACCTAAACACCCCAGAAACAAATCATCTGATCAACAAAAGGGCCAGTGAGTTCTCATGGATGAAATACAGATGACCAGTAAACATGACAGGGACTGACCAGCTTCACCAGTACTAGAGAAATGCAAACCAGAACCGCACTCTGAGGCCATCTCACTGCAGCCAGTACGACAGCCTTCAAGAGAACAAGTAACGGGCTGGCGAGATGGCCCAGGGGTTAAGAGTGTGTACTGTTCTTGCAGAGAACCTGCCTTCAGTCAGACAGCAGCATGAAAGCATGGACGCCGGGTAGCTCACAATGGGCTATAACTCCAGATCCAGGGTCTGATGCCTTGAACCCCCTTCTCTCTTTCTCTCTTTCCCCCCTCTCTCCACCTCTCTCTCTTCCTCTCTCTCTCAATCCCACATGAATGCACGTACAACAAAACAGAAACAGCAACCACAGAATAAACCAAATATGAACCCTGAAAAAGGGAAGCAGGTAACAAATTCTGGAGATGCTGTGGAAAAGTGAAGCCTTTGCTCACTACTGATGGGGAAGCAGAAGAGTCTAGTCACCGTAGGGACCAGGACTGGGCGTCTCCAAAACTAAGGGTAGAACGACAGCATAATAGAACTATGACATGTCTCAGTTATATCGCTCGAGTATGTACCGAAAGAGTCTAAGTCAGTGTGCCTCAGAGACCCATGCACATCCATGCTTCTGTAGCGCTATTTACAATAACCAGGAAATTGAACTAGCCTAAATTCCCATCAACGGATTACTGGATAAAGAAATTGCAGGATGCATATACAGAGGAATTTTACATGGCCTTAAAAGAAAATGAAATAGTGACATTTTTAGGAAGTGGATACAACTGGAACTCATGTTACATGAAATAAGACTATATGTCTATATCTATATTGTGGGCTGAAAAAAATAAGACACACGTGTGTGTGTGTGTGTGTGTGTGTGTGTGCACGTATGTGCGCGCGGGCATATATATGAGTATGAGTGGGGCTGGAAAGTGGTTAAGAGGGCTTGCAACCCTTTAAGAGGCCCCAGTGAAGCTCCCAGCACCCATGTTGGGTGGTTCACAGCCGCCTGTAACTCCAGCTACAGCGGATTCAGTCCCCCATCACCCTCTCTGGCCTCTGTGGTGGTTCACAGCCGCCTGTAACTCCAGCTACAGCGGATTCAGTCCCCCATCACCCTCTCTGGCCTCTGTGGTGGTTCACAGCCGCCTGTAACTCCAGCTACAGCGGATTCAGTCCCCCATCACCCTCTCTGGCCTCTGTGGTGGTTCACAGCCACCTGTAACTCCAGCTACAGCGGATTCAGTCCCCCATCACCCTCTCTGGCCTCTGTGGTGGTTCACAGCCACCTGTAACTCCAGCTACAGCGGATTCAGTCCCCCATCACCCTCTCTGGCCTCTGTGGTGGTTCACAGCCGCCTGTAACTCCAGCTACAGCGGATTCAGTCCCCCATCACCCTCTCTGGCCTCTGTGGTGGTTCACAGCCGCCTGTAACTCCAGCTACAGCGGATTCAGTCCCCCATCACCCTCTCTGGCCTCTGTGGTGGTTCACAGCCACCTGTAACTCCAGCTACAGCGGATTCAGTCCCCCATCACCCTCTCTGGCCTCTGTGGTGGTTCACAGCCACCTGTAACTCCAGCTACAGCGGATTCAGTCCCCCATCACCCTCTCTGGCCTCTGTGGTGGTTCACAGCCGCCTGTAACTCCAGCTACAGCGGATTCAGTCCCCCATCACCCTCTCTGGCCTCTGTGGTGGTTCACAGCCGCCTGTAACTCCAGCTACAGCGGATTCAGTCCCCCATCACCCTCTCTGGCCTCTGTGGTGGTTCACAGCCGCCTGTAACTCCAGCTACAGCGGATTCAGTCCCCCATCACCCTCTCTGGCCTCTGTGGTGGTTCACAGCCGCCTGTAACTCCAGCTACAGCGGATTCAGTCCCCCATCACCCTCTCTGGCCTCTGTGGTGGTTCACAGCCGCCTGTAACTCCAGCTACAGCGGATTCAGTCCCCCATCACCCTCTCTGGCCTCTGTGGTGGTTCACAGCCGCCTGTAACTCCAGCTACAGCGGATTCAGTCCCCCATCACCCTCTCTGGCCTCTGTGGTGGTTCACAGCCGCCTGTAACTCCAGCTACAGCGGATTCAGTCCCCCATCACCCTCTCTGGCCTCTGTGGTGGTTCACAGCCGCCTGTAACTCCAGCTACAGCGGATTCAGTCCCCCATCACCCTCTCTGGCCTCTGTGGTGGTTCACAGCCGCCTGTAACTCCAGCTACAGCGGATTCAGTCCCCCATCACCCTCTCTGGCCTCTGTGGTGGTTCACAGCCGCCTGTAACTCCAGCTACAGCGGATTCAGTCCCCCATCACCCTCTCTGGCCTCTGTGGTGGTTCACAGCCGCCTGTAACTCCAGCTACAGCGGATTCAGTCCCCCATCACCCTCTCTGGCCTCTGTGGTGGTTCACAGCCGCCTGTAACTCCAGCTACAGCGGATTCAGTCCCCCATCACCCTCTCTGGCCTCTGTGGTGGTTCACAGCCGCCTGTAACTCCAGCTACAGCGGATTCAGTCCCCCATCACCCTCTCTGGCCTCTGTGGTGGTTCACAGCCGCCTGTAACTCCAGCTACAGCGGATTCAGTCCCCCATCACCCTCTCTGGCCTCTGTGGTGGTTCACAGCCGCCTGTAACTCCAGCTACAGCGGATTCAGTCCCCCATCACCCTCTCTGGCCTCTGTGGTGGTTCACAGCCGCCTGTAACTCCAGCTACAGCGGATTCAGTCCCCCATCACCCTCTCTGGCCTCTGTGGTGGTTCACAGCCGCCTGTAACTCCAGCTACAGCGGATTCAGTCCCCCATCACCCTCTCTGGCCTCTGTGGCACTTGTATACATGCTGTTCCCGTGCACACACGCACAATCACATATTACACACTTATTGTATATTCTACATGTGTGTCCCCGTCATTAAACTGAAGAAATGAATCATGACAGGGAGAAATAGGTACTTAGGGGGTAGGAAAGAGAGGGAAAGCAAAGTTGGGACTACGTGGGGGAGAAGGGGACCAGCGTGTGGGGGAAGGGCAAGTGAGAGCCAAGTACAGTGAACAGTGACACGTGTGTCGTGAACACATTGTGTGCTGACCTAAGAGTTAATTTTGAAACATTCATAACAATATTCTTGCGGCTGGAAAGCTGGCTCTGTGGCTAAGACAACCGAGTTCTCTTGCAGACGAGCTGGATTCAGTTCTCCAAACTCATGTCAGATAGCTCACAGTGGCCTGTCACTCGAGCTGCACTGGATCCAACCCTCTGGCTTCTGTAGGCATTACCCTCATGTGTATCCTACACAGGCACAAACACTAACACACAATTAAAACTAATAAAAGTGTATGTTAAAAATAAGGATATTAAGGGACAGAGAGACGGTTTGGTGTTTAAGAGTGTGCACTGCTCTTCCAGAGGACCTGAATTAAGTTCCCAGCAGCCATGACAGGCTGCTCATAGGCTTGGTAACACCAGTTCCAGGGGATCTGACTTCAGAGGCATTCACCCATGGGTGCATGCACAGACAGGAATATATACAAATAATTAAAAGAAAATAAGTCTTTAAAAAAATAATAGTCTCAGAAATAAAAACTTGAAAACAAACAAACAAACAAACAAAAAAAACCCATGGACTTCCCCCCCCCAAAAAAAAACCCAAATGAAAACAAAACAAACAAAACCTCAGACCTTTAAATACTCAAAGTAATCTTGAGCAAATACAGTAAATCTAGAGGCATCCTACTACCCAATTTCGAAACATACAGCAGGGGCTACATCCCATGATTTCACTGCAGCCTTGATCCGAACACACAACATGCTTGTGCAAAACACATGCCATCTCACCATGCACAGCCAACAAAAGTCTCCCCTAGGCTGCAACACAAGCCAACTATATGTAATGAACTGCAGTGTTTGGCTGCACATACACAGCATCCTGCTTTTATAGAGACAAAATGGTTTAATTACAGAAATCAAAGCCTTGACTATTTTCCTAGCATCATTTCACAGTGTGCGTCAAATTAGTATACCTTTGGAGTCTATTGTTAAAATGTTTGATTTTTTTTAAACTGCCATTTGAGTGGCTGACTTAATTTTTATTTTTTAAAAAAATCTTTAAATGGATTTTGACCTAGGATTAGGATAGAATTGTCAACAGTTTCTGTAACAGACCTAAATGCCCTTCTGCCCCTTCTGTACCATGCACTTGTGTGAAGCAGTGTTCTCTCTGCTTCGGTGAGCATGAGACAAAAATATCGACCAACTCTGAAAAATTTCTGCGAGGTTCTTTGTCCCGAAGGATTAAATGTTCAGCCAAGATTTAGTTACTTATATAAAGAAATATATCCACCTCATCGATATGCAAGTTTGCCCCAATATTTAATAAATTTGCAAAATATGTATACCAAAGAATTTTTAATAACTATAATTTAATCATGCATGGTGGCATATGCTTTATTCCAGCAATTAGGAGACAGAAGCAAGCGTATCTCTGTGCGTTTGAGGCCACCCTGGTCTACATAGTAAGTTCCAGGACAGCCAGCACTACATAGTGAGACCCTGTTTTGAAAAAAAAAAAAACAAGAACAACAAAAACCAAGCACCGTAAGTGAACATTTGATTTGTACATCTATTTCATATACCTGTGCTGGGTGAAGGATGGAGAGATGGCTCAGCTGTGCAAACATGAGGGTGCAGCTCAGAGCCCCAGCATCTACATAAAAGCTAGGCGTGGCAGCACACGACTGTAATCCAGCATTGACAGAGTGGAGATGAAAAATGGACTATATGTACTTTTTCATAATGTTGGGGGTGTGGTGTCAGTGTCCTATCTGAGGTTTGTTCACATCTCCCTAGGGAAAGTCACACAGCAGAGGGACAGCTGCCACACATACAGGCTGGGGTACAGCCGTGGCTTCGAAGCACATACAATAGGACCAACAAGGGGAAACTTACTAATTACACCTGAACCATGCATTGGAGGGTAGGAAGCATCATCTCTACCCCAGCCCCAGGGAAGAGGCAGCCAGAAAGCTGGGATATGTACCCCTCTCCTCATGGACCTGCCCAGGGAATTGTCAACCCAGAAAGAAACTGCAGCAGCAGTATGATAACAGGCAGGGAAGAAATGACAGCTATTTCAGTGGCCAAGCCCTGGGGACCCCATGCCCCTTAACCTGAGGCTGCCCACCCCCACATGGGGCTCTGATCATGGGGTTCTCCTTCCATAGGAAAAGTGCCAGTGACCACACTACAGTCCCAGCCTCTGTTCCAGGCATACAATGTTGATAGCGTTAGCATAGGCATAGAGCAGGGCAGGAGAGGCAAAGAAGGCTAAGATACCTAGGACTCACGGGCTCCTGCCACTCACCTCACTGGACACCATATTGACATACTTTCAGGTCCCAAGAGCCCAGGCCATCCAACAAGGGCAACATGTGGAGGATTCCAAGGACTTCTCGAAGGTCATACAGAAGTTGTGGGAGAGCCAGGTGTTCAGATGTGTCAGAGTGTATGCCATCTTTGAAAGCCCCATCTTGGGTTTAGAACCCAGGGTTGACTAGACTAGCTGGCATCATTTCCTTACCCCTTGGTCCCTTCCCAAAGCCTGGGAGGATGTTGATTGCTGGAATGCAAACATTCTTTGTGTGTGTGAACCTCACTTTTATGCTTAGGCAGTGTGTAATCAAAGTTACTTTGGCTAGGTGGGCCATCCTGACACCCATTACAGCAGGAACATGGCCAGTTGAGCATCTTCAGAGAAGAGGAAAGTGACCTCTGTGCCCTGAAATCAAAATCGAATGAGCATGAGCGTTAGGAGATCTAAACACTAGAGGAAGAGATGAGATGAACCATCTGTGTGAAAAGGGCCTTGTCACCCCAAGGTCAAAGTGCAGTTGGCCTTATTAACCAGTAAAGGAAGAGACCTTTAGTTCAGTGGCATCATGCAAAATGACCCAGGGGCAGCTGCCTAGAGTATCACTAGCTTTGGTCTCAGAAAGAGCTAGTAAAGCCATGCTTCATAGAAAGCTCTGGCCTACTCTGACCCTATAACAGTTTTATCTATCATCTATGTATGTTTGTATGTACATGTGTATGTATATACATATCTACCTATGTAATGAGTAAGGTTTTCCCGCCCGCCGCTGGTCTTGTCCTGCCGTTGCGCCAGCCCCAATTAACACACCGAGACTCTGTTTTTGATATAATGCTGTTGGCCAGTTACTTGTTTCTTATCGGCTTGCTCTGTCTTAAGTATAAACCCATTTCTATTAATCTCCACGTGGTCTTATCTTACCGGAGAGAGAGGCCGACGGCGTTCTGCTCTCTCCATCTTCCTTCTTGACTCCTCCTTACTACTTCCTCTTTCCTCCTTGTCTCCTAGTCCCGCCTATCTTCCTTTCCTATTGGCCAGCAGTGCTTTATTCATTAACCAGTATGATAAATATGTATACAGAATGGCATCTCCCTATCTATCTATCTATCTATCTATCTATCTATCTATCTATCTATCTATCTATCTATCATCTGCCTATGTATTGTCTGTCTGTCTATTATCTATCTTATTTTTCCAGTCTGGGTTTCACATAACACAGGCTGGCCTTGAGCTGGCTCTGCATCCAAAGATGAACTCCTGGTCTTTTTTCCTTTACCTTTCAGAGTTCTGGAATTCCATGTGTCAGCCACACTTCCATTTTGGGTGGTGCTAAGGCATGGACCCAGAGCATCTTGTGAGCTGGGCAAGCACTGTATTCACTGAGCTGCATATGACTTCCCTTCACCCTAACACTGTCCCTTTGTTTTAGCCCAGCTGCAGATACAGCACACACTTGTCTACATTTTCACAGCTTCTTGCTATCCCTGTCATCAGATGTCCTGCTCCCTGGTCCCCTCAGCACCTTTCTAACCCAGGTAGAGTCCCCACAGAATGCCTGGTCCTCAGATGCACATTAGTCCTGTTTTGTAAACAAACAAACAAACAAACAAACAAACAAACCATGGCTTTGGACATTGAACTCACAGCATTAGAAAAGCTGGTAGACAGTTTACCACTCAGCAATATCTCCATCTGCCTGGGAGAGTCTCTTGGATGGCTCAGGTCCACTCCTGATGACCTTCTTTCTGTTCCTCTAGAATCCATTATGGAGGTTTACTTGGAACCAGGATGCTGGTTGGAGCATAACAGATTTTCTGTTTGAGGGTTTCTGATAATTTCTAGGGAGTACATATATGGAGTGCATAGCCACTGGATATAGGCAAGCATGAAAATGAGGCTGTGTCCAAGAGAAAGGAGATAGGGACCACAGGTGTTTATTTCTGGACTGAGGGGCAGGGGTTGTAGCAGTCTACGATATCCAGAAAGAGTGTTTTGCAAGCTCAGTAAGAGCTTTAGAGAGAACTGCTGATTCAAAAAAAAAAAAAAAAAAAAAAAAGGGGGGGCTCTGGAGAGAGACCCCAAATCAATGAGAGCCTTACAGGGCATTCCCAACTCAACAAGAGTCTTAGAGGGAACACAAATTCAATAAAAGCCTTAGAGGAAGCCCCCAACTCAATAAAATCCTTAGAAAGAGGTCCCAACTCAATAAAGAGCATTAGAGAAAGCCCTCAAATTAAGAAGAACCTTGAAGGGAACTCCTAACTCAGTGAGAACTTTATAGGGATCTCCAAACTCAATGAGAGCCTCAGAAAGAGCCCCCCAATTCAGTAACAGTCTTGAGGGAGCCCAAAACTTAACAAAAGCATTAGTGGAGAGCAAACAACTTAAGGAGAGCATTGGAGGGAACTGCAAACCCAAAGAGAGCCTTGAAGGAAGACCCAAACCCAACCAGAACCTTGGAGGAATCCCTGAAATCAATGAAAGCCTTAGAGGGAGCCCACAACACATGATAGCCTTATTGGAAGCCCCAACTCAAAGCAAGACTTAGAGGGAATCTCCTAACTCATTGATAGCCTTAAGGGGCCCCCAACTCAATGAGAACCTTGGTGGGAGCCCCCAACTTAGTGAAAGCATTGGTGGTAGTCCCCAAATCAATTAGAGCTTGTAGGAGGCTTCCAACTCAGTGCGAGTTTTGGAGAGAGCTCTAACTCAATGAAAGCCTTTGATGGAACCCCAACTCAGTGAGAGCTTGTTGGGGGCCCTGTAAGAGTAGTTTTCTCCCTTCCTCCAGTCTGGTCCCACCGCCACACCAGCCCCAATTAACACACAGAGACTCTGTATTTGATATAACGCTGTTGGCCAGCTACTTGTTTCTTATCGGCTAGCTCTGTCTTAAGTATTAACCCATTTCTATTAATCTAAGTATTTCCACGTGGTCTTATCTTACCGGAGATAGGGGGCCGGCGGTTCTGCTCTCTCCAATCTCTCCATGTTGATTGCTCCTTCCTACTTCCTCTCTCCTCCTTGTCTCCTAGTCCCGCCTATCTTGCTTTCCTATTGGCCAACAGTGCTTTATTCATTAACTAGTATGAGAAACATACAGAACGACATCTCCCATCAGGGCCCCAACTCAATAAAAGCCTTAGCGGAACTCCCAACTCAGTGAAAGACTTGGAGAGAGCACCGTGTCTCAATGAGAGCTGTGGTTGGAGACCCAAACTCAATGAGAGCCATAGAAGGATCCTCTAATGCCGTTAGAGCCATAGATTGATCTCCCAACTCAATGAGTGCTTTGTAGGTAGTCACCAACTCAATGAGAGCCTCGGAGAGAGCCCCATCTCTGTAAAAAGCCTTGGAGGGAGTTCCCAACTTAATGAGAGCCTTGGAGGGAGCCCCTAACTCACTGAGACTCTTACAATAAGCCCCCAACCCATTATTACCTTGGATGGAATACCCAACTCAATGATAGCCTTGTTGGGAGTTCCCTACTCAATTAGTGCCGTAGAAGGTGCCCAGAACTCAGTGAGAGCCTTCAAGAGAGTCTCCATCAGATGTATCCCCTTATTCAATGAGAGCCATGGATGAAGCTCCCAACTCAATGACAGCCTTTGAGGAAGTTTCCAAATTAATGAGAGCCTTGGAGGGAACCCCTAACTCCATGAGAACCTTGGAGGGAACCCCTAACTAAATGAGAGGCATGTAGGGAGTCCCTTACTCTATACGAGCCTTAGAAGGAGTCCCCAACTGAACTAGAGCCTATGAGGGAGCCCCCAACTCAGTGAGACTTTTGGAGGAATCCCCCAACTCAATGAGAGCCATGGAGGTAGCCCCTGACTTAATGACAGCCTTTGAGGGATCCCCCTACTCAATTAGAGCCTTCGAGAGAGTTCTCAACTCAACAGAGCCTTGAAGGGATCCCTCAACTCAATGAGAACCATGGATTGAGACTCCAATTCAGTGAGAACCTTGGAGGGAGTCTCCAACTCAATGAGAACCTCGAAAATATCCCCTCACTCAATGAGAGTCATGGAGGAAGCTCCCCACTCCATCAGCGCCTTAGAGGGGGCCCACAACTCAATTAGAGCCTTGTGGGGAGTCCTCAACTCAATGGAAGCCTTAAAGGGTGAGCCTGGGCAGTAACTCCCAATTCAAGAGCCCAAGGTACCACTAAACTCCCTCCCTTTTTGGTAGACTGTGGGCTTGAACCTAATTTGTAGCTAAGAAAACCGAGGCTCAGAGATGAGAAATCCACAGTCACCATTAGTCAGTGACACAGGCAGGTTTTGAAACATAGCCCATACCATCAGACACCATTTTATTTATTTATTCATGTATTCATTCGTTTTTCAAAACGATTTATTTACTTTTATTTCATGTAGGTGCTGGGAATCGAACCTGGGTCTTCTGAGGCAAGATGTGCTTGTGACCAGTGACCAATGAGACTTCTCTCCACCTCAGACACCATTCTATTATCTAATTACATGTGTGTGTGCATGCGTGTGCACGTGGAGGTCAGATGTTGACACGGGGTATCTTCTATGACCCTCCACTTTTATTATTTATTTATTTATTTATTTATTTATTTATTATTTTACACGTCCATCCCAGTTCCCTCTCACTCCCTCCCTTCCTCCCTTCCTCCCTTCCACTTTTCCTCCCTCCCTCCCTCATTCCCTCCCTCCCTCCCTCATTTTTAGCCTCTCTGCCCTCTCACATGCACCCTAACCACCCTCCCCTCCCATCCCCCCACTCCAATTCCATATGTAGGGGAATGCCATCCAGGTGGGGTCATGTAGATCTGTTAAGTCATTTGAAGTAGGGACTAGGGCTTCTCTCCTGTCTCTAGGTTAAGGCAGTTAACCCTCCATGGGGGATGTGTTCGCAAGGACCTTTTGTGCACCAGGGATACATCCTGGCTCTACTGTCTGAGGTCCCTTAGACTACTCAGTCCTTCTGGCTGAGACCCATATTCAGGGGGGCCTGAGTCAGTCCCTCCACTTTTAAAGAACATTTTGTTTTGCATCTGTTTATCTTGTGTTCATGTATGTGTGCATATATGCCAAAGCATGCACGTAGGGAGGATCAGAGAACAATCTGTTCTCTGCTTCTATCTGGTAGGTACAGAGAATCAAGCTGTGGCTTAGCTGCCAGGTATTTTAACCCTTAGCCATCTTATTGAATGGCTCTCCATGCTATTTTATTTATTTATTCGTTTATTTGTGACACTTCTTTCACACAACCTGACTTGGCTAAGCTGGCTGGTCAGTGAGCTCAGAGACCCCTGTGTCCTTGCCTCCCCAGCATGCTGGGTTATTCATTCACTGTACTGGTCTATACTGCTGTGTCTGGTGTTTTGCATGGGTGCTGGGGCCCTGAGCTCAGGTCCTCATGCTTGCATGGAAAGCACTGACTGAGCTATTTCTCCTAGGTACGGGTGTCCCTTCTGCTGTGGGAATGACCACCTGATGCTTGTCAAATGCATGGTCATTTTTGAAAAGTGTTTTCCAAAGGAGCACTTAGTTTCTACCCAAGGGACCCTGGGGAAGGGGCTAAAAGTCGTAAAGCAGGTATGGGTAGCTGGAGACTTCACAGTTATCTCTGCTGTAACCAAAGCCACCCTACAGGAGGGACAGGAGACAGGCCTGCCTGCCTTCCTAAGCCTCAGTTTCCTCCTGTGTCACATGCAGCCATCTATGAGAAGTGCCACCAGGGGGCTGTAGAGAGACGCTGGAGGGGCAGGTGCCCCCACCAAAGCCCTCAGCAAGACGGGGGCTGCCTGCCTTTGTCTTGACAGCAGGAAGGGGGGAATGGGGATGAGGCCAGGCTCCCCCCTTCTCCTGCCCAGCAGCCCAGATGAGGTGGCTGTGTGGGTGGGCAGGCAGAGGCTCTGGGGAAAACAGTGAGTCACCACCGGCCAGAGCCTGAGTGGAGCGTGTCCCTCCCGGCTGGAGAGAGCGGTGGCGGCAGGTTTCATGGGTAATTATGTAATTTATGAGTCTCCGGGCTCTGTCTGAGTCAGCCAGCCTGGCTGAGTCGTGACCAAGCTGAGGCCCGGCAATGAGAGGCGCGTGGGCACAGGCTGGATCTGAGATGTGGCCTCTGGCCCTGGGGGCTTAGCATATGCAGAAGGAGCTGGAATGGGGGCTCGTGTGAGACCCCAGGACGCCAGGAAAGGTTATCTTTTCACATCCCTGGGTTCTTAATCAGACTGTGGGGCTGGCACACAGGGGTCGGGAACCGAGCTGTGAACCCCTTCTTGGCATGTTGTTTTCAGGACAGAGGCCTCCCAGGAGGTCCCTCCGGAAGCAGTCCAGACCATGCCGCTCACCCCCATCCCCACTTAACAAAAGTCGCTCTGAACACAGACACATAGGCATATTTACATTTTATGATATATGTTTATTTTTCAAAGGGCTCCACACATTGAGGCTTTGGAAGCCAAGAGCAGAAATCTTTCCTTCTACCCAGTCCCCCGTGTCTGCCTATCCAGCCCCCACCTCAGGTCCCTCAGTAAGGAGAGATCTGAACTGCAAGACTGGGGCGGGGTAGGGGGCGCATAATGGTAAGAAGCAGGGGATATTGATGGGGTGCCTCAGAGGAGGGTGGCACAGGGCATGGCAAGGGTACTGGCTCCCACTGGGTCCTGGATGGTCTTGGTCTTCTCAGAGGGGCATCTTCTCCAGTCAGACATCTTCATTGCCTTAAGCAGGAGATCAAGGAGGAAGAGGTAAAACACGGGCAGAGCATCTCCTGTAAGATGGGAGCAAAGGAAGCCTTAGAAAGAGCCAGGTCCCTCTGGGTCACGCTAGCACCCCATAGACCCTGAGCCACCTGCCAGCCAGCAGAGACCTGTGTCCCTCCTTCACTAAATGGCCCTGGTATGCCTTCTAGCTTAGTCTCTTTATCTGTAAGGAGATACCATCCAGAGCAGAAAATAGATGGCTATCCCGGCTTATACAGGTGGCGAGCCCATTTTCTCTTGTCCTTTCCTGCCGGCATTCTCTCTCCCAACTGGCTCATCCCACCAAGTCCTCCCCCTTTCTATTTTTCCTGGCTAAAACCCACCACAGACACCACCACACCCGGAAAGAGATAAATAAATAAAAGAAAAACAATCTCAACTGTGAAAAGCAGTCCAAATCAGAATTCTTTTCCGGCCTGAGTTAATTACACTTTAAACTGGCATGTTTACTGATGGGGATTTCGAGTTAACAGAGACGCCCCCCCCCCAACTGTTTGTACAGTAAACTTTGCAGGCTGGCGGCTCCCCCAGGCCTTGGCAGCCCTGCAGCTCTGGCTACCCCGCCTGCCAAGGAGAGCGTAGCAGAACCATGTATTTTTGAGTGTTAGAGAAAACGAAGCTGTCGCAGATGGCAGGTTTGGGGTGGGGGGTAGGGGTAGGGGACTGTAGGGCTGGGATGTGTGCCTTCAACCCCATTCTGTGCATCTTCTACACCACTTCCAGACCCCTCATGCCCTGGGAAAACCCCATCCTTACTCCTGAGGGGCAGACACTTACCGGGCCCACTAATGGCTGCAGGTTAGGCCTCAGGGCTTGTTCGGAGCCGTGGCTGTCCTGTGGGCATACCCAATGGGACTGTCCCAATCTAGGACTAGTAGTTCGGATGGAATGTAGGCGGCTTCCTGAACATCCTCTACTCCTAGGGACCAATCCAGTGTCACCTGCCTACAATGGAAAGACAAATCCAACAAGCATTCACAGAGGCTTCTCTGTAAGCAACCTGGGCAAACACAGGCACACATGCCAACAAGTTCTCAAGGGCCCCTCCACAGCAGCGTCGAGAAAGGATCACATGATGAGCATCCGGGAGCAAGTGAGACCGTGCGATCATGCGTGCCTTGGGCTGGAGCGAGAAGGCTTCCTGGAGGGGGCAGGGCCTGGGGCAGCCTGCCCTCCCTCGGGGTCCCTCACACTCCCAACCCTGCCGCCTTCATTCAGAGGCTGTTGTTCTGTGATCCGCTAGCTGCCCTCCGCGTCGCTGGGATAATGAGAAAATGATGGACGAGCCTCCATCAGGCCCCGTGTCCCAGCCCTCAAGCCTGTCCTCGCCCATGACAAATGGTCCCACCACCACCACAGGGTCTTTTCAGCAACCCCAGCCGTAGGGTTGGTAACACTGCTGGAGATTTATGTTGTCTTCCTTGGCTGTTTCTCCCTTTCCTTGTTTCTTAATTTCTTCAAAAAGCGTGTTTTTATTTATTCATTTCACAAACACTGTCTGAGTGCTGCCCGTGAGCCTCCTCACAGCCATCGATCCGTCGCCTCCTGGTGCTGGTACCTAAGCCCACTTAACCCAAGGAAGACAGGTATTTTCTGAGCTTCTACTATGAGCCGGTCCCAGTGGTACATAGGCTTCCACAGCCCTTCAAATCTTGACAAAGAAACACTGCTGATTCACTAGATGTGGGTCTGACTCCAAGTCCCCACCCTCTAGGGACAGGACCCTACAATCCTGAGTCCTTAGCTGCTCAAAGATGTGATAAGAGATATTAGCCAGGAAGGGGCCAGGCTCAGGGGACTCAGTCAGCCCCTGAGGACCTCATATGAGGAATGACACCTTTAGAACTGTTCTAGCCCATCCAGACCACAAGCCAAGAGGTATGCAGCTGGTCTATACGGCTCTCCAGCCTCTGACAGGGTGCAGCAGGCTCAACGCGGGCGTGCACACACACACACACACACACACACACACACACAATGACAGAGACAGCTAATGCAAGCCTTTAGTAAGTAGAAGCAAACAACAGCCAATTCAGGCCTGATATTTAGCATCTGCAGTGCCCTGGGTTTTCTGATGGAGTAGGCAGTCCCATTTCAAGCCAGACATAATTGAGAGAGGAAGCAGATGAGTTAAAAGGGGGAAAAGAAAAGCCTGACAGTCCTGGCAAGCAATATCTGAGCAAAAGTGAGCTTGCCTCACTGTACAGAAGGTGTGGAGACCAATTCAATGAGCTGTCTGTCATCTATGGCACAAGGGGTCATTTTTAGAGGGACATGGGCCAGCATAAGCCCTGAGCCCTATCTCCAGAAGGGTGATCTTGGAAAGACAGCCTCTCTGGATCCCAGCAAATTCCTCTTCTGTAAAATATAACCTACTCTCCTCATGGATCAGAAATAATGGGGACAGCGTACCCTCTCCCCTTAAAAACAGTAAAGAATTGCACCACTGGCTCAGCCCCATCACATCCAGAAGAAACTATGGGATGGGCAAACTGGCTCTAAGAACTGCCAGGCACAGAGAAACAGCCTGTGCTATGTGACCTTGGCACACCCAAGTTTACTCACCATCTTGGAGATGGTGAATTCTCTGAACCCTAAAGTGGCCCCAGGGACTTCCTGCCTGCCTGCCTGGGGGACAGACATTGTCACTTGGCTCATTGGAAGAGAAAAGTCCTTTGTTTGTCTTTTCTTCTCTTCAAACAATAGATAAAATCTAGTGATTTTACTTTTAATAAAAGTCTGTATCAAGTGGGAGGGCCATCGCCTTCGGGTCTACAATGAATCTGGCATGTGCATGCTATGGATTGCTTGTCATCCCAGCTGACACTCCGTTTACTGCATAATACTCCCTCGGTGGGTGAGGTACCTGGGGCTTCCCTCATCAGTGGTAAAGGGACTTGGGGTGGCCTTCCTCCTGATGCTGCGGTGTGGCTGCGCTTACATTGGAGCAATTAAACTGGAAGACCGGCAGAGCCTCGCACACATTTAATATATTCCAAAGATGTGTCATTAACAGCAATTTCCATTTCCAAATGTTCCCATTTACTCAGGTCCATGCATAAAATATTAGCCCTGACAGCAGATCAGGCCCGCTGCACAAGGGGCTCCACAGGGCCTCTGGCTCACCGCAATAGAGGCGTTTATAGTGTGGAGGGTGGGGGCTGTGGCCAGCTGGATCTGGGGTCTAGCATAGGGGTCCCAGCTACAAGAGTGGAGGAAAAGCCTGTAGATTTAGCTGACCAGTCCCCTACTGCAGCAAGTCTCAGAAGAGTGATATTCTGGGGCTGGGGTGGGAGGTCAGGAGCTGGAAAACCAAACAGCCTCTAACAAATGCAAAGGCTATGCAAAACCCAGCTTCCATATTTATGGAATCAGCCACCACATCTTATGGAATTCCTGCTTCATGCTCACCACTTTCCTGGGGATTAACCTAATATGGTTTCTGCCTATGGGGACTCTATTAGTCAATCAGCACGCTTCATCATTCTGTCACTATAGACCTGGCCTGGATCCTAAGGCTTAGAATACAACAGAGGATAAGTCAAGGAAGTAAGAAGGGAGGGAGGGAGGGAGGGAAAAAGAAAGAAAAATGCAAAGGTCTGACCCTGCCTTGGGAAATGTAATATTTTTTTGAGATGGGGGAGTAGGGGGACACTGGAGAGCCTGGGGGCATGAGGACAATACTAAGCAGTTTGGGAGAGCAGGGAGCTTGGGAGGAACAGCTAACAAGCAGACTGATAGGCAGTGCATGCAAAAGGAGGGAGCTGGATGACAGCTGCCAGCCTGCCTCGATGGCGCTGCTGAGCAAGGCGCACCCCGCCCAGCTTGGAATCGAATTCCCACGAAAGGGGTATACAAGCATGAGGGCTGAGGAAGAGGGTGACCTGTGTAGGGAAAGGCGACCACGCCCAGCTCCCAGAGGGAGGGGCATGCGCGGGCCTTCTGAACAAGAGGGAGAGACTAAAGAGAGACCACATACCAGGTCCAAGTGAGAGTGGGCAGCCAGCCCTTCGGGCAGGACTGTGGGGAGTGGCGATGTAGAGGGGAGGGAGATTCTGTTCTCCGCGGGCACAGAGGATTTTGTTGCTGAGGATGGCCAGGAGGAGAAAGAAGCCCACAGGGTGGGGCTGCCAAGGTGCCCTGGTAGGGGGGCGGGTAATGCAAGCCTACTCAGAAAGAGCCTTGCCACCCTGGAAGTTGCAAGCTCACAGGAGTCAGACAGAACTGGGATGCAAAGATGAGAAAGCATGAGCTAAGTACAGGCCAAATCCTGTTTGTGTCTGCCCAAGGCAGGGACACAGCTGGGGAATCACTGTCTCATACACTCAAGGGGACATTCTGTGTCATTTCCAAAAGAGTAGAACTGGGAAGGTGACAGGCCAGGTTGCAGACTCACACACAGACTATGGTCAATGAACACAAAGGCATTAGCATCTCAAAGTAGAAGTGGTCCAGGATCGGATGTGACTGAAGGAAGAGGTTGACCATGTCACAGTCACCATACAGAAAGCAAACATCTCAGAGACAACCTATTTCAGGTATCACCAAGCAGCATGGACTCTACATAAGATGCCTCTTCCTCTAAGAGGGGCTTCCCAACCCCCACTGAGGGGATGCTCTGAGTCAGGATTAGCAGATACATGCCTGGCCATCATGCTGTGTCTAGAGGGCCAGCAAAGTATGTCCCTCCTCTGCCACCCAGACTCACAAAAGTGAGATCCTATACTAGAGAGCAGTTGGAAACCTGTCATGGGCTATCGGTACAACCAGCTGGCCTGGCTCTTTCCTAAGTGTTATGCCATCCCTCTAAGTGCTCACGGTATTGGGAGGCACCCCAGGAGCAGGGCATGCAGGCATGCAGCCCTTGGTATAATGCCTTAGACAGGGACAGATTCCGGTCATCCATTGTAAACCAAGCCAACACTTTGTAGCCATCCTGCAAGGTTGGTGTGATCCCAGGAAGCTCCTCAGGATGGATGTGAAGCTGAGGCTCGGTGAAGAGGGTGACAACTGTCATACAGAGTCCATGCATTCACCTACCGAGCAGCGGTGTGGCACCTGGTATGTACTGCCGAGTAACAGGAGTGACAGGTGGTACTGAAAACAGGCCATCTGTGTTATATTCGTCATTAATAAAGCGAACTCATCACAGACAACCTCTCCTCAAGTACCCAATGTTGGCTGCTGTATCCATGGAGTTTGCATCACCTCCTGAAGCTGTCCTGGGGAGAAGGGTGAGGTAGATGTGAATGGTGACGGGAGTTGGACACAGACAGCACACAGCCTGTCCCACCCAGCCCAGGTCCCCGCTGAGGCAGCAACCTAGAAGCACCATCCCGTCCCCACCCCCACGGGGGCTGCAACTCCAAGAGCTTCTCCAAGCTGAGCGTTGATACCGAGAAAAGATCAACCATGTATTATTCGAAGTCAGCCAAGCGAATATAACACGGTCGATCTCCCTTCAAGTACCAGCAGAGGTGCTGAGGTAGTGGCATCCTGGACGCAGGCTGCAGCGGGCACCGACGGCTAGTGGACCAGGTGAAGTACATTAGAAACAATTACTTTCCAGCTGGTCGACCATCCGTCCCATACCCCAGAGCAAGATGATTCCATGTTCTTCCCTGAGGTGCTGGGGCCTCCACTCGGCCTCCCTGGAGGGATTTGATACCGAAAAGGGGTTCACCGAGCAACATTCGTCCTCCAGATGCAAAGTTGCTCGGGTAACCTCTCTCCGAGTACCAAGGAGAGGCTGGACGCTCAAACCAAGGCCGATGCTTCAAGGTGGCTCTGTTCCCAGAAGACTCATCCTCGGGGCCCCTCAGAGTACCTCCCCGTTCAGCAAGAAGCCACCCTCCACTACCTGAGAGCACTTATCCCATCACCTCCCCAGTGGATCTACCACCCATTCATCTCCCCAGAATGAATATCTAGAGCCACCCCACCCCCAGTGGCCCTAGGGACCCAGGCAGACTAGGGCTGACACTGAGCAGGAGTAGTGAGCACAGTGCAAGAAGTTAACACAGCACTCTGCTCACTCTCAACTCTGCCAGCCCTGGTTCCCGCATCTTCTACCCTCCTTCCAGAAGGAGCAAGGGGGCAATGACACCCAGAGGTGCTCCTCTTTGTTGTGCCCAACCACCTCATGCCCCTCCCCAACCTAGCAACCCCACCCTGCCATCCCTCACAGGTGGTTTAAGAAGTAACATTGACCATTCAGCCCCATAAACAAAGCAATTAAAATGTCAATGACAAACAGCGGGGGAGGGACAGTTCAAGCAGATACTGGATTCATCTAGGTGTTCTGGAAACTGACCTGTGCATCAGAGGTTCTTCTCTGGGCTGGCATCAGTTCTCGGAAGTGTTCCTAAGAACCACATAGTGGTGATGACCACAGCTAGTGGTAGACCCAGAGTCCAGCCAGCAAGTGCGCTTAGGATGGTCCAGGGTCTTCCTCCAAGCTCCAGCCACTGACCAGCTCCAAGACAATGTTGTAGCCTCTGAAGTCCTTTGAGTTAAAGATCCTTCTGAAAAGAGCCACCATGAAACCTTGGTCACCTCTACAGCAAGCCAGAAAACAATGAGCCCTCTCAGACCCCAGGTAGTACATTAGATCCCGGATCGGTCAACTCCATGATGATCCCCCCATTAGGAGCTAGCCTCTAGGACAAAGAGACATTCATGACCAACAATAGGAATGTCCTAAGGCCTAACACTGGGAGCTGGCAACATGGGAACCCAAAGGAAGGGGCAGCTCCTAGAATGTTCCAGGTTCCAACTGCTCAGAAAGATCAGACCCCACTGACCACGGGGCTTCCACCCCACCCTGGAGCCAGGGTCTCACCTGGAACATCTCTTGAGGCTAGAGGAAGCTGAAGAGGACTGCTCATAGGGTACACGCTCTGGCACTGGTGCACATTTACCTCCAGAGGACCCTTGCCAGCTTGTTACGATTGCAGTCAGCACATTTGTCGAGGAAGCACTCTGTTAAGCTTTGGGACAGAAAATAAAGTTAGTAAAGTTTAGCCACAACAAAGGACCTGCACTGTGACCAGGTCTTCCTGCCTCACTATTCCACGGGCTCCAGTCTAAGCACATGAAACCTTCCCCATTGAACCAAAAAAATTGCACCCATGTTGATTTTCATAAAACATGCTTTTTTTTTTTTTTGAGTAAATTCCATTAAACTAATCCAATTCCCTGTTTAACTTCCTTGACTGTGCTTTTGAGCCATTTTCATTTCTTTTATTTCCCTTGTTATTTCCTCAGATTATTTTCATTAGGATCAATTCTTTCCCATTTAAAAATCTGAAGGAAGATTTGATTCCTCAATGTGCATTCGTCTACCACAAACATTACCGCTCACGGTTGCCACCACAATGGCAACCTAGCTCTTGTGGCTGTTGTGTCCACAGGGTACCATTTCCCCAGGTCAAATGTCGTAGCTGAAATGTTGTCAAGAAAATTGGATTCTTCTGCCAATTTGTAGTCAATTGAATGCATTTTCCTCCGAGCCGTTCCGGCAGTTTGTGGTGTTATTTTGTGATTATTTTATCACTACTATTTAATGTAAACGGGATGAAATTCTAGTCTCCTCTATTCACTTCCTAACCCGTCCAAAAATGGAGAACAAGGTTTGGTTAGAGATAGGGGAGAAAGAGAAACACACAGGAAGTAGGGAGAGGTGTTGGGGGAGAAATTGGATGGAATGTAAGAGCTCCTGACCTAGAGAGTTGGGGAGAAGAAGGCAGAGAAGGGAAGGCCATTGTCCTTGACACCTTTTGGTCAAGGTGTCTTCAGAGTAGAGTAGTCGACATGTGGGCTGAGAAAAGCTGCTAAGCAGACACTGGCATGTCCCCGGAGATCCTGTATCTGTTCACACCATGTTCTCTGATCCACACCCTTGCCTGTCCACACCATGTCTCCACCATCCATTCTAGCACATGGCATACACAGCGACCCAGAGCATTGCACCTCATCCCCAAAACCACCCCAGCAGGCTTTGATACTCAAACAAAAGTTGCCTTTGTGTGATTCAACATCAATAAAGCGAATTCACCAAGGGCAACCTCTGCTCCAGAATCAAACGTCAGCACAGGCCAAGAGCAGTGCAGGGCGCCTCTTCCCCAGGCAGCACTGCCTCCCTCGGCTCTGGCTCCCTGACTCCCACCCTCTAGGTCCAACAACTGCAAAACAGCCTCTCATGGACTCTGGCTTACAGAGCTCTGTCCTGCCTATAGGTGGAAAGAGCCTTATACAAATGCATTATGGGTCCTGGCTTTGGCCAGCAACTGATCACTCACCCAGAAGTGCATAGACACCAAATCTGAATCCCAAAATGTGTCTCCCAGAGAAGGAACCATGACTTCTCTGTGTGGTAGGGTCCATGTGACCCACTAATGAAGGCTGACCTAAAAGTGTGTGACTCCCTCTCCAAGGCAGCATCCTGAAAGGACACCAAGACCCCACAGATAAACCAGCAGCATCAGGGAGTACAAGGCTCTGGGACCATCCTCCATTCTCTCCCGCTTCCGAGCGGCCTCAAAGGGGGTTCGACAAAGAACACATGTCAAACTGTCATTCATTCAACATCATCCACACCACATACAACTAAGGGCACTAGAGATGAGACTTCCGAACTCATCAGACCTTGTGCTGCAGAGGGTGGGAAAGGATCCACATGGAAACTCCATTGATGCAGCGAGCATCATTATAAAAAGTCAGGCACTACCAAAGCACTGAGCACACACTCAGTGTGTTTACATACCTTATAAGCAGCCATTAACGCTCTCACACAGACAAATTGAGGCACAGACAGATGACAAGGCTGACTCATTCAAGGTCACACCATTAACAAGCACCAGGTAGTAATGGATGCTGCCGATTCCTCTCCTTCACAAGGGACACTGGAGTCAGAGGAAGGACATGAGAATTCTAACACCACTAAATGTCACCATGAGATGCCCTCCCACACTCCAGTCTGATAGCTGGTTCTACTTCCTAGAGATGACCCCGGGTCTAGAACATGAAGAAGCAGTGATGAATGAATAATTGAGTGTCTTGTTTTCAGCTAGACCCACCCTAGGCTTTCTCACCTAAATACAGTGTTTCACCCAATGTGCTCTACTCTCCACAACAATGGCCAGAGTCACCCAAAATAGTTGGTGTCATTTCTGGGCACTCCTAGTTTGACAACCAGGTGATATAAACCCCAGGGGGAAAAAAAAAAAGTACTCAGTGCAGGGGACACTCGACTTCCTTACCCTGCACAGACACTGACAGAACTCCCCCGGAGAAGCTCTCCCAGGAAGATTTTAGTGCCGAAAGGAGATTGGCCATGTAATACTCATCATAAATAAAATGAACACACCATGGACAACCTCCGTTCGAACACTTGATTTCGGGAGCTTGTGTTGGCATGCCCTAGGCAGTAGGCCTGAAGAGGTAATCCCTAAGGGTTGGGGCAGATGGCTACACATGCCCTGGGGCCTGGAGCTATTTCTTGTCTCCTGCCTGTAGTTAGTAACCCTGTCTGGAAGCCATTGCACTATCACAGAGGGGTTTGCTAAGGCCACACAGGGTGTGTCCTAGAGAAGAGTTAGAAGGCCTCTTATCAAAAGAACATCCAGAGACAGAACTGCCACTTCCTCCAGCAAGCCCAAAGGTAACTGCATGCCACGAGGGCTGATGGAAATGCTGGTGTAGGTGTGTGAACAGAATCTCTAGCTCTGAACTTGACCTTTCCCTAAGGTGCTTGAGAGGTTAACTATATGTGATCTGTAAAGGGAACACACTGAATGACTAAAGAACACTTCCCCTCATTCCAAAGCAGGTAACACCTCCAAAAGTCCAGAGAACCAGGGACACACCGGGTGACCAGAGAATCAGGGACACACCGGGTGAGGGCAGCATGCGTGCCCCTGAGCCTGCCTGTGGCGAATGACCCCTTCACTTACCCTGGAGAAGAGCTAACACCAAAGTCCCACCCTGAAGTGAGGTTCAACCCCAGAAATTCCTCCAAGGCGGGATTTGGTACTGAAAAATAGGTCAACCGTGTATGATTCGTCATGAATAAAGCGAAGGCAACACGGATAACCTATCTTCAAGCACCGCAGGTGAGTACCAGCATCTCTTCTCTGAAGCTGGCTTCCTCCAGGAAGTCCCCAGAGGACAGTGAACACAGAAGGTTAATGCGATGACTGCAAGAGGCCTTAAGGATATAATGCCACACCCCACACATCCAACCCTTCCCTCCCGGAGCCCACAGTCATCTAGCCTTGGCACCACTGTCTGGGATGCAGTGTCTAGGGAGCCCTTACAGGGTCTGATAATGGAGGGCCTAGATGCACAGGTTCCATTGTGTCCATCACAGGAATAGAGGGTCCCTAGCTTCACGCTGGCCTCCAGGCACACAGTGGTGATGCTCACAGAGAGGCCAACTCTATTATAACACCGATCATCAAAACAGTGTCATCACTGAATGCCAGAGTGACACTGACCCGAGAGAGTCATGGCCTCATGCCTCATGGTGAGCAAACTTTCAGGGGGTCTTCCTAAAGACAGATGTAACTTTGAGTGAATGGCCCACTGGGCATGAGGAGAACAAACGATAAGTTCACCATACCTGCCCAATGATGGCGGGTCCTGGGCCCAGGTCCATCCCAGAAGCTGCTGTCGTAATTAGGCATCCTGCCAAGAAGAAGGTGACATTGAGAAAGGGCTCTGACTCCTTAAACCACACAAATTTGTGATGCAAATGATAACACGGAGGACTGCAATAAAGATGGCAGCAGGTGGCATCTAAATAATAGGACTGACTGAACAATAAAACTAGCAATGCAGATCCTTCAAGCCAAGAAAAAAAAAAAAAAAAAAAACTCATAGAAACAACAGAAGAAAGCAGCACCTTTTAAATTAGATTACACAACTAACTCTAATGAAGAAGTAATAAAGAATACAATTGAGATAAAACTGATAGAGGAAAATACTGGCAAGACTGCTTAGGAGACCTGCACAGATCTGTAAAGACATTGTGTAGACATTCAACCACAGCTTACGTTGGTTGGTACATGATGCACAGCCTCAAGTAAAGTTAAGTGTGTGCAATGCATAGCTGCACAGACAGCGTACAGCTACGTGAAACGGTGCATAATGCACAGCTACAGAAAGGAAGGGAATTTGCTTCAAAACAGCAAGCTGTCTCCCTGCCTTCAAAGGCAAAGGAGAGGGAGGGAGCAAAGAGAGGGAACGGGGGGGGGGGGGGGCGCGGAAGGGAGGCGGGGAGGCCGGAGATGTATTGTCTATAGGCCCAAGCAAAGTGCACCTGGACCAGAACTGTTCCAGGTTAATAAGAGAGCTCCTCCCTGACCATCAGCAGGCACAGTGATTTCTTCTGTGAGATGTCAAAGTTCCAAGACAAAGATGGGAGAATTTATACCAGCCATGGGGTGTGACAATCCTTGAGCCAACAAATAGAGCAGAGAACTTAGTGCTGATAAATGAAACCCTTGAAGGACCAGGCAGGACCTATGGCAGACCATCATGTTATAGCTGTGTGTGTGTGTGTGTGTGTGTGTGTGTGTGCGCGCGCGCGCGCGCGCATTATTTATTTATTTTGAGGTAGGGTCTCTCACTGAGCTTGGAATTCACTGAGTCCCTTAAACTGGCCGAGCAGTGAGCACCTCAGGACACATCCTGTGTCTCTGCTGTCTGCCAGGAGTAACAGGTGCCCATTGCCACGCCCTGGTTGTTGTGTTTTTAAAAATTGGTGCTGGGGTCAAACTCAGCTCCTCATGTTTGTATGGTAAGCACTTCCTGAACTGAACCATTGCCCAGCCCTGTATTATGACCCTATACACACACACACACACACACACACACACACACACACAGAGAGAGAGAGAGAGAGAGAGAGAGAGAGAGAGAGAGAGAGAACAAAACCAAACTCTCTAATTCTGGGCTGATTATAGACAGACAATGAAAAGTTAGCAAGCTCACGAAGAAGAGAGTTAATGAGATTTTTAAAAGAGCAAACAAAAGAACAGCATGAAACATAGAACTGAGAGAAACTGTGTACAAATATCTGCCAAGTTTCTAAACAGAGTGAAAGGAACTCTAGGGCACAAAGGCTGAAAAAGGAAGTTTTGGAGAAACGGGAAACACTATGCAGTTGCCAGGAGGACATCCCTAGAGATAAAAGACTTCATAGAACACAGTACTCCCAAATCTCTCCCCAGAGGTATACACAGATCTAAGAGTACAATGGGCTGTGTATAGCTACGTGGGAATGCCTGTCTAGCACGCAGAAGGCTGTGGATTCAATCTCTAGAACTACAAAGATAAATGAGAAGTTTTTTTTAAAAAAGCCACATTAAAAAAAAAGAGTCAGTAAAATAATAAAGAAGATGCTGGACAAGACTGTGCAATCTCAGAGGAAACATCTAAAGTGGGCTGAGCCCTCTAAGCCTAGGTCACTTGTCCCCTACTAACCTGTCCCCTGAATTTGTAAGCAAGAGACCAGTCTTCTTAGCACCCAAGAACTCAAGGGAAGAACAATCTCGAAGGAATGGCAAGAATCTGCATCGCATTAAGAGAACAATTGAAAGCTCAAAGAGAAGCCCCAGTTTAAACAAGTGGTCAACGGTGAAGCTATCTTAAACCCTTGGGAGACTTACATTCAGATTTTGTCCAATGGAAGAATTAAAATGCGTAACCCTAGTAAAGCATGTGGTCAGAGTGGAGGCGTGGCCACGCCTGCAGCTGTCAGGGCAGTGGAGCTGAGTCCCACTACTTAATGCTGTCCCCGTCACCTTTGTTAATGGTGCTGGACTCTTTTAGGAGATGGCAAGTCTTGCTGTAAAGCAAAAAGGGAGAGATCTATCAAATCTTCCAAGCTCCTCCAGTTGTTTCTTTATGCTAGGCACAAGTGAAATTGTAATCAATATTTCAAATAAAATGATCTGTGAAATGGTTTTCTCTCCACCTCCCTCCCCTTTTGTGTGTGTGTAGTTTGAAATTTCTTAAAGTTATTTATGTGTGGCTAGAAACTTTTGTAATTTCTTTAATCTAATTTTTTCATATTGCTTAAATTTTTTTTTAAATCACGAGCATGCATCTTTTTCATAACTAGGAATAGGTAGAGTAAATACTCTTTTCACAGAGAAAATTAAGAAACGGAAAGGATTTCCTCCCACTATGCTCTCTTCTGCTGACATCCCAGCTGATAGGCATGGAAAATCATCCACTCACGTATGTCCCCACCCCACAAAACTGTTGACCCCTGGACTTCTTGCCTGAATTTCCCAGCATGTCTAGAAGTCCTCCCTGTAAGACGACACCTGTTAGTGGAAGAAGTTGGTAGGATCTGTCACTTTTCTCTTAAAGTAGATGATGTCCACATCTTAAGTCTATAACACAGGTATCTTCCTCAGTGATGGCCACACTCTCCCCGAAGGGCCTGGATGGAGGTAAGAACACTGGCAGGCCTGCCTGTTAGTTATAGAGGCAAGCACACGTTCAAGGACACTGGTACAAAACCAACATGAACATGGCTTTCCCAAGATTGGCATCAGGTTCAAGGGGACACCTGTTGAGACATGATACAGGTTGACCAGGCATTGGGCATCATTACATAATGCAAACTCACCACAGACAACCTCCCCTGTGTACCAGGAGGTAGCACTTCTCACAGTCAGTCCTACATCATCTTTGTGTCTGAGAGTGAACAGGACACTGAGGATGGGTCCTAATCAGACCCATGCTGTCTGTCCAACCCCTGGTTCATCAGCCCACAATCAGTACCAACAAGAAGGTGACTTCCTGTCCTTGGCTTGTCATGCAATGTTTAGTAAGTCAAAGACGGAGCCACACCCATAGCAAACCAAGTTTACAGAACCGGTTGCCCAGGGGCTGTTAGATGAACCTGTGCTCCCCTTTCAGTTCAGGGTATGGAATGGCTGCTGATAACTCCACATAGGGTCACACAAAATTCTGGTTCCCAGTCTATTCTATATCCTGAAAGTTGACTAACAAAAGATGCTTCTAGATGACTCTCCATGATAGAGTTAGGCACTAATAAAAATAGAAACTAGCCAGTATATTTCAATATTTAAACAGATAGAATACCCCAACAGCCCCTCTGGCTTTTCTTAAAAAAAAAAAAAAAAAAAAAAAAAAAAAATCAGGTGTCCTAGGAAGGAAGTTCTCGTAGGGTTAGCTTGAACACTGGGGGTTAAACATGCAACTAACTGGAGGAAAACTCTCATCGCATGCTTGGCCATCCAGAAACCCACCTTGGAAACAGTACTGGATCAATAAGTCCTTTGAGGCAGAGTTTGATACTAAAAGAGAGGAGAGCCGTGTATGACTTGCTTAGATGGATTGAATTCATCACGGCCTGCCTCTCTTTAAGTACCACACATGGACACAGGCGAAGAACGTATCGACTCTCTCAAAAAAGGTGACTGCATCCACTGTCCTGTGAAGAAGGGGAGGGACAACATTGGGTAGTGGGCCGAGCCGAGTGACATACACCTACATTAAGTGCATGCTCACCCGAGGCACACTTACCTGAAGGGGTTGCTGATGACATTGGATGTGGTTAGTCCTCCTGGACCAGAGGGGGCACCATTCCACAGTTTCCATGAAGGGAGCACGTTCTCCAAGTTCCCATGGTGGTGTGATGATGGCAGGACAACTATGACTGCTTCTCAAGGTTGGTATCTCACAGAACTGTAGAGAGATAGGAGATTTAGGTTAGAAAACCAGATGATAGATACATCAGCTAAGTAAGGCAAATGCTTAGTAAAGTACAATTTAGTCACACACCCAGGAGAGAAGGGACTTCAGGTCCCTCATGAGAAGTCAACATCATGTCCACATCTGAAGTCAACACTTCAAGTAGGCTGTCATAGTGGTGCAGCAGCTACCATGGATACCTCATGGTAACTTATTGTAAGCGTACACCCCTAAGGCCACAGTTCCTCCTGGTTCACCAAGCAGCCACAGCCATCAAGTCCATGGACACTTCCCCAAACTTGACAGGGTCTCTGGAGAGTCTTCTTTGAGTGGAACTGATGCTGAGGTTTGGTGACTAGGTGGCCCACAGGGTAAACAGAGTGCATGCCCCTCTAGTCAACCAGTCACAGACCCTGAATGATGCTGGCACCAACATCCTTCTGGAAGATGGCATCTTTTCAAAGTCTTGTAAGGTGATGCTGGTAGCAAGACCACAGCTGCCTCCCCAAGGTTGGCAAGGCCCACTGAGAGTCCTACAGATGGGTCAGATGCTCAGGTAACCAGACCAGGTGACTTACAGCTAGCTCGAGCATACTGTCGGTGGCCAACCATCCACACTTGGCTTCTCTACAAGCTTGACGGAAACGCCATCTTTCTGCAAGCTGTCATCAAGTCCAGGAAATCCTTAGAGGTAGCATTTGATACTGAAAAAAGTGTTGTCCGTGAATGATTCGTCACAAGTAAAGCGAATCCACCACGAACAACTTCTCTTCAAGTACCACAGAAAAGCAGAGACAAGACAGACAAAGGGCCCCTTCCATTTCTCCAGGGGCTATGGTTTTCAACCACCAACCTGCAGGCAGATTGGATGCTGAGTGTTAGTGAGGTGGGGGACAAGTGTTTCTGAAACATGCCAGAGAGGGGCAGTGGTCTTCACTCACCTCCCTTGCAAGGGTGCTGACATTGCGCCTTTTGCCTGAAGCAGAAACTCCCTTGGTCCCAGAGTCCACACGGAGAGGCTTTCAAGAAGAGAAGGGAGGCCACTTGCTGCAGGTCAGCCGTCCTCTGCAGGTATATAGACCACAGGGTGTGGAATGGCGCTTTGGACTTCTCTGTGGTACACATCAAACTGCTTAGGGGACTACAGCCCAGGCCGCTAGCATCCTTATGAGCATCAAGGAGAAGTTCACTGGTTCTTCATGACTCCAGGAGACCCATCTCTAAGAAATCACTTTCAAGAAGTGCACTATCACAAATGGCTTACTTATCTCCTGGAAGAAACCTTGGACTAGCAGGACCATGTGCCATTTCCAGACTCCAATAGCTAGTCACTGGGAAGCTATCTATTCCTTAGAGGCGCTTCCCCAAGAACCTGTCTCCTACCTTTCCATGCCCCACCTGCCCCCATTATTCTGTAAGACGTTCCACTAGCAGAGTTCCTCATGGCCTCACTTCCTTTTCCACAGCTCCACCTCCCATCCTGATGGAAACCTGGCTTTCCCCTAAGGACATGGGAATCGTTTATCTCATTTCCTACACTTCTGGCTAGGAGTAATCAATGCGTTACCGCTTTTCTTCTTCTTCTTTTGGTATAACAAACCATTTGTTGACATGTCACCCAACACCCCAGCATCAGTCCTATGACTTCCTCACTTTCAGTTACCCTTGCTTCCACTCACTAGCCCTTCAGACCGCCAAGGTCATTGCTTTAGCAGGGATAGCCACAATACCAGCAAGGGAGCCCCTGCAGCCCATGGAGTCACTTGAGGACCATAGCTCAGAGACATCACACCTCTATAGTCTCTGGGCCCTCCTCTTCCTACCTGTCACCCCTGGTGTTGGCTCATCCCGAGGGCACCCCGCAGTCTCCACACCTCCACATCAAGAAGCCTTCTCATCCTGGTGATAGTTGTATTAGCTTCCCGCGACCTGCACAACAGCCATGTTGAATCACTCCTGCTGTGGGATTCTCACAGATGCGCTCCCCATGGTTTGATGCTGATGCCAACCAGCACATTCCAGAATATCAACACTTGCCTCAGTGGCTAGATTCCGGTGTCAGGAATCATAAGGGAAGTGTATGATTGCCATTGTACATACCTGGAACCATCCCCAAAGGCAAGTTCTTGTCATTTAAGGAGGCATGCAATCCGGGAAGCCTTCCATAGCAGCACTGGGGACTGATGCATCCTTGTAGGAGTATCACACATAAAGCCAACAGCACAGGGATTACTGCTCTGCAAACTCCGAAGATGACCATCCATGTGCCCTGCTTTCTCAGAGACTTTCATCATCCAGTGAGTCTTCCTAAGAATGGGCGGAGAACCAAGGGTCAGGAACATTGGTAACACTCCTTGTTTTAGCCACATGAACAACTCTCTCTGAGGCTGGCTGAGGTCACCAGTCCCTTCCCCAATAAGATCAATACTGGTATATAGGACTCAAGGTCAAGAAGGCAAACCTGGAGGGGTGGAGAAATGGCTCAGGAGTTAATTCTCTTTCAGAAGAAATGGGTTCAGCTCCAAGAACCATACGGTTGACTCTTGACTCACGGCCATCTATAAGTCCAGTTCAAGAGGATCCAATGACCTCTTCTGACTTCTGCAGGACCCTGAATGCATGTACATAAACTCAGGCACACACAAAAACAAAATAAATAAATAAATTTTACACATATGCACACACAAAGTAAACTCAGCCCAATCATTTGGAATCCTGAGGCAGGAGGATTGGCATATATTCAATTCTGGGGGCTTTGGTTTTATAGTAAATTCCAGGCCATAACTCAAACAAAGGGGCAAAAAGCTGGCATCAATTTAAATGTATGTTCTCTGACCAAACTCCTGGGTCTGGAATTAAACCTGCCAAGATGTGGCAGAGAGAGCCTGGATGCTGAGGGCCCAGGACAAAGAAGCCTGCATGGACTTCACCGGCATGTCCTGTGGCCTTTGGTCCTTCTTGAGGACCTCTTACATAGGCTGCCATCTAGTTTTGCTTTTGGAAGCAGATTGTACCTCTCTCTGACAGAGAGAGCAGGGCTGGGAACTGAAGCAACCTGATCTCAGAAGTGCCCTGAAGATGGGGTGTATGGGTTACAGGCCATAGGCATCCCTAGCACCTGGATTTACCTGGGCCCACTATACTCTCACGTACCATAGGCCAAGCCTGATGGTATCCTTGTATGAAGCTGGCATCTATCTTGAACTGATTCCATCCAAGGATTCAACAGGACTGCTCATCACAAAGGGAACTGTCATCCAGAAGGTGGGACCTGGGCTTCCCATCAGGCATAGGTATCATTCCTGAAGGTGAGATGCCCAGAGAACAGTATCTTTCCTTATAACAGGGGTATGGACCAACCTCCCTTTCCCAGAATCAAAAGACACCCTGGAAGCTAGGATCTACTCACCGGCTAGGTGTGATTTCCACCGGCAAGGAAAGAAAGGAATCCATTCTTTTTCCAGAACAAGAGCCATGCAGCAGGGCAGGAAGCTCCATCATGGCAGTGACTGTACCTCACTGGTGTCTCCACCAGAGGAGGAAGTGAGCACCAAGAACAGTGACCTCAGGGAGAAAAAACAAAAAAACAAAAACAAAAACAAAAAAACAAAACAAAAACAAAAAAACAAAACAAAAACAAAAAAACAAAACAAAAACAAAACAAAACAAAACAAACAAACAAAAAAAAAACCCAAGTTGGGTTACCCCGGGAGAAGTCAAGCCTGAATTCCTGGGGTGCTCGGGTGCTCTTACTTAGGTCAGATGTGACCCTGACAACCAGACTGTTTCCAGGGGAGTCTTTACAGAGGGTGTGACTTGTCATGGGCTCTCCCCACTGCCTACCCGCTGCAAAAGGATTTTGCCCATGCTCTGGACTGGGGAAGGCTGCAGTCCTGGGGTCAACTCACCCACTGGGTGTGTCCTGGCACTGAAAACCGGTAGAGCAGTTGAGCGAAGGTGATCAGAAAACACACCAAGCTCACTGTAGGCTGGACCAGGTTTCCCAGGGCTCTTCCCCAGCAGCAATATAGCCAAGCAGTGTCCTGAAGGAGGTGCAGGTCCACTTGAGGCTCATGCAAGACACCCAATCTCACAGCTCTTGTGAGGGAGGACCTTCAAAAAAGTTTGATATTCGGAGATTGATATTCCAAACGAGTTTTTAAGCTGTGTGTTTTAACTGTGATGAATGCACAAACATAACGTGGATGACCTCAAATATCCTCAGGTAGCTGTGACAGGAAAGCCAGACTCTCTTGCCCACTGCTATCCCTGCTTTCAGAAGATTCCTCCCATGATGAGTTAATCCCTAGTCAGAGAGGTGCATGCCGACAGCCTGTAAGAAAGTACATGAGATGACATCAGCCACTCACTGCTGCTACACATTGGTCCCAGGGCCAACAACACGCTGCCTCATAGCAAAACCCATACCAACTAGAGCCAAGTTCAGGAGGTTCCCTAGGGTAAATGAGCTCAGAAAATAGGGCACCTCCTCTGGTTCTCCCTGAGAGGAAAGTTGGAAGACAAGAAGCCAGAAGTTGGAGGAATATCACAGAGGCCAGGGCCATCTTGGATGATACCTCTTTTGACAACATGCAGTGTTGCCGGTATCTGCAGACACGATTCCTCTTGCCCAGAAGCGGTGATTCCGGGAACGGCTCCTTAGGATTAACTGGAAACGGAGGGTTACAGAGTCAGACGGCCTCAGTCATCAATAACACTCTAGTCTGCGGACCCGGTGTTGACAATTCCTTCAGGGGGCTGACATGGGCAGTGCCTCCCTGAAGGGGCTCTTACATCTGGCAAGCCCATGGAGGCATGATTTGATTTGAAAGAATAATCACATGGCATTTGTGCGGAAGGTGGCATTTCACAAGTGTCCAGTTTGATCACCACAAGGTAGCATATTGGCTCCAGGATGTAAGCTCATGATGGGGGAAATGGAACACACACACAAGTAACACACGGCATCATCTCCAGCCCCCAGTGGCTACGTGTGTTGTCCACAGACCGGCAGCATTGGCATCACTTGAGAGCTTGCTAAAAATGCAGAATCTTGGTCCCTCAATCAGAATCTGCTTTTTAACAAGATCCCTAGGTGATGAATATCTTAGCAGCACGGAGGAGTTTGAGAGACCCTACTCTAACCGACAACTTGTACAGCCATGCACACACTGCAAGTCCACACACACACACATACACACACACTGTCCATACACCCATGTGCTGGGATGAATTGAAAAGATGTGCCGCTGACCACAGATACATCTAAGATAGGGTCAGCCCAAAAGAAGCCATGTTGTGCCCATCACAAATAAGCCATCAAAATAGATAGAGAGTGACTGAAAGCAGCAGTGGCAGGGAGTGTCCGCATTAACCCTCTATCTCCCACAGGAAGGCTGTGCTCAGAATGGATGCTAAGGAGAGTGGGTGCTGGACCTAGAAGCCCCTGGTCAAGCTCTGACTAGCTAGAGAGATGCTTGACCCCAGTACCTCCCCAAGGACTTAACAGCAAGAACAGACAGGCAAGTTATTCCCAGTGTCCTCTAGACCAAGCACGGCGAAGCAAGCCACCAAAGCTATTGAGTCCTCAAAGCTGTCCGTGTGAGAGCACACAGGAAGGAGCTTGCATTCGGAGGTCACTGCATTGGTTAAGAAGGAGCCTCAATAAAGTTGGTGCAGCACCCATGTCTGTCAGCTGATGCCAGCACCATGCTCTAGCACCTTCTGAAGCAAAGTCAGATAACCGAAACAATGGTTGTCCAACATTAGTCATCATAGATACAGAGAACACACTACAGACAGCCATCCTCCAAGTGTGCCAGAGAATGACAGCATTAAGAAAAATCTCAGCATCTCCTCCAAAGCCAGGGGCCCCTCCGGCATGATCTCCCATGGTTAGTGAGTGGGTCAGTGTCATTCAATGAGAGCCAAGGACACACTTGTAGAGCCAGTCACACTCTCAAGCAAGAGGCAGGGGCCTGAGATCAGTATCATATCCAAAAAAAGAAAAGAAAAGAAAAGAAATCAGGATTTTCCAAGTCATGAAAGCTGTGGTACCCTTCCATGACCAAGCCATATAGGCGGCACCACCAAGGAGCCCCTGGATCCTTTGGGTGAGGTCCTGAGGTGGGAGCCCAGTGCACCCTCTACACACCAGCTGTACATTGCCTTGCCCTTTGCCCAGGTAAGGTTAACCCATGCACTTCTTACAGAACTATCTTGGCATCCAGGAAGTCCACCGGGGTAGTATTTGATACTCAAAAAGAAATTGTCCTTGTATGATTCATCCAAAAAAGCGAACACACCAAGGATAATTTCTCTTCAAGTATGAAACAGAAGCAGAGCAGGAACACCAGCATCCATTGGCCCCCTGGGAGTGGCCACCGCTCCTAGCACCTGGCTGCACACAACACACGCATGCAGCATGCATGTGTTACTGATGGCTCCTCTAAGCACCAGGTAGGTGACGTACCCTTAGAACCCATTCCCCACTCAGCATGGCAACCTCGCAAGGTGGCTGGGGTCAAGAATCCAGGCACTGTCATCCTGCGGCCCTGCTAACTCCCCTTCGTGGGGTATCCTGTTCCAGAAGCCACTGCTGGAATGGCTTCACTGCTGAGTAACTACAAGCTTCCTTGGTCTAATTGTAAGTCCAGCAGAAACTCTAAGCTCCAACACCCACTCGTGTACCAGACAGAGAACTTCTGTCTCAATATTGATTCCCAAATCCCAGGAGAGGTTTTGCTAACACCACCACAGCTGCCGCTAGTCAGCTCAAGGCACACAAGAGTTGGCTGGCGCGTGAGAAGCGATGAGCCTAGGCTCTGCGCTTAGTCCTATGAGAGAGCCTGATCTCTTCCAGCCCCAGCAGCCATATGCAGCAGACCCCAACTTGACTCCCATGTGACACATGAGACTACGAGCATAGCATGACGACATCCTTGCCCAAGGATGTGTGATGGGAAGTGTCAGAGGCAGGATCCAGGCGCAGGTGGCCAGGCTGCGGAGTCTGCGCACTTGATACTGAAAAAGTGGATGACCCTGTACGATTCGACATGAGTGGAACGAAGAGGACAGGGATAACCACTCTCCAAGTACCAAAGGTTGGCCTGGAAAGGAGGACCACTGCCTTGGGTATGTCTTCCAGGTGAGGTCCTGGGGATGAATTAGATGCCGAGGGTTAGCGGACCACATCCCGCACACCAAGCAAGAACATGCACACTCAGGGACTACGTCACGATAGAACATCACAGAAAACCAAGAAATATAACAAAACGAAAACGGCCCACACCGCCAAAAACCTGGCCATCAACCTGGGCGGGGGACTGCCCACCTGGGAAGCAGGGACCCAAGCTACACACAACACAGTGCATGCTTTGGAACCCACCCACACAGAACAAGGAGAGGGGATGTTCCCAAGGCCTTTTCTGAAGTTGTCTTGCAACCATAAAGCAATCAGTGCAAAATGGAGACCCAGGAAGCAAGTCGGTCACACACAAAATGGATACACACGGTCATGCACACACATACCACATCCCTCGCTGAGTGTGGACTGGATCCAAGATTAGGTTTGATACTCACAGAGAGCTTGCCCTTGTATATTCCATGTCAATAAACCGAATATACAAAGGGCAACCTCGCTTTAAGTACCAAACAATAGCATAGGGCAGGTTCCGCTCTAGCATTCACAGGGTCAGCCTCGTCGCCCGGGACTTAGCCTGGGGAGGGATGGGAGATTCATAATCAGCCCACCAGGTGGCAAACACCACCTGCCAGATGTGTGCCCCCTGGTCAGCTCTCCATCCAAGGAGTTTTGGCTGGGAAATAGTGGGGACCTTTCCTAGATCTCTCAGGAAATACAGAACTCAGTTTCCTGCTTTCTGAGGGGCGATCTGGCTAGGACCACAGTCTTTTCCTTAGCGATGGACCATTAACATCCTTCCTCTATTGCTGGTACACTGCACACAGAGGGCAGAAGGACCCAATGAATTCATAGAAGAGACAACACCAAGGTCCTTCCTGCCTCCCTAAGAGTCATGGACATGAATGTCACTCCCAGGACCAGACCCTGTGCCACTAACTCTGCCAGACACTAGTATGGGACAAAAGTAGGAGAAAGTCAATACTAATACAGGAGTCAAACTCCACATGCCACCTTCCTCCTTTGGGACCTCTTCCTCAGAGAAGAGCAGGCAGTGTCTGCTCTGTGTGCAGAGTGTGTTATGGCCAGGAGAAACACTCACTTTTCTCTGATAAGCTGGTCTGCTTCCTTAGGTAGGGGGACTGTTACAAATGCCTCCTTCTGATATGGATACAGCCACAGAAGACCACTCAACAGGCAGCAGGAGCTACACACTTCAGCCTCTTCTCGAAGATAGGTACCACGTGCAGGATATCCCCCACTGGGAGATTGGTGGATCAGGCCTGAAACCATTATACAAAAATTAGTAGATCCTGTGACACTCCATCATCTGCATCACAGCTGGGACAGGCCAACACCACAGTTTCCCTTCTGAGGTTAATGCTGTAAGTAGGAAGGCTGCGGAGATGGCTTGCTACAGACAGACGTCAGGTCTGGGTGCCACTGTCCTTTAAAGGGCAAAGCACTGTTGGGCTATCATACTCAATAGGCACAGCCACCCCTCACCCCTCCCCCACCCCGACAGTGTGGCACAGACCTGAGGGCGTCCTCTAGAGGAAAAGAGTCCCATGGATGGAGTGCTGCCCAGGTGGCGTTTGATTGAAAACAAGTGCCTCTCTGTATATTCACCATCAATGAAGTGAACATACAGAGTGCGTCCTCTTCTCAGAGATCAGACCAGAAAAGGCGAGGAGAGAGCCAGGGAACCGCAGAGCAGAGGACCTGAGCTGAGCACAGGGGCTGGGGAGGCAAGCCTCAGCTGGATTGGCCCTGCACTGTGCACCCTGGGAGCCAGCCCTTAAGTTGGTTTACTTCTCAGCATCACTCCAAGACAGGACGATCTTCCGAAAGACCGGGGAATCCTGTGCAACTTGACAGAAAGTGGTGGAGAATGATTGGCATTCCTTCTAGAGCCTGTAAAACCACCCTGGGAAAGAGAACCTCCATCTGTGCCCGCAGCCACAGCCTCCAGGAAGTCTTACAGATGGTCACAGGAAGAACAGGGTTAGAACCCACAGCAACATGCATCATTCAAGAAAGAAGAAAAACTAGGAAGTCAGCTCTCTGAGAACCTCCACCCACCTCCCTCCCCAAACCAGAATAGTGGCAAGACCACTGACCGTTCTGTCGGCACTGGGGAGTTCAGAAAACCACAGGAGCAGTGAGGTCTAAACACCCGCCCAGTACAAGGCTCAACAAAGGGAAATGAGACCAAATCCCACCTCCACCCCATACCAGCTTTCTCCAAATTATCTTAGTAAATCATGCTATGACACTATAGCCAGGCACCTGGGGATGGAGGGTTCACGGTCCTGGTAGCCTCTGGGACCATCTTTACTTTGGATATCCATCAACCCCTTTTCCCTTAATTGGACAGGAAACCCTAAAGGTGACTGACCATAAGGATGGGTTGGCTATAGATGGTGGGTAGGGCATACAACCTACATCTAAATGGGCACTGGCTAGCTGCTGAGGCTCTTGTCACCTAATGCACCACACAGGGAAGAGCTGTCAGAAGGGGAGGCAGTGTTTTAGAGAAAGTCAGTTCTGCCAAGGTATGAGCTCCCTGTCTCTTTCAAGAAACATGCATGAGATCCTGAAAGTCAGGTGTAGGAAGAGCCCACGCAGTGGCCCAGCATGCATTTACTTACCCTGGAGGGACTGCGCCCTTCTGCTAGGCCCAGGCCACCAGCCTTGCTTCCAGGCAGCATTTGCTCCTCGAAGAGAGCTTGCCCTTGCATATTCATTTCGCGTAAAGCAAACACACAAAGGATAACCTCTCTTCAAGTAGCAAACGATAAGGAGCGCTGGGTGGAGTGCTGGTCCGGGTGCGATGACAGGCGTGGTGACAGTCCAGCAGTAAGTCTGAGGTGGACAGATTTGGAGGTCAGCACTTGCAGATGACACACGTCCCTTCCCCCCACACCCCCCAAAGGGTCACTCCAAAGATACCCCTTACCCAAGGTGTTCTCCTAGACAGATTGGCTCCAGAAAAACAAGTCAGTTCCAGAAAACACATTATAAATATGGTGATCACACAGAGAAGCAACTTGGTTTGAGGTCAGGGAAGAGATACTAAGAGCACAGAGGTCTCCAAACACATCATTGTGAGCAGCTAGCATATAGGCACACATCACACAAAGCACACATCTAGCTGTCCCTGTCGAACCCAGGAGGGAGACGGTTAGCATGCTTTCTTCTGTGACGTCGTCGTCATATCCTCGATGGTTTCCCAAGCAGCATTTGATACTGAAAACGTGGATTTTCCTCTACGATTAGTCATTAATATTGTACTCATAGAAGGAGAATCTACCTTTTAAATATCAAAGAACAATTCGATCCAGGAGGCTTCAAACTTGTGCTTGCGTCGGTAGACACAGAAGTCCCATTGGGCAGGCAGGGCTGCCCCAAAGATGCAATATGTCAGTCCATATTATCACTTGGCTTCTTGAGACTATTCATGGCCACACCCCATTCATTAGGAACTCGATGAACTTTCCCCCTCCCCAGGCCCTACAGGATCTTCCAGAAATAGTTCCAGAGCGACATTTGATACTGAAAAAGTGGATGTTCCTCTATGATTATCCAGGAAGCACGTAACCATAGAAGGAATATCCACCTTTTAAATACCAAAGAAGGACTGAGTTCCGGGAAGGACCAGCTGTGGTGCATGGCTCCTCTGAAACAGATTACAACACACAAAGGCTCGTTCTCAGGCCCAGACAACATTGTGGTAAGGCGACATCACCTGTTTCCCAGGCTGGCTCCACAGGCAAGGAGACTTTTAAAGATGATGGCCAGCAGACATATGATATGAGAAACACACATGTTCTGCAGCCCACCATCTTTCTACTTACCTGCAGGGCCCTGAGCCCAGTCTGGTGGATCACGGCTCCTGAGTCACATGTGAGACTGAAAACATGGATGTCCCTCTCTGATTACGCAGCAAGCATACAACCATAAAAGGAAAATCTACCCTTTAAATACCAAACAGGGCTCACTCCTGGAAAGCACGACCTAAGGGCAACCTATCAGAAGCAGAAGGGAAACTAGGAGAAAGACCAATTTGCTGTCACAGAGTTCAGAAAGAGACCCCCCAGCCTCTGGCTGAGCCAGCAGCTCATCAGAGTCTCTTCCTGATTGGTTGGGGCCCTTGGATACCTACAAGTCTGGCGCGTGCGCTGTGGACCACCAATTTCCTACTTACCCTGGAGGGGGCAACTGTACTGTCACTGCCCTGATGGTGGCTTCAGTTCAGGCCCATTTCCCAGCAGCATTTGACACTGAAAACGTGAAATTTCCTCTATGTTTAATCATAAATACCATAAACATAGAAGGAATATCCACCTTTTAAATACCAAAAGGATTTAGACCTGAAGAGCCAGAGCTGAGGCCCGATCCATCAGAAATGAAGAAGACAGCAGACAGGCGCCCTCGGCACAGCCCACAGAGGACACAGATTCCAGAACCAGCCTTGCTGTGGAAAGCACAGGTTGTGGGATCCATCTCCCCTCTTGCTCCCTAGGTGGGGAAAGAGGAGATAAATGCTTTTTGCTGAGTAGCTTTGCATTCAGAAACATCCCAGGGTAACCAGAGATACTGAAAATGTGGGTGTTACCTCTATGATTAACCTGAGGCATAGAAGAAACACTCACCTTTTGGATATCAGAAGCTGAACAGCTCTGCCTGGAGAACCCTGGCCTACAAGTAGTACATCAACAACACAAGAGAATGTGGAGACCCAGTGCCCACCTCATAGCTAAGCATGACACCTGGTTGTCATATGACCTGGTGGGATCCCTCTAAGTCCCCACCCAGCCCCTACAGAGAGTTTATGTCACTGAGTTTGTCCCCTCATTGTTCCCAAAGCCAGTTCTACTTCCATACAGCCCATCTTGGGTACCCTTGGTAGAGGCCTCATCAAAGTGTCTGCTGGAGCATCCATACACATTCCATGCATCAATGAAGACACCAAGGACGTTTTCTGAGAATCGGAATGAGTCCAGAGGTTCAAAAACACAGGTCCAAAGCATCAGTGTGATAGACTGTTAGGAAAGATTCAAAGGGTCTATTGATGTTTATGACTCACTATCAGGACATTGTCAAGGCCTCTCAACATTAGCTCAATTTCCTGGAAAATCTCTTTTGAATTGGCCAGACACAGAGGCATACCAATATAAACACTGCAAATCTTTGGTTAAAAGAAAACATGCCTCCCTAAAGCATACAGGAAGCACTGAGAACTCCATCTCAGCCAATTGCTTCTAGAGCCTTCCTCAACATAGCCTCAATGCTAAGAACAAATGGGCCAGGTGGCATTCCCCACAAGGAGAACACATATCCTAGGACCAGCTCCCCCCAACCCCCACCCAACAGCTGTCAAAGAACCAGTCTCAAAGTCTGGCCAGGTGAAAGAAAACCTCCCCTTTGGGGGGGACCATAGGTTCCCCCAAAAGATGGGTCACCAAAGGCAAGAAGGACAGACAATGACTGATGCTTACCAAGAGGCAAGGCCTTTCCCTTGGATCTGCAGCTTGTTATAGAAGAAAACATGATTCTTCATAAACTTCTTCAAGTTAATTAAACACATGGACATATGTCCTTCACTTACCAGCAGAACAAAGCTGTTTCCATGTATTGTACAGCCTTCACGAAGCCATGAGGTCCTGGGAAGAAATAAGAGAGTTGGTTAGGGGGGGTCTGATGGTTGTTAGTTCCTGGAGCAACTGTGTCCATTTCTCCTGACCCCAGGAGTAACTGCTGCCAGTGTAGCTATGTGTGAACTGAGTGTGCTCTCAAGACACAATTTCCAACTAGGTTTAGGTTCATGTGTGTGTATATGCACACATACACATGTTTCTGTGGATGTGCTTGAGGTGTATGCATGTAGAGGTCAGAGGTCAATGCCTGGTGTCTTCGGTAGTTACTTTCCAACTTTTTAAAAAAGTGTGTGTGTGTGTGTGTGAAAGAGAGAGAGAGAGAGAGAAAGAGAGGGAGGGAGGGAGAGAGAGAATCTATCTGTCAGTCTGTGCTTGTGTATGTGGGTGCCCAAGACGACTTGAAGAATGCATCAGCTTCCCTGGATCTGGTAGGCAACCGCGAGCCATCCAACATCGGTGCTGGGAACTGAACTCTGGCCCTCTGCAAGAGCAGCAAACATTTTAAAGTTTGTTATGGTAGCCACACCTTTGATGCAAAAATCTGGAAGACAGAGGCAGGAGCATCAGAAATTCCAAGTCAGCCTCAGCTACAGCTACACAGTAAATTCCAGGCTAGACTGGGCTACAATAAAAAATAAATAAATAAATAAATAAATAAATAAATAAATAAATAAAGCTAGAGTTACTGAAAAGTTATGCTCAACGAGTTGCACTATAAATATCAGAATGAATGTAACACCTCATAACAATCCCCACTTTCATCTTGTGTTTGCTGTTGCCATTTCAGTGTACATTCGTGCTTGTCCATTTATTCAGATCTTCAGGAACCTAGGAAGTACAAATTATATACGTTAAAATTCTCAAAATCTGAAAAGCATGCTAGGCATATTTTTTTGTTCACGTGCCAATCAATTAAAAAGGAAGTAATGTGATGGAAAGATTTGCCTTGGGAAATTAGATTATAGGATGATTCATTCAATAAACTCTCAAGTCTCAAAATAAGAAAATAAATAAACAAAGAACACTTGCCATCTGGCCAGCCACCTGCTCACATACCATTAGCAAGGGGCTGATGCCCACGTCATGTTCCTGAACTTGACACCGGGTACAGAAAGCCCTTCAAGGGAAGACTCTGTGCTCAGTCAGAAGAGGTCAGTGTTTAATATCTTCCATGTGCAAACACCTTGAGGTGGACAATGTTCACTGGAGCCTCCCAGGTCAGCTGCCACAGTCCTACACAGGCATCTCCTGTGAAAGAGACAGCAAGTTTTATGTCCAGAGAACATTTTACACTTAGAGCTGGAAGGCTCCCTCCAGGCCCACACGTACCTGGCCTGGAGTGGTGAGCAACAGCATCCGGAAGTCTGCCAGTTGAGCACAAGGCTAGCTGTCAAAGGGAACTGGACAAGTCAGGTTACCTCAGATGTCAAACAGGCACTGCTGGACAAGTCTTCTTTGCATTCTTTGGGCGAATCCGGGTCAGACTCCTCTCCAGAAGCATGTGGGCCTAGGGGCCTTGGGCTGGGTGGCAGGTGTCACACATATAATGTATGGCGTGCTCACTGCTCCACCAGCACCGAGGCCAGTACCCACTAGGCGGAAAGGGACTTTCAACCTGAGAAAATGGGCTGACCGTGCCTGTCCTGCACCCTACGATCTTTCTCCATGGACATAAAGGGAGAGCTGTTGCTTTTTAAAGGTGTTTCCATCCTTTGCAATGAGGACAGAGCCCAAAGAAGAGCTAGAGCCAGAGCAGGAGGCAAAGGCATCATTGAGCTGGTATGAACTAAGAGCTAAGTGTGTGGCTGACACTGATATCTCTGATGATGCCATTGCTGGGCTTTGGTGATGACAACAGCTACACATAAGTATACCCAAAGCTTTCATTATAAATTAAGCAATTTATAATAAAACAGCTACGTGTGACCCAAGAATGATCCCACGACCCTTACCCCCTCTGAAGCTGGCACAGCTTCAGAGACAACCCCACCCCAGGGAAGGGGGATGGATGAGGGGTTCACACACACAGTCTCTGCACAGCACCCCTTCCGACTCTACCCTAGAACATTAGCCACAAAGATGACAAATCACTGGGGAAAAACTGTCTTTGAGAGTGCCTCACACCTGCTCATGGGAGGTGGGCACTAACGGGGACCAGAGACAGACAGCAGTGGCTGGTGACAGCTTGCTGTCCCCTGGCCAGCACCCACAGGCCTCAAGGCCTTGCTGATGGCATCAAAGACCACAGCTTGTGAAGACAGGGCAGGATGGTGGAAAAGAGCTGCATTGGGGGGGGCAGTCTTTAGTTCTAGAGTCACAGTGTGTGTGTGACACCCATTAAGTGACAAGATGTGGTGGAGACATCTGAACCTGACACCTAGGCACTTGTCGCCAGAGGGAGGTGGCTGGCTTGTATTGGTTGTTTGATTATGTTGCTATCTGTCCTTTGATTTGATCATTTTCTGGGTTTCCTTTATCTGAACGCCATTCCACAAGAGCAGTGTTCTTCCTGGCTTCCCTTACCAGCTATACCTGTCCTGGGAGGTGGGCAGACAGACACCAAGCGTCCCTGAACCCAGCAACACACTGAGCAATGGGGGTGGGTGGAGGTGATAGGGGGCTGTGCTTCTTTGAGGCAAATGCTCCCATGTGCATGGAGAAAAACAGTAAGTGGTCCTTTCCCATTGGCCAACGGGGAGCTCTCCAAGGTGACATTTGATACCGAAAAAGAAGTGCACCATGTTTGTTTCGTGACAAATAAAAGCGAAAATAACACGGGCAACCTCTCTTCAGGTACCACAGATGAGCTCTTGCTTGCTCCAGCAGTGTGCCTGGGTGTGAAGGAAGGGATGCTGAGGGGCAGGCAGGAGGGGTGGGGTGGGGTGAGGCTGGAGGAGGGCAGGGCGAGGGGGTTCCCGAGCACAGGTGGGTGGCACAGCGCTCAACGTGGCCATAGCAATCCCGCCCAGACACCCTCCCTACCGCAGGGTCCCAGGAAGTCTTGGTGGAGAGAACCTGGTCATCAAGGTCGAGGAGTCTGCAATTTGGGTTTCCATGCTTGTCTGTGTCCCTGGAGCGTGTCACGCGTGGGAAATGGGATGGTGCCAGACTCCAAGACAGACTCTCCTTCCTGAGTTCTGGGCCCCCTTCTAAGAGCTGGGGGGGGGGGGGACAGAGAACTGGGTGACAAAGTCCAGAACAGCATAACCCAGTGTTTGCCTGTTGGCTGTTTTGATTCCTGGGTCTCCCCAGTAAGATGCCCTCCCCCTTGCTAGTTCCCCAGCAAGCAAGCTGCCCCTACACAGCAGTGAATGCCACTTGGCAAACATGGCAAAGACCTTGTGGAGAACTGGGAAGCCCAGGGCTGGGATAGGAACAGCAGAGTCCAGGCTTCTGAGGGCGAGAGGTCTGCAAAGGTAATGGCTGTGGATCATCCGCAGGCATCCTGAAAAGACATTAGTGCGTGTTAATGTCATTGCGAACTTAAAGCACGAATATAGCTCAAGTACAGCCAGTGATCCCACAAAAGAAAGCGACCTTGTATGAAACCTATCTTAGAGGGGACAACAGGAATAGCCAAGCAAGAGAACATATCATCCAAAGAATGCCACTTACACTTATTGGTGAATCAATGAAGAGTCACCCATTTCTCTCACAGTAAGGTAAAATTCAAGCTGATTTACACAAAAAGGAGATGTCCAGGCTCATAAAACATACAGGGTTACAGACATGCTGAGCTCCGGGGAAGGTTTCCATGCAGGTGCCAGGTTTCCTTTCTGCCTCTCTAATCTGCCCCCTGTGACATAGGTCTCTCTCCCCTTAGATCGCTACAGAGCCCTGGGTACTGTCCTCTTGGAGTCTGGCTGGCCTTCAAACTCATGTCCTTCACCACATAAAGTGGCTGAAGGGAACGTGGAGGGTTCTCGGGCAGCTCTCACGGAAACGAAGAACTATTCCCTCACCCAGAGGCCTCAACAAGCGCCTCCTTCGATCTCGTCAGCCCTGTGGGCTACGGTCTCATCTCTGAATCAAGAGACAGCTGAAGGGGCTGTGCAGTGGAGGAGTGGGAGGGCCCATCCAACCCAAACCCACTCTTGATAAGAAATCTCAGGGAACAAATGAAGAGGAGCTCTCAACCGCGCGCTCCCACTGCGTGGACTGACCAGCCCTCCCAGAAGCTGGCAGCTGCGCCGAAGTCTTCCATGTAGAATAGGGTACTGAAGAAGAAGTGCACCGCGAATGTTTCGTCACACATAAAGCGAAAAAAACACGGGCAACTTCTCATTAAGCACCGTCATCAGCAGCTCGGAGCCCTGCAGCTTGACGTTACAGCCGTTTGACGTTACTTCCTGTGCGTGAGCAGGCGATCACGCTGCAGCCCCGCTGTACCTAGGGGGCTCTCACAGCTGTGCCCGCTCCACGCAGGCAGAATTGGCATCTCGTAGACAGGCTTTGGCTTAGTCATCATGTGGGAGTTCTCCTCAAATACCGGAGGATACGATACTGACTCCCCAAAGTTCAGCTGTAGATCCGCGGTAAGACTGGAGGAACATCCCATGACCCACCAGTTAAGGTCACACCCGCCCATAGAGAAGTGGACAGCAACCTGGGTACCACGGTAGAGCCCCAAGCCAAGGAGGTCTTCCTGAGATGAGAAGTAAAAAGATATCTATGCTTTTCTCAGAACCAGGCAATGATTGCTTAACAAAACTATATGTAACCCACATGGAGTTTCAGAGAACAGATTACATTGAGCCTGGGCTTCCCAGGGACGAAGGGAAATGGAAGATTGACCTGTGAAAGAACATGAATGAAGCTAAACTTCGCAGGTGTTCCATGGAGATGGTGGGTTGCCCATGAATGGACACAGGTACCCACTATGACCTGATGGGTGCAGGGCACCTCCCCGCCCTACACTGGCTGGGCCAATGCACCGTGAACTGAAACACAACAGTCCCAGTCTGAGGGGTCTCACTTACTTTCTGGGTCTCTGCCATTGCTATAAGAACTGCTTGCCAGGAGCCTGGTGGGGGGAGGGGGAGCCAGCTTCGCCCCCAGGGCAGGTTATACATCAGGAATTCCTCCTAGGTATGGAAGGCACACCAAGCATTAGCAGAGCAAGACTCACGTGTAAATAAAATATGTGCTTTTAAACAAAAAACTCTGTCATACCTTTTCCACTGATGCTGACCCCAGTGTGCTTCCCCTAGGAAGATGCCACATCCTGAATACACGTCCTAGTCAGGAACTTGTGTGGGTAGCAGCCAATGGGTTTAATCCTCAGAAGACGAGCAAAATTGAACAACAGACATGGCAATGAGCAAAGTCTATTGACAGATGTAGGCTTGATGTTGGGCTAAAAGTACTCATCACTCACCGGGAGTTCTGCTGGCCTGCTTGGGTTAAAGCAACACAATCAGGAGGTTCCCCCCGGACGGAGTTCTTCACTGTAAGGGTATAGACCATAAAATACCGTCACACCCATGGTAAGCTTTTCTTCGAGTACCACACAGCAGGGCTGGCTCACACATACCAACCAGGCCCACCTAAGGATTCAGCGTACCCATACCAGGTACCGCACACATCCTACATTAGAGCACATGGTCTCCTCATGGGTACTGATATCAAATAGCGCTTCCCATAAGCCAATTGTACTCAGCCTTGCAGCCCCCTGTGGTAGGATCTGACATTACTGACTAAAAAGTGGGAGGAAGAGGAGTTAGGGAGATGAATGAGGACCTGGGTTAAATTTAAGATGGCCAGGTGTTTTGTACATACCTGCAATCCCAGAGCCAGAGAGGTAGAGATGAGCACCAGCATTCGGGAGCTCCAGGTTCAGCAAGAAACCCTGTCTCAAGAAGTAAAGGGGACAATGACTACGGAAGACACCTGACACCACACACCTCCACATGTGTACCTCTGCATGCACACGCACTCATGCCTACCCACCCGCCATGTGCACACATACTCACGTGTAAACACACAAGTAAAAATAATAATAGATCCCCTTAACAAGTAACCCGCCCCCCCACCCAGATTCACACCGGCCGCGATCCCGGCCATATCTTCTTCACAGCTGCCAGGTGCACCATGACGTCATCCCACAGACGATGTGGGTGCTGGTGGACAGTAAGACAGGTGACCTACAGCATAAATGAAGTGCACGTCACCGGTCTACCGTCCTCACAGCTACCCTGAAATCGGTGGGCACTGCAGTCCCTTCGATCACCCTGCTGGCATGTGGCATGTCCTATAGCTACTTCCAGGAGGACCCGGCTGGAGAGGCTGCCTCACAGTCCAAAGCCACAGGGAGCAGCCTCCCACCACCACAGAGACCCTGGCACTTCTTCAGACTTGACCAGCCCTCCAGGGCCAAGTCCTGAAGCCATGCCCCCAAGTCCCACAGTCCAGGGTACAGCAGTCAAGTTCCCTTCCCTGAAGGCTTCATCAGGGACAGGAAGTGCCTCCAGGGTGGGATTTGATACTAAAAAAGAGGTTTCCCGTGTATGTTTCATCATAAATAAAGAGAAGACAACACGGACTACCTCTCCTTCGAGTATCAATTAGCACTGGTCAGAAAGCAAACAAAGGCAAACAAAAACGGAACTGTCGAGTCTTCACAGATGCAAGGCACCAGATGTCATGAGTCTCGGTGGAAGGGTATGCCTTAAGTGTCTGGTTCAGTGGGCCCTGGAGATCAACCAAAAGCCCTTTAAAACTTGACAGTCAGCAGAATCGCCTGAGAACATATCCCACCAACACAGACCATTTGCACTTCATTTTTTCTCCAGGTGTAGGGGCCTCAGAAGGGAACAAGGGCATCAGGAGATATCCAGGAAACAGCAGCCTTCATCTTGAAGAAAAGCATCAGCATATAAAGGATTGATCCTCAGATATTGGGTCCAAGAGGTGGGTGGGTGGGTGGTCTGAAGGAAGACAGCCCTCGGGTCCAATGTAGAAGCTGGCTCTGAGTCTGGGCGGTTTCCAGGAAAGGTAAGATTCTAAAAAACAGACACATTATGGAGTCAGGGGAAGGGAAGTGAGCCCCCCGTCACCTCCTGCAGAGTAAAGCAGAGGGAGCTGGCCAGGTCCCACCCCTAGATGGAGCCCAACAGAAGACTGCACTGTTGGCCATGGAACTGAGTGGGATTTAGGGATAAAAACATACTTCATTTCCTAAAACTCACTTGCCAAATGTGTGCGCCAATCCCAGACCGGTTCTCTATTGTTAGAAAACGGCCGATCATAATTCTCTCGCAGCAAGGGGGTGGGGTGGGGGTAGAAATGAGGGTGGGGTGGGGGTGAGATACAGTGTCTCTAAAGTCATCCCAACAGTGGGGTCAATCATGTCAGAACTGAGGAGAGAGGGGTCAGAAAACAAAGGGTAGAAAGTTCCAGGCTTCTTCTTACCCACATGTGCCAGTATGTCCTCTCCCCTGCCCCCAAAGAACAAAGGACAGAGACCCTGCTGGAGCCCAGCAGTGTGTGTCCCAGCGACCCTGGGAGAAAGAAAGGCACACTCTCTACTCTCTACTGTTTTCCAGATGGGAGCAGCAGAGTTGAGTACCCGCTAAACAGGCAAGCTGGTTATGCCACCACCCACAGCACTGTGGACACCCTGCTTCTGACAGAGAAAGCTGGCTAGAAGTCGGAAGAGCCTAGCCTTCCATTGACAACCAGAGTCATGAACTCCTGCCTTGAGACAACCAAATCAGGCAGGGGCTACCGGTGCACCGTAGACTGAGAGCTACCTGAGAACCGCTGTCTTCCTTGAAGGATGAACTACCCCGAGCACGTTTCTCACACAAAATATCCTGGCATGTGTGCCAGATGCCACGCACAACATGAAAAACCCGTTCCTCAACTTATTCAACCTGGTCTAGAGCTGGCAACTGCTGTCTGTTTCAGGAAGCCTTCCAACCAGGTATTTGCTACGGACCAGGGGCTATCAGAATACCTGGCCCCCAGAGAAATGTCACAAAGCAAAGTTTCTCCTCATGTACTGAAAGCCACATTGCATACAGAAGCAGAACTCTTCTTCAATGTTTGGCAGCAACTCCTAAGAGTCTACTGGACACCACAGTTAGTGGGCCACATCCAGTGCTCGGTCCATCACCCAAATCTCATCAGATCATGGCTGAGGACAAAGTGTCCCTCCAGTTGGTTTAACACTAAGCATTTCTTTACAGTAAAAATAAGGCTACTCTTGCATTCGGTTAGAACAGGGGCCAGCTTCAGCCAGTCCCGGGGACTTCAAGGAGCTTCCTGGTCTCAGAACCAGCTTTTCATTCCCAAAGGTGTCACTGTCTCCAGGGCATGCTTTCAGGATACTCTGGAGGCTGAAAGGCATGGGTCTATGCACCATCTGTTACAGTGGGTGTTTTGTACAATAGGCAATCCTGCTCTGTGGGTTGGCTGATTGACAGCCCATTACGGTGCCTCCAAAGCAGTCTAGATATGCGTGGGGATGGCTGTGTCTAACCCGTTAGATGCACAGATGAGTGCAACCCACCTGTGTGATCTGGGGTAGAACTGTCTTCAGTGGCCATCACCTTCCCCAAGTTTAGAACACCACGTTGGTTGAGAAGTCCTCCTGAGAATGGACAAGATATTCAAGGTTAGTGGCATAGGCAGCAGAAATCTGATGTATGGGATAGGCTCTGTCACTCACTTGTTTGAGACTCTTCAGTCTCTCCTCAGTGGAAGCTGAGGCATGGACTGCAAGTCCTCCAAAGTGGGATCTGATGGGGGAGGGAGGTTGAACAGACATATTTCAAACAAAAGAACCTTTCTTGGTTTCTCCAATTAACACTGACAAAGGCTACCTCTCAAACCTTTGCCAAACTTGACCTTCACACCTGGTAGGCCTATTAAGTAGGCTTGGAAGAGTTAGGAGAACAAAGGACACGAAGTCACGATAATCCGTTGGCCTTGTGGCGAACCAATTATTCCGGTCCCCTGGCTGGATGCTGACAGGACCATCCTTCCCAGAAACTGGGATCTGGACCACGAAGCCTCCAAGATGGGATCTGATACTGAAAAAAAGGTTAGCTGGGTGTGTTTCGTTCTCATTAAAGAAACAGAGACCCAGAAAACCTCTCTTCCAGTACCACCAATGAACACTGACAAGACTACCTCGGATACTTCCCCAACTTGACCTTCAGATCTGGCAGGCATGTAGAATGCAGGGTTTCACACTGGATGTTAGTCAAAGTACTCAAGCAAGCCATTAGTTGAATATATAACTGACAGCCATCCCTTTACATGCCCCAGTAGAGCAGACTTCCAGGGCATGATCATGACATTGCATCACAAACAGAGAGTGGTAACACAGCAGAGACTGGCCATGGGACTTTGCCACCATCTTGGGTAATCACAGAAAGGCGCACATCCCCCAAACCAAAGCAGATTCCTCCCATGGATTTAGCATAGAAGTGTGCTAGGACAGTTGACCTGTGACTTGTGTCATATATAAATTGTGACACTCTGGTCAGATGACAACATGATCCTTGTTTTGAACTTGGATGGCCCTGTAGCAAGGAAGGACTCCAAGTAAAAAGGCAGCACAGAAACCCTGTCCAACAATACTGTATCAGGACACACATGTCACAAATGCTGAGGATGCTGGCTCCAAGTACAGCAGAGGGCAGCTGCTTTATTGTCTGCACCCAAAAGTTGACATCTCTTCCAGGAAGTTCTCCAAGGGAAGAATAGATACTGAGGGTTAGTGGACCAGGTCACAAACGGCACAAATACAGCGTGTGCTCTCTGGTCAACCACCTCATGCACCTACACATATGTCACATGTCAATGCCACTTTCCTCGTCTGCAAGCCACCCCTGCCCACAAAGCAGCCAAGCCAGAGAAGTTTGCTGAGAAAGGAGCTGCCACGCAAGAGTTATAGTCAGACACAAGAAAAGACAAACCCGCTGGGTTGCACTAGCACAGACTTAGTGTCCCCACCCCGCAGCTGGTGTTAGCTCCAGGAAAGCTCGCAAGGCGGGATTAGATACCGCAAAGAGGTCGACCGTGTAATGTGCGCCATAAATGAAGCGAACGCGCCACGGACCACCTCTCTCCAAGTACCAAGCAGCAGCAGTAGGGACACCGGGACACTGGCTCTTCCTCAAAGCAGATGTCACCTCCTGGAAGTCTTCCAAGGCGAGATGTGATATTGAGAAGAAGTAGACCATGTGTCCTACGTCATAAATAAAGCGTACACACCATGGTCAACCACATCTTCAAATACCATGAGGTAATGCTGACCCCAGCTCTCTTTTCTTAATTTGGTGTTACAGCCAAGAAGCCCTCACAATGTGTATCACAAATTGCCAGCAACTGGCAAGTGGGGCAATGACCACAAACTCATATTTAATGCCACTGTGACTTCCAGGATGCCCTGTAAAGGCTGGGTTTGAATGCCAAGTATTGGTTGTGGATCAAATGGCCAGGGTCAGAGATAATGAATATGGCCTGCAGCTAAGCACTGGGTTATTTGTGCTTGATAGCTCTTATTGCCCAAGTTCTGCTCTCAAGTTGGTATGGCTTCTAGAAAGCCCCTGGAGACTGGCTGATGCTGAGATGTGGTGGACCATGCTGCACATGCCATAAGCAACGCACACACTTGACAGTCTACCATCTCCCAAAGTACTGTGCTGAAGCCAGACCAGGACATCTCCCATGAAGTTTCTTGGCCTTTAGGAAGCCCTCCACGACTGACTTTGATATTGAGAAGATGTGGACCATACTACATACGAAACAGAGGTAGCGCATGTTCTATGGTCAACCATCTTTTCAACTACCACGGAGAGAGGGTGGTGTAGGGACTGGTGTCTTTTCCTCTCATGGGTATCACTTCCAGGAAGCACTCTGAGGCAAGATGCAGTGCTGGAAAGAGACCACCATGCATTGCCTGCTGCAGATGCAGTTAACAGAGCAGAGAAAAGTCTGGAAGAACCTGAAGTGAAGACCCTGTAACTAGTGCTGAGCCTTCTAGGAAATATTGCCCCCCCAAGAAGCCCCCAAGGTGCATTCGCTGTTATGGGAAGGTGGAACAAATAACATGCATTGTAAGTAAAGCAAGAAGCGCGTCAACATCTACCCCAAGGCACCTGTCCTACTGCCTTGGCCCCTGAGGTTAGCCTGACCTCACGAGACACTGAGCTGAAGCTGATACTGAAAAGAGTAGGCCACGTTACACACGCTGTTAATAACACACATGCAGTTTGCCTGAGCCCTCTTCGGGTACCGTGAGGTCATTGCTGATGCAATGCCCTGCTTTGAGGCTGGCAGCATCCTCAACAAGTTCTACAAGGCTGAGTTGGAGGTAAGGAGAAGTAGGCTAAGAAGTAAGTCTGATCTGTAAACCCACATGATGGGGTCACTAGGGGTATTCATGGAGGAGCCAGGTTGAATCATCTCCCTCCAGATGGCTAGATGTGATATGGGAAAAAAAGATACTGTGCATGAAGCACTAGTGGGAAAAAATGAGTGTGCCTCCATGTACCGTGCTCGGCACTGTGCCATGCACACGTATGTGCCCTTCCATGGGCATACTGTCTTGAAGGTTTCTGAAGACAGCTTTGAAGATGATGAAAATGTACAGCGTCCCTTGATCGTGGGCATTTGTGGAACCAAGGGTCCCTTCTCCAAGTCCTGTGGAGGGAGGGGGCATGCCCACGTGGGACGTGGGACACCTTTCCTGGAGGTTGTTGTCACCTTGAAGCTGAGAGCAACACTGTGTCACAAAAACTAACAGGAAAAGCACACAAAAAGCGGAGATGTTTGGCTAAGCAGCCCGATGTAGGGAGTGAGTCCCAACAGGCTTTCTTCTCTCACTTCAGGGTTACTCCAGGATGGTATGGACGGGACGGTTGGGCTGGATACCAAGAAGCGGTTTACCATCCCACGTACATACTCAAAATGTATGTGGGACAGTAAACCATTTCTTTAAGTACCGCATAATGGCAGGACAGCTGTAAGAAGGCTCATGTCTACAGGCTGCCTCGGGACACCTCTTCAGGGTTGGTGTTGACAAGCAGATCATGGAGTCTACTAACCAAGAGTTGCCTAGACACCCATGTCACTGAGGTCATGAATAGCACTGATCCCAGAAAGCATCATGGTCTCCTCCCCAGAGGTGGCAAGAGTTCCCAAGGCAGAGCTTGACAGAGGAAGAGGGAGACTACGCCATTTCCCACCATGCAGCAAAGAAACCATGCCATATGAAAACCATCTCTTCCCGTGTCATGGAGAAGCCCCGATGATGAGTCTAGTGGCGTCTCCCCGAAGACAGCGTCCTCTCCAGGAGCCTCGGGGATGGATTTGATACTGAGGGTTAGTGGACCGTGTTACATACGTCACAGATAAAGCGTACGCTATACGGTCTACTATCTCTCCAAGTACCACACAGAGACGCCGAGGACAAAGGCTGAGGGCACGTCCAGAGGGCCCTCGGGGCCACTGAGCTGGTGGAAAGTCGAGTCTGGTTGGGCACAATGCATGCATCATGCGACAGGCACACACAAGCCAGGAGTCTCATCTTCATGTCAGGACTGACACCAGCAACTCATCCCAGAAACAGACAACTCTTCCAAAAAGCCCATAGAGTCTGCAGACAAACTATGCTGTGGGCCTTATTGCTGCTTAAATGACCACTGAGTGCTACAAGGATGGGGAGTTGGACACAGTAGGAGTTAAGGGCATGCATGGCAGGGAGCTAACGTGGGTATGGAGGAGGGGTGCGAAATTAGGAAAGCCAAATGGCCGATATGCAACCAAAAAGATGACTTGGCTAGTTAGATCAGGCCAAGCAAACCAATCAGGGCTTGAGGCCCTGTCCTATCTCCTTGGGAAACTTATTTGTAACCATAGGGGGGGAAATGTCACCAGGAAATGAAAATGGCACATACGATCCCATCAAAGGCGGTTCCAGGAGTCCCTCTGACGTTTTAGTGAAAAAAAAAAAAAAAAAAAAAAACGTACTGCTCCCTAAACTCAAAACCACCGTTTCATCCCCACACAGCATACTGCCACTACAGGCGCCAATGGAGCTGCACTTAAACTGGAGAAGAGTTTTGCACACTGGTGCAAAATGACAGCTCACCAGGAGCAGGGAGCATCTTTGCAATGCTCAGAGCAGGTAGGTTCCGCTAAACAGGTAGATTCCGCTAAACAGGTAGGTTCCCCCTTGGAGGAGAATTTGCTCCATGAAGCCTGCAGAGCTAGCTGGCTGGGAGATGTCACACAGACATCTCGTACATCTGTCACATGGGAAACCATGTCTTTGGGTACCAAAACTCCCCCAGAGGGCTCACTGAGTGCCCAGAAGATGTTGGTCTTGCTGTAGGTCAGATATCAGCCATAGCAACAGAAATCACACGGAGGGAGCGGTGTGAGGATGAATCGATTCTCTTCCTCGCGGTTGTTAACACCTCCGGGGTGCCCTCCGAGGATGGATTGGATACTGAGAGTTAGTGGACCATGTTACATAGGTCAAAAACATAACGCCTACGTTCCATAGTCTACCATCTCTTCAGGAACCATGGAATGGTGTTGACCCCTAGAAACCTGGGCCTCGTCCCTGAAGCTGGCGTCACTTCCAGAGAGCTTTTCTGAGGCCTGATTTAGCAGTGGGAAGCAGGTGTGGTGAACAACACACTGTCCTTGAATGGTCGAGTAGTGTTGAAGGAGAGGCGTCATCTCTCCTCTGAGGTAGCGCATCCCATGAAGGCCATGCCAACTTGGAAAGGTGAACTGCTGTGCTAAGCATGTTCCAAACTTTATGGGCTTAGTCTTTGCTCAAACAAGGGCCAATGGTCAGCTCATCTTGACCAAAAGGGACACCGTAACGGCATAGAATATCATGGGAAAGATTTCTAGGTGGTACCCACCAGGCCCATCCACACTATGGTCATCCTTGCGATGTACCATCAATGTAGACACAAACTCAGGGATCAGAGGGCCAGTACTTCGCCAGCTTCTAGTAAGACCCTTTCCCCCGGATGGTGGGTGCCTCTGTCTACACAGCACAGCCACATAATGTAAATAAAACTCTGAGGCTTGATTGTCCCCAGAGAAGGCCAAGGCAGCTTCCTGTGCTTGCCTGCCAAAGGACATGGCCATCCATCAAGGTCATGGAGGCCAGTGTCCACTGAGCCACAGCCCTGCATGCCTGCTCTAAATGTACAAGTCTGTAGACTGGTACTCAGGGCTCCAGTTTCTCCCCTGCTCCCAAGTGGGTGAAACAGCTCTCTATGCCATGTGGTTCTTTGTTCAGTCTACTTCTCCACACTGGCTGGAGCATCACTGCTTATATCATTCTTAAATCCAAAACCAGGCCGCCTCTCCTGGAGGTCTGAATTCTTACATCAAATGCCTGCCTGGCACCGCCCCACCATCTCATCCTACGGCCAAATCCTCTCTTCTACCCAATGACTCTCTATGTGTTCTGTCTCAACTATGGAACACCTATAGAATATGTAGTCAGAGCAAAACATCGTGGTGATCTTCCTTGCTGCAGATTCCAGCATAGCAGGGAAGACCCACGTGGAAATGAATTCCACGGAACCTGGGTTTCAAGGAGCAAAGGAAGGGCTGCAAAAGAGCAAGGAGTATTCAGCAAGACCGGGGAAACATCTCCTGAGTTCTGAGCAGCCGAGAAAGAGTGAAAGGATTCAGGGAGGAAGAGGAGATGAGTAGAGAGTGTAAGGCAAAAGCAGAGCCCTGAATAGAGGGACGAGAAGGCAGCAGAGTGTGGGGCTGATGGGCAGAGCACAGCAGTCTAAAGCATTTCTGTGATGGGACCCGGTAGGTGGCTCCAGGAGCCACCGTGATGGAGCGTGGGTCATTCAAGTTCATGAAAGGACTTGAACTTTACCCTCAGAGCAAAGGGGCGATATTACCAGTTGCTAAAGACCGTAGTGAGTTTCGTGTTTTGTGCAAAGAAGGCATTGCAGGTAACGAGGGCAGGCGGAGAGAGCAAGAGCTCAAGAAGGACAAATGAAAACCAGATGGCAAATAGGTCACAGAGGTGGAGCGGAGAGAACGGGCTTTGGGTCCTTTGAGGAGAAGCCAGGGAGAAGTTGGTGGCACCCCAGTGTAGGTGTGGAGTGGCAGGCAGTAACAAGGATCCACGAACGCCCACTGCGGAGTGCCGTGGTGAGCTGGGGAACTGGCATCACAGTGGGTGGAGCCTGCATGAAGCACAGGGGTCCATGGAGTGGCAGTCGTGGGCCACTGCGGAGTGACAATACCTAAGTGTGAAGGTCCCCACTAGAGCACTGTAAGGCAGGAAGAAATGGCTGACTCCAGAACAGAGAAGTACAGGATGCTGTGTAATGTTCTATAGGGCATGGGTGGGCTGGGATGCAAGTTCAGAACCAATGCCATTGTAAGCGCAGCACAAGAGACCAAGGAAAGGCGAAATAATGGGATGATGCTGAGGTGGAAAGTCCCTGACCAGAGAGCATTGGAGGACAAGTCACTGGAATCTGGTCTCCTTGCTTTGGGGTCTTCTCTGGTACAAGGAGACGTACGGTCCTCAGATCAGCATCCCTTGCGCCAGGCAAATGGCACACATGCCACAGTGTAATACCATAGAAAGAGCCAACCCTAAATGACAGAGCCAGACTCTGTCCTCCCCGAGTGTCACTTGTCCACCCAGAGTGTCATTTGCTTCCAGAGCGACTAGCGAGCGGAACGCCCCGCCTTCTGTCCCACAGCGCTGTGCCCTGTATGCAGCTTGGATTTCCTTGCCTCCCCAGACTCAAGTCTCTTCTGTACCCCTCCACTTCTGCTCTTCAATTCCCCCAGGTACTCCCTTTCCCCCGATAATGCATACTTCCACAGGGTCATTGCCTTGAGCTAGGTTCACATGCAGAACATGTGTACACATGTCTAACCTGTGTGCAGGACTCCCACCTATCAGCAGCATACAGTGTGGATGAGGGAAAGATGGTGGCATTTCACACAGACAAGATCAGGAAGCATACGGGGGTGTGGCTGGAGGGCCACAGGGGCTAGAGGCTACAGGCAGAAGAAAGGAGGCCCCAGACTTGCAGCAGGGCCAAGCTTCAGAAGGCAAGGTGGGACATTCACATATCCCAAAATAGCAGGGCAAATGGGAACGACCCCCTCAGGACTGTCACACTGGGGACACGTGAACTGAATAGCACCTGGCTACTAATCATTCCATACAGGAACCAGGCAGACCGACTACATGTAACTAGGGGCACTTATGGTTTTGAGGATGCTGAACTTTATTTAAGCCCACATAGATTCTGGAAGCTGGCTGAGCACTTTCCAAATCAGCAGAGCAAAAGAAAATAAAAATGTGGTTTTGGCCCTATAACAAAAGATGGCGGAGGGAAAGAGGACAAAAGAAACAAAGCATCAGTTTTTAAAGCTCACACATGACAATCAAGGGAAAAATGTAAATGGGTTTAAACACCCTCAAAGAGAAAGGATTTTCAATTTGGGTCAAAAGCCTCAAATCCAAACTATATGTTGTCAATTTAAGACAGATTATAAATAAACTTGAAAAATTGCAAAGCCAAGAGATGGCCCAGAAAAATAGGAAGGCCTCAATTTTCCTGCATTCAACTCTGAGGCAGCCCACACAGCATGCATCTCAAACATCAGGCAATTTAGTCAACAGCTGACAGCCAGAAGCCAGGCTCTTCCATCGGCACCCTGGCTTGCCATACACGCGTACACAGCAATGGGTTCGGTTTGCTTGTGCAGCTGATAAAATTGTTAATTGCAGAGCTTTTCTAAGATTGTACAAGGGTTGACCCCCACCCCACCCTGGTACACTGTGAGAGAAATGTGCCCAGCACCCAGCCCTCAGAGACACGCCCACCTCCAAGCAAAACAGGGTAACTTTAACTTGATCTCTCTGAGCCATTGGGCTGCTGGGTCCAAAAGAAAGGTTTTAGCAGCCCTTGTAAAAAGTTACTTGATCACAATTTTGCTTTTGTTTTTTTATTATCAATAAATTACAATGGAAAAATAAAACGGCTGATAACTGGTGAGAACCTTCATGTTGTAATGTGAAGTAGATGACTATGGAGGTCACCGGGCAGGTTCAAAACAGCCCACCTCTGACTCATTTAAAACAATCAATTGTGTGTTTAAGGGCAGGATGGAGAAGCAAGCATCATGGGACACAAGAGACTGCTTTGGTGGGGTCCTGAAGAGCAAGTCTCCAAGTTCAAATGACACGCACCCGTCAACGGATGCTTCCATATGCAATTAATTGTATCCATGTCAGGTTGATGACTCATGGCAGAGAGAATACCTGTTTGCGATGGAGGGGCAGCCAATGACAGGGGGCGCGGCACACACGAACATCACGCCAGTGAACATAAGACATCAAAACATGAAGAACAAAATTATAGAAACCGTTTTCCAAGCCTCTCAGTTGTAAGAACATCAGCTCGGCAAAAGCAAGAAAAAGACCAAATGATAGACAAACCTCAAACCCAGAACCAACATCATATTTAACAGAAACTGAGAAATAAAAGACGTTCATTTCATCAGTATTGGGTTTTCCTGCCCCAAGTACTCAGCAATATAATAGAAAAGTATTACACACTCCAAGAATAAGATTAAAACTCTAGTTATTTATAAAATGCAAACCTTCCTAAGGAAATCCAAAAGAGAGGGGAAAAAAAAAAGAAAGAAAAGAAAACTAACAAGATTAAATTGCTTTACGTCAAAACCTATGTCCTATAAACCAGTATTACAACTTGCTTTAAATGCCCATGAAACATTTACAAAGTTGGTTATATCACGCTTTAAAAGGCATCAAAATTTTCCTCAGAATAGAACTTATGCGCACATTCTCTAGCCACAATAAAATATAATCAATCACATTTGAACAGAAAGCATCAAGGACAACAAACAACCCAAATAAAGCAGACGTGAGTTTTAAAGGGAAATCTCATTTTCACATTTCATCCAGATAACCATCTAAGAACAAAAAAAAAAATCATAATTACAAATATTCAGAGTTACTGAGAAGGCTACATACTGAAGCACACGACATGAAGTCAAAGTTGCAATGAGAGGCAAATTCATATCATGAAATAGTTCAATCATCAAGGAAGAGCAACAGTTGGGGATACATAGACAGACTGAACAAGTCTGAGGGAAGCAGAAGGCAGGGACCAGTAAAGATAAAGGCAAGTATCAGTGAGCATGCTCACACAAAATGCCGAATTGGGAAAATTATTCCAAGAACAGACTTTTTGAAGGAAACAGTACATTTGTTTAGATCGTGTATTAAAGAGATAAAGTATGCATATATATGAAATAAAGAGGTGATATAATCATAGAAATATAGAAATTTACTACAGCATAAAATTATTTGTAACTCCGTACCAATAAAACAACTTTAAATCTCAGAATGAATTATCTCCTGGGAATAGCAAAGCCTAAAGGGAATTGAGGGCTAGCTGTGTGGGACACATGATGGCATACTTTATCTCTTTGTCTTCTCAGGGGCCCCTTTTAGGCTCTCATTTTAACCATTGACAAAGCAGGAAACAAAGGAAGGAGACAGTGTTCCCAAGAGCTCCACGATAAAGAATTCATGCTCAATATATCTCAAAGCTTAACTACGGTGATAAATCAGAAGAGGCAGAACTTTTAAAGATACAGAAAGTTAAAAGATTCCAGTCAATACAAAAGAAACAGAAAGTATGGTGAAAGACTTCTCAGGAGGTTAATCTCAGCAAATTCAAGTTTTCATGGAACTTTCCATTCAAATATTATATATTTATATATATGGTACAGAATATAAAAAAAGATGGAGTGACACCTGATTCATTTTACAAAGCGGACATAACTTTGACACTAAAGCTGACAACAAACACATTGGAAAAATCCTAAATTAAATACTTGCAAAGCAAATCTTATTAAAAGGACAACATACCACAGTCGAATAGAATTTGACCCCAAAACATTATTATCATTCATTGTACTGACAGAAGAAAACAACACAAGCATCCCTCAGACATAAATAAAAGCGTTTCAGAAAATTCTAAATCCAGTTCTGAATCATATATGAACTAAAAGGATACTGCAATATAAAAAAAGAAAGAAAATTCTAGTCTGAAAAATACTTTGTAATTGTACCCAACGGTGAAACAGAAGGCAGATTTCTGTTACTAACAATTGTCTTAGATTCCATAGCCAATGCAATAAGATAAGAAAGTCATCAGCAAGACAACACAGAAGAGATAAACTACAGAGCTTATGGAAAAACAAGTGTGTCTACCTAGAGTTTTAAAGCATTCAATGAAAAGCTTGTAGAACAAACAAAACAATTCAACGAGACAGATAGGAACTAGAAATTATAAAAGTTCCCAACATTCCACTGACAAGGAGGTCAAAAATGTAAAGAGATGGGGCCAGATTTGCAACAGAGGCAATAATTAATTCATTGAAATAATCTTTCTGATATACTGTGAATATACCAAATATACATGAATTTAAAACTGCAAGATAGCATGCAAAGACTTTTTTTCCTGTTTTGTTGTTAGTTCAGTTTTGTTTGTTTGCTTGTTTTTTGTTTTTTGTTTTTTTTGAGATAGGGTTTCCCTCTGTAGCCAGTCTGGCCTTGAGCTCATAATCATTCTGCTTTTGTCTCCCAAGTGCTGGGATTACACGCATGTACCACATTGCCCAGGTTTAATCAACAGCGTTATAAAATTTCAGAAAATGTACTGTATTTTAAATTTCAAGGTATTCCTAAAAATCCACCTGAAAGAATAAACAAATGAGACTAACAAGAAAAAAATTTAAAAGGCAAAATGAAAGAAGATTATTGCCAGTGAACAATGACTCAATGTAACATTAATACAGGAAAACCAAGTCCAACTGGCCTAAAATTTTAGTAAGTCAAGTGAACTAGAGAAAGTCAATGCAAGAATAAAAACTACTATAGAGGTACATATGAGGGGCTAGAGACAGGGCTCAGTAGGTAAGAGCTCTTGCTGGTCTTGCAAAATGGTAGTTTACAAGCATGTCTAACTATAGCCCCAGGCAAACCAACAAACTTTCTGGTTACGATCAGCATTGAACACACATAGTGCATAGACACATGCAGTCCAGACACTCACTCACTCATATGTTTAAAAATGATACGCAATACAACAAATGTAGAAATTAGATATTTTTGTGATGATTTAATGGGATAAATATTAAAATATAAAACAAGAAATTGAATAAATTCTAGGAAAAAAAAACAGATTGACTATTTACATCAGCTTTATTTTGGAAATACCTGTCTATCCAAAACTAAAATACAAATGAAGAAACTATAAGGAAAAAAGTGAATGATAAATTTCTATATAACCTAACAATTTTTAAGAGTTATTTTAATATTTATGTCGGGTTAGAGGCAGAGTTCTGTGTGTGTTGCATGAGTGCGTGCGTGCGTGTGTGCGTGCATCCATATGCAGGCGCAGCTAAGGCCATAAAAGTGTATCAGACGCCCTGTAGCTACAGGTAGTGATGGTTGTAAGCTGCCCAGGATGGGTGCTGGGAACCAAACCCTGGTCCCTGTAAGAGAGGCCCCACCATTTTTTAATAAAAGGCTCCATGAACAAAATTGAATGGAAAATGAGATAGATAAATAGGTGGTGGGGAGATGGGAGGAAAGAATAGTAGCATATGACAGTAAACTAAGAATGCAAAATTGGAGGGAACACTTAGCAATATCATAGAATCAGTCAAAGAGGTCCAATATACAATTGAGGTACTCAGGGGAGGGGAAATAGATATAATTGTTTTATAAATCCAAATGAGGTTTTGAATCAAAATAGTAAAAGTAGATGACGAGAGAGTCAGATCAATATAGAAACAGTAACATTCTCAGACAAATTCATGCAAGATTGAAGAATGACAAGGACTTAGGCCAGAAGACAAGGCTTTTGTATCTGTGATATTATCAGTAGGGGGTCTCTCTAAGCTGTTTTCTTTGCTATTGTTTTCCCATTTGTGAGCCTATATGTCTCTGAAAATCTGAGGGGAAAAGTCCGTAACATAGAATTTTATACCCAGCTGCTGAATTACAATGTCAGTGTGGACATTTTCCTATTCAAATCTGATAGGTCTCCAAAAGTTATTTCCCATGAACCTTTTCTCTTGAAACTCTAGCAAAATAGAAGAGTAATCCCTAAAACAGACATCATGGTATCTATAAAAACCAGAGACCCATCTAGGGGGGAAAAACCCCAAAGGAACCTTTCCCCAGAACAAGATGGGAAAATCAAAATGGTAGCAGTCTAAAGCTAGAAACTAGAGAAGCTGACTCCAAAATGGAATTCCAACATGATATGCATGTCTTCAACAAATTGTGTTGGTATGTATTACCCTGAGCCACACTTAAAACTGAAGGACTAATGAGAAAGAAAAACACTCTCTCCATTCCCCCCCTCCACAAGAAGGGAGTGGGTAAACACTCAGGGCCATATTGTCCAGCTTTGTGAGCATGTCCACACTCCTAAGAGTATTGATCAAACCAACATTTCAAAATAATCTATAAGGACCATAGACAGGGATGTTATGTTCAGGGTAAGACGGGGGCATAAGTAAAAGAGAGTTAAATGCTTGTCTTCAACAATAGAACAATCAAAATGATGCCTAAGCTTAAAAAAAAAAAATCACACAAAAAAGGAAGAAAATCAAGAAGTAGAAAAACAAGAATGTTACTTCGCGTTATGGATGTAAATGTCAAGAGAATCAGTTAAAACAGTTACAGGTAACAAGTAACATTCGGGTGGAGCTGGTAGAGTGGGAGGGCTGATGTCTCCCTGACAGTCTTGTAGAAGGATCTGGCTCTTAAAAGTGATGTGTATGCATGAGCGTGACAAAAAAAAAAAAAAACAGAAAGGAATAATGAAAAGTGCAAGGAGCTTGAGCTGGCAATTCAGATACAAATACCCCACAAAGAGGGTAGAAAAGTGTTCTGTGCCGCTGTGATAAAAGCTGTGGGGACGGAAATGGTGAAATGTCATGTTTTGACAAACCAGCAAAGGTTAAAAACGCTGATAATTCCCAGAGCAGCAGGCACTTTCTCAAACTAATTCTGAACATGTAATGGGCAAAAAGTTTGCAGAGGGTAATTTGGCCATGTGCTCATGCCTCCTGACAGAGCCACTCACTTGTACAAAGAACAGCAAGATACTGGTCAGAACTGTGAAGAGATAGCACGTAGAGAAGCCTGCTAACATACACCACCCGGCTTTACATCTGTCTGCAGATGGACACACACAGACCAATTATGTCAATTATAGTCGCTGACTAGACTCCTACGTGACCATTAAAACAACCAAAGATGGGAAATTACTAAATGGCATGGGGCAGAGTTTAAGATACATAAGCAGATGAGAAAAAAATAGGAATGATGAGCCCAATTAAACACACACACACACACACACACACACACACACACACTTTATAGGAATAAACAAAAGAAAAAAAAAAAAATCAAACACTGTTAACCATAAGTTGGCAGTGGTTACTTTGAGTGGTGTGGCTGTGGAAATTTTGTTATTTCCCCCCTCAACAATTTCCATGTTCTTCCAATGAACAACAACGTGTTTTATTAATAAGAAAATATTATTTTTGTTTTATTAATAAGAAAATATTATTTTTAAAATATCATGTGATGAATGTGATTTCTTAGCTTAGTATTTTTTCAGAGGAGTGCCCACATGGCTTCTGAGTTTGTGTTTCCCCATGGCAGTCTATAGTTCAAAAAATGCAACTGTCTGAAGACCAGGCTATGGAGAAACTAGCAGTCCTCAATGGGTGGGATCTTGGGGGCATACCATCACACCTGTCCTTTTTTTGCATCATACTAAGAAATACTGCAGACTGGCGAACAAAGTTATCCCAAGCCCCAGCTCAAGATCTCAAAGAGGAACCTGCTATCTAGTCATCTGTGATGACAAGACATATGGAAATTGAGGACTTGTCTGGCCAATCCTGCCCTCCACTCAGAGAAGCCACTGCCAAAGGTAGCTAACACAACTGTCCAAGAGAAGCCAGTGCGTGGCCTCCCCACAGGCATAGAGACAGTCCAGCTCAGTTGGAAAGCCCCTCTTTCGGTGCTTACAATCATAGCAGCCATCAGACCAAGTCTGGTCTTGTCCCGGACACACAGCATTGGAAATAACCAGAAAACGAAGAGCTTACCCAGCAAGACTGGCTCTGTGTCCCTGGCGTTTGTCCTCACAGGAAGCTGAATCAGGCAACCAAGCCTTCAAAGGTTCTGTGTTGGGGGACCTTCCAAGACAAAGTGGGCCAAGTCACAAAACAAAGTCCAGCAGACCACATTCCCAAACCTGACTTCTCAATAGACCCAGAGGAACTGTGCACATTCTGGAACAGGGGACTTCGGCAATAGAGGTGGGTCAGACCCACGTCCTATCCTCCAGCCTGTCCTTACTGGTACACAAGATGGCTCCAAGGCTAACTCAGGGAGTGGAGATAGGAGGTGTAAGAGGGAGCCATGTGCCTTCCTGTACCTGGAGACTGGAGCACAGGTAGGAGGGGAATGTGGTGGGCAGGGGGATTTCCACAAAGTACTCATTACTGTAGGACAGGGGGCAGCGGGGAAAGGCTAGCAAATAGGAAGACACCATCCAGGATTTGTGACCTTGTGTATGTGGCTTAAAAGGAAGGGAAGCTCAGGGGATGGAGGGATGCCCAAACAAGGCCTGGGTAGGACTTGGTGCAGAAGAAGAAGGAAGTATGGATGAAGAGTAAGAGCTTGGGACAGGCCAAAACTACACCTTACACTCAGGGTTAGACAGTTGACTTATTGCTACTGTTACCATTTACCATCTTCTAACTCAGGCGTGCAGAGAATTGCACTTGGGGTGGGGTGGGGTAGAGGGGCTTTTTATGCAACCTTGGTCTACATCGCCTTCATTTAAGGTTTTAAGGATTCAAATGACCATTTTAAAGTTCATTTTCCATTCCACAGGGAGAAAACTAACCGTGACTTATGTCTGCAGAGGCCACTACTTCCTATGTGACACTGTCCCATCCACTTGGTGATAACCGCAGGTGCTTTCCATAGGCTCTTACAACTGAGATTCGAGGGCCCAGCAGCTGGCGTGGATGCTGGGAGTGCAACAGTTCTGGCCACATCACTCTTGGCCCAAGAGCTGGGCTCTGTGGCTCTTGCTGCTAAGGGAAAAAAGTGGCTACTGTTAATGACAGGGGGGTACCCCATGCATCTGCCCCCACAGTCACAGAAGGAACAATGTGGAAGCTAGTGAGAGCCAATCGCCAAGCTTTGGGGTGAGATGAGCTCTGAGGGTTAGAGTGGGTTACAGGGCAGCTCTGATTCTACACAAAATAAAGAGAAGGCAACATTGCTACTGGGTTGTGACCTACGTGTGCCATGTCTTTGGAAAATGTTATCTGGGTCAGCTCCTGACAAGGAAGGACTGATTTTCAGAATGGCCGCTGAACCAGGGGTTACTTATGATTTCCAATGAGCAATGTTACAATATAAATGGAATGGAAGCTTCTAGAAAGTTGAGGCCCTGAGTAGAGACAGAAGTGTCCAGGCTGCAAACAAGATGGCTACCCCTGAAGGTGGCTATGGAGAAAGGAGATACTCCCGATGTGGAGAGTTCCCTCTGCTCACATGGCCTTTGTTTCCTTCTTATGGGGAGGGTCATGATGAGGTAGCCATGCACCACAGCTCACTGGCTGCAATCATCCCCACCCACTACAGGGAAAGGGGGAGAGTCTTGCCAGACCCCTCCTCTCTCATTTCTGCCTCATAAATTGCCATCCCACCCAGTTGTACCCCTGAGAACTGGCCAGCTGGTAAAGTCTCATTTCCCTGTCAACCTGGCTGACTTGACTAAGCCAAGATCTCGAGAAGAGATAGAAAGGAGAAGAGGCCTAAGAGAAGCTGGAAGACCTGCAACCGGAAGGCATCTAAGCAAGGTTCCCAAGTGGACCCTCTGCATGACCATGTGACTTCCAAGGCTGTGTTGTGATCTCTGGGACCCGATCCCTCCACCTACACTTCCAATGTGCTATATCCAGGTCTCATGAGCACACACAGCTGAGTAAGCAGTATCATGGTGTGCTGGCATATTAAATACGTGGATACACAGGGTCTAGAACGGTGGGATTGTTTAATGGGGGAGGGGGTACTTGCGGGGAGCAAGGTTAGGGGTGAAAGAAGGGCAGGGGCTAGACTGAGAAAATGGCAGGGAACTCTCTAGGAAAAGAAACCTCCTCCTCCTCCTCAGAAGTCTGAGGTCTGACCTGTGGTTTCAGGCTCCTCAGACAGCATCACAGGCAGGGGGCAGCTAGGGTCTCTGGCTACTGCCCATACCCGACTATGTTGAGAATGGGCTCTGGTAATGGGCAAGGATGACTTCTACATAATTGTAAAGGATGGTGCTGGGAGAATGTATGAGTTTAAGGGAAAATAAAATACCATCAACCGGATCCAAAATTAAGAGCTAGTATGCAGGAGGGCCTGGAAGGATGGGAAGGAAGAAATATGCACCCAAGTGTAGGCCTGGTGAAGCAATGAGCGGGAATTCAAGTCATCAAGGTGTCCCTGTTACATGTGGGAAAACTGGGGTTGGGCTAGGCCATCCCTAGTCTCAGCTCAAGTCTCTGATTAAGGGAGGCAATGTTTCCTTTACAAAGCCCAAAGAAAAATGCTGAGTCCTTCGGGAAGCTCAGGAAGCAGGGTTAAGAAGCTGGGCCAAAGAGGTCAGCCTGTTTTCACTGCACCTGGAGTAGAGACTCTGACATGCACACACACAGGTAGAAGAGTTGAAGAAGCACCCTCCCCACCAAAGCCGGGGCAGCTCCTGCCTGTTTCTAGCAGTCTGCCAGGCAGAGCATGTGCACACAGCATGGAATAGAAGATATACATGACCACAAGCTCGTTGCAGCACAAGCACACAGACTTTTCCAGAACAATGAAAGGAAACCAACTTGTGTTTTAAGTTGAGGTCATCTCCCAGGATATACCTTTGTATATCCTGGGTGAGGAAATCGAACACCAGGCTCCTAGTCATTCCCTACTTTGGAATAGTAAGGCCTTGAAAGGCAGTTCACATCGGTCTCACCCCACACACCACCCAGCCTGGACCAGAATTCCACAGCCACCCACGCCCATGCACTCTCAGAGATCAAGCTCCTTGCTTGGGTTTTGCCAGAAGCTTGAAAGAAGATCTAGGAAGGGGACCAATCGCTTTCCAGTTCCATCAGAGAAGCAAACCTAAACCACAAGGGTTTCGGCTTTGCGACGCAACCCTGGACTCAGTGACAGGGGGACTTGTTTCAGCCTTCATGCCCCCTCTTCTTTGGGAGGGGTCACAGCACATACATTCTCCCCAGCCAGACTCCACTCTGGCCTGTGACCACGGGGTTTCAGATTCTGAAAGAGACCTTTTGGAAAATATTCGATTCCAAGTACTAGTCTAATTGACCACATCCTGTCCCAAACTGCATGGGGAGCGAAGTTCATTTAAACAGGGACAAGGGTTCATGCCAGGCAATTTCAAGGATGAGGGTTCCACATCTAACAAGACACAGGCAAAGGCAGGGTATAGCTGGAGGACACAGGACCTGAGTCTGGTATGCACGCTGAACTCAATGGGCATACAGCTGTGTTTTTGCCTCTGTTAATATTTACCTATCCCAGAAATCTTCATGCTCAAGTTCCGTAGCAGGTTCTGTCCTGAGCAGCAGAGGAAAGGGGTCATCAAGCTCAAGCATCTCAGCCAGGGAACAGGTCTTGCACGACCATGGTGGTGTCTCTGAATGTGTCCAAGTCAAGGCCAAGGATGAGGGCAGAACACGAGTGATGTGATTCAGGACAGGATGAGCAAGATGTCTCACTGCCTGTGGCAGTGGCCATAGTAATGATGGTGATGGTGTTGCTGATGGTGTTGTGTTGGTGGTGCAGTGTGGTTACTGGTGGCCATAGTGATGATTGTGATGGTTACACTGGAAGTACTACTGTCGTTGTTGATGGTCACTGTCATGGTGATAGTAGCTGGTTATGTTAATGATGCTAGTGATGTTGCCACAGGAGCTGATGCCATTGTTTGTAGTAGTGATGCTCATGATGGTTGTAGTGGTGGTAGTGATGTCAAGGTGGTGGCATGCTATTGATGCTGGTAGAGGTTCTGATGGTAGTGTCCGTGGTAACAGAGGTGCTACTACTAGAGAGGTACGTGGTGCTGGTTATGAAAGTGACAATGGCTATAATAATGGTGATATGTTAGTGGTGATGGGACAGTTGTGATGATAATGACACTATAGAGGTCGAAGCTGTGATGATGGTAATGGTGTTGGCAGCAGCAGTGCTGATGTTGTGCTGATGGTGGTGATGGGATGGTGATAATGGTGGTGAATATAATGCCAAAAGACACTAAGGTATTAAGGGTGATTGCTTTGATTACCCAGAAAATTCTGGGCAACGAGGGAGAGGTTAACTGCGGTATCCTCTATGTATGTACCACCCTGCAAAGCTTTAGAGTCTAGCCTGTAGGCCTCAGTGCTCACCAAGCTGATACATTCAGGAGTTATACACTACCACAGTAGTCTAAGTCCTTTTCAGGGGATCTAGAGCATGCTTGCATGGTAAACAATCAAGTAAATCAAGGACTCAGGTGTGAAAAATTAGAAAAGATGGGCCTACCATGGGTTGGTCTGCAGCGGGATGGATGGTGTGTGATCAAATCCTCATGGATGAACCGTATCCTGTATATCATCACTGAGTCCGAAGGGAGGATGCAGAACTGGGAATGAGAGCTATGGTCCAGGGTCCGGAACCACCATGGCAAGAAATGAAGAACAGGCAGAGTCAGGCAGGCATATGGTGTGGCTAGACACATACTAGTTCAAAGAGAGGAGGGAGGGAGATGGGAGGGAGGGAAAGAAAGGGAGGGTGGAAAGGATGGAATCATGGATTGTGGATCATATAGGCTAAGCGCCCCATAGAGGATAAAAGTGTTGCCAACGTACTTTTTGAATCGTCTGTTCTCTGGTAGAAGGGAGTGTTGTGACTTTTCTCAGTAGGCTATGAGAAGCTGGGTGTCTCCAGTCTTGTAGACTCTGAGAAAGTGGGTAACATAAACATAGCTTTAGACAAACATAATTGAAGGGATCAAATAAATGTAGCCCAAACAAACAGTATTTTTCTAGTTTTGTAAAGGTGTCTCATCCCTCTCAGGTACAACACTACAGGAAAAACATGAGGTATCATTAACTGCCCGATGATAACCTCCTGTGGAAAGCACATGTCCCTCAGGAATGCCATCACTGTCCTCCTATAGCTAAGGCTGACCGTGGGAAGCTGCTTTCGATAAGCCCCAAATCCCACGATCAGAAGTGAGAGGAATTTGGTTTGCTTGGAAAGGCTAGGCATGCGCCCACTCAGCAGAGGCATAAAAACAAGTCTCGGTTATTTTTGATCTCCTTTTTTGGCAGAGGCAAGGGGAGCTTTCGGGAAGACCCAGGGCTTCCATTCTACCATGCCAAGCCAGAGTTACCCAAGGATGGGCCAATGTCCCGGGCAGTCAGAACTGCCAGTACCCTGTCTCATTATCTGGCATAGGAAGCTAGGCCCTGGCGAGAATCTGGTCTTGCAGGGAGGATGCCACAGACCATCTGACACATAGTACACTTTCCCAAAGAGGAGCTACCAGGCCATACTGGTTCCACAAAAGCACATGTATTTTTAGTCATTTGCTCATTCATTCAGCAATAATTTACCAGGTGCCTACCAGGCTCAAGGCTGAGCTGGGGCTATGGATAGAGGGAAGCATTTGACTCAGTTCCCGGCCCTCAAGGCTCTTTAGTTTAGTGCTGACATGTAAACAAATGCCGGTGATAGAGAAATCAGGGAGCTCTGGCTCAAGTATTTACAACTGGTGTGGAGCTGGGCGTGGCCACTCTCTTGGGAACAGAGAAAGAGTAGCTGAGAGTTCATTCATCGCGGCCGAGACAGCTGACTCGCTGCTCATTCACTTGTTCCATCACTCAGTGATTACTTGACTTACTTTTTAACCACACACCTGCTGGCTAATTTGCTCCCAAATCAATCCTTTTCTTCATTAACTGATATATGTTCATTCATCTACCTATTGGCCTTTTCATACACCTACTTTCAGTTACAAGTTTATTATATAGTTGTTATAATGAATTTTTTCCTTTCATTGAGTCACTCAATGACACATCCTTCATTCATTCATTCATTCATTCATTCATTCATTTGGGTAAACAGTGACTTTTTCTTTCGTTCATGGACCCAAACACTGACTCACTGTCTCTTTATCCCTTCATTAGAAATGAAGGCCTACTTCTCCATCCATTCATAAATTCATGGACTGACTGATCCACTCAAGATCACACATTCACTTGACCTAGAGTGACTCACTGCTGAGTTTATGTTCCATTCATTCACTCACTGGTGGCATCTTTCATCACTCACTCATTCCATGCTGGCTTGCTCATTAATGTATTTACTCACACACTTCCCATGCACCAGTATTTCTGGACCACACTTGGACTTTTGTCCTGTTACACTGTGGGTGCACTGGTGTTACCTAATCCCATAGAGTTACTAATCCCATAGGATCAGGCTCCTATATACGCTCCATAACACTAGGTCTGACAAGGATGAAAGCCAATAGCATTGGGTAGAAATTGATACTTTTGTAATAATTATTTCAGCAGATATTAAGTATCAGAAAATAAAGATCATGGAGCATTAGAATTTCCTAACAAACCTGCACACACATAAGCTCACTAGAATTTGTGCCTCTGATAGATATATATGCACGCGCACACACACACACACCTACCTTATTGGTACATACAAAGTAGCTGTATGCACCATGTTCTATAAAAAACAAAGCAAGAGAGACTAAAGAGTTCCTTTTGTAGATGTCAGTAACTAAGAACTATAACCATAGTACTCATAACAACATTATAATCACTAGCCTGTGACTGGTCCAGCCCAATCTATTTCTTAAAAGATTGGGTTACTAAATAAAGGTAACAACAGGTCTACAAGAACTCATCATTAAATAACAGAAGAAGACAAAAACCAAAAACTAACTTAAAAAGAATGCATATTTAACATGCGTTTTGGGCTCCCTTATACACAAAATCTTTTTGTTTAAATGGATTTAAAAGAAAAGAAAGTTGATCATTTAAAGTTTCTGGGTTTTTTTTTTTTCAACAAGAATGTCAAAAGAAAAGAATTTACAGCCAAATTAGGGGGAATTGATCTGCTACCGTTCTCTATAGACTTGTTTAGCAGAGCACACTAGATGGCCCTACTTAAGCAACCCGTCCTGTTAGTATAGCTTTCAGGATGGGTACTGGGTGGACATTGTACTTAGTTCTACTTCACTGCCTGCAATGAGAGTATGCCTGTGATCCTGTTCTGGAATGTACTCCAAGCCTACTGTGTGTAGGTGTCATTTGTGCAGACAGCATCACCTGACCACTAGTATACGTGTGGTCTTCTCTGACTATTTGGCTCACAATGTCAATTGTAAACAGACAGTGACCATCTGTAAGAAAATGAGTAAGCGAGAACAGGACGTCTGTTACTCACCCAGATCTACGCTGCTCTTGATCACACAGTCAGTGTTGGATCCTTTGTCCCGAAGCAGTGATGAAAGGAGCCAATGTGCATCCATTCTACTGAGTGCAAAGTGACAGAGAGAAGCATGGCATGGCTTCAGTGTCGGCCTACACTTTGAAGTCATTCATTTAATGAACCTTCCTCTATTTGCTTAACTTTTGATCCACAATGAATTAAATACCAAGGAACCTTTAGCATTTCAAACTGAATGGACCAAGACATTTCAGAACTGAATAATTCTTACTTTAAAATTGGCCCACATACTGAGCTCATTTTCCTTCATCACGAGTATTTTTATCGACTGAGACATTTATTCAGTCTCTGCAAAAATCAATGTCTGTGAGCTCTCATCAACGCCTAAAACTTTAGGATCTCCCATTCCCCACTAATTCTAGCATGCGATGGACTTCAGAGGCTCATTGAAATCATGGAGTTTTCTCAGATGCCTTCCCGTAACATCATCAGCCCATTCGCACGTCAGGTCACGCCTTTAGTGAACAAGCACAATGTAAGATGCTTTGTTCTGGTCCTTCATTTGCATTAATTTAACTAGTGTGGATTTATAGTGGGATCATGAAAGACCATATAAGGCTTACTGACTCTCAGTTACCTTCTGTAATCACACAATAGAAACCATGAGATAATGGCCCAAACTGAGAACTTCATTACTTACATTTCATAATATTCTCTCTCCCCAGAGGGCAAAGACAGAGATCTTCATGATTAGGAAGAGATCAGCTATGGTAGAGTGTCCTGTAGAACAGAAATATAATTTGCCTCTAGCTGTGTGTGTGTCGGGGGGATGACATAAATACAGTACACATATCTGATAATAGAACTTAAAAAGCATCAAATACTCAGAGTATTAACAAAATATTGAAAAATTTTAAAATAAGAGAAAACTAGATAAATCACTGTTACTGTGTGCAATTTTTCTGTTTTAGTGTATTGATTTCTATCCTTAGTATTTTATTCTTTCAGATGATAAACTCGCTGTTTTTACACATTTAAGACAGTAGCAAAAATAATGTAGCCAAAGGCACATTGCTCATTGCCAAGGTGACACAGACTGTGTAACTTCGTGATGACATTGAAAGGGCCCTTAGTGGTCAATCATGGTAATGATGGGGGTTTGTCTTATGGTAAAGTGAGTTCTGAACTAATGATGAACCCAGGGTCATAGCCATCAGATACTACTGACTCTTGGAAACAGAGCAAAGCCTATTGGTCCATTAATCATCCCTCCCACAGCCTATCAGTAGTCTTCCTTTCACACATCAGCTATGAGTTGGACTTCATTCTATTTGTTGATTTTGATGGACTCATTTCAAGTCAACCTAAACATAAGCTCAAAATAGTTCAAGATCTTTCTACAGTTTTTTCCCCAACAGAGAGAATAGATTCCTATTATGTTGGAAGTCCATGTTCCAGATAGTCTTAATGGTCCACAAGTCCTACACTACCAGCACCAGCACCATTAGAGGTTGTGTTATTCATTCATGTTTACAAGTTTTGATTAACCATGCATCAATATCAAGAAGCTCACTACCAATAATCATGTAAGAATCACCAAAACTTGTAATCCCTGAACTGTTCTAAAACCCTTCTGTGGAATTACTACCCAGAATAATACCTCTATCCTTAATTAATGTTGGGAGGGAGGGATGAAGAGGAAACAGGGTTTGATATATAAGACTATTAAACTATATTTAAATGAAAAATAAAACAAAAGGAAAAAAATTAACCTGAATGTTGCATGCATACACAGATGAGTCAGGGTAAAAATCTTTTCTATTAAGCCCATTTTCACAATTGAGTCAAAGTGTGTTCTAAATGATAATAAGTCACACATTAAAACTTTTATTTTATGTGTGAATGGCTTTAAAAAAAAATCAAGAAAATAATTTCAATTGTCACTATGCAAAGGGCCCTCCACACACCTATCACATAGACGCAGCCACAGACCTGACCAAGGAAGAATGCCTCAGCATAACTTTGTTCTTTCAGGGATACAAAGACGAAGGTCATCGGCTAGAATGAGACTTCATCTGCATTGGTTTTGTGTTCAATCTTTCATTAGTCAATCATTTAGACAATCTGGGGTGCTTTTATTTGATTTCTCATATGTAAACAAACAGTATCCGCCATGCAACAGACACAGACTCTATTGTCGGTCTTCTACATGATGCAGAACAGTGTTTTCAGGACATAGAAATGTCTTCTTGACTTGCAAGATATTCTTATAGTTGAAAAGGCCCATTTCTATTCATTGCTATCTATTTGATTATGGGGTCGTTCCTTAAACTACTTGAAAATGCATTTTAACGAAAGGAAAAATGAAACATGCATAATTTCCTGATCTCCATCTACACTGTCACTTCAAGGTGGGGGTGTATTTCTTCTATGGTAGACCTCAGCTCCAGACATGTACCCATTTCTCTTTCAGATGACAGAAAGAGCTCTGAAAAAGACAGGAATTACATGGTCTCTTTTCATTGCTTCTCTGTTTACTTATTCACTCACTAATTCACCATTGGCAACTTTTAAGGAGTATGGCTCACAGAAAGGCAAGAGACATCCTATTGGATAATTGTCCTTTGCTATAATGAGTTACCAGCTAATTCTCGAAACTCTGCCTCAACTTCACACTACTCAGTGGAAGGCCTCCTGTTCATTACTCACTAGCAACACATGGCTTTCTGCCGGTAATAACGGCATAAAGTAATATTGATATAAATATCGTATTTGAATACATCTTTATAAGCTACACCTCCAGGTAGGAAGAAGGAAATCTCCTTCCATTCACCTGTGCTAAGAGGCAAAGAACAGGAGCTGTGACAAAGGAAATGCTGTTTTCCCTCTCCACTGAGCATTGCTTTTCAGCTTTTATTATCAATCATTATTAAACAACCATTAACTGAAAAATGCAGTTATTTCACTTTCAATAGGAAGAAGAGTGAAGAATTTTGAACTTCCCTTTAGCCGAGAAGTAGAAAACTTCTATATATTATTGGTGTCATCAGAACCAAAGAGGTGGTAGATATGCAAGCACATACTAGTTTAAAAAAATCTACTAATGGTATTTTTGCTTCATCATATATCTTCAATTTTGACATTCATAATTCATTAGTTCTCTCACTGGCCCAATCATAAAGAGTGGAATAAAAATGCATAAACACAAACTATAAAATGTGATGTGTTCTATTTCCTGACAATCATCAAGAAGATAATTTGAAACAAAGAATGCATTTTTAATCTCTGGGGATGGATCTAAGAATTCTACCACACAATGGCTATTATTGATCAAGGACTGGCCTATATTTTTCAATTCATCTCCAGTCTGTTAGGTAAGGCATCTTCTCATTACCAATGTCATCTCTATGAATTTCATGAGATGGAGAAGAGCGGTCCTACTCCTAATTTACGTAAAGAGCTACTGCAACATTGCTGTGACAATTTTGTCAATTATCTTCCATGTTTCATATCTGCCTTATCCAGACTACTTTGTATTAACCCCTACTGGCTGCTGGCATAAGGTTGGCCACTGTTGGGTATATTACACACTTTGTAATAATACAATGGTTATCTTAAGCGAATTACTCAAAGAAAAGAATGTTGGCTTCAACTCACATCCAAAATGTACTTCTTCTCGGGGAAAGGCAGAGCCCTAGACCACGGCAGATGCCTCCATCAAGTCACATAGTTCCTACACTCGGGGACATACAGCCCACAGAATATGACAAAAGTAAGACACCCTCACTACTCATCCTTGCTTTGCAGCTTTTTGACTCAATCAATCAGTAGTTGGAGTCATTGCTTTAAGAAGATAAATAATTTCAAACTAGATACTGCAACAATTAGAATACTCTCAATCATATTGTCCATATAGCATTAGAGGTATGAGTAGTGACTCTTTCTTTGGATTTTGCTAATTTCATTGTACTAATTGATATTTTACCAGCAGTCAACACTGATCCAAGGTTGGCCACCTATTTCACAGATTTTTACCTTGTCTATTTATAGATGTACTGATATGTTAGAAATAAAATGTCAAGAACACACCTGATATTCCTAATCTGTACTGAGAACATTTTTACATTAGCAGAAATTCATTCAGAGATTTATGAATGTATAATCAATAGATGACTTAATATCCATCCCTGATCATTCAGTGGAATACAGTTGGGCATCACTAATGATGTATTGAAATTGAAGGTCCTTTTGGAGGGAGAATGGTTTCAAGACAGGGTTTTTCTGTCTTGAATTGGCTTTACAGACCAGGTTGGCCTTGAAATCAAGAGACCCATTGGCCTCTACCTATGGAATACTGGGATTAAAGGCATGCTCCACTATGCTTGCATTTTCTTTTAAAAAACTCATTCAAAACAAGCTAATACTGGAGGATCAATCATGATGGTGCACACTCCTCAGTGCAGTGCAGAAAGTGCCTCTAGCCATGGGAGATACTCCAGTCACACAATATGTGCATTCTGAGGACTACAGAGCAGAGAAAATAATAAAATTAATTGGGTTTTTTGTTTTGTTTTTGTTTTCTGTCTTTTTCTACTTTCCTAGTAATGATCTGTACTCTTCATTTCCTACTGGCCATTTAAGGAATACATTCAATCTTAACTCTGTAAAAGATGAAAATTTCAACCTTGCTCTGCATATGAACATTGTCTATAATTTATCTGTTCACATCATCATTAGCAAAAATTTTTTTTGTTAAGGGGGCATCATGCATTCTGTACATACTGATCTATTTCTTGGGTCTCATATGAGAATTAGTCAATAATTTTTATTTCTACTTATTTATGAGACTGATGTATTCTCATATTGACACAATTATAAAAACAGAATGGAATTTATAATGTCAGAGAAAATGAATATATTCTACAGTCCTGAAGGAGCACTTGAAAAGAAGGGAATAGATTATATTTCTTCTTCAGTAGATCTTAGAGTTCCAGAAATGTAGTCATCCATGTGACTCATGTGCCACCAGGGATCATTATCAATCATGAGTGCTTCTTTTTTTTCCAATCACTCCATTAGTGTTGTTTAATTAGTTCAATAATGAACTAATAACAATGTATCTATTATTCAGATAACCCTACAAAACCTTTCTCATTCTTAATTCATGTGGAATTATTCTAACCTTAATTAATTATCAACAGTCTTTCACAAATAATTGACAACTTTTATTCCCTTCTGACGCTCTCATTGGCATGGAATGGCCATCCTTGGTGTCATGCTAAATTTTTTCAGTCACATTGAGTTCTGCTAAGCAAATCACCAAATCTGCTTTATATTATAACTTTCACGATTTGCTCAAGCAGATATGTAAGATTCCTATATGATCTAAGAAGTATTTCTTATTCATCATGTAGTTCTATAATTGGACCACAATCATTTATTTTTATTTATATATTTATTGATTCATACACTAATCCAATTATAAGAACATCAGGGAGTGTATATACAAGAGGAGAATTGTACTTTGTGAGGGACCCCAGAGGCCCACTTACTATGTATAACTCGTATATGCCAATATGGGCATCACCAATCCAAGACTGAGTCTATTTCTCTCTATTCATTTCTCCATGGTGAATGTATGTCTGCTTCTATAACTACCCTCATTTTAGCACTTAAGCATAATCAGATATATCATTTTATACTAACTCCAGGAATATTTGTTCCATTTGACCTAGTGTGGATATATTTCTCATCTTAGTCACACAGTGACTAACCTTCCATAAAGCATCAAAGCCATGACAAGAATATTGACCAGATACAACACCATCCCAAGCATATGATGAGCAGACAACCGTTGAAGATGAACGCATCCTCTTGGAAGAGTTCAATCTAAGGAACACAGAGCAAAGCAGAGGAAAAAACATTGACAATGCTGCCATCAATGTTTCTGTAGCCATGTATATCCTCTGTGTTGAATCTTGGTGTTTCAGACACATAGTCATCATGTATGATTCAAATGCCACCGGTGGTCATCATCAAGCCAAGATTAGTTCTCCTTTTCTCTAATTATTTCTACTTTGCCTATCAATAACTTGAATATAAACCCTATGATTAGTAACACCACCCCATACCAAAAAATAAATCTAGAAGCCTGATTATTCCTAACCTGTGCATAGATTCTCTCTAATATATCCATTATATCAAAAACACACAATAGTTATCACATTTGAATTAATAATGAACAATTTTATGTAGTTCCCATATCTGCCATGGGTATTTAGATAGCCATTACTAACTCGACATTAAACCACAACTAACTGCGTTATGCTCTGTTTAAGCACTATATTAAACCACTTAAATCAACACATGAAATTGTTTTAACTCACACTGGTCTTGCTCTCCTCCTCAGCAGGGTGCAAATGAAGCTCTTGACCCTTGGTGGAGCCTCTAATTGCATGGTCCATCCTGAGGAGAGTGGATGGGAAGACGGGACAATGAAATACTGATGGAGAAGACAGCAAAGATGAGAACCCTGGGATAAGATTGAAATATTTAAACTATTGTCTTATAAAATGAGTATCATTCAACTTCCAGGTAACCAAGGAAGTAGATATTATCTGCTATTGACACTATGTCCACTGTACACAAACAGCTGTATGCTGCCTCTTTCTCTTTGGATTACATATATTCAATGTACTAAGGTGTTTTTTGTTTGTTTGGTTTTTTGAGGCTTTTTTTTCTTTTGTTTATTTTTTGCTTTTGTTTTGTTTTGTTTTTTTTTTTTTTTTGGCCACAACACTCATGTTTGTAACTGAATAATGTTTCATCCACTTATCTGTTTTCTGTATTTATGGATATTCAGGGAGTTAAGAATATTCTGGAAGAGATGAACACAGAAAGAACATGGGCTGCAGGATGGAGCACAGAGACAGGCAGGTGTACATTATCCTGCACTGTGTGCCTTATCAATCCAGCCTTACTCTATCAAGTAACCTCTATTCACTCTCATTTTGGCTCTTGATTGAATCATTAACTCACTAGTAAAAATGGAAATTTTATTATTCTCCCAAATGCTGAACAGACTTTTTGTTCTGTATAAAAAAAAAAATCAATCCTGTATAAAGAATGAGTTCACATCAACCTGTCTTCTTCAATGAAGAGGCTGGGTTTATCAAGAAAGGGCAATTCAACATCATCATTGGTAATACTTGGCTTAGTGCAAGCACAGTTAAATTTCATTTTAATTGAATATATTCATTTGTGTTTATGAGTGTATCACCATGCACAGAGGTCAGAGTTGAACACATGGCAAATGTCTCTCTTAACCACCATGTGGGTATTGGGGCACAAAATTAGGTCAACAGATTTTGAGCAAGTGCCTTGATCCACTGAACCATCTCACTAGCCCAATATTACACACTTGTAACCAACCTTCACCAGACCACAAAAAACACAAGCCCACAAAAACACAAAAAACACCAGACCACAAAAAACAAAAAATACTCACATTGCCCTGAGTGACCACGGCCAATGCAGGAATCAACTCAAGAGCACCCATTCTGAGGAGCAAGGGAGAGAACAAGATTAAAAAAAAGGCGCTCTCCTTCAAGGGTCCTTGTTTACTTACTAATCTTTCACACTGGACCTTAGAGTTTCAGACAGGTATCAATCATCATTTCTTTCAAACCTTGGTAACTATCATCATTGGTCCAGAAAATGTTTGTTCTCGCCTCCACTGACACTGTTGACTGCCTAAGCCAATAGATCTCTAGCAATGCTTGTGATACACACACTACACAGGAGCATAGCTCTCTGACATATATATGCTCACATCAACATGCACACTTGTACTATTCACGATGCTCACATGTCATATATGCTTAGTATACAAGCCCATCGTCATCCCAAATGAAAGTATGAAAATGGACTGCTAGCATTATATTTCATGCTTTGCACAAATAAAGTGATGCCTACCAAAGCAGCCAAGACCCCAAAACATACCTTGATTCACTTAATGAACACACAGGGATCTGATGCCAGCTTACACAAGCACATTGGGAGGAAACAAACAAAAAGAAGATAAATGACTTTTAAAGGCAGGTAACAACCATGGCTTTCAACTTTGATTTAGAGAGCAATATATCTAATCTTTAACTAAATAATATAATTTATGTCTTAATAAAACAATCAAATTTAATTATGTCAAAGACTCAGAACAGAAAGTGTGGCTGTAAGGTGTACTGCATATATTATCCTTAAAGGAAGAGTAAGGGATGGCCCAATGCAAAAGTAGATACAGGTATTCTCATCACACATAAAAATAGTGTGGTAAGGAGTTATGACTAATGTTGGGGTCCATGTAGACATGCAAGCATGTTGTGGACAGAAGTGTACTTTTTCTTGTAGTTATACACAGTACAAGATGGATTGGTTCATATGAACTTTGTTTTGGTTTGGAGCATCATGAACTGTTTGGGGAATATGTGCTGTGAGAGTCTCTTAGGACACAAGAAGCTGAGTTTATATTATGCTTTGTCAACTTCATGATTGACATTTTAAGAAGATTAAAGAAATAAGGATGGTCATTTGAAATTTAGAATAGTGAAATGCTCAGTAATGACTTATAATATTAATACAACAAAATAAGTATAAATACAATGTACATATGCATAAATTAATTTGATGTTTCATACTTTGCATGTCTTGCATGTGTTATTGTGGAAAATGTCCATATTACACTACTATCTTTCTCAGCATAACCATGAAACGTTCAAAGAGACCCATCGTACCAGTATTTGGAGCCCACATGAGAATCAGGGTCTGTTGCTCTCAGCATCCATAGGCCCTGGACTGACACCATGGCATTCTGTGGATTCTCCACCTCTCCATCACTCCATCACAGCAAACTTGTACCACCGCTAAGGTCTGCTCACTGTTGGGTAGGAGGCAGAGAAGGGAATAGAAACATTTAGATTTTCTCTTCCTGCTCACACACAGTGTCTACCTCTCAGGGAAGCTGCGAACAGGCTTTCTCTCTAAAGGAGTGTGGGGCTTGAGTTCTAGTAGGATCACACCCTGAGGCTGAGCCAAGACATGGCAGAGCACAGTGTCCACTTCTCCCGACTCTGAGTAATATTACCCAATAGCTGCAGCCCAAGAACCACATGTCCACAAGGGACAGGAATATGCCTATGGGCCTCCATCCACAGCTAAGCACATTCAGGTGGTCATCGGGAATGACCTCAGATTTCTGGATACCAGGCGTTCATCGAGTATCACTCAACGCCACCAGATCTCATCATCGGTCGTGGATGGTGCCCCCTCTCTCCCTGATCTGCTACAAGGCTGCATTTCTTGGGCGTTGAGGGCGAAGCTCAGATCTCAGAATGAGAGATTCTGCTGGGTTCCAACCCTTCCAAATTCCCCTTAAAACAAGGACTAAGCAATTACATCCTGGACTCTTCTAAGGCAAAAATAAATAAATAAATAAATAAATAAATAAATAAATAAATAAATCAATAACATTCAGGCCCATACCTGGAAGTTGGTGCAAAAGGCAGGTCACAAGGCCGTCTCTCAGTGCACTGGGCTTTGGGCGTTCATGGTGTCACAGTAGTGGTGGTGCAGACATCAGCACCTTGGCACCATCAGTCGGGTGAGTCTCACTGAGGGTTCAGAGCAGAAAAGGACAGACAAGGTTGAGACCCTGTAGGTCACCACTCCATTCCCTATGCAACTCCTAGACCACACCAAATATCTCTCTGCACGGGGATCACTAATAACATGCCATTTTCAAGGAACCATGGCTGTGCTATCCTAAGTCAACTGTGGTGGCTTACTTGGGTCCTTATGTCTTGTCCCCTCATCAAATTACAAGCCCTGGGGGGACGACGCAGCTGAGATTTCTCAGTGCTCAGGACCATGTCTGCACCAGGCCACTCACACCCTCTTTGCCTAGCTGCCAGCCATGTTTCCTTGGAGAATGGACTCTAATATCCTTCCTGTATGGGTCCTGGTCACTCAACCAAGGACCCACCGACCCAGAGGTCAGTGCAGACTATACAAGGGAGATTCCTCCGGTCCTGACCTCAGATATCTGTTAACATGGCTGTCATGGAGAAACACTCAGACGCCACCAGATCTCATCATCGGTCCCCTGCTGGCTGCTGTGTCTGAAGCCATCGGGATCCGCTCTCACTCACTGTTCAGTGTGGAGCACTCGGGAGGCCACACTCCATGAGCCTACTCTGTTCTGGGCCACCTGACCTCCTGCTCTTGCAGCCAGCATAGAGCTCACTATTTACTGCACAGTGCCTAACCGGGAGCCTTTCGAGGAGACCATCTTACCTGTCTTGTGGTGCCCACTGGAGGATCGGGGCCCGTTGCTGTCAGTCCCCATGGTGGTCCGGGAAGTCTCCATCTCTCCATCTCCGCAACCTGGCACCACCGCTAAGGTCTCCTCACTGTTGGGTAGGAGGCAGAGAAGGGAATAGAAACATTTAGACTTTCTCTTCCTGCTCACACACAGTGTCTACCTCTCAGGGCACCTGTGAACAGGCTTTCTCTCTAAAGGAGTGTGGGGCTTGAGTTCTAGTAGGATCACACAGAGGGTCACCCTGAGGCTGAGCCAAGACATGGCAGAGCACAGTGTCCGCTTCTCCCGACCATGAGTAATATTACCCAATAGCTGCAGCCCAAGAACCACATGTCCACAAGGGACAGGAATATATCTATGGGCCTCCATCCACAGCTAAGCACATTCAGGCGTTCATCGGGAATGACCTCAGATTTCTGGATACCAGGCGTTCATCGAGTATCACTCAACGCCACCAGATCTCATCATCGGTCGTGGATGGTGCCCCCTCTCTCCCTGACGTGCTGCAAGGCTGCATTTCTTGGGCGTTGAGGGCTAAGCTCAGACCCTTCCAAATTCCCCTTAAACCAAGGACTAAGCAATTACATCCTGGACTCTTCTAAGGAAAAAAATAATCCCTAATAGTCAGGCACATACCTGGAATGTGGTGCAAAAGGCAGGTCTCAAGGCTGTCTCTCAGTGCACTGGGTCCTGAGCGTTCACGGTGCCACATTAGTTGGGTTCAGACATCAGCAGTTTGTCACCATCATTCGGGTGTGTCTTCCTGATGGGTTCAGAGCACAAAGGGGTAGGCAAGGTTGAGACTCTGTACGCCATCTGTCCCTGCCTTTTGTAAGTCCTGAACTGCACCTAATTTCTCTCTGCACTGGTTCCCAAATTTCTTACTACTTTCAATGGAAGTCAACTATGAATGCTACTTAGGTCAGTGTCTCTTCTCCTTTTATGAATTCACATGCCTGGGCGAAAGCCCCAGCTGAGATTTTCTCTCCCATGGAAAATTTTACATTTCAATTTTTTTTGCTGTACTTGCTTAGAGTCAGCCATATTTACTTTGCTCATAGTCATTACTGTGTTTCCCAGATTTTTTTTTTTTTTATTTTGGACAGGTCTACAATTTTCTTAAGGTGAATTGTTTGTGACTGACCTCAGATATCTGTTCTCATGGCTTTCATGGAGAAACACTCAGATGCCACCAGATCTCATCATCGGTCAGTGCTGTTTGCTCTGTGTGCATCCCTGGTAAGTATGTTACTCGGGAGGTCACAGTTCAGGTGTCAACTCTGAACTGTGATATTCTATTATCTACTCCTCCAGGCAATGGTAAGTTCCTTATATCTACACAATGCCTTACTCTGGAGGACTGTACATAGGCTCCATACGTGTTTTGAAGAGCTTACCATAGGATGAAGGCTCCCACTCGGGCAGTGGATTGACTTCATTCTTCTCTTGACATCTTAAGCACTGTGTGTCTTTTCTGCCTTTGCGTTTAGGGATGCTGCATTTAAAAATTGGAAAATGCAGTGTAAATATTAATACTTTCTTCTTTGATGGACCCCTACTTCTTCTTTTTTGCTTTGGTTTGTGTGTGTGTGTGTGTGTGTGTGTGTGTGTGTGTGTGTGTGTGTGTGCGTGCGTGTTTGTTAGTGTTGACTGCCCTCTAATCCACAGTGCATTTAAGCTGAAACTTTGATGGAAGCATGGCTCATCATTTTCTTTGCTACCGTGTATTAAAGGTGGTTACTTATTTCCATCCTTCAAGTCCTCATAGAATTCTCCTTCTCTAGCATTTGCTACCATTGCTCTGTACTATTGTAGCATCACTGTAGCTACCTTTCCTCCATTCACTCTGGTCAATTCTGTGCATGCACCCTCTTCACTTTAGATAATGTCAAGTGCATGGGCTTTTCCTGCATAGGCCAGTATCCCCAACTTGACACAGTAGGCTGCCATTTTCCCTGGCCCACCAATTCTATATTCCTTTATTCATCAATGGGCATTCAAAGGCCAACATAATATATCATAACATTCAGAGTGATCCCCTTTCTGTTCCATCTATCTTGAATCATTGATTCATATGAAGTGATTTTTCACCAACATATTAAAATGTATGTTAATTACCCTCCAAACTGTAAAGTCTTAATGAATCACAGATACAATATTAAAGACTGCTTCCCATTACAGTCAGCATACATTTCTTCCATAGGAATCATATTAACAGTGGGTTGCTTGGAAATCTAATTTCATGACACTTATGCAGATAGCAGGCTCCTACAGGAGGACTTTGCAGCTCAAGTCTTTTCTTCAGGTCTAAACAACAATGTCACTGCAGACTGCTGTGCATGGACACATCTGTTAGTCCATTTGAAAGCATTTTTTAAGTTGTATAGACCACATTAATGTACCCTCCATTTTTCTCTATTCTTGCTTACATTGAGTTATTTAGTTGTAATAGCATAATTTATAAATTACTCCTATTATCTTTTATGTATTCACTACTGCAGACTAACCAAGACATTATCTGTAATTTACCCTGTTCCATCTTTACACTGAATTATGACTACATGACCCTTGCTTCTTTTTGAAAATAATATGTTTATATACCCCTGGGCAATTTTCCTTGCTCCTCATGTTTATAATTGGAGGACTCCACCCTCTTTTTTCTTTGTACTTTTCCATGGTCAGTTTTTGGTAAAATAGGTATGTAAGCAGTGAATATCTGCCGCCACATGGATCTCCATGTCTAACACACAAGTATCACTCTGGAATCAAATAAATTCTCTTCATCATCTATATATTTACTTTAATATTGACTGTTAATTTAATCATTTTTTCACTAGCAATTATGGAAATCTCTATTATCCTTCAAAACACTGCAAGAGGCTGGAAGCTTCTCCTGTACAAAGAAAAACTCACACCAATTCTCCTTCAGTGATGAGCCTTGGTTTTTATAAGCATACCCAATTCAATATTCTAATTAATGATAATTTAATTTCATTGATCACATTTTTGTAATGAAATCATATTTCACATTAATTTTTATGCATTTATTTCTCTGTGTTGGGCATAGGATGGGAAAGTAATAGAACTTTAGGGCTCTATGTATTCACCTAAGGCTTTTGAGCTGACCCACCACACTGGCCACTGTGTTAAATAACACAGTGAGTAACTTTGCACAAACCACCTGAATCATGTCAATACTATCCCCTGGCCCACACATTGGTTCTAAGCTCTAAACACAGATAGGCAACTGGTCATCTGGTGACCACGGAAGATGGTGTGATCACCTTAGGAATGCGGTAAATGAGCAAAGGCTGAAACAGCACACACTGTTCCCTAAGTCTCACTATCCATTCTTCTTTGTGTTGCACCTCCAAGTTCCAGATACCTGGTCCACTTTCCTTATTTCTGGTCTTATGATGGCTTAATACTAGATAAACATAAAATGTTTGTGCTTTGTGTTAATTACTATTTGTCAGTTTATAGGTTGTGGACTTCAAATTAAACACATACAAATGGTGCATAATAGTATTATCTATTGATTTCATCACTAAACAATTCTTTTAAAAAACATTCTCAAATCAATGTGTTTGCTACAATAATAAATCTGTTTTCTACGTGTGTGATTCTACTTGATACTTCACATGAATTGGAGGAGAGATTTCATGTGGTGAGATTTCACACTATTTGTTCATGCAAAGAAAAATCTTTAATGCCATCCACACAATGAAAAATTTAACTACTACTTACATATGTCCCAAGATCTAACCTAGAGATATGCCCCCTGGGTATAACAATTCTGGGGAGAAAAGTACAGACAAGGAATAAAAAATGACCCTCTCTTCCACAGATCCTCACTTACGCATTCATCATTTATGTTGGAGCTCAAGAGTTTCAGACACAAGCCATTTGTCATCTGAGACTCATATACTGGCAGCTGTGATCACTGATATGGGGGCAGACCAATTTTTCTTCATTCTTATCTGCAGTGATTGGTGAGTAATCCATTAACTCACTAGTGATGCATCTTGAAGCCATATACATACATACATACATACATACATACATACATACATACATACAATTTGGAATGTAATATCTACAGCTTTTGGCTTTTTACTATGCACTAGACCTGTTTCTGAATGTTTTAAAACAGAGAGTAACCTGTCCACGACAAACAATACAAGATCTTTACCTATTATTCACTCTGATTTCACGATTCCAGTGAGAACTAAAAGATTGAGCACACACCATGGAGAATTCCAGCCCCAGCTCAAATGATTTCATTGGGAAGAGCATAGAGAAAAGGAGATAAAAAGAAAGAAAACAAAAAGCTGGAACATTCTTTTTCACAGAGCTTTGATTTTTAGCAATGTTTCCTGAATTGATTTATTCACTCACTAATTTAATGATGCGTGCTTCTACCTTCACAAAAGATATAGAAACAATTTAATTTAAAAACAAATTTAAAATAGCCCCACATACAGGAATACAGAATTGAACATCTAATGTCTATGGTAACTGCGGATGGATGCCTGAGAGTTATAGTTATTGCCCGCTGTGCTTTACTGTTTTGACAACAACATATCAAAGTGCTCCTCATGCACTTCATGTTTGTATTTGACTAGTGTACCAGTTGGTTGAATTATATTTCTACTGCTTAATTATTTGACAGAATCAACATATATCCAGCCTCAGGGCCCTGAGACATTCCTAAATATATCTAGAGCAATGGTTCTCAACATTCATAATCATGTAACTCTTTAATTCAGTTTCTCGTGTTGGGCTGACCTGAATTGATCAACAATTTTTGTACTTCAGAACTGCAATTTTGCTACTGTTATGAACCATAATATAAATATCTGATATGCACAATATCTGATACATGCCTCCAAAGGGGGTTGGGACCTACAGGCATTTCAAGGCATATCAGATACATGATCCATGTAATTCAATCTCCAAAGGACTGATGGATCACAGGGTGGTCTAGGGGATGTCTTCCACAGAGAAAATGGATTATTCTACATTCTAGTTGTCTATTACAGTGCAGATATGTTTCATGCAATAAATAAGTGAGGTCCACTCTCAGGACCTGCTTTCATCACTGGTTTGTGTATTGGACTATTATTTTTTATTTGAAGTTACTAATTAAGGCACAGAAATAAAATAGCCCAATTCACAAAAATAAACATTATGTTTAAGCAACATCTGTCTGCAGAATCCTATTCACTTGAGACTTTTATCTTTCTTTAACTGGCCTCAATGTGGAACAGTGATCAGGAATCACAACTGACATCAATCTCAAATTAGGCTACAATCAAACTTTTCTTCAGATCACCAGTGCCCCATGCCTGTATCTATCACATTCCTTTATCCACTCATCAGATAATGGCTACACAAATGTGTCCCATCTTGGCACCTGTAGATAGCACTGTAGGGAAAGGGAAATTGCAGTTGTCTCCTTGAACTGTTTTATTTCCAGACCTGATAGTTGGTTAGATTATAAGGCAATTCTATGTCTTTTTTGGTTTGGTATGGTTTTTGGTCTATTAATTCATATTCCAATCAAGAGTGCACAAGGGAAGCCCTCTATTCACTATGATCACTAAACTTTCTTGGTAATAGTCTTCCTTACTGGAGAGATGGGGTATCTTAGGAAATTTGTATGCCTATTATGCCTATTGATCATTATTTACTGTTTGTGGTTTTAGCTATTGAGTTTTGAGCCCCTTATTTACCCTAGAAATGCCATAGGTACTTTGGGCCATGAAGGAGAATGATTTGTAGGGAGACGGATGGCCCTGGAGATGACCATGTTGAAGGAAATAGGCTAGGCACAGAAGGACAATCAAAGAGTGTGGGACACAAAAGAGTTCACTTACTGGGAACTGAGAGTGGAGAGATGGTTAGCAGAGGGTTTAGTAGGAGAAGAAAATGCAGAAAAGTTATTCTTACAGTTCAACGACCTTCAGAAGCTCTGGGGTCTATGTATTGTGGAGAAAGCAAAGGAATAGAAAAGAAGATAGTAGAATTTAGGAGGAAATTATTATAAGGGGAAAGATGTGATAAATCTAATTGGAAAATTACACTAGGTAAGCATGTGTAAGGGTACCTTAAGGAATCACTTTGTGTGGTATTAGATAAAATGAGTGAAAACAAAGATAGCATCAAGTTGCATTTTTCTTCTGCCCAGCCCCCATCTACGGTTAAAACCATAGGCCGTGCTTACTTCATTGTCTTCTCCTTTTAAAAACTAACACTATGGCTACATTTAAGCAATGGCCCAAGGGGAACAAAAGGATGTTACTCACAGTGTAAGCACAAGACACCGCAGGGAACGTCAAGGAGGGGATGCTCTTGCTCAGCTCAGCGCCTCCATCTGAGGAGTACAAAGCAGAGACAGAGGGAACTTGGACATGGTCTCTTCATTGACTCATTTTTCTACCATGATTTAGCATAATCTTCAATATTTTCACTGCAAATATATCTACTCATTGAGAATTACTTGTCTACATAATTTTTAGTTCAGCACTGTGGTATAGTTGATCAATGTCTGCTCTATCAGCCTTAGTGACACATGAGTTAAATAAATTCCAGCCCTGGGCCGACCTACAGACTTGGGGTTTTGGTCCAGCCTGGTCCATACATAGAGACACCAATAGAAAAAACAGCTAATACCTATATCCTAATTGCACAACTTTTCATTTCTTCATCTCAGTCCATCTACACTTTTGCTATTCAATCTTCCTTGAGGTTCTATAATAATAAAAAGGCAAACATGAAGCAGGGATGAGTCTCCATTGCCTAATATCTTCTATACCTGTGCACTGTTTCATTAACTAAGAAATATATACAACCTACACAATGCAAGGATAATATGCATTAACGTCCCTAATGTTCATCTACAGATTGAACCTGTCAGCCACTGTATTGTTTTGGTTACTGTACTCATTTCTTCATGTATGGAATACTCAAATTCTATTAACCTGATATTGTAGAGGCTATGATTTGATTTCTTTGATTTATTTAAATAAGACATCCTTTCCAAAAATACAGCAAAAAAAAAAAAAAAAAAAAAAAAAAAAAAGAACATTTAAGTATTGTTCATAATGAAGAGTAGGGATACAAACAACAAAAATGGCAACCACAAAAAAAAAAAAATGTATCATCTTTAGACCATCTATACTGAAAAGTACAGAGTACAACAGATGAAGAAAAATTTGCACATCCAATCACTGCTTATCAGCTTATCAATTGTTATGGACCTCGGAGACCTAGACACATGCCATTCATCGTCTGCAACTGACAGTTGTCATCACTTGTCCAGAAAAGGCCCAATATTCCTTCACTTATATTTCTAAGTTGTAAGTTGACAAGTCAATAAAGTCATTAATAACCTTTCTGAAAGACTGTTATTAGAAAAATCCAGTAAGAGCATAGCTGATGTAGTCCAGAATGATGCCCGGATGAATACATATCATCAGCGTATAATCCTTGGCATATCATATAGTAACCAGGATAATTATAAATTTTAATCTAAAATGTAAAATGGCTTCAGTTAGTTTTACATGACTACATAAAAAAATTTTAGAAATACCATGGATTTCTGATAAATAAACCACCCAACCTAAAAAATAGGAATTATAAATATTACTTACATCATGATCAAGGTTGCTGGCAGAGATGAACCATGAAGAATTTTACATTGAGAATCCCATTGGCTCACACAGGACTATAGAGAAAAGTAGATAAATGAACACATGATTAAAGAAAAATTGAGATATTCTCCCATTGACTCTTACCTTCTTTGTTTGGGAATGGTAATTCTCCACCTTCAGATGTTATGCCCCTTTAATAGAGCTCCTCATGTTGTAGTGAACCCAACTGTAAAATTATGTTCATTGCTCCTTCATAACTGACTTTGCTACTGTTAGGAATCCTACGGTATATATTTGACATACAGGATGTCTGATGTGTGACCCTTGTAAAAAGGTTGCATCACAAATGTTGAGAACAAGCGGTTTACAATCATTTATACATTCATTAACTTAAAAGTGTATAGCGTTGTTTGTATTCTCTTAAGAAAAGAGGTTTAAATTTCCCATATACTGATGATACCAGCTTTACCATATAACCTCTTAAATGCCTTTAACCAAAGAAGGTCTAGTAAGGGAGTCAGACATCTGAATAAGGATCTTGCTAGTTTCTTAACAAATCATAATGTTACAAGTCATGTATTTTTGTAGTTAGAAAGCATTTCATTAATTGAGTGATTGATGTTCTCATCTATCTAATTTTGACACAAAGGCCATGACCAAGAGCCTTGGACATTGCTAGGTCTGTCCTAAAGGCACCTTCTGAAGAGACAATGAACTCTATTTCATTTGCATTAGACTCGAGTGCAGGCTTATTTATTCACCAAACAAAGCTCATTTGACAAGAGAATCATCACTGGTTCATGTTTGCCTTTTTAATTATAACATTTCTATTTTTATTCTAAGCTATTAATTAAAGTGAATCAACAAACATGATTCATAAGCTCAGAATATGACCATGGGCACTTCTGACCTCTCTGTCTTTCCAAGGGGACCAAAGGCAACTACTCATTTTAAATCAAATTATTTATTGTCCTTCTGATGAAGATTCTCTCTCTTAAGTTTCTTATATTACTATGGCTTTTCATATACAAATATATATTTATAGATACATATTTATGAATATATTCTGGGAATTTCATGTGTTTACAATGTACTTTATTAACATCCAACACCCTGTTCCCTTTGGGATGACCCCTCTGTCTCTCACAACTTTATACCCTTATATAACATATGGAGTCTAAAATTAGTGCTGCCCAAATGTGTTTGAGTATAAATCCAACCACTGAAGCATGGTCAAGCCACTAGGCTATTAAGACCTTGTCAGATTCTATTTAGACACAAATTAATTTTTTTTAAAAAAATAATTGACATTGTGGATGGAGCAAAAGGCATTACTAAAAAGACAAATAATGCAGGCGCAGAAGGACAAGTAGTACATGAACTCATTCATGTTGCAAACTGACCTCAGGGAAGTTGGGAGTTGAATGTTAGTTACCAGAGACAGGAGGGTGACAGAGGTGGTAAAGTAGATGCAGGAGATGCTGAGTCACTCTTATATAGCTTAGGTCTGGTATATATATAGGAAGGTGACTTTAGGTGACAACTAGATTCCTTCTCTTTCTCTATTTCACACCAGTTTGGTGATAATTCATAGATTAAAAATAAATATAATAAAATGCAGACGCTTGAATGAAGATGTTAGTATGGAATTGCTTCCAGGGAGTTCAAATGTATTCTATAAAGTAAGGTAGGTGGTTCATACACAAAGGACACTGTGCTACAGAATAGCAGTCTAATGTTACCATAGGGACATTTCAGAGTCTCTGGTTAACTTTAATTCTTTATAGAAGTCAAAATAGTCATAGCATATTATTATTCACAATTTTCATAATTCTGAGTGTAACCATGGAGGTCTAGCCCTTTGAATGATGTGTACCCTGGCTCAGAGCATCAAGGCCCAGGACATCAAAGAAAAACAGCTCATTACAAAGATGGGCTAATTTATTTTAGTTTTGCTTATCATCCTTCCTCAGTTCCCTATTTAGGGAGTCATTATTTGGAGGCTCTTTATGCTACTTTCCTTGACCCAAATGTGGACTATTATCTATTAATTATGCTGTCCACCTCATCTCTAGCCCAAGAGGACATGAAAATACAAAAGGTATTGCTAGCCTGACAACCAAGCTCTCAAAGTAAAAGGATGGAAATAAGTGAAAATGTAAATGGAAAACAAATACATTCCATTTTACTGACACATTTATTTCAAATTGCGTACAAAGCTGGGGCCATTGTTCATTACCTGTGATTCGATGATACCATTGATCATCAGTGATGCAGGACAGCGTCTTGCTTTCTACTTTTTATAATTATAAACCCTATGATAAACAACCACTTCCACATAATGATAGTATTATTAATCTATACAGGGACTTTCTCTAACATGGACATATCTATTACATTAACCCACACAATATCCATATTTTCATCATGAAGAAAAATTTTCACACAATCTCTTTTCATACCATTGATACTCAGTTGGCCATCTGTCCAATTTTGAATATTGAGACAACTCCTCAGACCCACTGACTTGTAAACGTCAGTATTTACAAATTATATTAATAATATTTCTCTCCTCCATGATTTTACAAATTGGATAAACTTTTTGATGTTTCTTTATGTAACTAAAAGGGTAAATTTGGCTATTGACTTTTTCGTAATACTGATCAAAATTCATGAAACACAAAACTTCATCACTCAACACACTTACCCATACCCGGAATGGCAGCCTCCCACAATCCACTTCATGCCTAGTGAGCTTCAAGGAGCCTAAGCCACAGGAAAGGTGACCTTGCCTCCCTATGTGCTTTCAGACTAGAATAGACCTTCTCATCACATTATACACAATCATGTTTACTCTTTTCATTTGCTACTTTGTAACAATAAAATCAAACCTATAATGTGACACAAAGGCTGAGAGGCTGATCCCTGAATATTACTAAAATCTGTGTGCTCACCCCCACAGAGACAAACATGCAAATCCCTGCTTGCAACAGACCTCAGAAGGTTTTGGCGCTTTGGTCATAAAAATAGTAGGGAGGCAGTGCACCCCACATCCTGGGTCCTCCTCCCTTGTTCTTCCCTGTTCAATGTGTGTTTTCTTCCAATTTAGAGCATGAAACACCATCAGCTCTGTGATAAGGAGTATCACAATAAAAATACCATGCACAATAAAAATACATGCACTCTAAAGACACAAAAGCGGGCACAATGGGGGAAGGAAGGGGTCAAAGGGATAACACATACATGAAAATGTCAAACTGGAGCACACTACTATGCACAACTAATGTATGTTAAAGAGAAGGAGGAGGATAGAAAATTATGGGTTGTTGGGGGGGTGAGTTGGCCAACAGTAGATTACACATGGTCCAGTGGATGAACCCAACCTAGTAGGTGTATCTGGGAAGTACTATTTTGAGTATATGACTTAAAAAAATAGAAGTATCTTAAGGCATGAAATTGGGACAGACAGGCTTGTTTTTCTGGACATTGGTTGTATGTACAGCTACATTTTTTACCATTTGTTGTGAATGCATTTGAAAATCCAGCAAAGGAAACCATTGGCTGTTCTCTGGAACCCATCCATGCCATCGATGCTATCACATTGCCACCAGGGACTACTGGGTACATCACACTGAGCATGCACCACACATTAGTGTTTAATTTACTTTGGACACTTGTCTCTATGCATCATATTGTGCTGAGTATCGGAGCCATAGATCTCTCGTGCATAAATATGAAATAAATGGGGAAATTTAAAATGGAACAGTGAAGGGGAAAATCTTGATCTTTTTTAAACGGGAAGCTGTGGTAGCACAATGATTAGTTTATAATCCATGGAATTAAATGTACTCACACTTGGTACATGGCTAGCTCACTTTCCTTTCTTTAAATGGTCTTTTTAATTTGGATTATTTACGTAACATTTTCTAATTTGCTAAAGGTCAAAAACATATAAAATCGCAAGTACCTGTGACGGAGACACTGAGTCCTCACACATCTGTGTATAAGCTGGCTGCTGACGTGGGTCACAGGCTTATTCTATTTTTATCTACAGACAGCAGCGCTAGAGACACCAAATAACAAACCCTGTTCCAGTAAACAAGCTCAGAACGAGGCTGTACTTTAGCAGACTCATCTACCCTCATTCACAGCTCTTGTGTTTATTGATTTACTTATGACACATTAGCACTCAGGGACAAGCTAGCAGAGGACCCGAGCAAGTGTACTGAGTGTTCCTCTTGTCTAACAATAGACTGGTTTCCAATAAAGGTAATAGAAAAGATTTGTTTGGGATTTTATTTCTTTGGGTTCTGTTTTGGTTTCTAGTATGCTATAAAATGATGTGGAAAAATAAAGATTTAATAGCTGAATTGAGACTTGATTCCATTCACAACACTGGGCCATTTAGGTTTAGGTTTAGATTGCTTTTTTTTTTTTTTTTTGGTGGGGGAAGGGGATTTCGAGACAGGGTTTCCCAGTATAACAGTTCTGGCTGTCCTGGAACTTGCTTTGTAGCCCAGGCTGGCCTCAAACTCACAGAGATCCACCTGCCTCTGCCTCCCAAGTGCTGGGATTACAGGCGAGCGCCACCACCGCCCAGCTAGATTGTATATTCTAATAAGATGTATCGATAAACCATTAAACTGAACTCCACTCAGGCTAAAATAATTAGATTTTTATATATCATTAACAACAGCCCACTAAATCATTTGCAAATGGTCCCAGGAAGAGGACCACACTTCTTTCTGAAAACTCCATATCCTCCACATGGTAACACATCTTATGTCACCTCTCATAATTGTAATTATTGGGCCAAGACATTGAGATGTCTTTTTCCCATAAAAATCTCTATTTGTTTACTAATTGGTTTTTCACTTCTACAACACTATTAACTGTCTGTGAACCATAACTCTCATGGGAAACACAGATCCATAGTTATCCCTAAAATCAGCCTAGAGATTCATTTATGTCACTGAATGAATGTCATTATAGTACTAATTAATCAACTCATTAATCCATTAACAATGTTTCAGAGCAGTGTACAATTGCTTTGGCCTTCTTTGATTACAGTTGCTACTTACCAAACAGCAGGCATTAGATGTCTTAAACAGATTTCTTACTCATAGTGGTCCACTCTTGTATTCATAGGGGCGTGCAGCTTCTCAGAACAGTACACGGGTCTGTCCTGAGAAGCACAAAGCAGAGAAGGCAAAATCAACACTGAGATACCCACTCGATCTGAAGCACAAACAACAGCCTAGATTCTCTTGCAGACGAACCTCACTGCTGTGGATTTGTACTGAAGCAGTAGTAATCATCGAGCCCTATTCATGCAATTCCCTTTCCCGATCCACTTTTGCATTTTCATTGAACAAATTATTTGTTCGTTGATTCTATTGAAACTCGTGATTCAAAAAACTCAAGACAAATATATGTAAATCCCTCACTAATTCTACCTTTAGCTGGTGAACCCTGTACTGTTTATTATCAGTCATCACAGCCTTTCAAATACTATTGCTCCCTGACTGTAGAAGTTATCATATTTAATACATAATAAAGTAGAAACAATGTTTTAGAACAAGTACCCCGAATCAAAATGAGACCTTAATTACTCACAGGGGCCTGACATGTGATCTCCATTCCAACAGTGTGAAGCAATCAGGGTGTCCATTGTGAAGAGGGCAAAGAAAAGAATAGTTGTCCATTAATATTTTCTTTTCATTACTCTCACACCACAGAATAGTCCATTAATATGCAATATGTACTCATTTTCTAGCACTATGATAAATAAGCCTGTACCTGGCACAAGTCATTGACTGTTAACTATCCATACCCTCTCCAGCTGAAGACATAACACAGTAACTGTTGGCCATCCATTCCAATCATTATCGGTATTCTTACTATGCATTTAAACAAACAGTTCCATGACTTTCCCCTCCTCATTAATTCATGTGTTTGTTTATTCAACAACTGCAACTTTAAAAGAAGGCTAAGGGCCTAGTCACCAATATGCTTTCTGGGCCCCAGTGAACAGCCAATTATGAGGGACAAAGGGGCAACACTAATTAGACTGTGAGAGTTACTCTGTAAGTAAAGTAAACACAGGCTACTGGGAAGAAGATATGTGTAGGAGGCATAGGGTGAAGAGGAGGAAGGAGGTTGGAGGTGAATATGATCTAGATACATTGTATACAAGTATAAAATTATCAATAGATATATTTGAAATGTTATTCTTTTTTACATGGTGAGAATAAGGGCCTTTTATTGCTCCAAAATGAATTGTGAACCTTTCCTGACTCACATGGGACCAGTTCAACAATGGTTCTTGGTCATGACTTTCTTCATGGTCATTTACATGTGATTGCTATTTAATGTATTATTTATCGGATAAAATTCAAAACCAGACCTGTATGTGCTAATCACCCACAGAGTAACTTGTTCTCTTAAGACTCTTCTTTGATTAATCATCATACTACATATACTAATTAACCAATATAATGTTTGACCCCAATGCCACATGGGTCAGTAGGACATGATCCCCATGCTATGAATACATCAACTACTTTCTTACATTGATACAATGTATGTGCAAGAGCAAATTATCTAAGCCAAGAGCAGAAGTTTTACTACTACTCATGGTGGACCAAATGATCCTACACTCAGGGGGAAGGCGAGAAGAACAGAACACTAGAGAATACTCAAGCATTATGTATTCTGGGATGTGCAAAGCAAACAAAAATCACAGCGAGACCCCACTGCCCTTGATTGCCCACACAGGCCATTTCTACTGAGATGGGAAAACATTTGCTAATTTTCTGTAATGAATATTGGCACATCAGAATTTTCATTATTTTTTGTGTCTACCAATATTAAAGAAATAAGACACATGGACTGTGTATATTTCCTAGTAAAATTCACGGTTCAATGTATGTGCATATAATTACACCATGGTAATTGTGTGTTGGTCAATACCTATCCCTAGAAACAGTTAACAGACACAATTTAATGCACCGCGTAGCCAGACTGCGGCAATTCACACTCTTAAAACACATCAACATAACACACTGGCCTAACATTACCGTCACTGGTCCTAGCTGGGATCTCTTTATTCGCACTAATTTACATGTGTCTAATAAACAAGTAATTTAATTCAATAGTCCTAATTTTAAAACATCTGGTTCATGAATTCTAAGAGCAATAATTATTCTACATGCCTTTAGGATTGCCGCCATACTCATATCATGTAGTCTAATTATCATCAATGAATTTATAAGTGTAATATTTCATGCTACTTTCATATTTATCATTTTTAACAGTTGGCCTTGGGAACACTTCTTTATACTTTTAATAATGTAATTATTGATTCAAGACAAACTCACAAGGTCATGAACATTAATTCTCACTCACATTGGTCTTTGTGGCCTCCACCCACAAAGCAGACAGCATGGCAGACCTCCATTAGCTGCAAGGCGTCCTTCCTCAGAGAAAAAATAAAGAAGGTTAGAAAGACTAACCCCAAAAGGACCTCTTTCATACTCTTCACTAATTAATTCATTTGGCTGTTAATTGAAATTTTTGTGGCATAAACACGTATATCAAAATGACCATCTTTGTGTATGACTCCATTTGTGAGAATGTTATTAACACTAAGCATTATTTTTGAGCACACTGCCCTTATGATCCTTAATAAAGAACCCAGGCCTTTGACTCAAGCTTTTTCATTAAAAAAAAAATCAATATACACAGTTTATATTAATGTTTCGTGCATCCTTGAACATATTCATAGGAAAACAAGGCCTTGATTTATTTACTTGTATACATGTTTGCTTGTCTACAAGCAATTTACACAGATAAAAAGATGTGTGTAAAAAGGTCCTGTAGTTGTGAGATGGTACAGTGGACAGAGGTACCTGCCACCAAGTCAGATGAACAATCTCTGGGATCCACATGGGGAAGGAGAATTGAGTCCCATAAGTTCTCTGATCTCCACAAGTATATGTCACGACCTTCTGAAGACAGACAAATGTACCAACAAGATTTTTGTGTACCTCTAACACTCCTCCACAGGGACATTAAGAAGACAGAAATAGAGCAAGCTCTTATCTGTCTTGGGCCTCAGTTTCCAATAGGCCCAGACAAAGGCAGAGCCCTAGACCACTGAATCACCACCACTAGACTTGGAATGAGCCCATCTACATTCTCATCTCACTGATTATTGGTTGACACATTGGTTTACTAGTAATAAGGACATCACCTCTAAACCCTTGCCATTTGTTGTTGGAATAAGACCCCCTGCGTGAAGTATCCTTACAGTCACCAATATCAAAGGATCAAGGGATTTCATACAACTTCTAGTCATCCCTTGAGCCACGCTCTATTTCATGCTTATTTTACATGTTACAATGAGTAAACTTAAGAGAAAAGAAAAAAACAATACCTTTGTTAAAGTGGACAGCTATCCAAAAAGGCAATGGTAGAGACCAGAAACCTCCAGAACACAGACGCTGGTTCACAGGTCAGCCAGGATGTCAAAAGCAAAACAGAGAAAAAGGAGACGTTCATTCATCAAGTTACTTATGTGTATGTGAACTTGAAATGATATATTTTCTCTTATAGTGTACATTTATCTCTGTACACTACAAGAATATCACTATACAAAAACAATCCAGGCTCCCTTAATGTTCTCAGCATCCATAAGTAAGAGCCCTTTAAGCACAAGTGATACATTTGTTCCGGTCTTTACTGGACCTGAGAACTCCAGACAGTATACCCACGGTGGAACTCATTTCCACTTATTCTCATCTAGTGTGATGATTAACTGCTTCGTAAATTTCTAACAGCAATACAACAAATATCTATTAATTATAAAAACTCAGTTTTTTTTAAAGCCTTGATTTTTTTTTTCATATACTTTGGGGGAGGGGACACGCTAATTTGAGTGCATATTCATGTTAACTCTTCTTGCTGCTGGACGGCTTACACTAAGAGTAGGCCCAGACACATTTCCATTTTTCTTTACTGTTTACAGTGAGTAATTGGATTTTCTTAAATGTGGGACTTGTAGCCCAGTATAGCCACAACCTCACTAAAGTGAAGCAGACACTGATAAAATTGACACATTTCCTCCATTAACCCTGCGATCTTTGAGTCACTGTTCAAACACTTGGGTGAATCTGATTTTGCTTAATGTATATTTCATAGTCTATTAAGAAGAACAAGGCAGCATTGAACTTCCACTAACCTAATGTGAGAATACCAGCCATAACTTGGAATCTCTGCTATTACTGTTAGCCATAAGAAAGAGCTCCGGACACTTCTCCTTTGGCCAATTATCACTATTTATTAGCATTAATACTTTTAATAGTGTTCTTTCCCAATTTGTACTAATTATATGATCCTAGAAACCCCTTCATCTTTACTTATTTATAATTGTACATTGATTCTTTATACTTTTAAATTATTCACAATAAAAAAATAATACCTCTTCAACACGTCCAACCAAGTGTTTTGATTGTACATCCTCTTATTGATTTCATGACTGCAAAATAATCAAAACTTGTGAAATACAAATTCAGAGAAGACTCTTATGACATCGTGTATCTCTCTATAGCATTTGCTCAGGAGGGAGCAGAAGTTATAATTACTTTTCTCTGGGGCTTCAATGGTCCAGATTCATTTCCCCACCTATGACTCAACACCAGCAGTTATCCAGCAGTTATATTGATCCAGGTTTCTGACTACTTCATTTCTTATTATCCAGCCTTGTTTACCAATTAACTCACTAGCTGCCTGTGAATGATCAGACGTTAACAGACTAATACCCTTTAAACATGAACACACCTAGGCTGGTTCTTCATCTATCTAGGAAATCATTTACTGCAAGGCACTATAACTCACTTGGGACCCATCAAGGTTTCATTTAGGGACTGACCAATGTAATATTGCATATCAATTCTATATTGGCAATGGCTACTTTTCTTCAATTATATTTAATATATTTCATATACATTAAAACTTATATATCACATACTACTTATATGTACATTAAAACTCAAACAGTCTCTATGTTCCCACCCTATAGAGCTACTCACATATCAATGGCTATAGGCAAACTCCAAACTCAGTCCTTTCCAAATGTGTTCTTTTCAGAAAACAAGGTAGAATACTTCATTATATACCCCTATCTCTCTCAAGTCTTTGCATCCATGTCTAATGTAAATATTCACTCTTCGATATTTATATTTTCTGGATAGAACACAAAACAGTGTGTTTGACAGATGACCAATTTCACTTTTGGTACTGAGGATAGAACAGGGTCTGTGGGTACAAGTCACCGCTGTACCACAGACTGCAAGCTATCTCATGCAGATTGAGACACACATGTACACTCGCAACTGTTTAGCCCCAAACACCACATACTCATGTGTTTAGGTGAAATCCACCCCCATTCCACATGAACTTCACATTCTCAACACCTTTTATCTCACAATGTACTATACAATTCACTAAGGATCCACTAACTCATATTCTTTATATTTCCACGGAACCTTCCACTCACTTTCAATAACTCTACTTCACACTGTTTTAGTGATAGAGTAAAGACATTTATTGAAACCATACTTTTTCATACATTACATTTGTATTAGTTTCCCCCCCAACACCTCCCATATCCTCCCCATTTACATACCCACCCTAACCCAACTCATTCATTCTCTCAGTAGAATGAATAATCACCAGAAACTGTTATAGAGAGTAAGACACATGCATTACCACACATAGAAAATTCACAAAAAAGAAATCAGGAACCACAATATACAAGCAAAATGTCAGTAGGTTAAAAGTCACTACCCAGACAAAGCATTGTATGCCACAAAAGCTTCCAAGAATGTCATCGAGTTCATATTGTGTTGGCATGCGCATAGTGTATCATCTTAAAGGGTGTTTATATGTCCAGTGAGAGTCCATCGGAGAAAGAGTTTCCTTTGAAAGAGTTTATGAATTGGACACAGCTTCCAGATTAGGGATATGGGGTTATATACACTTCCCCTCAGAGCGCTGGGGCCCCGTTGTAGGCTCTGGGCATGTAGCAAAAGTCTATGAGTTCATTCATATTTGCATCAGTCCTGCTGTGTCTAGAAGGGCTTGAATCCTTGGTGTCTTCCATTCTCACCGGTTCTTACAACTTTTTCCTCCTCCTCTTCCATAGGCTTCCCTGATCCCTGAAGGGAGGGATGCGATGGAGACATCTCAGTTAGAACTGAGTGTTCCAACATTAGAAGGAATATTTTCAAAAATAGCATGTTCAGGTAAATAAGACATTGCTACCACTGACCTAGCAACTTTGTCTCTATGTTATCCTGTCCTGGTTTCAGTGTTTTGAATTTATTGTGTTAGATTGTCTCCCTTGATGGCATTTTCATGGAATGCTTTGCTTGTGTTTGACCCTTTTCTAATGTTAATACATAACATTATAACAATAGAATGAAAACACATGAACACTAGCCTTGTACCTATAAACCATCTCACCACAGGAGTGTTGCCAACAGAGGTGGTAACTCAAGTTTGCTTAGATTTGGACTTTTGAGTCCAAAAAAATCTGGTATTCATCATGTATAAATTATAGGCATTTTTTTTAATTGTTTCAGGTCAAATCTTGTACAATATTGCATATGAACAGCTATTTATGGTTTCCTTTTCCTGATCATTGTAAGCACATCACATCTATACGTGAAAAATCTTCTGGAAAACATTTAAAAGTTCAAAGATGAAGCTATAATTATTACTCACGATTGTAGCTGTAACCCTGATGGCACAGGCAACCTTAGAGCTCAGGACCAGGCAGCAGACATCCATTGTTGGGCTTTCTGAAAAGACAGAAAAGAAAGTACTGAGATGTTGTTTGGCTCATATAATTACCTTCCAGTGATCCAGTCAAGTTTCCTTTCTCTTCAGAAACAGAATACCTTTGAATTTTCTATTATCTCAAAATAAGAACATAGGCCATTATTTCTATAATCCATGTCATCAGACAAAAGCAATATATTGGGAACCACGAATAAGGATGTAATGTGTCCTCTATTTCCACATCTGTGAAGAGGACCACTTCTAAGAGTCAATGTTGACCTTAGACTTCCATAACGGTAATTATGACATCTGATTCACAGTTGACCCAAGATAGGTGCTTTCTTTTTCCATTAATTGTAGCATTTGTTTGTTAATCTGTGAATGAGGGAAGACACCTCCTTCAGCCATCTATAGTATCATGCACTACTTTAAGGAGATCTCTCCATTTTGCAAGTATTAATTAAATGGCACAATGTTTGATGGCCACGATAATTTCTCAGTCAGTTATAGTTGGCTTTAGTATATTCTGAATGCTTTTATGAATAGCTTGATGAACCCCTGCAAACAAAAATTCAAGGGATTTTACCATACTCACTCTGATCTCTGTGTTCCTGATACATAAGTTAACTGTGGTCTCGAGGGCCGGAAAAGGAACATCACTCAGGGAGCCTCAATGCTGACAGAATACAGAAGAAAAAATTGCAAAAAAGAAAAAAGAAAAAAAGAAAAAGAAAAAAAAAGAATAAGAAAAGAAAACCATATATTATGAATTTATTCTTTCATTTTTTAAGTCACTTGTGTGGGAGCTAAATTGGCATAGCTTCATTTATGTGATAATAATGAATATTCAAGCCCCAAACAAAACAAGAATCCAACAGTGCAGTGTTCCTAGCTAGCAATACCACTTACTAATATTTCTTGACTGGAATGATTGTCATCCTGAACAATGCTGAGCAAGATACCTAACAACTACTTCTAGAATCGGGACATCCAGACTAGATGCCTTAAGGTGTGGAACTCAGACTTCCAGACCTGTTGTCATGATCCACGGCTCATACCCAACAAGATGTCATCACTGATCCAACCTTGGCCTCTAGTTTCTCTGGTGAATTGATAGCACTGTTATTCATCCACTAGTGAAAATTATGAATCTTGAAATCCAGCTATATGTGGGCTGCTTTATGCCTTTACATCAATATTAATATAAAAATGTTAGTTATGAAAGTATTCCACAGCCACATCATACTACTTCTCACTGGGCCATTGGGGCACTGGATTCTATGTAATGGCTTTAAGAAAAGAGGAAAGAATTGAAATCAAGACAAGAACTTTGACTCACATTGCTCCCTATGCTCCATGCACCAGATGACCAGGGGTGAAGGCATCTATTCTAAGAGTACAAAATAAAACAGAATATAATGATTTCTTCTTACATCTACATTCAAAAAAGAGCAACTCAAAAATAACTAGGTGGTATATTTGAAGATTTCTGAGTTATTTTGAAATTTACTGATCTTTTATTGATATACTATGATTCCCAATTGTGTGTTTTTATGTTTTTGAGTGTATGTTTGTATCTGAGTGTGAATGGGCTTCACATGGTTTGTGTGTGTGTGTGTGTGTGTGTGTGTGTGCGCGCGCGCGCGTATTGGCTTTGTTCTATTTGTTGGTTTGGATTTGTTCTATTTGTCCACTTTTTTGTTGTTATTTACTTGTTTATATTCGAGAGAGAGAGAGAGAGAAAAACAAGAGATAGAGGTGGGTGGGTGTGGAGGAGGGAGGACCTTTGAAGAGATAATGGAGGGGATATCATGATCAGAATACTATATTGTATTGGATACAGTATGTATCCAAGGCTAAAAAATAAAAACAACAAAAGGGGAATAGTTCCCCAGTGTTATCACTCAAAATGATAAAATGTGTTATCATTCTCAGAGATCACTGGAACTATCTTGGAGCCATTTTTCTCTTAATGACTTTCCATTATCTTAAATATTATTGTTTTGTCTTGCTGTAGCAAGCCCAAACTGGCTTTGAAATCACAGTGTTTTGGGCTCAGCTTTTAGAACAGGGATTCCTCAAAATCATACCCCCTGCTGTTTTTACTTCCTTTATCTCATCTTATTAATCATGTAAGAACAAACAAAATATAAGTACATTTCTTTTGGAAAAAATACATAAAATTGAACATAGAGTTTGTACTAAAAGAATTTATGGTTATTATTTGCCATATTAACCAAGATGTAAAACCATGATCTTTTTATGCATTAATAAAATACATTGGTTTTAAATTCATTAACATCGTTCTTATAAGTGGGAAATACTTCTCAATCTAACTTTAATCATGAATAAATCTTGTAATGACTTAGTAATTGATCCAATTATAAAAACCATAAAGAACAGTACTGTGGATGAAAAACAGGAACCTTGACCATGACTTACTTTATCCCTAGATTCAGAGGTGAGTACACAGAGCATAATGTGGACCTCAGAATTCCAGATATGTGCCCAGGATCCCACACAGGTTTAAAGAATAATCAAGGATCTTGTGCTTAGATTTGTCACTCACTACTATCTCAATAGTACTAATGATCAATTGATTGTTTAATAAATGTAAAAGGAGGACTGATATTGGATCAGTGATGGCTGCTCTACCCAGAAAACAAGTGATAACAATACAGAGAAAAGACTTGATGGGTGGCTCAGAATAACAAAAAATATAAGGTAGAATCTAAACTATACATCAGGCATATCCAAAAATATTTTGCTATATTGAATATTGCTTTTGATATAAAGGCTTAATGTGATTTTATTGTTTCACCCACATGCCATGTTAACCATTAGGCCATATTTGCTCCTCTCACATGACAAGCAATGATACAATAAAAGGGCTAGTATTTAAAAGTAACCCAGAAGGAAACATACTCACACAGCATTTATCATGTGAACAGAGAGTCTCATGACAAAGGAAGAATGTGGAACTCAGCTTGGGGGTATTCATTTCTGAGAATATAAAGCAAAAGAGATCATAAAAAGATTGAAATTCTACTTACTTGTTCATGTCCCTTTCTTTTTATCATCTAAATGAGTGCTACATGACTATACATTCTTTCTTGATAAAATAAAGGGCATGACTTTACTAAGAACATGGCACATAATTTAATTGAATGTGCCATTTATACTCATTTCTGAAAGGACTACTATGTTTGGTATACAATTTTAGCACCCTCCCTGTAGAAGGAGAACTGTAAACTGTATTTATATTTTAAGTCATTTTAAAGTAGGTCAGCCCCAAAGATCATGGGTATATACTACAAATTTTATGATGTGGACCTCAGACTCCCAGACCTGTATTCATGATCCACGATCATACGGCACCAGTGATCATCACAGATCCAACATCAGCCCTCCTCTTCTCGACTAATAGCTGCAAGTTTGAGAAACTGATTGTCTGAACTTTTGAGATAATTACAAAGATCTAAGGACAAAATCTTGAGTATATGTCAGCGTTCTACAGAATTATTGTCACAAATTCCTGAATTTTCAAAACTGTGTGGTTCTATATTAATCCTTTATCAACAGCTGCTCTTCCCATGTGATAAGTAGTTCTTATCAATACCAGGAAGAGCCTTCAAAAGCAACCCATCAATATTAGAATACTGACAATACTCACACAGAGTCTATATTACAAATATACAGTGCTCATCATGAAGCTCGGGACCAATGGATAATGTGGGATTCACATTGAGGGCATCTGTTCTGAGAGTAAAAAGCAAAAGGCATATTAAAAACATTAAATTGTACTTACTCATCCATGCATTCTGTATTTTTGTGTTACTCCTCTCAAATTTCTAACTTTACTTATCCTTCACAGATGAAAAAGCAAATGGCCATGGTTCAGACCCAACAAGAACACAGACCTTCAGATGAACTGAAAGCATCATGGCTATACTCTAGGTAACTTTGGATGTGGACCTCAGACTCCCAGACATGTACTCATGATCCACGATCATATGCCACCATTGGTCATCATTGATCCAACATCAGCCCTCCCCTTTATCATTAATTTATGTGTGTTTATTGGGAAATTGTTTAGGACTACAATAAAGATAATTATGAAACACAAATGTCTAAGGACACAATCACTGTATACACAGTGTTCTATAATGTCTCTTTTGAACAATTTTAAAATTATGTGTATATTGTGCAACACGTTGTCAATAGCTGTTCTTTGCAGATGATAGTCTTGCTCAATACAGAGAGCAGCCTTTCAAAGAAACCCAAATCAATACAAAGATAAAGACTATACTCACACTGTGACAATATGATGAAGAGAAAGAGTGGATCAAAGCTCATGACCAAGGGAGAGTATAAAATCACCATAATGACATCCATTCTGAGAAAAGCAAAGGAGATCATAGAAAAAGTGGCAGTCCATTAAGCTACCCATGTAGCCTCCCTCTCTACTGGACATCAAAGTATTTATGGCATTATGATGTACTTTCCCAGAGAAAACAGACATTGAGCTGACTCTTACAATTCAAAGGGCATTTCCTGTACTTTTACTTAGTTGTCTGCTCTGAATGAACTGTGTTTGGTATATATTAGTATTCCTAATGTTGAGGAACTCCTTAATTGGAAAATTAACAATCTATTTTTATTTAGGAAATTATAAAGTAGACTATTATATCTCCTGTCAGCATCATGACATCCAAAACTGTGGTCATAATACATATAGCATATACCACCATTTGTCATCATCGATCGCTAACCAGCTCTATGCTTTGCTATTAATTTAGGCACATTTATTGGGCAAAGAATTGCTGTACTATCAAGACAATTATGATTCACAAAATTCTAAGGATCAGACCCTTGAAAATATCTAAGAGTTCCACGAAATCTTTCTTGTGTACCCATTTTATTACATGAATTATAGCCCGTTTAATTGTACAAAAATATGTTAAATATTATTTTTCACACATACCATATTTACCCTTTGGTCTTAACCCTTAACAGATAATAAGGAACAGAAATTCTAATCAATCAAAACCAATGAGAACCCTGACACTACTCACACTGTGTCTATATGATAAACTCAACATGCTAACCACAAAGCTCAGGCCCAAAGCAGAATGTGTAAATCATCTTGAGGGTATCTATTTGAAGACTACCTAGAAGAACTTGGTATAAAGAAGATGGACACTGTGTTTACTGATTCATGCATTCTGTCTGCTTATCTTTCTCTTTTCATCTGAAGACTCATCAAAGTGTGTGCTATACCACTGTGTTGTTCTTTAGGAAAATAAGAGAGCACTGCACAGAAGCCACCAGGAACACTGGTTGTAATTTTAGATTATATGGCATTGCAAAAACATGCTGTCAGAATAAACTACTTTATTTTTGTATAAATAATTAGAACTCTTGCTGTGGAGTTATGACTTAATTAGTATAGACTAACAAAGGCATTTTTGTTCTAATTATAAAAGCAGAAAGTCATTCATATCTGCATGACGGCCATGGTTATATGCTATTTTATGATGTGGACCTCAGACCAGTGGTCATCACAGATACAACATCAGCCCTCCTTTTCTTTATTAATGGCTTGATGCATAGTGAACAACTGATCACTTGTGATACTGAAATAATTATAATTAACAAAAATAGTATAATATAGAGTTTTATAAGCCATTAGCCCTGTGGAATATCTTTCCTTCTGAATTATTAATCTGGAAAATTTGTCATAAACATTCACGGTACCAAGAAGCCAAGAAAAAAATTCAACAATACTATCATCAGGCCCAAAAAAAAAAAAAAAAAAAAACAAAAACAAAAAAAAACAAAAACAAAAACAAAAAAAGAGAGAATACATCAATTGTACTTGAAATGTATTTTCAGTATTCTTCTCAATTTTAGAAAATGGCTTCCAATTTTTATTGATATTTTATCTAACTGTAAAGTATACTTTACAGTAGTATCATCTGTCACTAAGATAATGGGTAAAAACGTGCTCTTTTATGATGAGGGACTCAGTGGTCATCACAGACCCAGCATCAGGTCTTCCCTTTCTCAATTAATTTATGCATGTTTGTTGAGAAATTGGCCACTAGTATTTTTGAGATATTATGAATTATAGAAATTGCAGGATCAGATCCATGACTTTTACTTGAAAGCTCCTCAGATTATATAGATGTAATGATCTAATTTCATTGCACATTCTTAATCTGACAATCATATGTTAAGCATAGTGCTTCCCTTTGGTCACAGATGCTCTCCCAGGACATAAAAGTTTATAAGTACAGGAACAGTAAACAGTAATTGAAAGCAACACAAAGTAATACAAGAAAACTGAATGTACTCACAGTGTGTCAACATTGTGAACCCAAAGAGATAATGATGAAGATCACAATGATGTATAAGTCATCTTTGGGGACAAGTCTATCCTGAGAGTACAAAGCAGAAGAGAATATAAAAAGATTGACATTCTGTTCACCCATCCATATACTCTGTTACTGGCTTAACCCATCTCTTATCACTCATATGATTATGTGTGACATTGAGGTGAGTTCTTCATGAGTGAGAAATTGGGCAGAGCTGTCACCCTAACAAGAACATAGACTATAGCTTTAATTCATGTGGTATCCTCAGACATACTGTATGAATAAACTATTATATTCAGTATACCTAATTAGAACTCTTATTATGAACCCTCAACCCTACAGAAAAGAACTACATGCAACTAAACAATTTTCAGATTGGAAGAAACAGTTTTCTTCAGGAAGAGCACACCAATTGGGCATCCAGTACTAAACAGTCAGCAATGAAAATATACAGGAATAATGGCATACAAACTGAGCAGATTGTATTAAGGAATACATGTGTGTGTGTGTGTGATTTTATATGTGTATATGTATGTATATGTATGTATCAGTATGAATGTAAGACCAAGTAGGAATGTATGGGAAGATTGACAGGGAAGAGAGATGGGAAAAAATGATAGAACCATACAATAACTTGAAGAAATTGTAAGTACCTTAACAACTTTATTCCTATTTTCATCAAGTGTAAGAGTGGATTTTCATATAATTCTGCCACTAAAGTCGTGGGTTTAATTTAAATAATTTGTGATGTGGACCTCAGACACAGATTTGTAGTCACGGTCCGACTCATAAGCTACCCACGGTCATCATTGATCCAACATCATCCCTACTCTTCTCTATTAATTTCTATGTGTTTGTTTAATAAATTAAATAATCATCTATCACAAATAGCTAAGGCAAGATCCCGGAATATACTTCAGGACTTTTCAGGATCTTTTGCAGGATAGAAAACTTGTAAACATTTTCACCCATATGCCATACTAATAATTTGGTCATGATGGCACACCAAGAAATTAATATTGACTATACTCACACTGTATCTATCCTAAGAACACAAATGGCAGATGAAGACGCTCATAACCAAGGGAGAATGTGTAAATCAGCTTAGGGGTATCTGTCCTGGGAGAATAAGACAAAAAAGAATACAGAAAGATTGATATTCTGACTACAATCCAATGCAAGCTATCCATTAGCATTGTCCTTCTCTATTTATCCCTATGCAGCACACTATGATGTGTTCCTGAGAAAAAAAATGGCCAAGGCTCTGAAGTAACAAAGGACATTGTCTAAAACTTTTGTTCACCTTGCATCCTCAAACATCATGTCTGAATGAACTATTATGATAAACTTATTATTTTTTATGGTGTGAAGTTGATTTCCAGAATTATAGTCATGACACATGACTATGTACAAGCAATGGTCATCATCAATCCCACATCACCCTTATGCATTTATACATATTTAGTAAGGAAAATCATCATACTATTAAGATTACAATGAAACAATAAACCCAAGGACAAAATTCTTAAATATGCTTCAGTGTCCTTCATCAACCTTTCAAATCATGAGCTAGCATTTTGCTACATATTATTAATTTGAAAAAATTATTAAATGATGTATTTTGCACACATGTCATATTGACCTTTCGGCTATGGCTGGACGTCTCAGATACTAAGTTGTTCTTTAGCAATTCAGTGAACTACCATTAAAAGCAACATGAACTAGCATAATACATTGTCTATACTCACACTGTGTGTATTTTATAAACTCAACAAACTTATTACAAAGCTCACTATCAGCTTGGGAGTCTACATTGTGAGAATATAAAGCAGAGATTGTAAAAGATTACTATTGTTACTCATCTACACTTGGTCCCTTCATGTCTCTAACGCTCCCTTGTCACTTATCAACATATATACATGCTATTATAATGTGTTCTTGAAAAATAAACAGTAGATATGCCTGTGACCCCATCACTAATATTACCTATGATTTCACTTCATGTGGCACCCTCAGTAACAGAATCCCTCATATTTCCACCAGATAATGGCTATAAACTAGATAATTTATGATGTGAATCTCAGACTTCCAGACCTATAGTCATGATCCACGGCTCATACAGCACCAGCGGTCATCATGGATTCAACATCAGCCTTTCGTGCTTCAATTAACATCTACATGCTTATTGAGCAATTCTCTATAAGAACTTTCTTACATCAAATCTCGTTCATAAGTAAGTTTTTAACAGATACCAACAAAAACACTTGAAAACTGACTACTCACACAATATACTCTGAACACGAAGAACAAATCATGAAGTTCACAAGCAAGAAAGAATGGGTATATCTGGTTGGAAGCACCAATTCTGAGTACAAAGCAAAAGATAATTAAAAGATTGACATTCTCTTAACTCATCTAATGCCCTCTGCCTTTCTGTATCATCCTTCTCTTGCTACCAATCACATATTGTCATGTGTTTCTTGTTAGAAAATCGACATGGTTATGACCCTACTAAGAATGTTTCCCTTGGTTTCATGAGATATGATAATAAGCAAGTTTGAATTAAAAAAAGTTTCATGTATATTTTAATATGCCCATTGTCAAATTGAATCTAGTCAAAATTACATTGGCTATATTTGAGTTTACATTTTATATAATTTTAAAAACAGACAATTACTAAGATCTGTCACAAAGATCACGGGTAGAGGCTAACTATCATATGGTATAGACCTCAGACTCCCAGACCGCTAATCATGATACATGACTCATACGACACAGATCTAACATCAGACATGCTCATCTGATAGTATCACTATTGAGTTAATTATGAATCACAAAAATCGAAAGACAAAATGACTGAGTATATTCTAGGGTCATTTGTTACACTGAGAAAGGTCTGAATTGGGCAATGTTTATGAAACACTGTGTTTTATCTGCTTATGATGTTGGCCTTGGTTGCTCTTCAAAAGGGGAAGCATTTAATGAATTCAGTCTGTAAAAGTAATCCAAACCAATAACTGGACAAGGACTATACTCACTCAGTATTTATGCTCTGAATATAAGTTTCACATCACAAAGCTCACAAGAAGAATGTAGCAAGTCAGCTTTGGGGTTTCCATCCTGAGAGTACAGAGCAGAAGAGAATATACAATTGATATTGTTTAATTACCCATGCATTATGTTATCCCTATTTTGTTATTACTTATATACTGGCTAAGTGTTGTATTAGGTGTTCTTCCTAAGCAATCAAACTGTCACAGTTCTGGCTTTACCATGAATATTCCCAATAATGTTATCCTAAATCAAGTATCCAAATGAACTTGCTATGATTTTGGATATTGACTTAATTCATTTATATTACAAATGTATACTATTTTTATCTTCTGTTACTAATAGGATGTTATCTGCTGTTTCATGATGTGGACCTCAGACTCCCAGACCTGTAGTCATGATCCACGAATCATATAGCACCAGAGGTCATCACAGATCCAACATCATCCCTCTCCTCTATTAATCTGCACACTTTCATTGAGTAATTGATCACTAGTACTATTGAAATAATTATGAATCACTAAAATCTATGATAAGATTCTTGAGCATACTTAAGAGCTCCTCGGGATATTTCAATCTTGAGTATCTATTTTATTATAAATTCTTAATTTGACAAAATATTATTAAACACTATGTTCATGCACATTGCATATTAATCTTTTAGTAATGGGTGCTCATCTCAAATGATAAGCAGTCTTCATCAATACAGGAAGAGTATTCCAGAATACACAAAATCAACATGAGGACACTGACTATACTCACGCTGTGCATATATTATGAACGCAAAGTGTTGATTGATCACAGAGCACAGGACCAGTGGACAAGGTACAATTCACATTGAGGGTATCCATCCTGGGAGTACAAAGTAGATGAGATTGTAAAGATTGATATTGTAATTACTCATCTATGGATTCTATTTATCTTGATTCTTTGTTGTTAGCCCTCATCTAAGTGTGTTTTAAACACACACAGAGTAAGGGCTTTAATTATAGTGTATATGACATCTGAAATATTGATATCAGAAAGACCCACTTTAGTTTAGTATATATTAGTATGACTTAATTAGTAAAGGCTTTACAAAATCTTAATCTGGATAATAATCTAAGATATTAAGTGGGGTTTTCAATATATGCATGGTCACTAGAGACAACATGAACCAACACTGGAATGTTGGCTGTGCGCACACCGTGTCTATATTATGAATGTAAAGAGTAGAACATGAAACTCAAATCAAACTGAAAAATTGCAAATCACCTTAGGGGAAATGCATCTGAGAGTATAAAGCAGAAAATAGAAATATATTGGCATTCTGTTCACTCATCCATGCTCTCTGCTTGCTTGTCTTACTCCACTCTTCTTATCACTCATTTACATATCCATTGCACTGCAATATGTTCTTACCGAGAAAACAAATTGCCGTTATGCTGACTCTAACAGGAACATTGCCTATAATTTTAACTCATGTGATAGACTCAGCTATCTCATTTGAATGAGTTATTATTTTGGGGGTTTGTTTTAATACACTTGTTAAGTAAGTCTTGATCATAAAATGACTTAGAAATATAGATTATTCCTAATATTGGCAACTGACATAATGAGTTTACATCAAGTATTTCAGGATGTGGACCTCAGACCCCCAGTCCTACAGTTCTTATTCACAACATATGCCACCACTGGTCATCACTATCCCAACCTCAGCCCTTCTCTTTCATTAGGAATCACAAAATAATCTAATGGCAAGATTCTTCAGTAAACATCTGGCCTCTATAAGGTCTTTTTCTCACGTTGAGCATACATGTTATACATTATTGATTTAGCAAAATTTGGTTAAGTATCATGTTCACCCCCGTGTCATATTAAGCACTTGACCATGATTACTCTTCCAGATAGTAACAAGAGTTTCATCGATACAATCTACAGTCTTTAAAATTATTACAAATATTGAATATACGAACACAAAATCTACTCTACAAACACCATGAGCAGTCAGCTGGGAGTATGTCTTCTGAGCGTGCAAAACAGAAGAGATTATAAAACTGCTCAAACTTGTGGTTTACACGCTCGTGCACGCTGCCTGCAATCTCAGCCCCTGTCTTCTTGGCACTCCTCTAAGTGTGAATTACACTGTCATGTGTTATTTATGAAAAAAGAAATAAAAAATGGCTATGGCTCTGACCCTATCAAGTACCCTATCATTTTAATTTATATGGCAGGCTCAATCATCAAGTGTGAATTAGTATGTAGATTTAGTGCTCCTCCTATGCAATTATATCATCCTTAGAAAATGATTTAACAAGTATATGAAATAGAATAGCATCACTTCCCAACTCCCTTTAACATCTGAGCTACATATTTTATCATGTGAACCTCAGACTTCCAGACCTGTAGTCAAGATCCTTGACTCATTTATCCACATCAGCCCTATCCTTCCCTGTGGATTTATGAATATTTATTAAGCCATTGATCACTAGAGCGAATGAGAAGTTTTATGGACAAGATCCCTAAGTATACGCCAAAGTTCCTCAGAATCTTATTCTGTGATTAGAATCTCTTGTTAATAAGGGAAATTTAGTTAAAGGTATTTCACCCATGTGCCATATTAACCCTTGGGGCACGGCTGCTCTTGTCAGATAAGTGGTTTTTTGTCTGTATGTGGACAGCCATTAAAATCAACATGAAACAACAAAAGAACATTGACTATACTCACATGGTATCTACATCTTGAACCCAATGAGTTCATCATGAAGCTCAGGACCAAGGAAGAATTAGTAAATAAACATGGAGGAATCCATTCTGAGAGTATAAAGCAGAAGAGATAATAAAAAGATTTATATTCTGTTCACTCATCCATGTCTTCTACATGCCTGTCTTGGCTCTTCTTAACCTTTATCCAAGTAGCTGTTAAACTAATATGTCTGCTTCTTGAGAAAAACAATAGCCATGGCTCTGGCGCATGCCTTTAATTATGGCTCAGATGGCATCTTAGGATATATGGGTATATATTATTAGGACTTGTTCTGTGAAGTTACATTTTAATTGGAATATATGATATAGATTTGTATTTCTGATTTAAACTAATTGTAAGAATAGACTAGCACTCTTACTTGCTTTCAGTGACTGCAGTATAAGCTAGATATTCTGATGTGGACCTCAGACTCCCAGACTTGTACTCATGATCCACGAATCATACACCACCACTGCTCATCATTGATCCACACCAGCCCTCCTTTCTATTAGTTTCAGTGTTTTTGCCTCATCATTCAAAATATTAAGATACTTATAACCACAAAATTCTAATGGCAAGGTCCTTGAGTATAACTCAGAACACAGGCCAAATTTTGTTCAACCTTGTGCTTCACAAGGTTTGGCCATGATTAACCCTCAATATTCTAGGTAGTGTCCATCAGATAGTATGAGGACACAATAAACAACATAAACCGAGACATGAACATTGACAATACCCACACGTTGTCTAGTCTACGAACACAGAGGCTGGATCGCAAGGTTGAGGTGCAAGTGAGGCTGTATAATGTCAGCTTGCAGGGCATCCATTCTGAAAGTATAGGAGAACAGGAGATATAGGAAGACTGACACTCTTATCCATGCATAGGAGCTGCTTTTCTTGACAAGTTCTACTCATCTCTCATGTAAGTGTTCATTACTCTATGAGATTTTCTTCTTAAGGAAACAAATGGCCATAGCTATGACCAACAATAACATTGTCTACAGTTTTGTTTTACGTGAATATACTACTGCATTTTGGAATATATAAGTTGTCCTTTTGTGGAATTGTGTCATGATTGGAAAATGACTTATATTTACTTACAGCATAGTAATATTATTGTTTGTTATACTACATTACAATAATATTTTAATTCACCTAATTATAGACGTAGACTACCATGGGACATATATTAGGTGTTTTATTTTGTGAACCTCAGATTCCCAGGCCTGTAGTCATAATCCATACAGTCATCATTGATCCAACATCACCCTCCTCTCCTCCTTACCAATTTGCATTTATTTAGCAATCAATCATTAGTACAATTGTGGCAATTTTGAGTCATAAAAAAAGTAACTACAAGATCCTTGATTAAACCTTAAGCCTCTCTAGGAATATTTGCATTCACTGTTTCATTACATGCTCTCAAATTGGAAAGAAAAAAATTAGACATTTTTTTTCCATGCACACGCCATATTAACACTTTGGCCCCTGATGCTATTCATAGATAATAAGTAGTCCTTTATTGCAACAGAAATAGTCCTTAAAAGCAACACAAAACGACATAAGAACACGGGCTATACTCACAAGGTCTATATCTTTCATATAAAAAACATCGAACATCAAAACTCAGGACTAAGGAAGAATATGAAAATCAGCTTGGAGGTATTCGTTCTGAGAGTACAAAGCAGAAAAAGTTATGAAAAGATTGCCATTCTCTTCACTTATATGCACACTCCCTCTTTCCCCTTACCCAAGTGTTCACTACTCTATGGTATACTCTACTTAGGAAAACAAATGGCTAAGGCTCTGAGTCAACATAAATATTGCCTAAGATTTTAGCTCAAGGGGAACGCTCAGTCATTGTATCTGAATGGTATTTACGGCAGTGGAATTCTGTCTTAATTAGAAAATGACTTCCAAATTCATTTTTATTTATATTTTACATAATTATCCATGACATCCACCACTCACATAATAGCATGCACTAGATGTGTTATGATGTGAACCTCAGACTCCCAGACGTGTAGTCATAATCTATGACTCATACAGCACCCACAGTCATCATTGATCCAACATCAGCCCTTCCTCTTCTCTACTACTTCAGGCTTACAGGGACTACTAAGATAATTTTAACTCCCAGAGAAACCAAGGAAAAGATCGGTGAATATAATTCTGAGTTATGTTGTATCTTTTGCAATAATAAGGACCTTTTTCATTGCATAAACTTAATTTGACAACATTTTATCAAACCATGTGTTCCAACACATAACACATTCAGCATTTGCCATGGCTAGTCTTATTAATACAGTTAATGCCCTTTAGAAGCATCACAAAACGACATAATAACGCAGACTGTACTCACACTGAGTCTATATTACAGGCTGAAACAGCTCATTAGGAGGCTCATGACCAAGGGAGGGTATGAAAATCAGCTTGGGGGCAGAATCCATTCTGAGAGAACAAAACAGAAGAGACCATTAAAAGTGGCATTTTGTTCTCTTACTCATGGACTCTGGTTACATGCATTAATACCTCTTTTTATAACTCACCTAAGTATGTATGACAGTGTCGTATGTCCTGTTAAGAATAAAAACACTCGGCATGGCTCTGACAATATAAGGGTCCATATTATTTTCCTCAGTCTTCCCTGTCTTCATGGGAAACTGGTGCGCTTGAATATAGTAGCGCTATATCTTTTAATATATTTATTAATATATTCTTAGTACATTTACTGTGGGACTATTAAACGAAACACTTGATTTACTTTTCTTTTTCCTGTGTATTTTTTTTCTGTATGCATGCATTTGTATTGCATGAACTAGGCACTTGGAGGCTGCTATATTAGTGGTTGATCCCAAATTGGGTTGCATACAATAGAAGCAAGTTCTTTTTAATCTCCTGAACCATCTCTCTAGCCCTGAAATTATTTCTTTAGTTGATAAATGCCTTAGCAAATAACTTTCACTAATATTTTTGTCTATTTATAAAAAGGTTATTCCTTGCAACGGTCACTGAGATCATGGGTATAGATTAGGTTGATAAGAACAGTTCTAGATGGTGGTGGCTCATTCAGCACCCATGGCTATCATTGACCAATTAAAAACTCTTACTGTGTTTCTTCACTAATCCATCATTTTACATGTAGATTCCAATGAGTTGCAAAGATTTACAAATGAGATCTCCACTATTGTTTCACAGTCTATCGGGCAAGGTACTGATGCATCAAGTTTATGTCAACTGTTATGTTTGAAAGCACCAGTAATATCTAAAGTAGTCTGTATGCTCTGGTCACAAAGCTTGAGACCAAAGAAAAATGCAACTAATTCCCAGGGGAAAACAGATTAAAATACAATTAATGTACAATATATTGACAATAAAATCTAGACATCACACTCAAAAGTACCAATATCAATTTGAGAGTGTGTGTGTGTGTGTTCATGAACATCTACATAAGTGCCCATGAAGAGGACAGATTTCACCTGACAAAAGCAATTTACCTTATGTTTTTGACCCAGGGTCTTTTGTTAGCCTGTAGCTGCTTGCTTTCAAGGCCCGGGGTCCACTGTCTTTTCCTCCACAAGACTGAGTATAGCAATACACCTGGGTTGTATATAAACTCAGGGACTTGTACCCAGCCCACTTTCAATGTCCCTGCAAAGTCAAACGGCACGGGAGGATTCTTACATGTGCTCGGTTTAGTTTTACGTATTGGTCCTTTCTCCCCTTCCAATAATAGGGAAAGGGCCCACAATGCAACTTGAAGCCAGCAGCTATGAGCACTGTTTTCACGTCCATGTTAACAAAAAATGATTGGGACAAACCTTGTAAGTAAGTAAATAAGAAGGCTCAATGGCAACATCCTCAGCAGTGTGTTCATGGCCTTGTTAAATTGACCTCACAGTCATAGTGGACCTAACAGGAGCTTATGCATGCCTTTACCAAGACGGGAGTGTCTTATCAAGGCCAGCAAAGCAAATCAGGGACTTTCACTCCACTTACATCAGTTCTCTTGACCCGCACACATGGGGTAGGGAAACACGGACCTCCCAGCCAGGAAACAATGTGTCAGTCCGCATCCATCCAGGGAGTACAAAGCAGGGAAGATAAGAAAAAGATTGATATTTTTCAAATCGCTTCCACGTGCTCCCTTTCACTACTTGTTATTTAGGCTTCATGTTGTGATGGTGGTGTCAAGAAGAATCAAGTAAGAAGACTTAAATTGACGAGTGGACCCTCAGTGGGGCCTAATCCATTAATTCTTATCCATTAGCTATTGTCCCCGGCTAAGAGGGGTGACATGAGATGTGTTATGCTGTGAACCTCAGACAAGTATTGTAGTCATCGTCAATCCATGACTAATAACGCCGCCGAGCATGGTCATCATCGGTCCATACTAGCATTTCTCTTCTATAATAAGAGAATCTAATGTTTGTTGTTTAACAATAAAAGTGTTTATAAATTTTCAGGATGACTAAATCCTTTACTCAGATAAGTTCTATACTCTATAATAACAATATAGAGCATCCCATTGAGGAAAAGAGATGATTTTCAATATTACTCACACAGGTATGGGGGCTTCTGTAAACACCCGGGAATAAGGGTAGAGTTTGTGAGCGTGGCCCAGTGTTTAAAGCAGACTGCAGCCATTGCTTCTGAGGGATGGGAACTGTGGATGATGAAAATTTGTTGACTTAATTCATGTAGGTTTTGTAAAATTCTGTAGATGTTTGTGAATCTATGATAATAGCTATATATTTACACTTAATAAAATTTAAGTGTCTCTGTTGGTTCATTTCAGATTGTGATGATTTTATAACATTTAGTTTTAGCAAATTAAGAATGTCAACTTTCCTTTTCACTAAAGATCAGGGATGAATGAAGAAGCCAGTAGCGATGGGCACAGAATTCAGGATCGAGAACTCAGATAGATAGCAGCCATTCATTAATTGCCTAAGCATCACAAGTGTTTGTGTGTCCATTAACAATAGAAAAACCACTACAAGGACAGAAATACTGAATGAATGGATCTATAGAATCTCATTCTAGACTCAGATATTTATACAAAATTCAGCTGGAACCATATAGCATGCTTCATCCATGAAACATCAAGGAAGAGACCCAAAATTATATACTACTATAGTGTATCTAAATGAATAAAGGCAAAACGCATTGCAAAACCATGAACAGCACAGTTCATTTGCATTTTTTAGAGTCAAATGGGACTGGATTAAAAATCCACCTCTTTCACAACAGAAGGTCCTCAAGAGCCTCCAATTTAGCATAATTTTTTGAGAAACCAATATGCTTCTCCTATATTTATCATGGGTTCATTACAGCAGAGATTCCATAAAAAACTAGTGTCAGAACATATAGATGATAGAGAGCTAGAAGCATGAATAGAAAATGCTATGTAGATAGACAGACAGGTAAATAAAATCTAACATGTTATATAATTGTGTATGTTTTAGAGCAAATGTTTGGTGATTCAAAGTATCATAATAATTAAAGTTAAAATTTTCATAAAGTATCTCGAGGAAATTTTATATCTGTCATTAACTGAATGTCTCATTTTTGAGCAGTTTGACATCATTTAACAGTACGGAGAAGCAGACAAAGTAACACAAAAACATAAACTGTACTTACATGGCATCACATGATATAGGGCCCAGGTTAGCCGTGGAACTCGTGATGATGTTGGAAGTGTAACTTCAGCTTGGGAACAATCACAGAGATGAAAAGAAGAAGAGATTATTCACACAATCTTGTACTATACAATGGACCTTACAATTTTTTTTATTTTACTCAACTAAGTATTTAAAATTATATTATACTCTTCTTGAGAAAATACATAGGAAAAACATTTCTAACCCAAACAAGGATTTTCAGCACCCTTTTAAACAGCATAGCACATCCTTAGCTAATGAAGAGTAATGTTGCACATTCATTACTACAGGGTTTTTTGACTCTATGTGTGTGTGTGTGTGTGTGTGTTACTACTAGGAGTATTACCTTAGAAAATGGTTAGTGCTCTTATTTCTTATACATATAATATTTTAATTATATAAAGGAGTAAAACTCAGTACCATAAATATTATATGTTATGATAATGTACTATACTACATACAACTCAAATCTACTCTGGTGTGAACCTCAGACGCCCAGACCTGTAGTCATGATCCCCGGATCATACATTGTCAATGGTCATCATCGTTCCAACACCACCTTTCCCTTTCTTTCAGCATTTACTAATGAAAGTAGCATTTTTATTACATAACTATTTGTACAATTTGTAATAGGATTATAATGAGTCATCAAAAACCTGAGGTATTGAAGCCCTTCTACAGGAGCTTATGCATGCCTTTACCAAGACGGGAGTGTCTTATCAAGGCCAGCAAAGCAAATCAGGGACTTTCACTCCACTTACATCAGTTCTCTTGACCCGCACACATGGGGTAGGGAAACACGGACCTCCCAGCCAGGAAACAATGTGTCAGTCCGCATCCATCCAGGGAGTACAAAGCAGGGAAGATAAGAAAAAGATTGATATTTTTCAAATCGCTTCCACGTGCTCCCTTTCACTACTTGTTATTTAGGCTTCATGTTGTGATGGTGGTGTCAAGAAGAATCAAGTAAGAAGACTTAAATTGACGAGTGGACCCTCAGTGGGGCCTAATCCATTAATTCTTATCCATTAGCTATTGTCCCCTGGCTATGAGGGGTGACATGAGATGTGTTATGCTGTGAACCTCAGACAAGTATTGTAGTCATCGTCAATCCATGACTAATAACGCCGCCGAGCATGGTCATCATTGGTCCATACTAGCCTATCTCTGCTCTAGTAATATTTGCGTGTTTTCTCCTCTGTAGTGATATGACTGTTTTGTTTTTTTATGATAAATAATTCCCTTACTCAGATATATTCTATGCTCTATAGTAATATAGAGCATCCCTTTGTGGAAAAGAGACAACAATTTTGAATGTTACTCACACAAGTTTTGGTCTTCTGTAACGCAGAGGAAAAGTGTAGAGTCTGTGGGCGTGACCCAGTGTATAGGGCAGACCGAAGCCATTGCTTCTGAGGGATGAGTACTGTGGATGGTGAAAATTTAATAACTTAACTCATGTAAGCTTTGTAAAACTCTTTCTGTACATGTGAATCTGTGGTAATAGCTATGTGCTTTTACACTAAGTAAAATTTAAGTGTAATGTCAGTGTCTAATTATTTTTGTAATTTATTTATGATGACGTTTTAGGAAATCAAGAGTGTCAAACTTTTTTCCCTTAAGTGCAATAGAAAAAGCAGAGTGAAGCGTGAGGCCAGTAGCTATAAGCATAGATTTCAGAGTCTAGGACTCAAGAGAGATAACAATATATTCGCAGTTTGCCTGAGCATGACAGTTGTTTGATAGGGGATGTCCTTCTGAATGCTGTGAATATATGTTTGTCTTACTGACTGATGAATAAAACTATTTGGGGCAATGGACAGGCAGGATGTAGCCCTAAGAGAGGATGGGTAGACAATTCTGGGAATAGGAATGCAGCGAGAGAGTAACAAGATAGCAGACATGAAACAGCAAAGAAACCGGGCATTGTCAGGTAAGCAAAGACGATGTAGAGATACACAGATTAATAGCAATGGGTCAGTAAGAAAGAGAGAGCTAGCCAATAATGAGCCTGAGCTATCAGTCAAACAGTCAAACAGTCTCTGCATGATTATCTGGAATTGAATCGCTATGGGTAGGGGCAGGATATAATATTATGGCAACAGGTGTTTGGGTGTCTATTCTGAGAATTAAAAACCAGTTTATAACCAGATATATACAATGAATGGGTAGATAGGGACGCTCAGATTTTTTATATCCAAGGCAGATCAACACAAATTGAACAGAAGAAACCATCAGTTTAGTGTATTTTAAGAAAATTGACTGACAAAAACAGTAAGTCACTTATTAACTTTTGTAAATCTGAACACAGGAAATACCATAATAGTAAGACGTGGTCAGGTCTGTCCAGCTGCACATCACCTGCATGCCTGGGGACAACTAAATACTCTCAGTGTTCCAGGTACAAAAAGGAGATCGTGACTCAGTCTCCTCTGATCTGTTCAATATACATACATTTTTTTTTGCATTTTGTAGAGTCATAAAGAATGGGTTAAGTGTCCACCTGATTCTACAAAGGAGATTTGCATTAGTCTTTGCTTTATCTTCATTAACTGAGATAACAATAAGCCTTTCCTATATTTATGATAGGGACATTATAGCTGTGACTCTGAAAAGGGCAAAATTGATGACAGATTATATTTCATAGATGACAGACAATAGAGATATTAGGATCAGTAGAAAAAATGATATATATATAGAGAGAGACAGAGATGGTCAGATACAATGCATTATCAAATTATATTCTTGTGTATGTTTGGAGTGATTCCTTAGCAATTCAGTGTCTCATCTTAATTTCATCTTAAAGAGATAAATCAAGTGTGTCAAAGATTTTTTGTTAGTAATTAACCAGATGTGTTACTGCTAGTAATTAGTACCTCATTCAACAATAAGGATAAGTAGTCAAAGTAACACAAGAACATGAACTTACATGGTTTCCCATGTTCCCAAGACCCTAGGCTAGACATGGACCTCATGATGCACATGGATATGGAACTTCAGCTTGGGAACATCCACAAAAATGAAAAGAAGAAAGGATTATAAACAATCATGTTCTATACCATGGCACGTGTGGTTTCCTACTCATTTTATTAACTTAAGTATATTTAACTATATTTCATTCATTGAGAAATTACACAGGAGGGATGGATCTAACACAAAAAAAGTTTTAGAGACCATTTTAAGCAGAACACAAAATCCTATGATAATGGGTAGTAACATTGTACATTTACTAGTAATGGCTTTCTGAACTTTATATAATATATACTTACATACTATAAGTATTATATTGTATTCTAATTGGAAAAAATGTAAGAAACAATGGCATAACTATTATATATTATGATATCATACTCTAACAACACCCGACAACTCTATCAAAAATCTACACTACACTTCTTCTGGTGTGAACCTCAGACTCCCAGACCTGTACTCATGATCCCCGGATCATACATTATCAGTGGTCATCATTGATCCAACACCACTTTTTTCTTTCTCTTTCACTTTCTGTGTTATTCGTGTTACTTGTTATAGTTATGCAACTTTTCATCACAAAACCCTGAGGTATTGAAGCCCTTCTACAGATTTTGTGGCACCCTGACTCTCTGTCTCTTCTCTTAATTTTGGAGCCCTCAGCAGTGTGTTCATGGCTTTGTTAAATTGACCACATAGTCATAGTGGACCTAACAGGAGCTTATGCATGCCTTTACCAAGACGGGAGTGTCTTATCAAGGCCAGCAAAGCAAATCAGGGACTTTCACTCCACTTACATCAGTTCTCTTGACCCGCACACATGGGGTAGGGAAACACGGACCTCCCAGCCAGGAAACAATGTGTCAGTCCGCATCCATCCAGGGAGTACAAAGCAGGGAAGATAAGAAAAAGATTGATATTTTTCAAATCGCTTCCACGTGCTCCCTTTCACTACTTGTTATTTAGGCTTCATGTTGTGATGGTGGTGTCAAGAAGAATCAAGTAAGAAGACTTAAATTGACGAGTGGACCCTCAGTGGGGCCTAATCCATTAATTCTTATCCATTAGCTATTGTCCCCTGGCTATGAGGGGTGACATGAGATGTGTTATGCTGTGAACCTCAGACAAGTATTGTAGTCATCGTCAATCCATGACTAATAACGCCGCCGAGCATGGTCATCATCGGTCCATACTAGCCTATCTCTGCTCTAGTAATATTTGCGTGTTTTCTCCTCTGTAGTGATATGACTCTGTTTTGTTTTTTTTATGATAAATAATTCCCTTACTCAGATATATTCTATGCTCTATAGTAATATAGAGCATCCCTTTGTGGAAAAGAGACAACAATTTTGAATGTTACTCACACAAGTTTTGGTCTTCTGTAACGCAGAAGATATGTGTAGAGTCTGTGAGCGTGACCCAGGGTTCAGGGCAGACCGAAGCCATTGCTTCTGAGGGATGAGTACTGTGGATGGTGAAAATTTAATAACTTAACTCATGTAAGCTTTGTAAAACTCTTTCTGTACATGTGAATCTGTGGTAATAGCTATGTGTTTCTACACTTAGTTAAATTTAAGTGTAATGTCAGTGTCTAATTATTTTTGTAATTTATTTATGATGATGTTTTAGGAAATCAAGAGAGTCAAACTTTTATTCCCTTTATGTACAGAACAAAAGACCCAGGTTGAAGTGTGAGGCAGTAGCTATAAGCATAAGCATAGATTTCAGAGTCTAGGACTCAAGAGAGATAACAATACATTCGCAGTTTGCCTGAGCATGACAGTGGTTTGATAGGGGATGTCCTTCTGAATGCTGTGAATATATGTTTGTCTTACTGACTGATGAATAAAGCTGTTTGGGGCAATGTACAGACAGGATGTAGCCCTAAGAGAGGATGGGTAGACAATTCTGGGAAGAGGAATGCAGCGAGAGAGTAACGAGATAGCAGACATGAAACAGCAAAGAAACCGGGCATTGTCAGGTAAGCCAAGACGATGTAGAGATACACAGATTAATAGCAATGGGTCAGTAAGAAAGAGAGAGCTAGCCAATAATGAGCCTGAGCTATCTGTCAAACAGATTACTAACAACAAGTGTCTCTGCATGATTATCTGGAATTGAATCGCTATGGGTAGGGGCAGGATATAATATTATGGCAACAGGTGTTTGGGTGTCTATTCTGAGAATTAAAAACCAGTTTATAACCAGATATATACAATGAATGGGTAGATAGGGACGCTCAGATTTTTTATATCCAAGGCAGATCAACACAAATTGAACAGAAGAAACCATCAGTTTAGTGTATTTTAAGAAAATTGACTGACAAAAGCAGTATGTCACTTATTAACTTTTGTAAATCTGAACACAGGAAATACCATAATAGTAAGACGTGGTCAGGTCTGTCCAGCTGCACATCACCTGCATGCCTGGGGACAACTAAATACTCTCAGTGTTCCAGGTACAAAAAGGAGATCGTGACTCAGTCTCCTCTGATCTGTCCAATATACATACATTTTTATTTTGCATTTTGTAGAGTCATAAAGAATGGGTTAAGTGTCCACCTGATTCTACAAAGGAGATCTGCATTAGTCTTTGCTTTATCTTCATTAACTGAGATAACAATAAGCCTTTCCTATATTTATGATAGGGACATTATAGCTGTGACTCCTCTGAAAAAGGGCAAAATTGATGTCAGATTATATTTCATAGATGACAGACAATAGAGATATTAGGATTAGTGGGAAAAAATGATATATATATATAGAGAGAGACAGTGATGGTCAGATACAATGCGTTATAAAATTATATCCTTGTGTATGTTTGGAGTGATTCCTTAGCAATTCAGTGTCTCATCTTAACTTCATCTTAAAGAGATAAATCAAGTGTGTCAAAGATTTTTTGTTAGTAATTAACCAGATGTGTTACTGCTAGTAATTAGTACCTCATTCAACAATAAGGATAAGTAGTCAAAGTAACACAAGAACATGAACTTACATGGTTTCCCATGTTCCCAAGACCCTAGGCTAGACTTGGACCTCATGATGCACATGGATATGGAACTTCAGCTTGGGAACATCCACAAAAATGAAAAGAAGAAAGGATTATAAACAATCATGTTCTATACCATGGCACTTGTGTGGTTTCCTACTCATTTTATTAACTTAAGTACATTTAACTATATTTCATTCCTTGAGAAATTACACAGGAGGCATGGATCTAACACAAAAAAGGAGTTGTAGAGGCCATTTTAAGCAGCACACAAAATCCTATGATAATGGATAGTAAGATTGCAGATTTACTACTAATGTCTTTCTGAACTTTATATAAAATATACTTACATACTATAAGTATTATAATGTATTCTAATTAGAAAAATGTAAGAAACAATGGCATAACTATTATATATTATGATGTCATCCTCTAACCACACCAAACAACTCTATCAAAAATCTACACTACACTTCTTCTGGTGTGAACCTCAGACTCCCAGACCTGTAGTCATGATCCCCGGATCATACATTGGCAGTGGTCATCATTGATCCAACACCACCTTTTTCTATCTCTTTCACTTTCTGTGTTATTCGTGTTACTTGTTATAGTTATGCAACTTTTCATCACAAACCCTGAGGTATTGAAGCCCTCAACAGATTTTGTGGCACCCTGACTCTCTGTCTCTTCTCTTAATTTTGGAAGCCCTCAGCAGTGTGTTCATGGCCTTGTTAAATTGACCTCATAGTCATAGTGGACCTAACAGGAGCCTATGCATGCCTTTACCAAGACGGGAGTGTCTTATCAAGGCCAGCAAAGCAAATCAGGGACTTTCACTCCACTTACATCAGTTCTCTTGACCCGCACACATGGGGTAGGGAAACACGGACCTCCCAGCCAGGAAACAATGTGTCAGTCCGCATCCATCCAGGGAGTACAAAGCAGGGAAGATAAGAAAAAGATTGATATTTTTCAAATCGCTTCTACGTGCTCCCTTTCACTACTTGTTATTTAGGCTTCATGTTGTGATGGTGGTGTCAAGAAGAATCAAGTAAAAAGACTTAAATTGACGAGTGGACCCTCAGTGGGGCCTAATCCATTAATTCTTATCCATTAGCTATTGTCCCCTGGCTATGAGGGGTGACATGAGATGTGTTATGCTGTGAACCTCAGACAAGTATTGTAGTCACCGTCAATCCATGACTAATAACGCCGCCGAGCATGGTCATCATCGGTCCATACTAGCCTATCTCTGCTCTAGTAATATTTGCTTGTTTTCTCTTCTGTAGTGATATGACTCTGCTTTGTTTTTTTTATGATAAATAATTCCCTTACTCAGATATACTCTATGCTCTATAGTAATATAGAGCATCCCTTTGTGGAAAAGAGACAACAATTTTGAATGTTACTCACACAAGTTTTGGTCTTCTGTAACGCAGAGGATAAGTGTAGAGTCTGTGAGCGTGACCCAGGGTTCAGGGCAGACCGAAGCCATTGCTTCTGAGGGATGAGTACTGTGGATGGTGAAAATTTAATAACATCTCATGTAAGCTTTGTAAAACTCTTTCTGTATATGTGTATCTGTGGTAATAGCTATGTGCTTTTACACTAAGTAAAATTTAAGTGTAATGTCAGTGTCTAATTATTTTTGTAATTTATTTATGATGAAGTTTTAGGAAATCAAGAGAGTCAAACTTTTTTCCCTTTATGTACAGAAGAAAAGACCCAGGTTGAAGTGTGAGGCCAGTAGCTATAAGCATAGATTTCAGAGTCTAGGACTCAAGAGAGATAACAATACATTCGCAGTTTGCCTGAGCATGACAGTGGTTTGATAGGGGATGTCCTTCTGAATGCTGTGAATATATGTTTGTCTTACTGACTGATGAATAAAGCTGTTTGGGGCAATGTACAGACAGGATGTAGCCCCTAAGAGAGGATTGGTAGACAATTCTGGGAAGAGGAATGCAGCGAGAGAGTAACGAGATAGCAGACATGAAACAGCAAAGAAACCGGACATTGTCAGGTAAGCCAAGACGATGTAGAGATACACAGATTAATAGCAATGGGTCAGTAAGAAAGAGAGAGCTAGCCAATAATGAGCCTGAGCTATCAGTCAAACAGATTATTAATAACAAGAGTCTCTGCATGATTATCTGGAATTGAATCGGTATGGGTAGGGGCAGGATATAATATTATGGCAACAGGTGTTTGGGTGTCTATTCTGAGAATTAAAAACCAGTTTATAACCAGATATATACAATGAATGGGTAGATAGAGACACTCAGATTTTTTATATCCAAGGCAGATCAACACAAATTGAACAGAAGAAACCACCAGTTTGTTGTTTTATGACAATTGACTGACAAAAACAGTAAGTCACTTATTAACTTTTGTAAATCTGAACACAGGAAATACCATAATAGTAAGAAGTGGTCTGATCTGTCCAGTTGCACATCACCTGCATGACTGGGGACAACTAAATACTCTCAGTGTGCCAGGTACATAAAGGAGATCTTGACTCAGTGCCCTGATCTGTCCAATATACACATACAAAGAAACAATTGCATGCATATGGGATTCTATATCCCTCGAACTTAAAGGAACAGCACAGAAACTATATAATATTACAGACTGATTAAATAAATAAATACAATCACTGTGTGTAAAATCATGAATGGTTCATTGCATTCCTTTCATTTATTTATTTATTTTCATTTTATAGAGTCATAAAGAATGGGTTTAAGTGTCTACCTGATTCTACAAAGGAGGTCTGCATTAGTCTTTGCTTTATCTTCATTAACTGAGCTAACAATAAGCCTTTCATATAATTATGATAGGGACATTTTAGCTGTGACTCCTCTGAAAAAGGGCAAAATTGATGTCAGATTATATTTCATAGATGACAGACAATAGACATAGTAGGATCAGTAGTAAAAAATGATATATATAGAGAGAGATGGTCAGAGACAATGTGTTATCAAATTATATTCTTGTGTATGTTTGTAGTGATTCCTTAGCAATTCAGTGTCTCATCTTAATTTCATCTTAAAGAGATAAATCAAGTGTGTCAAAGACTTTTGTTAGTAATTAACCAGATGTGTTATTGCTAGTAATTAGTACCTCATTTAACAATAAGGATAAGTAGTCAAAGTAACACAAGAACATGAACTTACATGGTTTCCCATGTTCCCAAGACCCTAGGCTAGACTTGGACCTCATGATGCACATGGAAATGGAACTTCAACTTGGGAACATCCACAAAAATGAAAAGAAGAAAGGATTATAAACAATCATGTTCTATACCATGGCACTTGTGTGGTTTCTTACTCATTTTTTTAACTTAAGTGTATTAAACTATAATTCATTCCTTGAGAAATTACAATGGAGGCATGGATCTAACACTAAAAACAGTTTAGACACCATTTTAAGCAGCACACAAAATCCTATGATAATGGATAGTAACATTGCACATTTATTACTAAAGGCTTTCTGACTTTATATACTATATACTTATATGAGTATTCTATTGATTCTAATTGTAATAATGTAAGAAAACAATGGCATAACTATTATATATTATGATATCATATTCTAACCACACCCAACAACTCTATCAAAAATCTATACTACACATCTTCTGGTGTGAACCTCAGACTCCCAGACCTGTACTCATGATCCCTGGATCATACATTGTCAGTGGTCATCACTGATCCAACACCACCTTTTTCTTTCTCTTTCACTTTCTGTGTTATTCGTGTCACTTGTTATAGTTATGCAACTTTTCATCACAAAACCCTGAGGTTTTGAAGTCCTGAACAGATTTTGTGGCACCCTGACTCTCTGTCTCGCCTTTTAATTTTTGAAGCCCTCAGTAGTGTGTTCATGGCCTTGTTAAATTGACCTCACAGTCATAGTGGACCTAACAGGAGCTTATGCATGCCTTTACCAAGACGGGAGTGTCTTATCAAGGCCAGCAAAGCAAATCAGGGACTTTCACTCCACTTACATCAGTTCTCTTGACCCGCACACATGGGGTAGGGAAACACGGACCTCCCAGCCAGGAAACAATGTGTCAGTCCGCATCCATCCAGGGAGTACAAAGCAGGGAAGATAAGAAAAAGATTGATATTTTTCAAATCGCTTCCACGTGCTCCCTTTCACTACTTGTTATTTAGGCTTCATGTTGTGATGGTGGTGTCAAGAAGAATCAAGTAAGAAGACTTAAATTGACGAGTGGACCCTCAGTGGGGCCTAATCCATTAATTGTTATCCATTAGCTATTGTCCCCGGCTATGAGGGGTGACATGAGATGTGTTATGCTGTGAACCTCAGACAAGTATTGTAGTCATCGTCAATCCATGACTAATAACGCCGCCGAGCATGGTCATCATCGGTCCATACTAGCCTATCTCTGCTCTAGTAATATTTGCGTGTTTTCTCTTCTGTAGTAATATGACTCTGTTTTGTTTTTTGATGATAACCAACTGCCTTACATCGATATATTGTATACTCCTTCTACAGTAATATAGAGCATCCCTTTGTGGAAAAGAAGACGACAATTTTGAATCCTACTCACACAAGTTTTGTCTTCTGTGACACCAGGGATGAGAGAAGTGTCTGTGGGCATGGCCCAGGGTTTAAAGCCGAACAAAGCCATTGCTTCTGAGGGAATATCTGTGGATGTTGAAAATTAAGTGGGTGTTTGTGAATCTGTTGTAATAGCTATGCGGTTTCACTCAGTTAAGTTTTTGTGTCTGGATAATTTTAGCATGCAATGATTTTTGTCTATACCCAGGATGAAGAATGAGAATGGAACCTATGATCTAGCCCTTGCCCTTCTTATTTGCCTGAGCATCACAGGTGTTTGTGTGACTATTCTGAGAAGTATAGACCAGAGCAAGGGCAGAAATATTAAATGAATTGATAGTTATGGAAGTTCAGTCTAGACATAGAAATTTATGGTCAGCTCTACTCAAGAAAGTTGATAGGGACTAACCTTGAGCTTCCTGTATAATAAATGAGCTCTCTGTCAAAGGCACTGAGTCACTCATTACCTTTTACAACCTGCAAAATCCTAAGAAGCCATTCTGGTCTGTGAGTTTGTTCTGGTACACATTCCCTGCTTTTCAGAGGAGAGCAAATTCTTCTACGTGAACCTATGCAGAAAGGAGAAGGACATGACTGTGTTTCAGCAAATGTAATTATCCATGGGACTATCTGCATGCATATGGCATTCTTTATCTATACATGTTCAAGGAACAGAACAGTCACCCTATAGTAATGTTGTGTTTTTACCTACAGTGACCAATGTAAAAACAGTGAGAAAAGACTGGAAAAACTGTCTGCCTGTTTCACAACAGAAGGTCCTCAGTGGCCTTCACTTGCTTCATAATGTCTTTGATCCATATTTATGATAGTGGAAATAAAAATATTAATATAATCTATGATAGTGGAAAGTATCCTATGTTCAGTAATGGAAAGTTTTAATATTTTTCTAATTTTTTTAATTAAATTGCCATTTGGGATTGAAATACAGTGGACAGTAGTACAGAAATCACAATTTTTCATCTGGACATGTTGTGAGCTCAGACTCATGCAGATACCCTCTTCAACTGGGATTTTATTTAGTGATTAATCAAATTAAATAACTATTTTTTTCCTTCCTAAATAAAAAATAGAAAACCAAAAACAAACAAAGAAAAAACACAAACATTCATCCAGATGTCCCTTGCCCTACAGCATCATCCTTAATCAATACATTACTAGAATGCAGTGTTTCATAAATACATTAGTAATGATTCTCATTGCATTAACTACTCACTTGTTTGGTAGAGAAATGACACATTTTGTTTGTGTTCATTTACAGGGTTTTTGGTTGATTTACACATTACTTTAGAGCACAGAAACCTAAGACTAAAATTCCTGTTATTTTTGATTGCTGGATTAAGCGCATATCCTTAAAGGATAATGAATGGGATTTTTCACAATGGACCTCAGGGTTTCAGGGCTTAATCAAAGTCCTCCATTCAGACATCCCAGGGTAGACCTCATTGATCCCTAAGTAATCTTTGACCTCTTTCTTTTTCTTTCAGACACAGTTTTGTTTATTGACCCATTCATGGCCTCACAGGCAGCAATAAAATAAATATTCATGAATTTAAACAAAATAGCCTAGGACAATAAGCCTCCTGGTAGGCTCTTTTTTCTTAGCTTAACTCTTTCCTGACCTTTTGAAGGGGCCTTAATTGAGGCATGGGTGCCTCAGAGCAATCTTCTTCCTGAGTGCCTCCCTTCAGCATGAGGAGGAGTCTAAAACAGCCTTGCTAAGCAATCCAAACCTGAGACGAACTGCATCTCCAACTCAGCCTCCAATAACATTATGTGTCTGGAAAATACTGGAAATGTGGCCACTGCTGTGGATACTTCGCTTCAAATACTTGTGTGTATGGTGGCAGCCATGTAGGACATGCAGCATTATATTCTGTGAGTAGGTAACTTTTAAGTGACCTGCACTGCAGAAATAAAGTGGGTAGTGAGTAATCTGTGCCTACTGGATACATAGCAGTCGCTTCACACTACATTTGTATAATTGGTCTGGATATGGGCAAACTTAAATAATTCAATGAGCACTCCAGAGAAACCAGCCCTGATTGACAGGACTCCTTGATTATTATGTATTCATAAAGTTTCTTAATCACAGTGGCAACAGCAAAACTCTCCATCTCAGAGAGTAATCCAGTCTGCTAGTCTTCATGATGTCATGTCAAATACCAAGTTTCCAAATAATGAGCCATTTAGATTTAGACATGAGATTGGTACTAAAATATTCATGAAGTCAATTCCCATATTTCTCAATTGACCAAAGAATATGCCACCTTTACAAATATCTAACTATTCATTATAAGTGATAAACTGAACAAAGTTCAATTCATCACTTAGAAACAAGGTCGATCAAAAATTGTTTGAATCTCTCTATAGGTTCCACCAGAAACAGCAGCATAATCCTTGTTCCACTGAAATACTCCCCTAAAATGTACAATTCAGAAAAAAATTAAATGATTGATACAGTAAAAAAAAAATGAAATGAAATCTGGATTTCTTTTTCAGCATAAAACATTCTAGGTGTTTTGTTCGGTTTTGTTTTTAGTGAGAGGAGAGTCAGACACCATGTGTCACTCAAGTTGGCCCTACACTTATGATTACCCTGCTGTCACACAGACATACACACACACACACACACACACACACACACACACACACACACACACATCTTACAGGATTCAGTATTCTAAGAATGGACAATGACCCCTGCTATCACACACACACACACACACCTCACAGGATTCACTATACTAAGAATGGACAATGATGCCTTTGCGTTAATCAAAGTTTTGATTCCATCCCTGGTCTCTACTCAGGGGTACTCCTCCTCTGCAAGCACTTAGACCTTTCCCCCAAATAACACCTGCGACACAGCTACATTATTCCCCGTAAACTCAGTCCACACCAAGTGTACACAAGCTCAGTCCTGATCCAGGACTGGGGCCTGAGCCACAGCTACTAAATTTTTCTTATTGGAAAAAGGCATGCCGCAATGACAGCACACAGCGTGGCACCAATAAGGGGCATTCTCTACACAATCAGTCTGCCAGACTAAAAATGCCTGAGCCAGCTGTGCAGGAGAACAGATGTGCACTATCTACAGTGCTAGTTTTCTAGCCAAGGTGTGTTCATCCCACTTCCCACTCACTGGTCCCTTTCACTTCCTACCTTGGGCTTATTGGGGGTACTTCCTTCCATGGCCACCCTTGAGGAAAGATAGAGCAGAAGGCCCCTCATGTTCCCATCATCACTCCTTACCTCCAGAAGTAGACGTAGATCTTCACCATGGGACAACGATCAGACTGTGAGAAGAAGGCGAGCTGCCAATTGAATGGAATGTATACATTTCAATAGAATTAGAAGTAGATGTGATGACTACTCTACTTTAAGGCGGGTTTTGTCAATGTTCACATCCCAAGACTGATATTTCTAGGCACTAACTCTGTCCATTTTAAATACAAATTTAAAAAAATGAAATATCGCTGACTCTGTCACTCAAAACCAGAAGATATTGATTATTAATACCTGCCTAAGTTAACCCGTCTGTCCATGTGTCTGTTGATGTGCCTATCAAACAAGCCCACAGAAATTTTTGAAGAATGGGATGAATTAATTCATATTCCATTAGCAAGCACCAATAGGCTCCACTCTCATCGAATCTCTGCATTTCCCAATACATTTATTCAATAACCTTATTCTAAAGAGGACCTCCGTCTATACCTCAGGACTTGCTGCACTAACGCCAGACAACAACAGAGGGGTCAGCTACTCCGCTTGTAAAAGGAACAGCAATCTTTGCCTCATTAGCCGCTTTCATAAATGGATGGCGCAGAACCCTGTTTGTCTTCTACTAATGTATTGATTGACACAATAATAACTTAACAGACACGAACAATGAAAGCCCAAAAGAACGTTTCCCATAATCACAGAGGACCACTCAGCCGCAGACCAGGTTTAATCAAAACATTGGATTCAGATACCCACTCATACTCATCATCAATCCAGACCTAGTATATATTCTATACTTCGCTCCTATTATTCTTGACTTATTCATTGACTCACTAATAATATCATCGATATCCATGAATTAAGGGAGGAAAGATCCTCAAGGAAAGAAACTCATCTTGACACAGACCACACAGAGCTACAGTCTGTCCTTTCTGCTGTGAGCCTCGCCACAGTAAATCTGAATGAATCCAATTCAGTGCACAGTAGTAATCTCTGTCATTCCTGGAGCTTTGTCTCGTGGTTCAATGATCTACCATCTGATAAGAAGAGTCTCTGCTTCATTATAATTTCCTCTCAGGGAAGGGACCATGAATGAAATACAATGAAGATGTATCTGGGTCCGCTGGGATCCTGATCACATTCAAATACTCTGGGAAGGGTTAAAAATGCAATCCCATTTTTTTAATCTGAGGAATTTGGCTGTTCTGAAGTGGATTCATCCTGATTATAAACTCCCAAATCATTCCCATCACGGTGTCAATCATGTCCAGATAGAGCCTGTCCCTCAGGAACCATTCGCTTACATTTGTGTCTTCCTTCCTTACGCAGAGGTAAACAGGCAAGATCTTCTCCAGAAGGCAATTGGGAAGACATGTCAGCCAAGCTCACTCTGAGGAGAAAAGGCAAACATTCAAATGAATTAGTGTCATTTAGATTCTGAGGAGGAACCACAGTTGGAGGTGATCAATTAGCCATAAATGTTGGTTTGCGTTCCGGTTGGAACACTTGGGAAGGAAGCAATCCTTTATATTTATGACCTTATGGAGTTTAGAAGCGAGAGCTGCACTCTATATTTATGAACCTGCATAGGTTTATATTTTAAATAATGTAATGAACACCACTGAACCCAGCAGTTTAAAAAAAAAGAAAAATAATTCTAATTATTAGGACCATCTGGTGTGTTTGTTACCAACATACATAAGAGCAAAGTTGTCCTTCTAGGTGGACATAATGCAGAATTGAAGATGAGAGATTTACCATATGGTATAATCTCTGTGATGGGCCACGCTTAATTTTCCAGGATAACTGTGTGCTTATGTGTTATATGTAGCACTGGGATTCGCGTACATCACACAAACCCTTTTTTAATTTCCATGAGCCCTAGGGATAGAAATCAGTTCTTCATGATTCCAAGTACCTGACTAACTTAACTATCTCCCCAGCCCCTGTTTACTTCACTCACTGACTGATGTGTTTAATTTCTCAAGAGATAATTTTTTTTAGCAGAATTTGAAAGCTTACAACCATCAAACCAACATGGGAACACTAACAAGATGACTTCTTGTGGATTTTAGAAGTGGATGGTATAAAGAGCTCAATGGTGGAATGTTTTCCACTGGTACATAATTGCTGAGTTAAAAAAAGAAAATACTGGTTGAGATACAAATTTAGGAATGTCCCTTCTTAATTGTACTGTGATAGATATGCATCTGTCCATACTTGATTAGCCTTATGTCACTGCTCAAATTATAGAAATGGATTTGACTTAGTTTGGTAAGAAAAAATGCCTCAGTTTTATTAATGGTTGTGTGTGTCGTCTTATCATTGCTATGTCTTAGTGTTCCCCCCTTTGGTCCCTAACTACAAAAACACATGTTCTTTTCCTAGAACCGGGGAATTTCCCCGCGAACTGCTCCCTTTTTCAATAATTCAATCACAAGACCTCTAAACAACTAGTCGCCTAAACTGATATTTTTATATTAATTAGTTTATTTAAAGTGTGTGTGAGTGGGAATATGTGTAGAGGCCAGAGGAAAACATGTAGGAGTTTGTTCTCCATGAGTGTTTCAGTGATGGATTTCAGACGCTCAGCACAGTCACAAATGCCTTTACATATATAGCAACCCCGTCTGCCCTAATTTTTTTTTTCATCATTTGTTTATTTTGTTTTGTTTGCACAGCTTCAACGCCCTAGGTGTTAGGGTTGCAGGCATGTGCCACCATGGCCAGCCTTATTTTTCTTATTTTTTTTTTCCTTTATTCATGGTAAATCTTATTACAGCAATGTGGGTTGTGCCACGAATCCACAAAGATCAGGTTTTGGGGACTCGTCTCTACAGGCTGCAGACACCACTTTGCAATAGTCCTCAGATTTCATAAGGGTTCAATCACTGTCCTCAGTCAGAAACCCCATGCTCCTCATCATTGGCCCATGCTGGGTGTTTGCTTCACTTATTAACTGTCGGGCTGATAATTAACAAAGCAGAGTCCCCCAAACGAGATCATTGGGTTGGGGCTCTTTTCTCATTGAGATATTCACATCACACTACTTGCACAAGAGTACTCCAAGGTGCACTGGGGATTGTTCAACATCGCTGCTTTGGATCAAATCCATTTCTAGTTTTTGAGTGGTGCTCTTTTATTTAATTCATCCATATGTCAAAAGTGGCTCCATGAAACATAATGAAGCTACTATGTTCCACCTCTGAAACACTCATGTATTGGGCCATCACAAAGAGCTACTCCTGGGTATGCTGAGCTTGATCATAATACCAAGTGTACCTCTAAAGGTCCTGGAATCGCTGCATGCTCTCAATTGGTCCAACATGGGGTGTGTTACCTGATTTAAGTGTGACGGTCATTTATTCATTTATTGTGAGACCAATGAGCTAGCATCTAAAAACAAAAGACTGCATGAACTAATGGTCTCACCTTAATTCTCATCTAAGGTCCTTTCTCAGGACAATGACTTAAGTCTGTGCCCTACATTCACCACAGGAGGGAAAAGACAAATTAGAATAGATGTAGGATGTAATGGGTCAAGCAGATCTACGTAATAATAAAATTTACCTCTAATATTGAACTTGGGGTTTTAAACATGTAAGTCCACTCACTACCCCACCTGACTGCTAAAGTAATTAGAAACATCATTAACCAGGGGTCTCTCACAAATTGTTAGCCCCTTTCTTACTAAACAGCAAACACCGAGCAAGGACAGCTCCCTATATGCGCATGACGAAAGTTAACAAGTGGTCTTGCTTTTCTGCAAGCAAAAGCATTAGCGTTCCTTGGTTTATTACACTACCTGTTTACAAATCGGTGGTTTTCTTCCTATGTATCTTGTCTTTTTTATGTTTCTACCTCCACTTATATTACTTGAAACAGCATGCTTCATAACCCTGAATCACAAAGTCCCAGGGGCAAGTTGAATGAAGTTTTCCAACTTCATGCTCAAAGATAATTCCTACAGAAAATAATGCTTACCTCTCACTGAGTAATGGACCTGAGAATTACACCATGGCTTTACCGGAGGTGTAGATTCACACATGTCTGTCTACCAACAGGTATCGTGGATACAGGCATGGCTACCTACTCATCAACAATACTATTTGGGTTGGTGTGTTTATTCTTGGATCTCTGATCAGTACCCTTCCTGTAGAGAAAATGGCCTGTGTTGTTGATCTAAAGGCCTCTAGTTGAAAAATGTGGATTAACTGGTAAACTAGACTTGCCAAGCCCTGTCTCATGAGAGGTATCTGTCTGTCCCTTAAAGTTGGTGGAAACCTACATAATTGGCATGTGCTATCCTCCACTGGGCTTCTGCTAGTGAAGGGCTCTATGGAACAAGCGTGGCTGCTGCCTTATAGTGTAGTTAAACATGTAGAATGTTGAACATCTCTGGAGGAATGACCCTTAGCTGAGTTTAACTAAATTAAACATGAAGTTTTTGTTACTAAGACATTGCAATTGCAGTCCCATGATTGTAACTCCTTAATTCCAGGTCCTATTTGCTTTTTTGAGATTGTGTAGCTGGCTCCTGTAGAGGAAGCCCACACAACTCCAGTAGATTGACATGGAAGTTTGCTTACCTGGGGCTTCGTGCTCTTTTATTTGGAAGGGCAGAGGTGGTCATCATGGTTAGAACATGATAAAATCTCTGGCCCGGAGGGGGGAAAGAAAGCATTTGTCAGAATTATCATGTGATAATATGTATTCCTGATTAGGTCTATGGTGACTTTTCAAAATATAAATTGAAAACTAAAATAATTCCTTAATTTTCAATACATTGAAATCTACAATGTAAAAACCTTGAGCTATAAAAAAATACTTTCTTCTAGCTATAGCCACTGCCCTCAATAATGGCAGGCTGAGTGATTTTATTTTTATTAAGAAAATCAACAAAAAAAAAATGAAGGTTTGGGGGGAAGGGGAGTTCGAGACAGGGTTTCTAAGTGCCTTAGCTGTCCTGGAACTCGCTCTGTAGTCCAGGCCAGCCTCGAACTTACAAAGATCCACCTGCCTCTGCCTCCCAAGTGCTGGGATTACAGGCGGGCGCCACCACCGCCCAGCTGGATTGGCATTCCTATAATGTGTCTGTGTTCATCTGGCAATTATGTGCACATTTAACTACTTTTTATAGCAATGAATAGATGTCATTTCTCTAAAGGAACTATCCAAGACCATTTACCAACATAATACAAAAGTAATTACATAGAAATGACTGTGTACCCCTGAAAAATGCCAAGAGACTCTACTGTTGGATAGAGGTAATAATATATTCCTTTGTAATAATTTCCCAATTTCTCCTCTTTTTTATTCATACATGTAAAAACACATAATCTAATTTCAAATTATAATCCAAATTGACAATGTATGTAGCCCCTCTGGCTGTTCTGGAAATTGATTTGTAAAGCAGGCTGGCTTGAATTCATGGCTATCCACCTGTCTCTGCCTCCCAAGATTAAAGGTGTGAACCACTACCACCCAGCTTGAAGTAATAAATCCTAATAAAGAAACAATCAAAAGAATCTGATTCTTCCTCCACATACAACAACAAAAAACAAACAACAACAAAAAACAACAACAGACAGTAAATCCCCACAATAACAAGCATGGCATTGTTAACATAAAACCCATGGCTTCCTCTTTCCACAGAGAACATCAATGTCACAGCGATGGTTATCCTGCCTGAAGCTTAGCAATCCTGTGCTCATTAGAGCAATGCTTGTTTCCATTTACTGAACTTTCTGGTATGTTAACTACAATCCAATAAACAAGCAAGAATTCACCATCCACTATATCCTTAATGATGAAGAACAAAGCCATCAGTTTCTCACAGCTGGGTGAAGGGCCATCAATCAGATTTAGTATTGTGTTGATATTGTGTTCACAATAGTACATAAATTCTGCAATTTCATAAGGAATCCACACACAGCTATATTTTCTATTTCCTTGGTCATTTAAATATTTATGTATCAGTATTTGCTTAGTTGTATCAATTTACTTACAGTGAAACACAGACTTATAAAACTAAATCGTTAAGTAACAAAATTTGAAATGCTCCTAATAACATTCACTAAACAAGTGTGCATTCTTTTTACATATTGGTTTGAGGTGTGTTTGTGTGTCTTTATCATGTGTGTCTTTGACTGTGTTGTCTTTGTATGTGTCATTGTTGTGTGCATCTTTGCGAGTGGGGTTAAAATGAGCATCTTCTGTGTGTCTGTGGCATTTCATCTTTGTGTGTTTGTCATTCTCTTTCTGTATGTCTTTGTCTGTCTGTCTGTGTGTATGTCTGTCTCTTTGTGTGTTTTTGTCTGTACCTGTGTGTGTCTTCGTCTCTGTGTGTGTTGTGTGTGTGTCGCATACCTTTGTGGTATCTTTATTCTATGTGTCTTTGTGTTTGTCTCTGTGTATGTGTCTTATCTCTGTGTTGTGTCTTTGTTTATGTATATATCTTGTGTGTGCTTGCCTTTGTCTGTGTGTCCTTATCTGTATGTTTTTGTGCCTTTGTGTATGTATGTATGTCTTTGTGTCTGTCTCAGTATGTACATCTTCATCTCAATGCATTGTGTGGGCCTTTGGTGTATATGTGTTTGAATGTGTTTATCTTTGTCTGTGTGGGTGTGTTTGTCCTTGGTTGGTTGTCTTTTTCTCTGTGTGTCTGTCTGTCTCTCTCTGTGTGTATGTGTGTGTTTGTGTGTCTGTCTTTGTATTTTGTGTGTCTTTGTGAATCTTTACATTAATATCTGTCTTTGTATGTGTCTTTGGTGTATGTCTTTATCGGTGTTTGTCTTTGTATGTGTGTCTTTGTCTCTTTGCATGTGTGTGTAGTGTGTCTTTGTCTCTGTATGTGTGTTTTGTATCTGTCTCTGTGTTTGTCTTTGTGTGTGTCTTCTCCATCTGTGTGTATGTGTCTGTCTCTGTGTATGTTTGTTCCTGTGTGTGTGTTTTTGTCTCTGTGTATACTTTGTGTCTGTCTGTATGTGTGTCTTTGTCTGACTGTGTATTTTGTGTGTATGTTCTGTGTGTCTGTGTGGGTCTTTTTCGCTGTGTATGTGTGTCAGTCATTCTTTGTGTATGTATATGTTGTGTCTTTGTTTCTGTGTAGGTGTGTTATGTGTCTGTGTGTGTCTTTGTGTGTGTATATGTGTGTGTATGTTTGTCTTTGTCTCAGTATGTATGTCATTGTCTTTGTTTATATATGTTTGTGTGTTTGTCTTTGTGTGTCTTTGCATGTGTTTATCTCTAGGTGAGTCTTTGTATGTGTGGGTTTGTCCTTGTGTGAATCATTGTTCATGGTTGGTTGTCTTTTTCTCTGTGTATGTCTAAATCTGTCTCTGGGTATGTGTGTGTGTATGTGTGTCTTTGTGTATATGTCTTTGTATGTGTGTCTGCATATGTATTTTGTGTGTCTTAGTGTATCCTTATGTTTGTGTCTTTTTTGTGTGTTGTTTTGTTTATATTTGTATGTGTTTTGTCTCTATGCGTATCTTTGTGTGTATGTGTGTGTTTCTGGTTGTGTGTTTTTTTGTGTTCGTGTGTGTGTGTGTGTGTGTGTGTTTGTCATTGGACTAAGACAAGCCTGATAGCATCTGTTCTGGGGCACTGAGAGACTCTGATGGCAGTTGTGAGGACATACTCACTATACTCACTTTATGACAATACCAGTTGTGAACATTCTTTGCTATTTGTCTCAATTTTAAGGTGTAGTAAACACCTCCAAGATGATGCCAGTGGTGTCCACACCTGAGGAGCACAGCTTTGTATTACCTTCTCACATCTTGGATTGTGATTGTCTACGTGGCCAGTACAACACTATGGAGGGTGGTTTGTGCCTTACAGTAATAGGTTCTATGATACATTAAGATAACCGGACTGTCCTGTAATAATAGCTCTAGGGATATTACCTGTCATGTTCTAAGGACTCTCACTGAGGATAGTTTCATGTGGAGAGAAAGCTTGGTCCCCATCAGCAGCCAGCCATGGACATGAGCCTTGCAACAATATCACATTCTCACATACATGCACACAGCCACGCATGCACACACGCACATATGCATGGGTGCATCCACACTCACACGCACGCACACATGAATACACGCACACAACCACACATTCACACACGCACGCAAGCAAAAATGCGCAGGGGCACACACACACACACACACACACACACGAATGCAGCCAAGCATACACACACACACACACACAGCCACACACGCACACATACCCACAGCCAAACAACTGTTGTGGCTAACATCTCTCTGAAAACAGACAGGACTCCACATAGGAACCCCTAAATACTGGCTTCGTGGAAACTGTGAGAACTAACATTTTCCATGCTTTGAGTCATGAAGTCACAGGGTGATTTCTTAACAGCACAGCTAGAGAGCTCAACAACCACAACTGAGCATCCTGATTCAGGCTTGCTTGACATCACAAGTGTTTCAAATCTGAGACGTTCTTTTCAATTTGTGATGTATTTTCACAAATGCAATGAAATATCTTAAAAATCATATATATTATTCAAAAGAAATAAAGTTCACTTGTCCCCAGTCACCTTATACATGTGACCAGAAGGAAGACTTTTAATATACTTCAGAGCCCCAGCATTTTAACTGTAAACATCAGGAGGACAGGTATGGGATCTTCCACGTGAACCAAGACAATGCTAGCAAGTTTGGGTTCTAAAAACAATGCCTAGTATTTCAAATTAGGGGAGTTCAACCTGTACAACCACAAAGCACGCTCTAGTCATTCAACATGTTCCCATTTCAAAGAGTTCTTGGCCCAGACATTTATCATTCATGAAATGTATAAATTCCCACTGAAATACAAAATAAATCTTAATACTGAAAAATTCTGAGAATAAAAGCCTCCCATGATTAACAGATTTAGGTTGTGCTTGGATCATATTAACAACAAACTCTGGTGGATTCATTCTGCAGCTCCTATAAGCTTTCTTTTATTCATAAGCATTTATTCCCTGGATGTAATTTAGGAAAAACAAGCTATCTACAAAATAAAGATGGCAAGCCAGTCAGCTAATGTGTGAAGTAGGGGGACGCTTGGATCACTGTTTCAGGGTATACCCTTAGAAATACAGAATGAGGTCCCTTGAAAAAGATAAATGAGGTTAAGGTGTCCGTGGGTAGCAGTACACAGACAGTCTTAATGGTTGCATTTATTTCTCTTCTGCTAGGTGGTGAATTTCAGTTTCTGTTGTATTAAAAATTAAAGAGAACATAAGTCAGTACATAAGAAGTAGAGTTATTTTGGAGTCAATAATGGGAATGTAATAGCAACCAAGTTTGGATTAGTCACCCAATCCCTCCTGAATCAGCCTATTAAGATTTAAGCCTGTGGCTTCCATTCCTCATAAAGGGTGTGTTGTACTTCACAGAGCAAAAACAACTTCCATTCTTCATGGAGTGTGTTCTGCTTCACAGAGTAGATGGCTGATGTAACTGTTTAGTAAAAATGGAGATGTTGATTTCTGCCTGCATGGTGCAAGGACTTAGGGACTTTGATACTTCTAAATTCCATATCCTTAGCGTAGGTGGTTTATTGCTAATTATTGACAGAGGCATGAATGACCAACACATAAATAAAATAAGAGGACCACTGCAGGCCCCGCAACAAAAAAGAACTAAAATTTGCAGTTGGTACAATTCAATACAAATAAGGTTAAAGATGGGAGACTTTAATTAATCATTAAGGAGACTAAATCAAATCAGACCTCTGGACTGGCAGGATGACTTTGGGTAAAAACACTTGCTAGAAAACCACAGGCCTGAGCTCTATTACCACAAACCACCACGAAAAGGAGAGGAGCAACTTCCAAATACCTGTCCTCAGACCTACACACCACACACACACACACACACACCAACCACACACACACACACACACACACACACACAGCGCCATATGCACACCCACCCCAAATAATAAAATGAAAATTTTAAATGTATATTTTTTTCACACAAAACTTGCCCCCATCTGGCCCAGGGTCTACATGCTTTAAGTAATCAACTGAAATGAGGTCATCTCTTAGTTCAAATTTAAGGGCACATTAAAACCAACAAAAGTTGAGGCACTGGACCAGAACAATAGACATTGTGATCTCAGTGTGGAAGTAGATGGTAATAGAATGGGCATAGCCTTTGATGAACAGAATTAAATCTGTAAAGCTTCCTACCATGCTTACACTGCTTAAAATTAGACAATTATTCAAACAATCCTTTCCATACAAATAATTTATTCTTGTCTAAATAATACCACTGGCCAGAACAATCCAAAGAGCAACACCATGGTTGATAGCACAGGACATGTCCTTCAGGGAAATGGTCAGAAAGACTTCATCTACATGTATCATGACACACTGTGTCAGCAGCAACAATGAAAACACTTATTTCTTTTCTTTCTTTCTTTGCAAAATTGGCTGACTTTATTCATTCTCGCAGATGCCCCATTAGAATACAATTCACAGAAGGCCAAGGCCATTGAATGGGGCCAACTTATACAAGAAGCACACCTCACAACAGAAATGGAAGGCATTTCTTTTCTAACATTTTCCTGAGTTCCTCAGTGCTCTACATATCTATGAATTTATTTTTTCGCTTTGCTCACTGCTTTATTCAATGATGTGCTGATATATATGATAAACTAATAAATGAAAAGGCCCAAGGGCAACATCACTGAATAATACATCATTCTTTCAAGTGTCCATTCCAAATATAATTAATAGATCTGTTCAATTTCCCCCAGTACGTATATACTTTTTCCTAAGTGACCTTAAGCCCTTTCATCTCTGTGTCCCCCAGGGGTCCATGCTTGCCCCCTTCGGCATTAAAGATGGTACCATGAACAAGTGATTAAACATGACATTACTTCACATCTAGAATAAACAGATAGTTTGTACATTGTTGTGTACCCTTTCTCCTCAAGGAATTAATAGCCTAAGTGTTACCAACGAAAAAGTACATAAATAAATCATAGCAAACAAGAAATAGAATATTGAGCAACCCTGAAAATGAATGAAATGCCACTCATCATCTTTTATTGGATTTTACTGATCCTAAATCACATTAATTATAAGGCCCCAGTCTGAGCACACTCCTGTCAAGGCTTACCACTAGCCTTTGTTGGTTTTACTTATGAATTATATCCATTTATTACTTTGGAAAAATGCAAGCAACACCCATAAGGCAACCTCCGAACCCAGGAACATAAAATTCAAGCTATTACTCACATAAATCTCTTCAATCTCTTCTTTTCTTACCCACAGAGGTAAAATTAAGACCTTTGGCATCCCAGGATAACTCACTTGGAGATGGTCCATCCACTGGGCAAAGTCAAGTGCAAACTTTCAAAAGAAAGAGAAAGACTTAGCTATACCAGGGTGTACTTATCTCGTGGACAGTGGGGTTTAGAGGACAGTTTCATATGTGTACATCACAAACTCTAATAGACCTGTACCTATTACTGACACTCACCTGTACTTTTCCTGACATTCACCTGTACGTACTTATTACTGACACTCACCTGTAAACCACCCCCTGTTCCTGGTCACTTCCTTGACCCTTCTGTGTGTGTGTGTTTTTTTTTTTTTTTCATTAGATTCCACACATGGGAGGAAAAGCATGGCCAGCATTATAGACAACATTCTCTCTGTTGAAACACACTATCCCATTACATAAAATTGTTTATGTATTTATCCTTCCTCCCTAGTACAATCAACATCTAACTACCTCCTATCACTACTAGAAACGACCACAGGGACACTTTGGCACACCTGTATTTGTGTTCCTGTGTGGCTAGAGGTCTCACATGCCCTCAGAGGGGCAGCAATTTTTTTTAAATCGGAATAGAATAAGGGAAGCCAGCATTAAAAAAATAAAAATTCTAACATCTGTTTGTCCACATTGTGATTTCCTAACTGACCCGTAGGTGACAATCTATATTTTCCTCAAAAAATCCTTCACTCTTAAATCAGAAATCACTGGAGTCCAAGAGGCAGATGGCACACAAGCGTAAATTTCTTTCAGGAAGTCCTACCCCCAGTCCAGGCTTGCTATGTGTGCATCTAACAGACTTCAGTTTACTGTTTAAGTATTGATGCATACACCCCAGAACTGCTCATTACTGATTCATGCTCAGTGCATTTTCTTCGTTTATTTATCTGTACGTTACTGTTTCTGCATAAATTATTGATTTTTTTCTCATTCAGAGTTTCTCTGATTAAATATCTAAGTGCCCATGAATCATGGAAATTCAAAAACAAAATCTTTCACTAACATAGCAAGTGATTAGCAGGCTCATGCCCACAGATCAGGTAAATAAGATGTTTTTTCCATTGGACCTAAGGCCTGAACTTAAAGATCATGCTGTCTCCTGCCACTCTGCATTCTACCGTTCCCTACAGATAGTGGGGCTAATGAGTGCACCTCAGATTCCACAGGTAGAGACCACACACACACACACACACACACACACACACACACACACACACACACACACACACACCACACCACACCACTCTGGATATTGCTAGGTTCTTCCTACACACACACACACACACACCACTCTGGATGTTGCTAGGTTCTTCCTGCACCATATTTAAAAACCTAGATCAGACCCTCTACTGATAGGTAAACTTTCTGCAAACGTAACCCAAAAACAGAGGAGAATTTTAGAGAACTGTGTGCATGAACTTAATAGTCCCCAGCCTTTGCTTTTAAGGACTTGGGCTGTGCTAAAAAATCCCCAAATCTCAGTTCTCAACCACAGCTGATGTCTGGCAGGTTTGCTCATTTTTATTTTGTTTTGCTTTTATAATTGAAAGATTAAATTGTGCACATTAAGTGTTCACATAATTTTTTCAAGGACTTTAAACACCGCAGGATGACTAATTCGAGCTAACTAGCGCCTGCATTACCTGATTGTCACATCTGTGCTAAAAACACTTCACCTCCCCAGAATCACCACTTCCCCATTCTGTTGTGGTCCTTGCCTTTGTTTTCATGCCTTCACTTCTCTTCCATGTAGCTATTTGATTTTGCTTTTTAAATGTAAGATCCCATTATGTGGCCCAGGATGGCATCAAACTCAGAGCATTCCTCCTGCATTAGAGACCCAGGTGCTAGAATGGTAAGTGTGAGCCATCATGCCAGGCTAACCTTTTATTTCATGTCTGTAGGCAGTTGTCATTTTGATGTCACAGTTCACTCCAGGAACCCAAACACTGCATACACGAGTTCTTTCTCTCCTGGCCCACAGAGCCTCAGACGAGCATGAACAGGAATAAGTCACTTAATCTACAGGGGTAAAAAACTTTAATAAGTTTCCATAATCTTTATCTAAAGGTGGGACAACCATTTTAGAAACAACATGTTTGGTATAATTTTCAGATTATCTGAATTTTTTGTAAAAGGAAGTTTTAGGAAATTGGGGGGGGGGCCCACAATACAGCATGGGCTGTCTTCCTGATACTTCAGATGTAATCTAGAAAAACCACTGCTTTTACACACATCCTTAATTATCCAAAAGAATGGCTCTTATCTTATTTATTGGTCTCTTCAATTAGTATTTTAGGTAATACAATTTGTAATTCCCTTATATGCAGATTCTCGCCTATAATGTGATTATGATTGTAGGTATTACACACAATGTATATTATGTGTCTATGTATGTGTACAATATAATATGATGGAAAACAAGATTGAATCATAATAAAGATAAAGCGCATACTAACGAGTTCATGTAAGTCCTTTGTAAACTCTCTTAATAGTTATCACAAGTTCAATTCTAAGTAAGTCCTGAAAGGGGCAGTGTCCACATAGGATTCCATGAGGGGCCGTTACTTTGCTAGGGGAGTTGAACTGGAAATTACAATACATTATATGGATATTCCTGTGAGCTGTCACTCTTTCCAGTGTGGTATTTATGCTTTAAACATGCAGTTTAGATGTGTGTTTAAAATAATCATAATTTTGAAATTGTTGAGAATTCTGACTCATTGTCCCTGAATCTCAAACACGTCAGGAATTTGAAAACAAAGAAAATAACTTTTGTTTGCTCTCTGTCACAATTCTGAAATGCATTTGTAGATGAGTAAAAATTGTAATAAATAAGAAAGTAAACCTAATGTATACACTAATTCACGAATTCATAGCTACAGTGGGAACTTTAGACATAGGTTTGATCGCAGCTAAGACAATGACTATACAGCTGTTCAGTGTGGTTAGTGACCACTATACTGGACATTGTGTGCCTATAGAATAACACACAAAAAATATGGATTTCTTCATTGATTGATTGATTACACAATCAATCAGTATCTCTGAACTCTCTCTTCTATCTCTCCTCTGTCTCTCTCTTTCCTCCCTCTCTTCCTCCCTCCAGGATTTCACTATAGAGTACAGATTAGCATTGAACAAACAGCTTCTTTGTGATATCGCTATTATCACTGCACTGGTATCACTAAGATAACATTCTGCTTCTTTTATTTTTTGAGAGAATGTCTGTTTGTAGCCCATGATAGCCTCAAACTTGTGGGCAATGACCTGCCTTAGCTCCAAAAGTGCCATGCCTAGTTCTCAATCAACCTTCTCAGTATAGGAATATCATACTCATCATTAGCCCATCTAGAATTCCAAGTAGATACAACAAGCTATTATAAACTTGATCAGTGGATTAATGATCAGTGGAATTATTGAAAACCTAAGAACAATGTGATCTTACTATGTGTGAATGGAATTTTTTTATTGAAATGGGATTAGATCTTTTTCATTTCTGAATTGTACTGCTGTTGATCAGAAATCATCATACTGTGATATTTGTGCAATAGGTAAACTCTAGTGTTATCTTGTGGGGCTGGAGAAGGAACCTAGGACCTCATCTACAATACACAAGAATTCTCTCATATAGATACATTCACAGGCCTTTAATATTCACTAATCATTCACTGAAGCAATTTGATAATATAAAGAATACATTCAAAACAAAACTTAACAGACCACTAACAAATTTGACAGTACCTTTTTAGTTCTTGCCCATTAAGATATATATATCTTCACTATTAGAGACAGGCTCACATACACTATAGGGCATGAACTCAAGAAAATGTTGAAAAGTTAATAAAAGAAATAAGTCCATGAAACAGGCATTTTTTAACCAGTAAAATGAAGCTGTACAGAACTATATTAATTATAACCTTCTTTGTGGCACATTCGATCACTAGCCTACAATCAATATTCATTTGTTCAAATTATATATTTATTTATTCATCTTTAACACGCTTAAAACTCCTATTAAGTCAATCACCTAATACAACTAGTGGAAAAATCATTAGCCATGCAGGATTATTTAACTGTAAATTAATATGGTAAGCAAAAGAAAACCTTTACTCTTCTAACCCACATCTCAAGTGTTCAACTTTCCTGTCAGGCTAAAAACCACCAAATAGGATGGAAGTAACCACAGGACATTATTCTCTCTGCACAAAGACCCTATAGCAGGCTGGAACTTTTCCTAATGAGGTCAAGGGTTTGAGTCCCACCACCATCATCTGCAGTTCATGCTAAGTCTCCTACATTTGATTTGATCATTCCTCTCCTTTAAAAGACATATTCTGTCTTCATCACTTAATGTGTGTGTACACCGCTGTGTGTGATGTATGTGTGCATGTGTGTGTGTGAGTGTGTGTATATAGTACGTGTGTGTGAGAGTGTGTGTGGTGTGTGCATGTGCGTGTGCATGTGTGCACGTGTGTGTGCATGTGCGTGCATGTGTGTGGTGCGCGCATGTGTGTGGGATGTGTGTGAAGTAGGAATTTTGGTGCCCTGTTACTGGACTTGACAAGTAATTTTGAGCATCCTGACATGGGAGCTGTGATCTGAATAGGAAGCTCCCTAACTACTGAGCAACCTCAAGCCCCAAGAGTCTATCATTTCTGAGGAATTGTTAGCGAGTGAGCAAGCTCCATTGGTACAAACGCCATACACGACTATGTATGGTGGCAATAACTTGCATGTCCTTCTTCTCACTCCTAGCTCAAAGAGTAAACAGCCTAGATCTTTATTTGGGACCAAATGTCTAAACAAATCATATAGCATAACGTACACAATAAAATCCCAAACAGCTGGTTAAGAGAATGGAACATGCAGGCTGTTATAGTGGTTAGGAGAACACTGAATTAAAATCCTTCCATATTTCTACCATTCTTATCACTAATCCATGTTATGGGAATTCAATAGCTTCCTGCACTTATGTTATTATTTGCTTTTAGTACTAAAATTAACATTCCACTGACCATTGTGTTTGCATCATTATAAGTATGTTGGCTAATCCCTTACTCAACATATTTTTAAGGACCTTTCACTGACACAATTCAAATCATAATTCCAGGGTAATAAGTGTTTTCCTTTAATTTGGCCTCCGGGTCTCTATCAAGAGAGAATCTAGTCCTGCCATGATGGGATTCCATGGGGGATGCTTTTCAATGTGCCTTTCCTGGGCCCCATCCCCATCCTAGCAGACATACCAATGCTCAACTGTTTCACCCATGGCTAGATAACCTTGAGTTTAGGTGCACCGTGATCTGGGTCCGCTTTGTTCCTACCAAGGCAACTGCTCTCTTGTCCCTGTATTGGTCACATGAGACACAGAGAAGGCAACCCTAAAACAAAACATGGGTTAAGAGTGGTCATTTAAATGATTGCTAATGAACCTCTAAGAAACAGGTGTCAGGCGCCTTGGAGGAGCAAAGGCAAAGACAGATGACCTGTGGGGCAATTCAGCAGGCAGCACGTGTCCATTGGGACATTCAACCGACTCCCAGCGGTTGAATATGGAAGGCATGTGGTTCTAATACCTTTAAAGTCTGCTTCTGGTCCAAGGAAGCCAAAGTCATATTCAAAAGGGAAACTGAGGCAATATAAAAGTGATGTTTTTAAAAAGTTCCATGACATCTTATCATCTTGGCCTTATTCTTGCCCTCTCTTGGTTTAATTGCTGTTTTTCCATATATTTAGTTTATGAATTCCCTTAAACAACTCAAAATTTTAAAATAATGAAGACAGGACCTGTAGAAGTGGCTCAAAGTTAAAAAGCATTTGTTACTCTTGCAGAGCAACTCAAGTCAGTTCCCAGCACCTATAGCTCCATTTGGGGGATCAGACACGCTCTGCCGACTTCCATGGACACCAGGCATGAACGTGATACAAATACAGAGATGCAGGCAAAACACTTATGCATATAAAATAAATTTTAAAATTATTTTAAAACATGAAGATGTTGACTCTCACATTTTATGAACCTCTTGTCTCTTCACAAATATTACATGGTCAAATTAACTACAATGTACCCATTCTGTGTTCAGTATTAGCCTCATTGGCCTGTGATTGGATCACATAGGTACCTTTCTTTTTTAACATTTAAAAAAGCTCATTAAGATATGGGCATCTATGCAACAAATAGAAAGTACCAATTGCTTCCTTCCAAATTCAGGGCGCTATCAGGGCTGAATGACACATTTCACAAATAGGCACATGTCTAGGCACAGCACGCAGCTGAAGCATTTTTGCTTGGATGCCTCTGAAACTAGAATAAACTTTCAGGCCATACATTTATTACCCCATTTGCTTTGTTTCTGAAGTATATCCAAATTTTCAATATAGTTGTAGCCATGCATGAACACACCACCCGGAAAACAATGAAAACATGAAACACATGACATATGCAATACAAATGGCATGTGTCCGTCCCTAAGCACATACATACTTGGTGTGTAGTATGCGTGCTCATTTTGTGCTGTGAATGTATGCATGTGGAGGCCATGAGCACTACCCATGTTATTTTGCCACATTGGGTATCTCACTGGCCTGGAACTCCCCAGGTAAGCTATGCTGGCTATCCAGAGAACCTCAGAGCTCTCCCTGTCTTTGACTCCCATGCTACCATGCCCAGTTTTTGTATGTGGGCACCAGGAGATTAAAGGCAGGCCCTCATGCTTGTAGGGCAAGCACGTTACCAATTAGGCTGTCATCCTAGCCTGAGATACTCCATTTTTCTTTTCTATTCTCTTCATAGGGAATAGCATACTATATAATTTCTAATTTGCTAATTATTATGCCTAATTGGATTAATTACCACCCTTGGTTTGTGACCATCTCATCACTGAGTAGTGCTTTGGCCTTCTTTGAATTTATTTACAAACTCAATCATGTTTAATAATGCAATAAACACCCACCATCCAAATGCCCAAGTTCAGAGTAACAAAAGTAGCCATTACTCACATTGTTGGCCCATGGCTCATTGCCCGCAGTGGTAACTGCCAAGGTCTCCTCTAGCAGGCAAGTCTCCATCCACATTACGGCCTCCATTCTGTGGAACACAAGACAGATATTAAACAGGATGAAGAAGGAAGACTTCCTTCATGGCCGTCAGTGCGCAGGCCACCTAATCTTACTCTCAGATCATGAGACTGTCCCAAGCAGGTACTAATTCATTCATTCATTCACTCACAGTTATTGTGCTAATGAATATCCATACATTCACCACCCCCCAAAAAGCAAAAGCAAGTCTTCTCGTAAATATTGATCCCTACACTTCTGCCCACAAAGGAAACAACAAAGCCCCTTGCAAAAAGACTCAGATACAGAATTGGAAACACAGCCAACTTTGCTTCCAGATACAATCTCATCATTATAGCTTGTTCATTTTACCCATGGTTCGCATACATTTTTAAATACAATAAACTGAGCACTAACACAGAAGAGACACCTCAGGACATCCAAATGATTCTTAACACAAAGACCGGTGATTAGCATTGGACAGTGGTGTGCAGGGCAGAAGCGAGTCAGAGAGCACACTCGTATTTGTATGAACATTAAGTTCTCAAAGGACAATGTACACAGCAGCAACTCTAATGAACAGAAATGTCGATCTGGAATTAACACAGAATGTCCACCTTAGATATTCCCCAGCCACACAGAAGCGGTACAGTGTGCGGGTTACTGGAAACAAGACATCAGAGATTTAACACATACAACTGTTATTTGTCAATCAAAACATCTTAAAACAGGACAGGGGGGAAAAAACCCTCATGACTGGCCTACTTAACAATTAATTGAATTTATGCATAATTTCTTGTTACATAATGCTAATGCCATTCCTCATTATTTACTGAAGGGAGACCTGCCAGACCTGACACCTGTCCAGAGAGTCCAGGTGAGGGGCACAGAATGAAAGGAAACAGTTACTGGGCCCCTTGGAGTGTCAGGTTAGCAGATCTGGGTCAGTCTTGGTGTTTTATTAAAGGACTCTCATAGCTGCTGGATCCAAGGCATGAGGACATTTTTTTCTTTTTTATTTTTTTCTAATTTTTAATAATAAAATTAACAGCCCCAAAACATTCTGAGTTCTTTTTATATGTTACCCACTTGTGATGAGTTAACCCCAGCCCTTGGTTCACAGCCCACATTCGTCCTCAGGCCTTATACAGGTCTCATTAAACTACTAGAGCTTCTCATGACTAACAACACGTAGCCCTTCCTTGCCCCCATTGTCCAGCTCATCGCCCATTTCAAACAATGGTTCTTCCCTCCTCCTTTTATACACATAACATTTAAACACATATGTGCTCTTAAAATATGTTCTTGAAAAGCCTATGGTCTGCTGGAGATACATAGCTCGACTTTAAAACACACCCACCCAGATTTAGCGACAGAACTCGAACCCAGACCCTCACACACATGTGCTGTCTCCACTCACAGTCACATTTGTGATGAGGAAATCCCCACACTGTGATACCCACCCCCAAATTCAGCCTCAACTTCTAACTAGCTTAGTGACATCGAGATAACTGAAGAACCTCTCTGTGCTGGGCTCCCCATCAACAAGACATGCACAGCACTAGCATGTGAGTAAAGCAGATAAGTTTCTTCAAAGCCAGGTGGAATCCCCCCATGACATCACTGAGCCCCTGGTCCAAATCTTTGCTCCCGCAGCTGCAGCAGTGCCCGAGCGATGGTGATAGACAGACAGACAAACCAGGTTCCACCCCAGCAGGCACTCATGAGCTGTGTGGCTGCAGAGACGTGACCTGGTCTCTCTGTCGTAGGCCCCGAACTCGTAGGATTTGTAGAGTGAGGACAGCAACACCTTCCTGGGTCCAACATGGTGAAGGTCTAGCAACCGACCGATGGACCAGGTGGACTTACAGGTGGATTGACATACAGATCCTCAAGGCAACACCCACCCTGTGCATACTCTGCCAGGCAGAGGCACCCAGCACGTCTATCTGCTCAAACAATCTCCTAAAGGTTAAGCAATCAAACTCACTCCATGCTCAGGGCTAGCCATAGGTTCCAGGAAGAATTGCCCTGAGGCCAGACATAATTGGGAGCTGTTCCTTTGTGGGCAAAAATATCAGAGATAAAGGAAGAAATACACCCGAAGGGATGCACTTCTGAAAGACTAAACACATTGTAGGAAATGAATAGGTCTCTGGGAGTAGTCTGTGCAATCAGATTCACTGTTCTGATTTGTTTCCGTTTGTTTTCCTTTAATGAGGTCTCCTGAAATGCAGGCTAGCCTGAGGATGGCTTAGAACTCCTCATCTCCCTGCTTTCAGCTCTTGAGTGTTTGGATTAAAGGACTGTGCCACCACACTTACTGTTGCACAGTGCCGAGGGTTTCAAACTGAGGGCTGCCTGATTGCTAAGCAAGCTGCAATCTGTGTTACAGCGCCGGCTCTGAACAGACAAGAAATCCTTGAAGTTCAAAATGTTCCCCTCTGGACCAAAGGGGGCGCCCACTAACCAACCAATAAAAGACATTTCCTCATTCAGCTCCCGGCACGGGGCCTCAGGTGGTGTGAGAGCCCCCAGGGAGCCCCAGGGGGCGTCAACACTGTTCATTCTGCACCCAGCACGGACTACGCACGGCACATGTTAGCATACATTATTTCATTTCATTCCTACAACAGTGCTGTCAATTAGACATAATAGTGATAATTAGCCAATAGTTACTGAATGCAGACACTGTACCGAGGAAGCACCGTGCAGCCCGCAGTGCACGCGTGGACATTCCTTGGGTGTGGATACGACTAGGCACCAGACATCCTCCCTCCCGTTCTGTTCCAGTCCGGATGCTGAGAGCAGGGCAAGCACCTTCTGAGAATGATCAGCCCTGTGGGGAAAGACAGGAAAAGAGAACACTCAGAATGAACAAGGTGTGGGGCTGACATGGTAACTCGAACGACGGGGGTAAAGAAAGCACCTTGCATGGGAGAAAGCCCCACTGAGATGGTGAAATTTGGACAAAGATACCAGAAGTCCTAATTTATCTATTTGCAAACTGAGCCTCAGAGAGGTTAAGTGACTGGCAAGTGGGCACACAGCACGGAGGAGGCCAAAGGAGACAGTGAGTACCCAATGTGGGTGATGATTCTTACCAAAGATGTTGAACCCTATCTCAGTACTTATACTGATTACAAGAAGGCTAAAAAAAATATTTTTAAAACCCCTTTTAGGAGATAGAAGGGTTTCAGGGACTTTAAGCTGGCTTCCAGCTTGCTATGTGGCTAAGGGTTAATCTCCAACACCACAGGCCTCAGTCAGCCAGCTTTTCTTGGTGCTGGGCATGGTGCAGGGCTTCAAGAATGCTGGGGAAGCATCTGCCCAACCCCACTACACCCGAGGCCCCCTTTTATGCATTTTAAGTGTGCAATTCACTGCATTTATTATTACTTTCTTTTCAAACTGCGTATGTATGCATTTGCAGTTGCCTGCAGAATCCAGAAGGGGGTGTTAAATCTATTCGGGGCTGGAGTAATATATTGTGCATGGTCTGATGTGTGTTCTGGGCACTGAACTTGGATACGCTGGGAAAGCAGAAAGACTCCTAATTGTACCAGCTTCCAGAGCCTCACGTCACTTTAAATGTCTGTGAATAGGGCCAGGAACACACTTTTGATCCCAGCACTGAGGAAGTAGAGGCAGGTGAGTCTGTGAGAATTAGAGGACAGTCTGGTTTACATACCAGGCTCAGAGACAGACAGGGCTACATAGTAAGCCCCTGTCTTAAAATGAGTAATAATAGAAATATTGGTGTTTTGGGTATTCCATTTTACAACTGGGCAAACTGAGGCACTAGGGTTAATGTTGCTGGCAGAGCCTGACAGCCTGCACCACGCACAGCTTTGCAAAGCCTGGCTGCTAGACGGAAGCCAGCACTGCAGAGAGGCCCTTTCTTAGGGTCTGCACCCTTTGCCTTGCACCCCTCGGGCTGAGGAATCATTTTTACACCTGCTCCATTAGCATTCAGTCAGAATAGAAAATGCAGGAAAACTCACTTGCTCTATTCTCCCATGGGATGCCAGAGTACGTGTGGCCCCTGCTTGTGTGATAATTACAGATAGAACGCACTTGAGAGGACGTTGCTTAGAAAATAAACTAAGATTCTATTGGATAAGAAGTTTAGCCCCAAAGGTGCTCCTGACATGAAGGAGTGCTGAGGAAAACAAGAGATTTTTTTTTCAGGCGTGGCCAGGGACGGAAAAGCAGTCTGTCAGAAGGGTGGGTTTGGAAATAAAAAGGGGGCTGGGTCTGTATCTGCCCACTACAAGACGTTTGGGACAGTCTCTAGCCCTCACTTCCCTCTCCTTTTGATTGACAGTGGAAAATGCCATCATGGAGGGTGGGTGTGATGATCTAGCATAGATAAAAGAACACCAAGTTCAAGAGGAGGGCTGAGCGTGAGGCCAGGGCTCTGGGCTCTGGGCTTAGTCATCCAGGGGAGCCAGTGGAGAAATAGGCAGCAGTCTACTGATTTTTTTATTTTTTTTAAATACATTTGAGACCAGCAGGGACTGAGAAACCCCAGCACTAGAGCAGGGACTGGGTCCTCGTGACCTACTCGGCCACCTGTTATCTCAGAACCACCTGAGTCAATCGATCCACTCCACTCGGAGGCAGCAGAGGAGGCAGGAGCTTCACCAGCAGACTGCAAAGAGGGAACTTCTCCTGGAGAGCCAGGGAGCCTCTGATCTTGGTGAGAAACTGCTTGTTCTATCTCCTCCGTCTATGGGTTTTACATCTGTAGGGAAGCTTTGCTGGTCTGGGTTATGCATGCCCCCATTTCAGCAGCTTTTATCACCCATACAGCCGCATTCATGCACGCACCTACCCATCCGTCAGAACGACCCTCCATCCTTCCACCTCTCTGTTTTGCAAAGGAAGCAGACAAACCTGGGTTGGAGCCCCGGGTCCTGCTTACTAGCCGATCTTGAGCAAATACTTGACCCCTCAGCATCCTCTCATCTGTAAAATAATGAGCAAGCAGATGTAGCTGGGTCGGAGATTTAAAAGAGGGGTGGTGGGCTGTCGAGTGTTTGGTCTCAGGAAATTGTTATGAAATGTTCGCTCTCTGTGTTTCTGCTACTGGGCTGGGATTGATGCAGGGGGAAAAACCACTGCGTTTATGCATGACATGTGGAGAAGATGTTTTAGAATTGCCTGGGATGTTGCGGCTGTGGCTTGAGCACCTTGGGGAGGGGGGTGTATGTCCTGGACGTACAGCAGAGAGTGCCATCTAGTGGACCAGGACCCTGTGGGGGTCCCTGAACTGAGACCCCTGTGCTGCAGGCTGCCTTGTTGAGATGTGGAGCGTGCTGTCTAAATCACTCAGGGGCCCTGGCCTGCCAGACGCCTTTTGTTTCGTGGACGATAGCCAGCTCTGTCTTGTCTATCCACTCCAAGTCTTTTAGAGGTTTCCGGGAAAAACGGATAATTCAAGTAACAGCTGTTGGCTGCCGTGTCTATGTGTTGTTTGATAGGGGCTGGGGGATATGTATGTACCTGTCTGCAACTTGCCTGATGTGCCTGGGAGGCACGGAGCACTGCCCCCTTCTCAGGGAAAAAAAACGGAGGATTCTATGGAGGTGTTTGTTTAAATGTCTGGATTTTAAGCTGCACTTACCTTTGGAGACCCCACAGGCCCCTTGAAAGGGCAGGGGTACTTTATCTGAATGAGCCAATCATAAAAGAAATGTATGAGTCCATCAGGAAGATTTTGTCACTGCACAGAGATTAGATGTCAGAAAGGAAAAGCAGTTAATTTTTAAGCTGTGACAATGGTGACAAACATGTGTTTATAAAAGAATTGTGGCCATGGAAGTAATCTTTATGTTTTAATGAAGGGAGACAGCCCTTTTACAGAGATGAATATTATAGGACGCACAGAACAGACGATATGATCCCTAGAATTAGCTTCAAAACAGTCCAAATGTGGGGACATGGACAGTGGGAATTGAGGGGGGATCCAGAGCACAGATGAAGCAGGGGGATGGATAAATGTGGTGGGCAATGCATGCAGATGATGAAATTAAAAGGGTAAAACTGTGGTGTATGCAGATGATGAAATTAAAAGGGTAAAAACTCTGGTGTCTGGCTGCTCAGCTTGTGTTGTCTGGGGGGGCCTCCACAATAAATGCTGCCTTTCTTTTTAATCAACAAGTTAAAATGAAGGATAGGAGGAGAGTAGGGGGCTCCAGAGAAACATTTAAAAGCTCAGAGGGGGGCTGTGGGTCTCAGTTAAGTCTAGCAGAGTGCTGGGGGGACTGGTTGACAAATACTTGAGTGACGCAGGGACTGGAAAAACACTACACAAACTGGGTGGACTGAAGGGGAAATGCTAATGTTGAGGGTCACTGCAGAAGCAGACACCCAGCAGATGCACGGCACCCAGGTCCCTGCTGCTCTCAGGCACCCTGCAGACCCTCCCCTAGCTCTAAATGTCCCACAGAATCTCTCCTTAAGGCAGAAGCTGCTGCCTGTGTACCCTCCTGCTGGGAAGCTGCAGCACCAGACTAGTCAAGAGAACAGTGCTGTCACCTGTCACACACAGAGAATAACCTGCTCAGCCACACTGTCTCGTTCCCTGTTTTGCTTTATTTTTAATTAAACCTCTTTGGAATGCTGAGAATTGGTGCCTTCTCCCCTAAAACTGTTTGCCAAGCTGCCACAGCTGCTTTAAGCCAACTCACTTTGCTATCACTAGTAAGACAGTAAACTGTTTCACCCAGAGACCCCAAGACAGCCTGGTCCACTAGCCCCTGCGGCTTTCCACCATTCCCAGAGCCCCCACTTTTCTGGTCCTCCTGAAACAGCAACAGGCTCTGTACCAATTTAACTCTCCCCTTGGGATCCCGGGTCCCTGGCCACTGTGCCCCGCGTGCAAGCTTTCTCTCTCATCTTTCATTCCTCCCTCTGAAAACAAACACTGGACAGCTCCGACCCTCAGCCACTTGTCGGCCACAGATCCTTCTGCAATGCAGCAGACTCCATAAGGGAAATCTCCATGCAGCCTGAAACCACACTGGGACGCTGCCATCCCCCCTCCACACACACACACACGCCTGCATCCTCTGTATCTGCTGCAATTAAAAGAGCAGCCGCAGAAAGCACAGGGTCCCTTCTTGTCTCCCTTTGCTCATTTAAGAATGCAAAACCGCAGCCCTGGCAGCTCCCTTGTGGCACTTGGGGGCACTGCAGGATCTTGGCTGGGGGGCCTAGTTTGGTCCTATGCTGGTTTCCAGCTGTCAGTCTGGGGGGTCTATGAGCTACGTATTGTTCAGGTCAGCTGTTTCTGTGGGTTTCCTCAGCCTGGTTTTTACCCCCTTTGCTCCTCACTCCTCCCTCTCTGTACCTGGATTCCAAGGGCACAGGGCTTAGCTGTGAATCTCTAATTCTGCTAACAGCAGCTACTAGATGAAGGCTCAAGGATGTCATATAAGACAGACATCAATCTCATTATAGGGGAAGGGCATTTAAGATAGCCTCTACACTATTGTTTAGATTCTTATTTGGGGTCACCCTTATAGATTTTCAGGACATTTATCTAGTGCCAGGCCATTTCCACAGCACCGTGAGCTAGCACAAATCTTAAATGCCCCACCCCTAACCTACTCCGCTTACAAAATGGAAGGCAGTGTATGAAGGCTCAAGATGTCATATAAGGTAGTCATCAAACTCATTATAGTAGAAGGGCATTTAAAGGACCTCTTCATTATTGCCTAGATTTAGGTGGGTTTATCTTTGTACATCTCTGGACATTTTCCAGTGCCAGATTTTAGAAAACGTCACAACACGATGAATTGGCAAAATCTTAACTGGCCCACTCCTAATGTACTCTGCTCCTTCTTCCATTGCCTACTGGATGAAGGTTCAAGGATGGCATAAAAGGCAGTCATCAATCTCATTATACGGGAAGGACATTTAAGCTAGATACTCCACTATTGCTTAGATTATTAGTTGGTAATCCTAGGAGAGATCTAGACATTTCTCTGCTGCCAGCTTTCAGACCACATACACAGCACTGGTATTTGGCACAAATCTTAAGTGGCCTTAAATTCTATCCTACCTTATACTATGTTCACACAAATATTAACATACCTAACTAACTTCTATCCATCTGATGCAGAACTCTATTGGCACAACTCCTACCCCACCCTGCCTCTGCTTGCATCAGCTACTGGATGAAGGCTATATGATGGCATGCATGCATATAAGGTATTCATCAATCTCATTACAGGTGAAAGGCATTTAAATTCCACCCCCCCCCCACTATTGAATAGATTCTTACTTGAGGTAATTTCTGTACATCTCTAGATGTTTCTGTGCTTCCAGATTTTAAACAATTTCCACAGCAACACAATTTGGAACAAATCTTAAGTGGCCCAACTCCTATCCTACCTGATGCAGAACTCTCTTGGCACCAATTTTAAGTGACCCGCTTCTATCAGCTACTGGATGAAGGTAGTAGTCAATCATATTTTAGAGGAAGGGCATGTAAAGCAGGCTCTCCACTATTGCTCACACTCTTAGTTGGATTCACACTGGAAGATCTTTGGACATTTCTCTACTCCCAGGTTTCAAACCATTACCACAGCACTGTGATTGGGCACAAACCTTAAGTGGCCCAAGTCTTCTCCTACCTGATACAGAATTCAGTCAGCAAAAATTTTATGGGAACCAACTCCCACCCTACTCAGCCTCTGCTTCCAACAGCTACTGGGTGAAGGTTCAAGGATGGCATAAATTTAAGGAAGGGCATTTAAAACCTCTCCACCATTGCACCATTGCTTAGTTTCTTACTTGGGGAAATCCTTGTAAATCTCTAGATATTTCTGTACTGCCAGATTTCAAACCATTTCCACAGCACTACAATTTGGAACAAATCCTTAGTGGCCCAATGTCTACCCTACTCTGTTTCTGCTTCCATCAGGGAGAGTACTAAGACTCTAGGATCGCATAAGAGGTAGTCATCAAAGTCATTATAGGGAAAATGCACTGAAGGTAGCAACCCCACTGTTGCTTAAATTTGGGACCATCCTTGCAGATCTCTGGACATTTCTCTACTTCCAGATTTCAGACCATTTCCTTGGCATCATGAGTTGGCATTAATCTTAAGTGGCCCCAATTCTATCCAACCCTATGCAGAACTCTGTTGGCACAAATTTTAAGTGGACAAACTCCTATTTTACTCTGCTCCTGCTTCCATCAGCTACTGGAGGAAGACTTTAGGATGGCATATAAGGTTATCAATCTCATTATAGGGGAAGGATATTCAGGGTAGCCTCTCCACTATTGTTTAGACTCTTAGTTGGGGTCATTATTGTAGACCTCTGAACATTTCTCTACTTCCAGATTTCAGACCATTTCCACAGCACCGGGAGTTGACAAAATTCTTAAATGGCTCTACTCCTAGCCTACCTGATATGGAACTCTGTTGAACCAAATTTTAAGTTACCCAACTCCTACCCTACTCTTGCTACTGGATGAAGGTTCAAGGATGGCATGCATATAAGGTAGTCACTAACCTCATAATAGGGGAAGGGTATTTAAAGTACCCCTCCACTATTGCTTGGATTCTTACTTAGGGTAACCCTTGTAATTCTCTAGATATTTCTGTACTTTCAGATTTTAACCATTTCCACAGCATCACAATTTGGAACAAATCTTAAATGGCCCAACTCCTACTTCCATCAGCTACTGGATGAAGGCTCTAGGATGGCATAAAAGGTAGTCATCAATCTCATTATAGGGAAAAGGTATTTGAGGTAGCCTCCCACTATAGCTTAGATTCTTAATTTGGGTCATCATTGTAGATCTCTGGACATTTCTCTACCACCAGATTTCAGACCATTGCATAGCACAGTGACTTGGCACAAATCTTAAGTGCCACACTTCTACCCAACCCTATGCAGACCTCTATTGGCAAAAATCTTAAGTGGCCACATTCCTATCCTACTCTGCTTCTGCTTCCATTAGCTACTGGAGGAAGACTCTAGGATGGCATATAAGGTAATCATCAATCTCATTATAGGGGAAGGGAATTTAAGGTAGCCTCTCCTCTATTGCTTAGCTTCCTAGTTGTCATCAACCTTGTGAGGAAGACTCTAGGATGGCATATAAGGTAGTCATCAATCTCATTATAGGGGAAGGGAATTTAAGGTAGCCTCTCCTCTATTGCTTAGCTTCCTAGTTGTCATCAACCTTGTGAGGAAGACTCTAGGATGGCATATAAGGTAGTCATCAATCTCATTATAGGGGAAGGGAATTTAAGGTAGCCTCTCCTCTATAGCTTAGCTTCCTGGTTGTCATCAACCTTGTAGATCTCTCAACATTTCTCTACTTCTAGATTTCAGACCATTTCCACAGCACCAGGAGATGGAACAAATCTTAAGTGGGTCTACTCCTACCTTACCTGATACAGAACTCTGTTGGAACAAATTTTGAAGTGAACTAACTCCTACCCTACTCTGTTTCTGCTTCCAGCAGCTATTGGATAAAGGTTCCAGGATGGCACGTAAGGTAGTAATTAACCTCATTACAGAGAAAAGGAATTTAAGGAAGCCTCTAACTCTTGCATAGATTCTTATTTTGGTTTATACTAGTAGATCTATGATATTTCTCTACTGACAGATTTCAGACCATTTCCACAGCACCATGATTTGCCACAATTTTAAGTGGCCCAAGTCCTGTCCTACCTGATACAGAATTTTGTAGGCACAAATTTTATGTGACCCAACTTCTACCCTATTCTGCACCTGCTTCCATCAGCTACTGGATGAAGATTGAAGGATGGCATATAAAGTAGTCATCAAGTTCATTAAAAAAGAAAGGTATTTAAGTAACTTCTCCACTATTGCTTAGAATCTTACTTGGGATAATCCTTGTACACACATTTCTCTAGTGCCCCATTTCAGATAATTTCCATAGCACTGTGATTTGGCACAAATCTTAAGTGGTCTACCATCTATCCTATCTGATACTCCTTTGGCACAAATATTAATTGACCTAATCTTATCCTACTTGATGCAAAACACTGTTGACACAAATCTTAAGTGGCCCAACTCCTACCCTACTCTCCTGCTTTCATCAGCTACTGGGTGAATGACAATGATGGCATATAAGGTTAGTATAAATCTCATTATATGGGAGGAGTATTTAAAGGAACATCTCCACTATTGCTTAGATACTTATATGGGATAATCCATGTAGACATCTGGACATTTCTCTAGTGCCGGATTTCAGACTATATCCACAGCCTGTGATTTTGCACACATCTTAAGTGACCTAACTTCTATCATAGCTGACACACACACTTTTGGCACAAATTTTAAGTGACCCAACTCATACCCTATTCTGCTTCCATCGCCTACTGTATGAAGGCTCAAGGATGGGATATAAGGTAGTCATCAACCACATTACAGGGGAAGGGAAATTAAGGTATCCTCTCCACTGTTGCTTAGATTCTTAGTTGGGTTCACACTTGTAGCTCTCTGGATGTTTCTCTACTTGCAGATTTCAGATCATTTCTACAGCACTGTGAGGGGTACAAATCTTAAGTGGCCCAAGTCCTATCCTATCATAAGCAAACATCTGCTCTCACAAATCCTAAGTGGCCAAACTCCTACTCTAACCTGCTTTTGCTTCCATCAGCTACTGGGTGAGAGCTCAAGGATGGCATATAATGTAGTCATCAATCTCATTATGGGGGGAAGGGAAACTAAGGTAGCCTTTCCACTACCGCTTAGATTCTTAGTAGGATTCATACTTTTATATCTCTGAACATATCTCTACTGCCAGATTTCATACCTTTTCCACAGCACCATGAGGTATAACAAATCTTACATTGCCCAACTCCTACCCTACCTACTGCAGAACTCTGTTGGCACAGATCTTAAGGACAAACGCAAACCCTATTCTGCTTCGGCTTCCATCAGCTTCTGGATGAAGGCTCTACCAAGGCATATAAGGTAGTCAGCAATCACATTTTAGAGTAAGGGCATTTAAGGCAAACTCTCCTCTGTTGCTTAGGTTCTGAGTTGGGGTCATCCTCGTAGATCTATGGATATGCTTAAACTTCCAGATTTCAGACCATTTCCTCAGCACCGGGAGATGGGAAAAATCTTAAATGGCTCTACTGATAGGGAACTATGTTAGAAGAAATTTTAAGTTATACAACTCCTACCCTACTTGGTTTGCCTCCATCAGCTACTGGATGAAGGCTCTAGGATGGCATTTAAGATAGTCATCAATCTCATTAGAAGGGAAAGGGTATTTAAGGTGCCCCCCATTGTTTAGATTCATACTTGGGGTCATCATAGTAGATCTCTGAACATTTCTCTACTTCCAGATTTCAGACCATTTCCACAGCGCCAGGAGATGGAACAAATCTTAAGTGGGTTCACACTTGTTGCTCTCTGGACATTTCTCGACTGCCAGATTCAGACCATTACCACAGCACATAAATCTTAAGTCGCCCAAGCCCTGTCCTACCTGATAGAGAATTGTGTTGGCACAAATTTTATGTGACCCAACTCCTACGCTAGTCTGCTTCTGCTTCCATCAGTTACTGGGGGAAGGGTCAAGGATGTCAAGCAATGAGGTATGTAAAGTACCTCTCCACCATTGCTTAGTTTCTTACTTGGAGTCATCCTTGTAAAACTCTAGATATTTCTGTAGTACCAGATTTCAAACCATTTCCACAGCACCACAATATGGAACAAATCTTAAGTGGCCCAATGTCTACCCTACTCTGCCTTTGCTTCCATCATGGAGAGGATTAAGGCTCTAGGATAGCATACAGGTAGTCACCAATGTCTTTAAAGGGATAAGGCATTGAGGGTAGCAACTCTATTGTTGCTTAGATCCTTGCAGATCTCTAGATATTTCTCTACTACCTGATTTCAGAACATTCCATGGCATCAGCTACTGGAGGAAGGCTCTAGGATGGCATATAAGGTAGACATCAATCTGATTATAGGGGAAGGATATTTAGGGTAGCCTCTCCACGATTGCTTAGACTCTTAGTTTGGGTGATCCATGTAGATTTCCAGATTTCAGACCATTTCCACAGCACCAGGAGATGAAACAAATCTTAAGTGGTTCAACTACAACCCTATCTGATACAGAACTCGATTGGAACAAATTTTAAGTGATTAAATCCTACCCTACTCTGTTTCTGCTTCCAGAAACTATTGGATGAAGGTTCCAGGATGGCACATATGGTATTAATGGACATCATTTGAGGGCAAAAACAATTTTAACTAGCCTCTAACTATGCTTGGATTCTAATTTTGGTTTATATTTGTAGATCTATGGATATTTCTTATGGACAGATTTCAGACCATTTCCATGGCACCATGAATTGGAACTAATCTCAATTGGCTCAACTTTCTATCCAACCCTATGCAGAACTCTATTGGCAGAAATCGTAAGTGGCAAAATTCCTGTCCTAAATGATGCAGAACTCTGCCGGCACAAATCGTAAGTGGCCTAACTTATATCTCTGCTTCTGCTACCATCAGCTATTGGATGAAGGCTCTAGGATGGCACGTAAGGTAGTCATCAATCTTATTATAGGGGAGGAGTATTCAGGGTAGCCTCTCCACTGTTGCTTAGATTCTTAGTTGGGGTCATCCTTTTAGACCTCTACAGATTTCTCTACTTCCAGATTTCAGGCCTTTTCCTCAGCACTGAGAGTTGGCAAAAATCTTAAATGGTTCTACTCCTATCATATCTGATATGGAACTCTCTTGGAACAAATTTTAAGTTACCTAACTCCTACATTACTCAGTTTCTCCTTCCATCAGCTACTGGATGAAGGCTCTAGGATGTCATAAAATATAATCATCAATCTCAAATATAGGTAAAAGGTATTTAAGGTAGCCTCCCCACTATTGCTTACATTCTTAGTTGGGGTCATCAATGTAGATCTCTGGATATTTCTCTACTACCAGATTTCAGACCATTACATGGCACCATGACATTGCAAAAATCTTAAGTGCAAAATTTCTGTCCAACCCTATGCAGAAATCTATTGGCACAAATCTTAAGTGGCAAAAAAGTAACAAATTTCTATCCAACCCTATGCACAACTTTATTGGCAAAAATCTTAAGTGGCCAAATTCCTGACCTACCTGATGCAGAACTCTGTTGGAACAAATTTTAAGTGACCTAACTCCTACCCTAATCTCCTGCCTCCAGCAGCTACTGGTTGAAGGTTTCAGGATGGCACATAAGGTAGAAATTGACATCATTTTAGGGAAAAGGAATTTAAGGTAGCCTCTAACTGTTGCTTAGATTCTTATTTTGGTTTCAGACCATTTCCATGGTGCCATAAATTGGCACTAATATTGTAAGAAGTAAGGGTTTTCTGCCTGCCGCTAGTCATGTCCCGCCACGGCGCCAGCCCCAATTAACACAGAGACTCTGTATTTGATATAACGCTGTTGGCCAGGTACTAGTTTCCTATCGGCTAGCTCTGCCTTAAGTATTAACCCATTTCTATGTATTTCCACATGGTCTTACCAGGGAGAGGCTGCTGGTGGTTCTGCTTTCTCCAGACTCTCCATTTTGACCCCTCCTTACTACTTCCTCTTTCCTCCTTGTCTCCTACTCTCTCATATCTTCCTTTCCTATTGTTCAACAGTGCTTTATTCATTAACCATTATGAGAAAAATATTTATAGAATGACATCACCCATCATAATATTAAGCGGCCCAACTTTCTAAACTCTGTAGGCACAACTTACATCCTACTCTGCTCCTGCTTCCATCAGCTACTGGATGAAGGCTCTAGGATGGCATATAAGGTTATCAATCTCATTATAGGGGAAGGATATTCAGGGTAGCCTCTCCACTATTGTTTAGACTCTTAGTTGGGGTCATTATTGTAGACCTCTGAACATTTCGCTACTTCCAAATTTCAGACCATTTCCACAGCACCAGGAGTTGACAAAATTCTTAAATGGCTCTACTCCTAACCTACCTGATATGGAACTCTGTTGAACCAAATTTTAAGTTACCCAACTCCTACCCTACTCTTGCTACTGGATGAAGGTTCAAGGATGGCATGCATATAAGGTAGTCATCAACCTCATATAGGGGAAGGGTATTTAAAGTACCCCTCCACTATTGCTTGGATTCTTACTTAGGGTAACACTTGTAATTCCCTAGATATTTCTGTACTTTCAGATTTTAACCATTTCCACAGCATCACAATTTGGAACACATCTTAAGTGGCCCAACTCCTACTTCCATCAGCTACTGGATGAAGGCTCTAGGATGGCATAAAAGGTAGTCATCAATCTCATTATAAGGAAAAGGTATTTGAGGTAGCCTCCCACTATAGCTTAGATTCTTAATTTGGGTCATCATTGTAGATCTCTGGACATTTCTCTACCACCAGATTAAAGATCATTCCATAGCACAGTGACTTGGCACAAATCTTAAGTGTCAAACTTCTAGCCAACCTATGCAGACCTCTACTGTCAAAAATCTTAAATGGCAAAATTCCTGGCCTACCTGATGCAGAACTCTGTTGGAACAAATTTTAAGTGACCTAACTCCTACCCTAATCTCCTGCCTCCAGCAGCTACTTGTTGAAGGTTTCAGGATGGTACATAAGGTAGTAATTGACATCATTTTAGGGAAAAGGAATTTAAGGTAGCCTCTAACTATTGCTTAGATTCTTATTTTGGTTTCAGACCATTTCCATGGTGCCATAAATTGGTACTAATATTAAGTGGCCCAACTTTCTGTCAAACCCAATGCAGAACTCTGTTGGCACAAATCGTAAGTGGCCCAACTTATATCCTACTCTGCTTCTTCTTCAATCACCTACTGGATGAAGGCTCTAGGATGCCATATAAGGTAGTCATCAATCTCATTATAGGGGAAGGGAATTTAAGGTAGCCTCTCCTCTATTGCTTAGCTTCCTAGTTGTCATCAACCTTGTGAGGAAGACTCTAGGATGGCATATAAGGTAGTCATCAATCTCATTATAGGGGAAGGGAATTTAAGGTAGTCTCTCCTCTATCGCTTAGCTTCCTGGTCGTCATCAACCTTGTAGATCTCTCAACATTTCTCTACTTCAAGATTTCAGACCATTTCCACAGCACCAGGAGATGACACAAATCATAAGTGGTTCTTCTACTACCCTACTTGATACAGAACTCTGTTGGAACAAATTGTAAGTGAACTAACTTCTACCCCACTCTGCTTCTACCTACTGCTGCTATTGGTTGAATGTTCCAGGATGGCACATTCAACCAATAGGGAAAAGGAATTTACTGTAGGCTCTAACTCTTGCATAGATTCTTATTTTGGTTTATACTAGTAGATCTATGGATATTTCTCTACTGACAGATTTCAGACCATTTCCACAACACCATGATTTGCCACAAATTTTAAGTGGCCCAAGTCCTATTATACCGGATACAGAATATTGTAGGCACAAATTTTATATTAACCAACTCCTACCCTACACTGCACCTGCTTCAATCAGGTACTGGATGAAGATTCGAGGATGGTATATAAAGTAGTCTTCAACATCATTAATGGGGAAGGGCATTTAAGGTAGACTCTCTACTATTGCTTAGATTCTTAGTTGGGTTCACACTTGTAGATCTCTGAACATGCTCTACTGCCAGATTTCAGATCATTCCACACCACCATGAGGTGACACAAACCTTTATTGGCCCATCTCCAGTCCAACTCAATGCAGAACTGTGTTGGCACAAATCTTAAGTGGCCACACTCCTACCCGCTTCTTCTTCCATTAGCTACTGGATGAAGGCTCTAGGATAGCATTCACATTTTAGTGTAAGGTCATTTAAAGTAGTCTCTCCACTTTTGCTTAGATTCTTAGTTGGGGTCATCCTTGTAGATCTATACACATTTTTCTAGTGCCAGATTTCAGACCATTTCAACAGCACTCTTAGTTGGCACAAATCTTAAGTGACCCAACTCCTACCCCTATTCTGCTTTTGCTTCCATCACCTACTGTATGAAACCTCAAGGAAGACATATAAGGGCATCTGGATTTGTCCTATGCTGGTTTCCAAGCTATCAGACTGGGGTCCATGAGCTCCCTTTGTGCAGGTTAGCAGTTTCAATGGGTTTCTCTAGCCTGGACTCTTCCCTGTCTGCAATTGGATTTCAAGAGTTTGACACAGTATTTCGCTATGCGTGTCTGCTTCTGCTTCCATCATCTACTAGATGAAGGCTCTAGGATGGCATATAAAGTAGTCATAAATCACATTATAGGGGACAGGAAACTAAGGTAGCCTCTCCACTAGTGCTTAGAATCTTCGTTGGGTTCACACTTGTAACTCTGTGGACATTTCTCTACTGCCAGATTTCAGATCATTTCCACAGCACTGTGATGTGGCACAAATCTTAGATTGCCTAAGTACTTTCCTACCTGATACAGAACTCTGTTGGCAGAAATTTCATATGACCCAACTCCTACGCTAGTTTGCTTCTGCTTCCATCAGTTACTGGGGGAAGGTTCGAGGATGCATGCATATGAGGTTTTTAAAGTACCACTCCACATTGCTTAGTTTCATATGTGGGGAAACCCTTGTAAATCTCTAGATATTTCTGTACTGCCAGATTTCAAACCATTTCCACAGCACTACAATTTGGAACAAATCTTTAGTGGCCCAACTCATATCCTACTCTGTTTATGCTTCCATCAGAGAGAGGAATAAGGCTCTAGGATGGCATATAGGTAGTCATTAATATCGGTATAGGGAAAAGGCATTGAAGGTAGCATCCATACTGTTGCTTAGATTCTTATTTAGGGCCATCCATGAAGATCTGTAGATATTTCTCTACAGCCAGATTTCAGACCATTTCCATGGCACCGTGAGTTGGCACTAATCCTAAGTGACCAAATTTTTATCCTACCTGATGCAGAACTCTGTTGGCACAAATTGTAAGTGACAAATCACACTATAGGGGAAAGTAATTTAAGGTAGCCTCTCCACTATTGTTTAGATTCTTAGTTGGGTCATCCATGTGCACTCTGGACATTTTTCTACTGCCAGATTTCAGACCATATCCAAGCACCATGAATTGGAAAAAAATCTTAAGTGGCCAACCCCCTATCCTACTGAATAAAAACTTTGTTCTGTACTACTTTGTAGAGGACACCTATCTTTTCCTCTCCCCATGTCACAGAAATGGAGCTGACTGAGTTTTCCAGTTGAAAACAGCTCTGATGATATCTCCTGGAAGGCATCACACTCCCTGTGGAGTGGGGGGGCGGGGTCAGATGGGAGGGAGTCGTGGACATGGGAGGGAGGGATGAAGAGGGAACTGTGATCAATACGTAAATTAAGAAAAAAATATATATATAAAATTAAAAATTTCATCTCTTCTATGAGATGATTGGTTTGTGATGCACGGGCTTTGTTGTAACCCTATAAAAGCTGTCTGAACCCTGGACCAAGGGTTCCCAGTCCACTACCCATGTGTAGTATGGCAGCAGACCTTTTGCATCAAACAAAAAAAAAAAAAAAAAACAAAAACAACAAAAAAAAAAAAAAAAAAAAAAACCAAAAAAACAAAAAAACAAAAAAACAAAAAAAAAAAAAACCAAAAAAACAAAAATAAAAACAAAAAAAAAAAACAAAAAAACCCCACAAACCTCATGCTTTTCCATCAAAAAACAAAACAAAAACAAAAACAATATAAGCCTCATGCTTTTGCATCAAAAAAAAAAACAAAAAAAAAAAAAAACAAAAAAACAAAAAAACAAAAAAAAAAAAAAAAAAAAAAAAAAAAAAGAAAAAAATAAAGGAAAAAAAATGAATACAAGCAAAGAAGCATCAGGCAACCAGAAAGTATTGTGGAAATGATAGCATCTCTTAGAATGATGGTTGGTGTCCTTGTCTGTCACACAGGAGTATGTTCTATTTCTCTCTCACAAATGGCAAATTGAGATACGAGGAGTTTCAGGGTCCCAGTTTGTGTCTGAGGAAGAAATATGGGGTTTCCCCAACAGAAAGGGTCAGTACAGGGCATTTCCCTGAGATGAGGAGGGCTGCCTAAGAGCGTCTCTGCTCCTATCTCTAAGGCTCAGCCACTCAGAGATAATTATTTCCACCAAGAAGCTCACCAGAACCCTTGGACATTTTGTTCTCTAACTCGCCATTCACAGAAGCAAATCCCAGCCCCCACTATGCGCACGCACATGCGTGCGCACACACACACACACATACACACACACACACACAATTTTGTTACACAAAAATAGGGGATCTCTCTTCATGAGGTTAAGATCACATAGCTTTGAACCTGGGGTTCAAATGGATTGGTCCATGAAAGTGCTGAGAGATCAAGTACAGTAGGAGGTGCTTATAACTAATCAGTCCAGCCTCTGTCTATAGGGGCTTGCATGCAACTTTGAACCAGGGTTTCAAGTGGATTGATGCATGCAAGTGTTGCTATCCCAAGTGCAGTGGGAGGTGCTTATAACTAATCAATCCAACCCCCATCCACCCATATCAGCCCGAGCCCTCGGCACAGCCTTGCTTGGCAGTCTTCAGCAGCAGGGTGTGGTGGGGAGCCTTGGAGAGCCTTGGATTTCTTCCTGGCTCAACCTCACACCAGCTGAGAGACGGTAAGTATGGTACGTGGCCTTTCTGTGCCTTAGCTTCTTCATCAATGCAATGTAGATCACGCGAATCCTATTTTTGTGCTTCCTCAGATGATGGCTTGGCATACAGCCCAGGTGAGTCAGAGCTGCTTCCAGGGGGGCTTAATCAAAGCCCAACTGCTATCCCCAACCATTGGCTGCATTTCTGTAAAAAAATCTAGTCCCTGGACTTGGTTTTTTAATTTTTTAAGTTTTAGTTTTTTTCTCCTACAAAATGATTGCAGTTCGAAGACAGGAAGCCGACTGACCGACCGACCGATCGACCGACCGACTGACTGACAGACCGAGCGATCGGCCGACCGGCCAACTGACATCATCACTTAATCCCTAGCCTCACTCTAGGGACTTAGGAGGTGGGTGTGCTGCAGTGTCTGAGGGTGTGAATGAGTGGAGAGTTAGCAATTTCCCAGTCTAGGGGATGCCCTGAACCTTCTTTCTTCTTTCCCTAGACCTTCCTGCCTTAATTGGCCCTCTAGGAGTAACAGAAAAAAAAAATTTTTTTCTTTTCTGTTTTCCCCAAATGCTATTATAAAGCATGCAAATGTGGCGTGGGCTCTCCATGGCATTCCTGCTGCATCTCCCGTGAGTTCCCCAGGCTAAGGGCTGCCTCTGACTGGCTTGATTTGTGCAATTAAGCCAGCAGAGGGGCCTCTGCCAGGAAATATTGCAGCATGTATTGCAGCTTGGGATCTTGAAGAGCCAGAATGTTTTCTGTCACATGAAGCTTGTTACACATTGCCCTCCTCTGGGTCCCACTGAAACTGATGACTCCACAAGCATTTATGAAGTGTCTGGTGAAGTCTATGCCAGTCTCATCTCCTTTATTCCTCAGTTCAAGCTGGAGAGAGAAAAACTCTCATCTCCATTTCACAGGGAAAGGTGCAGGACTCTGAAAACTAAAGGGAATTGTGTGGTCATACAGCCACAAATCTTGAGTCCAGCCTAGTTGTGCTGCTTGTCATCCTCTGCCCCCCCCCAGCCTGCTGCAGCTGCTTGTACACCTCCCACTTTTGCAGATCATCCAGAGCCAGCCAGGCAGTTACCATCCACCATTTCAGCAGAAAGAAAGAGAGAGAGAGAGAGAGAGAGAGAGAGAGAGAGAGAGAGAAAGGAAGGAAAATAGGAAGAAAGGAAAGATGATAGGAAGAAAGGAAGGAAGAATGAAGGAAGGAAGGAAGTAAGAAAAAGGAAGAATGAAGGAAGGCAGGAAGGAAGGGGGAAGGAAGGTGGAAGGAAGGAAGGAGGAAGAAAGAAAGGAAGAATGAATGAAGGAAGGAAGGAAAGAAGAATGAAGGAAGGCAGGAAGCAAGAAGAAAGGAAGAAAGATGGAAGGAAGGAAGGAGGAAGAAAGGAAGGAAGAATGAAGCAAGGAAGGAAAGTAGAATGAAGGAAGGCAGGAAGCAAGGAGGAAAGAAGGAAGAAAGGCAGGAAGGAAAAATGAATGAAGGAAGAATGAAGGAAGGAGGAAGGAAGGAAGGAAGAATGAAGGAAGGAGGAAGGAAGGAAGGAAGAATGAAGGAAGGATGGATGGAAGAAGGCAGGAAGAAGGAGGGGCTTTGTATTAAGAGGCTTCTCCCTATTAACTGGTGATGGGGCCATAAAAAGGGGAAGGGGGAGGGAAAGGCACAAGAAAGATGGTTCAGAGCTGCTTAACAGATAGAAACCAAGCAATTCCTCCCTGGGGTGCAGAAAAATGCACTACTCTGGGCTGCTGGGCAAGGGGTTCTGACCCAGGTACAGAGAACCAAGGGAGAAGCAAACCCAGACTGGTGTAGCGGACCAAGTTAATTCTCGTGATAGGTGAGTGTTTTGCTATTCAGCACTGCACAGAATGACCCTGAGGAGAGCAAGCTTGCCTCCTCTAAAGACCTGAGGGATGTGGTACAAAAGCACACAGCTGTGGAGAAGTCAGGAAAGAGCAGCATGTCTCAGCCTACCGGGGAGGAGGAGTTCCCTGTTCCTGGAGGATCCCAAGCAGAGAGGCAGGCAGGAATGGATGGGAGGTTGCAGAAGTGTTGTCTAGCTGGCTAGCAGTCCAAAGAGATAGGCTTTGGGAGAGCTCCCACTGCTCCATGCTTAGCAACCAAGTGGGGCTGGCTAGAGATGAACTGGCTGGGATCAGGGTAAGGTGCTTTGCCCTTTGCCATGACCTTGTCAGGGCTTACACCACAAAGGAACACACTGTCCAACTTAGTGATTGAAGGAGAGGGACTGGGATTGGGGGTGAGTGCTGGGGATAGTGGGGGATGTCCTACAGGCAACTCCCTGTGAAGGGAGGGCCGCCTGGAGTAGCCAAGGGTCTTCAGGTCAGGGGCGCTAGCCTGAGTCATCTGTAAGACTAGAGACTGATAAAGTGATAGGTGACCACGAAAAGAGGGCCACACTTGTTTGAGGTACCAACTGGCTTTAGGAACAGCAAACCACTTTCACGGAGGCTGTGCCACATGACTGCTACATCAAGACCTATTAAGTATGAGGGGAGGGCTTGTGCAAGCAACCTCTCCAGGGGCGGGCCTAAGGAGTCCGCAATGATGGATGTGGTCCATGGTGCTACAGTAGCTTTACCAGGGCCTATAGATGGTTGGCACATTGAGCAGAGGGACCTCTCAGCCAGACACACCAGTGCTCTACAGTTTCTATTGGGTTCTCCTGAAAATGTTCCTAGAGTACGCACTCAATGTATGTTTGCTATGTGTGAGTGTGTCAATTCATAGGACAGCTGAGACACTGATTGGAGTTTCTTGTTTTATCACCTGGTGAAAGTTGAACAACTCACATCTCCATAGATGGAAATATTTCAGAGGGAGCAGGAAAAAATTGAAAATGGCAAAATTGTTTGAGCAAAGACCAGCTACCAAAAATCAGATCTGAGGATGTCAAGCTGCGTGTCTGCTCTGACCCACCAAGTGGGGGCAGCATCGCGTTGCAGGTGAGAGAGCCAGCGGACAGATAGGCAGTCTGGTCACTTGTAGGTCAAGGCTTGGGCATCCTGTTTGCACTCAGAGCCCCAGTGCAGGGATGTCTTATCTGCTGTACTGTTGTTTTGCTGTTTTTGCCTATTAAAGGGTTTGTTTGGAGTTCCAGATGTGGACATTTAAAATTTGGTGACGAGGCATTTACATATGTCATCAACTTTGCAGTACTATGTGGGGAGTCCTCCCTATGGGATGTGTATGAAGAAGGCAAGCACATAAGCACACACACATAGCACACATCACATGCACATCACATGCACACCACACGCACACCACACAGACAAGTACAGAGACACATACATTTCACACACAAACATACACATCACAGAGACAGACACATCACATACATACACACACAGAGACACATACATCATACACAAATCACACACATCACACAGAGACAGACATCACACAGAGACAGACAACACACTGAGACAAACACTTCACACACTAGAAACACAAATCACACACAGACACAACACGCAGAAACATGCACACATATCACAAACACACACAGACACACAACAGACACACTTACATATCATACATACATCACACAGACACATACAGAGACACATACATATCACATACAGACACACACACAGAGAGACAGACACATCACAAACATACACACAGACACATATCACACACAAAGACAGACACATCATATACATACACAGAAAAAGAGACACATACATACACACAGACAACACACAGACAACACAGACACACACATATCCCACACACATCACAGAGACAACACACAGACACACGCACACATATCACACACATAACACAGACACACAACACAAAGACACACTCAAACACACATCACACTCAAACACATCACACAACACAAAGACACACTCAAACACACATCACACTCAAACACATCACACATATCACACTCACACACTCACACACACACATCAGACACACACACACACACATCAGAGACACACACAGGTTTGTGAATAAACATTTCTGGAGACCCTGATGGGGCTCAGAAGAGATTCACTGTGAATTAAGTCAACCAAAGTCCAACCCAAGAGATGGGGTCAGAGGGTAAGAAGCCGGTTAGCCCCTGCTTGGTGGGGAGGGGAAACTCCGCCCAGGCATGCACTGATAACTCCTGTTGCTCAAAGCACAGGGATGAAATAACAGGCTTGAGGGAGTTGAGAAATGGGTTTCTGTGGGAAGCAGGATCGCACATGGAGGAGGTGTCCGCCTAACCAGTGAAGAGACCAAACATTGAAGAGAGAGGACCCTTTATGCAGGCAACCAAGGAGGGTCCCTTCTTTGTAAGGGGCGACAGGCAAGTCGCGCTTCCCTAAGCGGCGGCGAAGGCGGCGGCGGAGCCCAAACACAGCCGCGGCCGCCGCCGTTCCAGCCGCTGCCGCAGCAGCAGCCGCCGCCGCCGCCACCGCCGCCGCCGCCGCCGCCGCCGCAGCAGCAGCAGCAGCAGCCGCCGCAGACGCCGCCGCCGAGCACACAGAAGGCTCAAGGTGGCAGCAGCTGTGACAGCTGTGACACTGGGAAGCTAAGCTTTGTGAGGGTCATGGGGAAATCACCACCACTATCCCGCTGGAGCGATCCTTGCCAAAGGCATTAAAACGGAAGCCTGAGGGCAATGGAACTTCCTATATTTATTTATTTATGTGAAAATAAGATACACTATCCACCAAGCTACAAGAGACCCTGCTTAATGCGGCAGGACAGCTGGGCTGGCCCCAGGTGTTTGGGACAGGCACAGAATCCCTTGGGGGGGAGGGTCTGCAAGGGCCCAGGAGCTTGGGCAGGGGAACCAGGGCGCTTTATGCATTCTGGGGGCTTTTTCATTTGCTTCTGTCAATCTTGTTCTCTGAAAAGGACAGACTGCCTTGAAGAGGGAAGGCAGGTGGGAGGTGGTTGGGGGGTGGGAGGTGGTAGAGGGTGGGGCGCTGAGGAGGCGGATGGGGATACCTGGCTGAGCTGGGCACTGCAAATTTGGAATTTTACTGGGTACCATGCATGTGTTACTGTGACAGATGACTCCTTTGAATAATTTTCTCACTGACATCTCAATTTGCCTATGTGAGAGAGATTTCGGATTTAAAAAGAAAGGAAGGAAACAAAGCACAGAGATGGTTCTGGGCTAGTTAAGGACACACAGCTTGAGTCTGTTTTGTAGCTGGATTAGAGAGCTCAGGATGACTACTTGCAATTTCTGAGCCAGGAAAGAAAGGACACCAACCTCATTTTACCCTACACACACAGACCAAGTCCTTTGTCCCTAGAGACAAAGTTAACTCAAAGACAGACAGGTCCACTCTCAGCCCTGTATATTCTAGCGGCCGTCTGTTCTTTCCTCATGCAAGACAAGAGAGCAAGGAGCAACCTCTAAGACAGATGCACTACCATCCTGCAGTGTGAAATTCATCATGGGGTTCTCAGGCCAACAGTATGGGATGTGTGTGTGCGCAGGTGTATGCACATGTGTGTAGCAATACATGTGCAGTGTTACGGCGATATGCAGACTCACCAGCACCACACATCATGCGACACAGCCCTCTACCCAGAAGGGTCTCAGAAGTCAGACTTGGCAAATACAGATGGGGGTTCTGGAAGGAACAAAGAACGGTGCTTAACATCTCATCCCTTCAGTTAATTACAGGGAAAACATGTAAAATAGAAAATTCTATGGGCAAGGCATCACAGTTCCAGAGACCATGGTGTGGGGAATTCTGGATATAGGTGGGGTTTACTAAGGGGGTTACTATGGGGTGGGGGTGTGTCAGCGCAGTTCACAACCTTAAGCACAATATGTCCACTGGGGACACGGGCTGGGAGAGCATGAGGACTTCTGTATCTGCTTTTTCCTCTTTTCTTTTCCCTTTCTCCTTGGACAACATCCCAGAAGCTGTGGGAAGTCAGCTAGAGAACTGGATTGGAAGGCAAGGTTGTAACGAGGTCAAAATGGTATTTTAGAAAGGTCGCTCAATGAAAATAAATATGCGTAAAACATTTACTCAGCTATCCCCCCCTCCCATAAGGAGTTGGGGTAAACACAGTCAGGGATGTGTTTAAAAGCTTAGCTACCAGAATGTTCTCAGTGGTGATATAAGCAATGGCATGAAATGAAATCAGCTAAACAGCTTAGGTCTTTTTAATCGGCCATGGCTGAGCAGGATCACATTAATTAAAACGTGGGTGTGTGGCAAGCCCTTTTCACTGATCCATTTAGACATCACCTATACTTATATATTCACGGCTTTACTTTTTAAATAATATAATGACCAACCAGGAACCCATGACCTCCCCTGATGAGTAGGATTTTGACCATGCTTCTATCTGCACACATTTTCAGCTGTGATTTTCAATAATAGAAAGCAGTGTAAGCCACAGCGCTGTATACATACACCAGAATATTAAACCGCTCTTTAAAAGAGGAAAACAGCTAGCCCAATTGTCTTTTAATGGACCTTTGCATTTTACAAACAATCAGATTAATCATGGATACTTTCATTCATTGGTCCAAGGGATATCGCCTTTTATTCTGCTACTATATGCATTCATATATTCATTTCTGTTCATGTCATAAATACGTGTGAGCTCACTACACAAATCTATAGCACTCAGTAATTACTTACACCTGCCAAGATAAAGGACCACAGATTTCATTGTAGCAGTGAGATGGTTAAATCATCCGTGGTGTGTGCTGTTCAGGAATCTCAGGTGCTGGGTGTCATAAGGAAGGTTGTGAATCTTTGTTATTGCCAAGCACATTCTGGAGGGAAGAAAAAAATAAGGTGATACAAAATGCAAAAGGAAAAAATGTGAGCTCTAAAATAGCCCCTGTACAAAAGGAACAATCTGGAGGTATGTTTACAGACATAAAAATACACAGAAAAATGCAGGTGACCAGGAGGACTATGAACCCTAATTTAAGGAGGGGGCTGAGGAAGGGGTTAAGTCCTATGTGCACTTTGATTCTTGCAGCCCTTGTATTAATTAGCAGTGCATTTCCTGTATACTTATTAATACATATTTTTGTCTGGTAGCTTTTCTCTAAGTTTATTTTGTATTTTTTAATTTTTTTTGGCTCTCACAAACAGAAAACAAATGCAATGAACATTTTAGCTGACAAATTACAAGCCAGTTATAGGTGACCAAAGCAAGTTCTGCACACACAAAGACTCGAGGTTTTTCTTTTTAGCTTCCTTTTTGTTTTGTTTTTTAAATAAACTTTATTTTATGTGTGCCAACACTGAAACCCTAGCACCAAGCAGGCTGTCAGTGACATGTAGCTGGCAGGTGTCAGCCGAAGGCTATGATTTCACCACCATGGTCTCTCAACTATCCATGTCTACAATGTACTCACAGGGGAACATTTTCCTTTTTGGTCCTTAGGAGGCCAAGAAAGCTAATGCTCTGGCCCGCGTTCTAGGGGATTAGCTGTATGGAGTGAAAACTGCAAGGGAATGTGACTTGAGATAGATGTTGGCAGCGGGGACGTGGGTCTCCAGAGAAATGCAGACACAGCAGCCCGAGCGTGTCAACAGCAGAGCCTGCCCACTGGCAAGGAGCGGGGGCTTGCTGCGTGCCCTCAATTGGACTCTGCAGCCAGCGCACACCGCAGCGTGGAGCCCACACAGTGGGTCCCACGGCAGCAGAGCTAACCTGTGCAGGTAGTGCATGGTACCCCGAACTCCTCTGGAGGCCCCTGCTTTCCAAGGCGCCTGGAGTCTTGCTTGCAGATTAAGCTTCACCCAGCCAGTGAGGCCGCTGCAGCTGTCACGGGCTGTCAGATTCTCAGAACAAACACAGGGCTGAGGGTGTGACAAAGATAACATGATTATACCCACATCATCAGAGAAAGGCTTGAGGCCCCGAGACCCCCAAAACAAAAAAGATTAACCCTCTCTAAACTCAGCACCCTGATACCTTATCCACCTTTGTCCTTGCAAAGCCACTTTCTCATCTGAGGAAATGAAGGCCAGTTTCCCACCGTGGTTTTAGGCAAAAAGAAAGAAAGAAAAAAAAAAAAAAAAAAAAAAAATCAAGGCTGCCTTCATAGCCAGCCCTTAAACAACTCTGTCAGTTTAGGTCTTGCTATTTTGTCCATAGGATTTGTAGGATGGGCTCAGTACCTGTGAGTACCTTAGGGTAACAGGCGAGGATCTGCCTGTTTCATTTTACATCCCACAAATACAAAATACTCTTATGACAAATAAGAAACAAAAAAAAAAAAGATGCAATATCCAAATGAAACTCCTTGCACTCGGCCTGCAGCCCAGGGTAGCTTCCACTTGGACACAGCCTAAAGAAGCTTGTGTAAACCCAGGAAAACATAAGTAAGAGCCAATGTTGCCTCCAGAAAACACCCCAGGGGACCACAACACGGCCTTCCTGTTTTATCCTTTCCTCAGTTTTCATCTCACTTCCAAAATGATGAGATGGGCTTTCAAATTGCTCCAGAAGGAGGCCCTCCTACTAGAGTTGCCCTTGCATGTGGCAAGGACTACCACCTGTCAGTCATTATTTTATTTTACTTATTTCATCTAAAAAGACCTGGGAATGTCTACCCCAATCTTACAGAAGTGGGAAGCAGCTTCAGTCAGGGTTCCAAGGTCACACACCTGCTCAAAGGGCAGATTGTCCTCCCGGACCCTATGCAAGCCTCTATCAGGGGTGCTAGAGTGATCCTCACATCAAGTGACAGGTATAGCCTCCCTTTGTCACACATACAGTGGTAGGAATACTATCTGGTTAGGGCCGTGTACCCTCCACTCCTTTAGAAAGATCCCTCCCCAAAAAGAAAATAAAATATTAGGGAAAGGTGCATACATGCCTGGCAGGGCACCGAGTCTGAGCTGCTCGCTCTTCGAGGTTAGGACAGACCACACTGGGATGGACCAGGGTCCCCCTCAGGAATCATTGGCTCCCTGCCCCTAAGGGGCAGTGAGCCCCAGCTGCAAAATGAAGGGCTTTTGTTAGTTCCATTCTGGAAGATCGACAAATTTGCAAATTCTCTAAATTAACATGTCTGAAGGAAGCGAGAACATTCTACAGACCTTTTTTCCTGATCCTGGCTGGGCATCTATCCCCTCCTGGGAGAAAGGAGCCATCTTGTCTCTAAGCTACCCTAGGAAAATGAGAAGAGAAACCACTAAATGTGAGAATCAGGAGTCCCCTGCCTCCCTGCACTTTTGACCCAAGCCTCATGGCCACCAGTAGACCACCTGTGTGCCTGAAGCACATGAGAATACCAGTCTTATCAAAGAGGTCACTGTGGGCTGAATTCAGCTAAGGGGGGACCATCCCAGAAATATCCTGATAGTTGACATTAACATGAAAGGTCACTTCAAATCTCTATATTTGATGGAGAACAAAACAGGAACCCCCCCCCCCATGAGATGATGGCTTGCCAAGTGCTGAGGAGCACACCTCAAAGCAAAAGCTGAATTCACAACCACCAGCCCAGGCATAGGAAAGCTGAGCCCTGAACTGGGTGGGCTTGGCTTTTAATAAAACCATCAGGCCTGCAGAAACTAGCAAGCAGTGTGATCCCACGCCCTACCATACCCTTTAAAGTAATGCCTACATAGATTGTCCTAAGGAGTAAAAGAATCCAAGTGTGTGAACAACCACCAGACAAGCCTTGAACATAAGAAATACACTGAAAGGCAGGGGAAGTGTCTCAAAGCAGGGATCGTAATCTGGGGACGGGGTGTGGGGCCTGGGGATTTACCACCAGACAGTGCCTCCATAACTAATAAAATGCATTTTCCAACAGTCCCCTGAAAGAAACAAGGTCCGTGTCCAGCAGGACAACAGGAGAGCCACTTGGACGCTTGCGGCCAAGGTAAGCAGGGGTAGGGGTCCCATGCTGGCCTCTGCCCAGTGGAGAGGGGGGCATGTGGTCAATGGGTAGGGTGTGGCCCTGCTCAGGACAAAGGGTTAAAGGGTTAGTTTGGACATGCTCTGGGGTACTCAATACCTCTGTTCAAATACTTGAGCTGCTATAATTAGTGGACTCTCGGCCAGCTGTCTAATCCTGTCCTGTCCCTCTGCTGACACCAAATAAGACAAAACGAGTTGGGAATGACACCACTAGCCTTTTGGGGAGCTGGAGGCAGACACTAAGGCCCCCACTATGGTGTCTGGCTGCCTGTCAGACCACGAGACTGACCGCATCAACAGCGTGGAATGAAGGCAGCCTTTGGCCACAAGGCCCTCCAGGTCCCCAAATGGCAACTGCCTGATCCCTCTTTGGGCACCTGTCTGTGCCATTTACCATGGGAGGGGGAGCGATCTGGCTCATAGCCCTGTCCCTGTCTCTGACTTGGCCTTCCTGGGTGCTGGATGTCAGCCCCACGCCTTCTAAAAGTCAGTTTAACTCTGCAAAGCGGTACAATGCCCCTCCATCGATGGCTAGGATCGAATGCAGCAAAAGGCAAGTTTCACTATGATTGAAAAATTATAGCTAGTGCTATCTGAAGCATATGGGCTACAGGGGTGCCTAGATCACCCTATGTCTTCTGCATGGCCACACCCTATCCCTAATATTAATAGTTATCCATCACTCTGGGCAAAAGTGGTGTCACTGGACTGGTTCTGCAATTTTGTCCGGACAGCAGGTCCACCTTTTGATGCTAGTGTATGCTTTTCAATGCAGGGCTTCTTCCTGTCAGGGGACTAATGGGAAGATTAAAGTTGACAGTGTGTGTGCAATACTGTTTGAATCTCGACCCCTGCGAGTAGAGTGGGTGTTCCAAAAGCAATAATCAGATAAGCCCTAGGAACAAGAACAGGCCTAGTCTCACGCACAGTTTTTCACAGTCCTTCCCTTTCTAAATGGGCAAAGAGGGCTCCAGGGCTGGCTGGCCTCTCTCCCTGACCCCAGCGCTACCTCTCACAACCCTTAGGTCTACTTGCTTGAGGTCACTAAGTCCAAGATTCAAAATGCCCCCCATTCCTACACCTGCAGCCGTCAATGTGCATCCATGTAGCCGTCACTGCACCAGGCATGGCGAAGGAGCTTGACAGAGCCAGGCAGAAGCTGTAAAATCAAGGCACATGTCAAAAGAAGCCAAGTTGTGCTTTAAACCCGAGAGAGTACAATGTGAACAGAACTAGGACCCTACTAGAGCTGGGAGAGGGTAGGGGGTCTCTGATCTCTTCCTTCTCATTCAGGCACAACTTTGCCCACACAGCCTGGGTAGAGAGCCCCACAGGTACCACTTAGAAAGCCCAGAAGAAAGTAAGAAAGCCAAAGGGAAACTGAGGGCCAGGGAAAGAAGGTCACAGGGAAAGTCAGGGCCCAGCGGGGGAAGCAGATGCGCAGGCTCCATCCCTATCCAGGCATCATCTCTGCCCAGGCGCCTTGAAAGGAAAGTTTAGGCAGAAGAGCAGCTGATTGGCTGCTGAGGAAGGGTTTGCTCCTGCACAATTCCACAGCCCCTCCCGGAGTGGCACAGTCTCCCCCCTCCACAGTTATTCTGGGAGAGTGATCCAGCTGCCCCCCAAGCTGCCAGTTAAACAGGCATGGGCCAGAACATAATGCTGCTGGGTCAAGGGCACTGCTCTGCCTGCGGACGGTTAGGCAAGAAGCAGGCTAAGGGTCCTCTGCTAGAGGCTAACAACTCCGGTAGGAAACCCAAGATTGAAAGAGTCCTCCGTGGTCTCGAATTCACTTTCTGCATTAGTCATGGGATTCTCTCTTTAAAGAAACTAAGTTGCTCCATCATGGAGATGAAAGCCTAATAAGCAATGACTACTATCCAGACGGGTGGGGGGCGGGAGAGGAGAGTTTGCTTGTTTTCCTGAGCAGAGAGGTGAAGGATCTCCCCACTCTGGGTAGACTCAGTAGCAGAAACCTAGATAGGAGCTGGGCCAGCCTGCTCTCTGTGGAGTCTAAGGGCACTGTGGCTGTGGCATGTAAATAAGAAGAAGGATCCATACACTCTTTTACACCAGGGAAAACACCAGGGATCCCAAGGCTCTGCCTGCCAAGGACACATCTTGACCATGACATTTGTCTAACAAAATAAATGAATAACATAATTTGTGTCCCTCATTGTCCTGGTACTTGATTCCTATCCATAAACACCAGAAGGCCAGGGCAATAGAGGAATGATGAAAAGGTATTTATTCTGAGCCCGCTTATCCTTTAAAAACAGGTTGGTTGTATCTCTCACAGTTAAGTGCCCATGGGGGTGTCTCATACAAGTCCAAAATCACAGGGGTCTCCTTGAATTGATGCTCTTCCAGCAGCACAGACCACAGCTATGACAGGGCCATGGCTGCCCTCATCTCCCAGGCTTGAGTTCACCCTCCTCCTAGGCTCCCGAGGGGGCTCCCGCCCTCCTCCTCTGTCCTCACCTTTCCCCTAATTCCTCCACCCCTACCCCCCAGCCCATGCCCAACACTCAACTTGGCTCCTAAATATCTTCTCATCTCCTCTTCCAAGCTCTATTTTTAAAATCAGATTTCCTTTACGGTGCAGAGAAAGGTATTCGCTGAGGGATTTGCCCCCCCGCCCCCCCCCTCCACTGAACCCTTCATAGATGCTCCGTGGCAGCCCTGTCCCCATGGGCCACTTGCTCAGAGGCAAGCAAGGAGCTGACCTGACCGAGTCTCGGGACACTAAGTGTGGTGAGGCCGGGGTGTCTGTCTTGAATGTTGTGGGATAGAGGGTCCCAACCACGACCCAATGGGCAGTAACTACAGCCCTGAAGGACAGAAAAAAATCTTCCTTGCATACAGCTGAGAGGCAGGCATGGTGGGCTGGTGGGAAGCAAAAGGCAGGGGAAGCCTGGATGATTGTCAAAAGCTGTCAGAGAGAACAAGGATAGCATTCAACATGCCTAAGTCCCCCCCAGAGAGGCAGATCCCTGAGCTGGGCCACCTGGTGTGGAGGGGTCCCTGCACTCGCTCGAGGAGTTTTCACTCACCTCTAGAAGGACCTTGATGTCCAGGGTGCAGGATTCACCTCCCAGTTTCTGCGGGACTGCCCAGTGGCACCTTTCTCCAGTTCTTTGGGGGGTCCAAGAAGGCTGCCTATGGCAGAAAAGAACAAGAACAGCCTGCTGGGTAAACTAATGGACTGAAGAGTTTAAAAAATACAAAGCTCTGGGAAACACCAAAGTCAAAATGAGTTTAGGATGGGGGACCTAACACTGAGTCTTTCAAGAAAAATGCATAAGGGACAGACAAGGGAGGAAACTATGGACGGCGAAGATATTTTATTTCATGCAAAACAATTTAAGCTCTAGATGCCCAACCATACGGAGCAGTCTATGCATTTTAAACACCAGATACACTTGCCCCAGGCTCCATTCAGCACAGGGGCACTTGGCTTTAATGACATGGACATGAAATTTAAAAGGTAGGAAGCTCAGAATCCCATGATTAAAATGACAGTGTCACTCAAAGATACTGGGAAATGTGTGTAAAGATGTTAAGCAGGAGTTGTGTGAATTGATTTGCGTTTCTGCAGCAGAAATCTGGACTTTATTTCAGGGGTGATGGGATCAAAATTTCTATCACACTATGGGCTTTGGGCTTCCGCCAAAAGGCTTTAAAAAACGTAACAGTGAGATTGCTTGCTTGTGGGAGATAAGCCTGTAGAAAGCATGATAAAACATATTTTATGGCTAACAGCTTTGGACTTTATTATTACAAGCAACAAGAAACACTGAGAAATCGTAAATAGGAAAGTTAACAGGCACACATTTAAGGACCGTGCCCCAACATTCTGACTTTATATGTTGAGTGAATGCCAAAGTTTGACTCTCAGAGCATGCCAAGGAGATATGATTAATGTTGACACTGAGGAAAGGTTTTAATTAGAGGAGTTAGACGACCGAGGTGGAGACTGTGCAGAGAAATTTGGAATTTATTTACAGGCTCTGACGTGATGAGCTTTTTGCACATGCTTCAAAATCGTATTTATCCAGTTCTAAGGGAGTGACATGCTGAGGTTGTGTGTGTGTGTGTGTGTGTGTGCGTGTGCGTGTGTGTGTGTGTGTGTGTGTGTGTGTGTGCGTGTGCGTGCGAGTGCGCCTGATAGATACAGCATAGCATGGCTATGAAATCAAATTCTCACTGTATGCCAAGAATCTGGACTTTTTATGTCGTGCACAATTAAGAGACATTGTGGGGTTTTTAAGGTGGAGTTACGAGATCAGATTTAATGAACTGTGTGCTAGGACGTGTGAATTTCATTCTAAGGGACGACATATCAGATTATAATATCACTCCAATACGTTTGGATTTAAGCCAATAAAGGGCTTAAAAGTTTGATGTGGGAAGATTTGTCAGTTGGTTTTTCCTTTTTCTTTTTTTAAATTGACCAGCCCAGAGGTAAGTGACATGCATTATCTGTTAAGTATTTGGAATTTTATGCTACAAAGAAATTTTGTGACGTTTTAAATCTGGGAGTGACTCCTGATGGTTTATGAATTCTGCTGAGAAGTGTGGATATTAGATCATGGTTAGAGATGTGACCCATTTAAACATCGAAGGCACTGTGGTATCCTCAGTGAGTGGTGAGGTACCATTTTTAATCCTTTTGTGTGGGGAGGGGGCTGCTTGGAGTTTGGCCAATGAAGGTTTTTAAGGGTTTTGTCTCCCAAGGAATGTGATGATGTAAAACATGTTTTATGCTAAGGTGTATGGATTTGATGTGCAGTTCAATGCACGGGTGAATGTCCACTTGCCCTTGTGCTCAGGGCATGCAGTGAGGCTTGTGTGCTAAGAAGCTGGTTCACCTACAGCAGGGGCTGAGAAGTTAGATGACATTCACATAGTATCAGGGTTAGAAGTTCTCTGAGGAATGCAAAGAGTACACTGTCATGCCATGCTGAGGAATTTGGACTCACGCCATGATGGGATTTAAGGAGAATGACATCATGAAATTTGTGTGTTGGAAAGGCTCAGTCTGCTGAGAAATGTATGACTCTAGGAGAACTCGCAGGCTTGGTCGATAGGTAAGGCAGAGACTTGGTGAAGAGAAATGTGAAATGTATGACTCTAGGAGAACTCGCAGGCTTGCTCGATAGGTAAGGCAGAGACTTGGAGAAGCTGTTAAACAGAAGGTACATGCACCAGTACTTGCTTGCTACAAGTTGTATGAGCTTTTGTTATCTTGTAAGAGCTTAATGTGAAGACAGTTAAGGGGTGGCCTATGAAACTGGGAATTTTGTATTGATTAGCTGCCAATTAAAATCACATGGTTAAAGATTAATTTATGCTAAGCAATTATAACTTCATACTAAAGAGTGGAAATCTGTGTGTGTTAAATAGGACATAATGAGATAAATATTGTTTATCATGCTAAAAGTTTAAAATGATAGCCAAACTTATTAAGATATTTAGAACACTAGATTTTTGGGTTGGACGCTTGAAAGCAGAAAGAGTGAATTATCTACATGACCAAACTTATTGATCTTTTAAGTGAAAACTTGACATTTTAAACCTACATCTATAGTGGGAACCCTGCTGAGATGTGCATGCCCAACAGATGAACCGCTAGATGAGCTAGTCAAATTTTACATTTCAATGACAGTGCATGTCATAGAGGACTTTCATGAACAGGAAATGATTTGATTTATGCAGTATGCTGTGCATGTTTCTGAGCTGACTATTTTCCCTAATTTGTTCACCAGGTAGAAACTGTGATCTCTACCTTGGGGATGAGGAGTCCAATGTGTGCATTGTGCTAATACCTTTCAATTTTAGCCAGAGAATGATTTTTGGTTAAGTTTAGATGTCTGATGTGTTTATACAAAAGGTCTGGATTTATTGTTGCAGACAGTAAATAACTAGTGAGAGTCTTTAATCAGAAGGGTTGCATGATCAAATTTTATGTGTCATGTTAACAAGGGTATGTCTAATTCTGAGAAAGTGCAGATCTGAATTTTTTCATCCTGCTGGAAGGTATGGATTTGAGCCAATGGGAGTTTTACATAAAGGACAGAATGGAGGTTTTTGTTTATTTGCTGTTTTTCTGGGAGTGGGGTTCTTGGTTTTGCTGTTGTTGTTTGTTTGTTTGTTTTACTAGCTCAGTCTAGTGGCTCCCATAAAGATTAGTGAGATGTTACAGAAGGTGTTGAATTTATAAAGACAATCGCTGTATGGCTGAGATATTGAATAGCTTAATTTGTTTTGCAAACCAATACATCCGTTTAAATACAATTTCCGCGCACTAAATCCTCACATTGCCAGATTTTCTAAAATTCCAGGACAATCAGATTTCAAAGGTCGCGTGCCCTCCCCTCAGCCAGCTTTGTACTTCTGTTAGATACCCCCTGCACTGGAGGAAATGAACAGTGCAGAGAAAAGGGGCTACTTTCTAGAATGAGACGCCTGTCCCTGCCTGAGCAGACGGGAAACTTGGAAAGATAGGATCCGGGAAGCAGAAGCATGCAAAAATGTTTGCATGAGCAGAATTGAGGCCAGATGTTGGAAGCTCCAGGAGCCCTGTGTACCATGGCAATCCTGGGCTTGGATTTTAGAGAGGCTGGGAAGGGTGTGTGGAAACCCCCAGCTCAGCATTGAGAGAATATGGCTTTGGCTGAAGTTCAAATTGAGAAAGAAAAAACTACCCCATCCCATCCACCGAAGTATGACTTAGAATGAAGCAAATTTACAACACACAGTAGGCATTTTATAAACATTTAGGGTGAAAAAATTAAAACCAAAAATCATGCTCTGTCCCACTTCTAGTTAAAGTCTCAAAGGAGAAATAAGAGCTATTTTTGGCTTCTGACCCAACTGGCAGGGTAGTGACCAAGTGCCCAATTTCTCCTCTTTCCCAAGACTTTGTGAGACAGCAAGCATCTCCCTGCAGAATCCCGCCTCCAAGCAAGCATGCTGAGCTGGCTGTAGACCACCAAGCCTGCCAATAATGGCTTTGAGTGGCGTTGAGTTGTGACCTTATGACTTTCAGGCGACTAGAGACAGGAAGGGAAACTGACCAGGCATGGGTGCCAGGGAAAAATGGGTCAGGAGTGTGACCTGCCAGGTGCTTGCTTGCCACAGAGGATGCTCTGGGCCAGTTGCTCCACTGAATTTATGGACTGTGAATTTCTCAGTCCGGTGGAGGAAGTAGGCGGGTAGGGGCAGTCAGACTGACTCCGCCTAGGAGGCAGGTCAGGGGTTGGGCCTTTCCCCTAGATGTGCTAAGTGAGGCAGTATTGAATACAGGGAGAATTTCTCTGGTTTTCTCTACTTCTTGAGAATCTGACCCTGACATCTTGAGACACTAAATTGCTGCTTTTCCCCCTGCTTTTTCTCTCTTCTGCCCCTAGGTTCTGAGCTCAACAGCCGCGGTCTCAGACCACACACATCACAACCTTACCCGTCTTCAGAGCACAGTCCTTTCCAACCGACGACATGATAGAACCCTCTGAAGACTCATTTGAGACGATGATGGAGCTTAAGAATCCATCATCAAAACAAATGGAGTCCTCCGAGGGCTCATCCAACACCGTTGAGGAGACACCAGGCAACATCGGGGCACAGGCGGCGGCAGAGGCGGGCTCAGCCAGCGGCCCAGCCCAGGAGCCACCCAGTGGCTCGATGAAGGAAGTGGAAGAGCTGCCCACTGATCTACTCCAAGACATGGAGAAGTCATCCAGTGGTCCATGTGTGAAAACAGAGGATCCACCGAACGACCTACTCCAAGACTTGGAGGAGTCACCCAGTGCCCCGTGCGACGAGACAGAGGATGCGCCAAACGTTCCGTTCGAAGACCTGGAGGAGTCCTGCGATATTTCACATGAGGAAAATGAGGATGATCCAATCAGTGATATATCTGATGGCCTGTATGCGGTGTCAGCCAATTCCTCTGAGACCCTGACAGACGGAGACGACGACACTAACCTGGATGATGGGGAATTCGGAGAGGAGAGTCAGGCCGGGAACTCTCCAGAAGAAGTCGTGTCCAGGATGGGGTCCATCATCTCGCTGTTCCTCCGAATGCAAGACGTCAGACAACAACAGATAGTGGCAGAGGAGATCTTGACGGATGCTATCGATGAAGGCCGGCTTCCGTCCATCAGGCCCTTCTCCGGAGATCGCAGAGATTACCATGAGTTCATTGTGCTCTGCCAGATGACCATGCAGAACTACCCAGCAATGTTCTCCAGTGATCACATACGAGTGAAGTTTTTCATCCACCACATGTCTGGCTTCGCCTCAGAATGGGCCAACGACCTGATAGAGCAGAACAGCCCCCTGCTGAACGACTTCTCAGGCTTCCTCGGGGCCTTGTCAGAAAAGTTCGAGTACCGGCAGACACTGCGTGTGGCAGAAGACGCCATGTTCAGTATCAGGCAGGGGAACCGTAGCGTCGCTGATTACATCAATGAGTTCCAGAGTCTCGTACCCACCTTGGACTGGCCAGATGAAGTCCTGCAGGCCCACCTGTGCCAAGGGCTCAATGAAGACATCAGGCACTATCTGTTCCGGATCCCTCAGCCGCAGTCCCTGCACAACCTCATGGTGCTGGTCCTGCAGATCGAAGATAAACTGGCTGAGAGAAGAGCAGTGCTCAGGCTGCCCCCTGAGTCCCGCCCAAGGAACATGACCTGGATCGACTCACCTGCCCCAGAGAAGTGGAGGGTGAGCAGCTGGCTGCCATATGCATTCCATCCAGACATTGATCGTGCCCACCTGTTCCTGTTGCTCATGGTGAGGGTTAGCCCCTACCACAGCGTCGCAGTGCAGGCCCTGTTGGACTCAGGAGCAGAGGGGAACTACATGGATGAGAAGTTTGCCCAAGAACACTACGTGGAGCTCTATGAGAGGCCCTATCCACAGGCAATCCAAGCGGCAGACGGCTCCCTGATCGGAAACGAACCCACGTGGCTCTACACGGAACCCCTGATGTGTGTCCAGCAGAACCATTACGAATACATCGAATTTGACATCGTACCTTCGCCTCTCTTCTCTGTGGTCTTAGGCATCAAGTGGCTCCGAACCCACGCACCTGACGTCGACTGGATCAAAGGCCGCTGCACCTTCCACTCTCCCTACTGCCTGAAGAACTGCTTCACTCCACCCCCACCATGCATCGCACTGGAACAGTACAGCATGAGCCTGCTCCCTGGATTGCCACACCCGTACTCAGACCTGGCCGACGTGTTTAACCCGAAGGAGGCAGATGATGAGACTTCCGACCAGCCAAGCTCAGACGGATCCGATGATCTTTCTGAATCAGAGCCCTCTGAGCTTCAGCAGGCTGGAGACAGTGATCGTAACGATGTCTTTTACGAGTGTCGTTCCAGGGTGCCTTGGGTGTCTGTGAGTGCCAGGATGCATGAAAAAGCCAGGCAGCAAGAGGAGTACTGGATACTGTATGACATGCTGACTGACAAACAAGACTACATACAGATGATACCAGAACTGTTTGACCAGTTACATGGAGCTGCATGGTTCACAAAGCTGGAGCTGCGTAGGGACATTAAGGAAGCTGACATCAACTACAGCGTCACACGCACAGAAGACACATGGAGAGCAACGTTTGGTTTGAACCTTCACCAGATGAGATGCTACCGGCCCTTTACAATGTGCTCATTCGCTGATGAATCAGACAATGAGATTCACTACATCCTAAAAGACATCCTAGGCTTCTATGTGATTGCCCGTGGCCAAGAGGTCCTGGTCTACTCAATGAGCCAGGAGGAACACTTTGAGCACGTCCGCCAAGTCCTGCTCCGCTTCCGCAACAACAACGTCTACTGCTCACTGGACAGAAGCCAGTTCCATCGCCAGACCGCAGAAATCATGGGCTTTGTCCTATCCCCCAAAGGGGTGAAACTCAACAAGACTCTCATGAATCTCATCATGGGGTGCCCTGTCCCAGGCAACAGGAGGTGTCTGCAAACCATCATCGAACTCGTCTACCCCTACCGCCACTTCGTGGAGCACTTCGCCATCATCGCAGCCCCCCTGCTGAGGCAGCTGCTGAGTTCAGAGCCCTACTACTGGGGAGAAGAGGAACAGGAGGCCTTCGAGTGCCTCAAGAGAGCTTTCCGCAAGGCACCCATTCTCTACCACCCCAAGCCTCAGAACCCATTCTACTTGGAAACGGGAGTCTCCGGCCCATTCCTGTATGCCTCCCTGGTGCAAACCGACGAAGAAACGGGCAAAAAAGCTACCTGCGCTTTCTACTCACGACGCCTCTCCCCATTGGAGGTGGAGTACCCTCAAGTGGAGTTGAGGATCCTTCCAATCCGGGCTTCCTTCATGGTGTGGTGCCGCTACCTGGAGAACACCGAGGAGCCCATCATGATCCTTCTCAACACAGAGGATCTAGCCTCTCTGAATAATGACAGGCTCACCGTACTTCTCCCCGGGCATTGGGTCTTCTTCTTCTCGCACTTCCGTTTCGATGTCATGGAGCTGCCTGATGAAGATGACCCACGAGCTCTGTTCCAAAGGAGAAGTCAGAACCAGAGAGGCCTCCGAGGGAGGTTCATGCGGCCACTGCTGCTTCTCGCCATGAGAGCAGCCCAAAGGAACATCTCCTCTGACTTCGAGTCCGTGTCTGCGTCTGTGTCTGCGTCGGGGTCCGAGTCTGGGTCAGAGTCTGAGTGCGAGTCCGACTCTGGGTCCGTGTCTGGGTCCGGGTACGAGTCCGAGTTCGAGTCCGATGACAGTGAAGACATCTCATACGAAGAATCTGAAGATTACAACCAGCAGAACGGGGTACAGGAGCTACTGGCTACCATCCCGATAGAGCAGATCCTCAATGGCTTCCTGGCCCATTTCAGTGTGACTCAGATCCGGGCTATTGTCCTGAACTTCTTCCACAGCCTGCTCTACTGGAAGAGTACCCTGGGTGTGGCAGCGCTCCTGGTGATCATGAGGGTGAAGCGGTACCTCTCTCCATTGTCTTTCCGATCTTGGGAGGTGGACAGGCCTCAGCCACGGCACACAATCCGACTCGTCCTGGACTCGTCTCTCATTGCAGGTAGTGGCATGGCCACAGTCATTGCTCAGTTGTTCAGACAGATGCCCCCTCTTATGAGAGTCAACACCCGCCCAGCTCGAGAGCTGGCTGAGCTGCTCCTGAGTCCCAGGTGCTGGCATCGCAATGCGCTGCATTCCCGGCCCCCACGGGGCATGCGACTCACACCTGGGTTCTGGTTGACCCTGTGTGAGTTCTTCGGGGTCAGAGTCAACCCTGAGGACGATGCCATCTTCCCTGCCCCACACCAGCACCGGTACTTGGAGCTGCACGTCGTTGGTGATGAAGATGTCGTCTTGCGAGAAGCCCTGCAAGACGACCTGCAACGTTACCGTCATTGGGGCCTGCATGACGGCCTGCAAGACACCTCGCAGGACGCGCAGGACAACGACGTGCGACAACACCTGCTTGGCGACACACAAGTGCTCACCTTCCGCCCACAAAATCTACTGGACCCAGTGGTCCTAGATTTCCTCAACAACCGCCTACTCTACATTCTTGGTGCCGATGGACAGCTTACTCTGCTCAGCAGAGATGAGGTGGCCCAGGCCCTGGCACGATTCCTGGCCATGGCCTCCAGAATGGTCCCGCCTCGCCCAGCCAGGCAACGGGCAAGGCTGCAACAGCTATCGGACTCATCAGATGATGAGCTTGACTGAAAACACAACCAAGTGTCTGACATGCTTTCCTTGTGCCTCAGCCTGCTTCGCTCAAGCCTAACATTCCCTTTGCCACTCCTGACCCAAGGGGAATCCACTTGTGAAGGGCCACAACTTCACTCATCAACCAGCAAACATCATCTGTGCTAAAGGACTAGCCAACTGTCAGCGTCCCAGAGCCAGCCAAGACTGTGCAACCCTGTCCTAAATGACCATGACCGGGCCCCAGGCCCACAGCCGGGTGTGAGATCACGAGAGGAGAAAGCAGTGATGAGCAACAATGACCCTGTCACCCCAGGCCAGATGCAGAACAGACAGAGCAGATGCAGCCAAGCAAGCAGATGCCAGGGACCCTCCCACCACCCGAGTGGCGTGCGGCCACCTGTGCATCCTGGGACACTGACCTCGGGTGCTCCTCTGACTTCTACCTCCACACCGGTGCTCCAACTCCCCTGGGCTCCCCCCTCCCCGCTCCCTGCCTCCCGAGGTGCTGTAGTGCCATGCTTCCCCATGCTTCCCCCATCCCAGCACATCCCCGCAGGCAAGCCCACCCCGCTCTACCCATCTGGTCTGGTTCCCTTGACACTTCATCTCACCCTGAACTCTGAACTCTGGACTCTGCTTACCTGGGCAGAGCTGCTCCGCGGGGCCTCTGACGTGCCAGTGTGACTTACCTGAGAGACGTGGCCACCTTGAAGGTCCCTGAGACTCGGGGGACACCAGAAAAGGCGGCGGCACCAAGTGGGGCTCCCTTTCCCAAGACTGACACATGGACAGCACAGGGGCCAGAGACCCCCACGTAAAGGCGGGAGCCCCAAGGACACTGGTGAGGCCCCGGACACCCAGCCCACTGTGCCAAGGAGCCGAGTGCTCTGACCAGACTGCTGTTCTTTGTCCCAGGAAGGAGAGCACCTTCCTGAACTTCCCCATCCTCCTCCTGCTTTTGCACCATAAATAAAGAGAGCAAAAGAGTACCTGGACGTGTGCTTTGTTCTAAAAGGGAAGGGTTGGTAGCAGGAGACGTGTTAAGGGAACAGTGAGGATGGGGAGGGAAGGACAGGGCACACACAGGGGGTTGGGGGTGGGCAAGGACAAGGCGTGGAGGGGCAGGGCTCCTGAAGCAGCAGTAGGCTTCCTTCTTCTCCTAAAGAAAGGGAAGCCACTCTACTCTCAGCCTCTCGGGCTCATTCCAAGGGGAGTTACAGCTGGGAAAGAGACTCACATGGGGGCTCATGGGAGAGGACGGAGGGTGACCAGAAATCCCAGGCTTCCTCTGACCACATGAGAGGTGAGGAGTGGCCAGGCTGTGCCTTACACCCACACTAAGGGCATTCCACCAGCTCTGCCTTGGAACCATTCCCACAGTTGCCCCCAGTGAAGGAGGCCTGGACCCCTGACCTAAAAACAGCTATCCTGAGGGTACAGTGGTCTGGGGGTAGAAAGGAGGTCCTGGGGGGCGGAGGTGAAGTAGGGGAAGAAGGCTTCCCTCTCTCAGAAATCTGCACCACCAACACAGGAAGTCTGCAAAAAATTCCAGGGGTGCAAGACTAAGGATGCCTCCAAGTGTGAACTTAAGGATAGCAGGGAGATGCAATAAACAGGGTCCGCACATTCCACAGCTACTAGCTCTGCCTTTACATCCTGCCAGGAAATCTGACCTGGACTTAACACCAGCAGACCCTCCCCTGTCCTGAAAATGGATCAGGGGCCTGAAAACACACTGGAACAACCCAGTGTGATCGCCCCTGTAGCCAGTAACTGAGCTCGGGGCCCTGAGAAATACCCCCAAAGCCCAAGACCCACTCCTCCACAGCTGCCCTCTCCAGCCCACAGTGGTTGTGTTGTGCCCTTGTGCGTCCTAAGGAGCACGTGCCTACTGCCTAGCCCCCCTCAAAAAGGAATCTACCCCTGACCGCATCACCAGGAGATCATGGGTAGGATCCCAGGTTCAAGGTCAGGGGCTCAGCCTCAGCTTAGCACTCGTGCCTACTCTTCAGGAAGTTGCCAATGCCACCCCACCCGGGTCCCCAGGACCGTGTAAACAGGACAAAATATGATCCCACCTTCAGTTTCCCTGACTATCATGCAGAGCTGTGGGGGGAGGGGCGCTTCTGTAAGATTTCAAAGGGGACACACATAAAGTCTGGAGGGCAACAAACAGCAAGTCCCTACCCTCCATTTTATCTAGAGACTTTCCGGTGTCAACTGTTCAGAAAATCATGGTACAGAAAGAGCTGCAGACAGCGTAGTCACAGATAGGCCTGGGGAAGCTCCTTCATGGCTTTGGGCCCTCCTACCCACATAACCTAAGGTCTAAGAATCCAACGCACGACCTCACATACAGCTGAAATCACAACAGCCCCGAAAGACAGAGGCTGTTGTCTATCTGCAACAGCTCCAAATGACACAGTATAGCTCAGGGTCAGAGACTGAGCTGCCACAAGCCCAGAATTACCTTAGAAAGCTGCTTACAGAAGTGTCTGGCTCTAAGTGACTTCCCACTGGCCTGCCGTTCTATTCCCTAAGTGGGGGGGAGAGCTGGGGGGGAACCTATGAGGAGTGGTCAGTTTCAAGATGAGGCCATCATCAGGGCCTTTGGATCCTAAAGTACTCCCTGCCCCACATGAAACTCTGCTTGGAATTCCCAAGAAGTGTCTGTGACCTTGAGGGGGGGACTGGGGTCCTACTGGGGGGACAAACACACCATTCCTGTACCACAGCTTAATTTTCCTGGGGACCCCAAACACAAAGCTGAACCTCAAAAACAAAATCGTGTCCCTGCTTGGTGATGACCTCTCTGGGTGCTGTGCTTATGCAGGTAACGGTTATGTCCCTGCTGTCAGGGGACACAGGCCTTTCATACGGAGTGGGAACAGAGGTGAAGAGGAAAACTTAGCTAACGGTGGGCCAGAAGCCAGCCAAGAGGCTGGCAACGATGTGGATCACTGGGTGGGCGCATTTACCCACAGCCCACGCGTCCACAGACTATGAAGAACCAGTAAAGGCCCACTGGCCTGCCAATCTACCCAGCGGGGGCTTTGTCCCCATTTACAGGAGAAGAAGGCAGCCTGGGCTGTAAAGAAAGCCAGTGCCACTAACACAGTAGGTTATCAGGTTATCCGCGGAGCCACTTAGGAAGGAATGAAAAGCACAACACAAACCTTTTTTTTTTCCTCCTGGGGAAGAGAAAAGCAAAGAAAGAAATTGGTGTGAAAGTTCCTGCTAGGTGATGATGACATCCCCCCCCCCCCCACACACACACACACTTTAAAGGTAAAAACCAGAGACCAGACCCTGACTCCACCCACTGAGGAAGTGCCCCCACTTCCGAGCTTCAGTCCCCATCCAGAGAGCTCTGAGTGCATCCGGGAACAAAGACGAACAAGGCCCTCCCTTGGCCACCCTGCTTGTCCCCTCCCTTGCCTCCGTCCTCCCCTTATAAGTTGCCCTTGCAGGCTCCAGGCCAGACATATCAGTTCCAGAGCTGGTGACAGCACACGCTCCAGCTACTCACTGGCAGGACTGGATTTGCCACTCTCTCTTACAGATGAGCATGGGTCACGGTCACGTTAGGGGTCCCCAGGCGGGACCCTGAGCCAAGAGTTTTACCAGCTCCTAACCAGGCTGGAGCAGAAGAAAAAGACCCCTGCGTGCCTAGGGAACCTGGAGTGGCCCCATGGTAAGAAACGGAAAGGGGACAGGCAAGCTGTCACCCTATCCCTAACTGCCCCTACCCACCTTGAGCCCTGCTGCTGGACACAGGGGGCCACTTGTTATGATCTATGACAATCAGACATGATTTGAGACCTGAAGAGCGAGCCTCATCTGGACTTCCAGGCACCTGTGTGAGCTCGGAGACCTTGAAAGATGCAAGGTGCACAGGTAGGAGGAAGGGGGTGCGGGGGTAGGGGGTGGGGGGAGGGTGAGGAAGGGGACAGAGAAGGGAATGGGGTGGTGGAAAGGGAAGGGTGGGGGCTGGGCCCTCCCTGTCCTGCTTGAGTCCCCCCCATCCAGGGAACTCCTGTGTGCCTGGGCTGGCTGCCACAGCTGGTTAGTGAGGTTAATAATGGGGGGATGGAGATGGGCCCCCTCCCTGTGCATGCAGTGACCTGAGCTATTGGGGTACAGATGCCCACATTCTACGCTAGCTGCTCGTCGAGCTCTTGAAGTGTCTATGGGCACCCAGCCTGGGCAGGGGTATCACAAGGTGACTCTGACAGCTGAGGGAATCCACGGTCTGAAGTGAATGAGATGAGACGTCTCCACAAGGGCTCAAGGAGAGAGTAAGAGGCCGCCTGTAAGGGACCTCAGCCTCCTGGTCATAATAAATTAATCCTGGATAGAGGCAGAGGCCCCTCAAGGAGACCCTGTTCTGGGAGCACTGGTAAGGCTCAGCCCTGCTCTGTTCCAGCCCTGCCCCCTGTCCTGCAAACAAAGACACCATCTCTCTGGGATCCACCCCTTTGTCCTGTGAGCTGGGTCCCCTCAGAGGGCGCCCAGGAGAGAAAATCTCCTGGGATCCCAGTGGGAGAAGCCCCAGGGTAGGCCCAGGATCGACCTCTGACCTGTCTACCCTTGGCCACAGAGTCAGGGGGTGACCCTTGGCCCAGCCCCAGGGAATATCCCACCAGGGACATAGCTCCCCCTCCAAGGAAGGACCTCGGAGATGGCCCAGCCCCAGGCATTCCCCTCTAGGAAATGGAGAGCTGTGGGGAGAGGAGAGAAAGCATGCCAGGAAATAGCAAGCTAGAAGACACATCCCTTTGGAGCCCAAGGTGCAGAGGAGGGTCTGGAGCCTACACGCGGTTGAAGGGGGTGAAGAAAGGCATCATATAGGAGCTGAATGGCTGTGCAATCAACTCCTGCATGACGCCGTTCCCACCCCCCAACTTCTGACTACGATGCTGCGATGAGACCCTCCTCCTGCAAAGAAGCAATGCAGTAAGCCCGAACGACGACAGGTAGGACATACACCCGCTGTTAGTAGATAAGAGAGGGGACAGCAAGGGGCAGCCAGCCCTAAGGCAACTTCTGTGGCACTGTGGAACTATCTAACCTCCTTGTCCAACCAGACCACTTGTAAATTAAATTCATTGGGAGATTGAAGGCCATGCAGGTAATGGAGGGAGGGAAGAAGAAGGGGGAGGGGGGAGGGAGGAGGGGGGAGGCTTCCTGCTGCCACAGGAGTGTCAAATGCACTGCTAAGGTCCATTCTGTCCAGCCACAGCTCTTCACAAGCAAACATCCGAAGGACTCCTCTGGAAACCTGGAAGGAAATCATGGTAACCAGCAGGAGCTTACACACCCCGAAATGGAGCCCAAAGACAATGTGTGGGTCAGCACCTGCTCAGAGTGCTGAGGGGACAGTCTGCAGGCACTGCAGAAGTCCCCTGGATTTTTGGAGGGGGAGGGAAATGCTTCAGATTGGCTCTGGTCTCACACTTCTGTGAATAACGAAAATGACAATCTTCTTTTGCTTGCCTGTTTTGTTTATGTTTGTTTTTGAAACAGGGCCTCACTGTGGAACCCAGAGTGACCTTGAAGTCTCCATCTTCCTGCCTCAGGCTTCCAAGTGTTGAGATGACAGGCCTGCTTGACCATGTCCATCTTGAATGACACATATGCATCAGGTTGCATATGAATAAAGTACAAAAAAAAAAAAAACCCTTTCCTTTTCCTGTGTTATTTCTCAACTACCACACCCACGTTCCCCAGTGTAAGCCCTTGCCTCACACACACAGCCCCACAGCCTCCAAGGGCAGTGAAAGCTTGTCCCAACACAGTCTGGGACAGCAAGGGCAATCAACAAGCATTTCTGAACAATGGCACAGGAAAGTATGTGGCAGGGAAAGTTAAGTTAGGGTGGGAGAGTGCAGAAGGCAGGGCCAGGGAGGGTCAATGCAACCCTGTGGGGAGGGCGGGGTGTAACTCAGATTTAAAAAAAAAAAAAAGAGCTGCACGCTCCATCCAAATGACACTGTGCTGGGAGAGGGGCTGTGGGTGGCGTGTGGAGCAGGGAGGAAGTTCAGTGTGACACACTCATAGAAATGGTCCCATGCAGAAGGGGACAATGATGTGTGGGGGCACAGTTCTGTGACAGATGGGAGGGAAGGGTCTCAAAAGGGCACATGTGGGGGGAGGCTATGTGGCTCATGGCTATGACATAGCAGGCTATGTGGCTCATGGCTATGACATAGCAGGCTATGTGGCTCATGGCTATGACATACGGAAGAGATGAAGGATCTGAGGTGCCGCATGGGGGGGGTCACGTATGTGCGGACCACAGGCCTCACATGTATGTACAGGAGGGTTAATGTGGCACCTACAGCGACTAAGGGGGCACGATGTGTGGGAGAGGTATGTACTTCAATGACACACGTTAGGGAGGGAATACAGGAGACATGTGGGTGGGGTTAGATGAGGCATGAGGAAGGGGCTCAGTATGGCCACTGTACAGGAGGGGCGGCTCCATGAGCCCCGGGAAGGAGCAGCTCCACGTGGCACCTCCTCTGACGCAGGGAAAGAGGGGTTAAAAGGACCCTTGCAGAGGAAAGGGTCCATTGACACATGGGAGAAAAGGAGTAAACGTGACTCATAAGTTACGTCACCTTGTGACATGGAGGTCACGAATGTCTCATGCAGAGGCAGTGTCCATGACACAGGGCAGGGCAGGCTGAGGCGGGGCCCCGGGAATGGGGGAGACGGATGCCTCAGTGTGCCCCACGCAGAGGTGAGAGGCTGCGTGCCATGCAGAGAGAAATTCCATGTAACACATCTGGGGCAGGAGAAGAAATTCCATGTAACACATCTGTGATGACTAAAGGGGGTGACCGGAGTAAGGAAGGAATTCTGTGACTCGTGTGAATGAGAAGCTCTGTGTCATGCACAAAGGAGGGAGGAAGGGGGCTAAGCATGCCACATGGGGAGGAGAGGCTCTCTGCAGGACACATGGATGAGGCTAGGCTAAGCATGACACATGGGGAGGAGAGGCTCTCTGCAGGACACATGGATGAGGCTAGGCTAAGCATGACACATGGGGAGGAGAGGCTCTCTGCAGGACACATGGATGAGGCTAGGCTAAGCATGCCACATGGGGAGGAGAGGCTCTCTGCAGGACACATGGATGAGGCTAGGCTAAGCATGACACATGATCAGGAGAGGCTCTCTGCAGGACACATGGATGAGGCTAGGGAAGGACACATGGGAAGGAGTGCTGTACAGGACATATGGGTGGGGTTAGGCACACCCTGACATGTGACGTAGAGAGGTATTCTACTGCAGGACACATGGAGAGGCGTAACTAAGCCTGACACATAGGTGGGCATATGTTAGACACTGCATACGTTGAGGAGACATGCTCTCTATATAGGATGCATGGGTGGGGCTAAGCAAGCATGAGATGTTGAGGAGGTGCTCTCTCTAAGTCACTCGGCTGGGGCTAGGATGACGATGACACATGAGAAGAGGAGAACTATGGGATACATGGGAGGAGATGCCTAAGCATTACAGGATTGGGGAGGAGAGGCGCACTAAGGAGACATGGGTGAGGCCAGGCAGGGAAAGGTGGCCTACGCTACATGGGTGAGGCTAGGGTTAGCATGACCCTTCATGGAGGAGTTCTCTGCAGGACACATTGAGGAGGATCGTTTAACCTAAACACAGGATGGGAAGAGGAGTGAACGCAGTGTGAAGCCAGCATGAGACATGTAAGAAGGAATGTAACACATGAACACAGACAGTCTTGGGAGTGCAGCATGATGGGAGAAACCTATCCAGGAAATGGACAGTCGTGGCGGGACAAACAGATGTAAAAATATGGAAAATACACTTCCTGTGACGCAGGAAAGGGGTGTGGGATGAAGCTGACACATGAGGAGAAACTCAGTGTATGTGACTCACGGCTCTTGCTGTGATTCATGGGGGTAGGAGGAACTCTGTGTGTGACATGTGTGTAGAAAGTTCTGTTTTGACATATAGTGGGCTCTAGATGAGAAACAGTGTAGGAAAAGAGGTACACATGTCTTGTGAGAGGGTAAAGAGCTCAGAATTGTGTCACTGGTGAGGTAGGGGCGTAGCATGACACAAAGGAGCTGGGGGACTGGGGGAAAAGATGACATGCAGCGAGGATCAACTTGATACCTGGGTGGAGTGACCCGAGTGCCACACAGAAGGGCAAGGGCTCTATGTGAAACACCGGTAGGCAAGAGGGGCGTTTGGTAAACACTAGAGGACCCCGGTGGTCAAGTGTCACACACAGGTGGCCCATGGGTGGCACATTCGTGGAGAGGAGTTCCATCATGCATGGAGGGGTGGGGGGAGGGAGCGTGTGTGCCGGGGGACTAAGGGGAGGAGAAAGAGCGTTGGTGTGTCACAGGGGAAGGTGATGACGTACGTGTCCCGTGATACAGGAGTGGACACACTGTCAGGAGAAGGGGGGAGGAAAGCATGGGGAGGGTAGAGCTCGGTGTGACACACGGGGAGGGGAGGGGCGTGGTGTGATACCGGTGGGGGAGTCTTCTATACGACTCATGGGAAGGCTGTGTTTCATGTTGCATGGGCATGCAAGAGCGGCCTTCAACAATAGGAGGAGAAAGGGCTTGATGTGACATCTGACACTCGGTGGGTGTGACATCTGCGAAGACACGCAGGGGAGGAGCTGGTGTGGACCACTGCTGGCAGGGGGGACTCACGCACGCATGCACGCATGCACGCATGCACGAGGTCAGCATGCACGACCCATAAACAGGGGAGGGCTCAGGGTGTCGGAGCGGGGGCTAAAGCATGTGGTGTAGCTCCCAGGTTGCAAAGGAGCTCTGTATGGCTTTGAGTCCATGACTCAGTGGATGTGTAAGTGAGGAGAGGGGCTCCAGGTGACACGGGAGGAGGCAGGGTTCATTATCCCTTGAGCGGGGGCTATGGGATGACACATCGCAGCAGTAGGAGTTTGATTTGACACACAGGGGACTTGTGTGACACATGGATGGAGGGATTTGACGTGACGAGCGGGGTGGGGGGGAAAAACACGCACATGGCCTGTCAGGAGTTTGCATTAGAAGCACAAGAGGAAGGACTACCTGCTAGCTGGCAGTGGGTGTGACAAGGGTCAAGGAGGGGGTGTGTGTGTGACATGTGTGTGGAAAGGCTGAGGCCTGGGCTCCACTAGACATCAGCAGGCTCAGTGGGGATCAGTAATAAAAACAGAGGTTGGAGAAGATGCAGCTTTTACAGGACCACTTGTGTGATGGGAGAGGGCAGAGCTTCGTGCTACCTCTGGACGCGGCAGGTCCGCCATGTGACATGCAAGTAGGGAGCGACATGGCGGTGGGAGGGACTCGGTGTGACATACTTATACAGGAATGGGGACTCGATGTGCTATCAGGAGGGAGGGAGCCCATGTCACACACACAGGGGGAAAGCCTTTGTGGCACACGACTGGGAGGAACGGATGGCTCTGTGTAATGCTCGGAGAAGAACATAGGTGAATGTGACTCGAGAGTGAGGACAGAGAACCCAATTGACAAGTCAAGGGCGGAGGGTCTGAAGAGGATTTAGGGGGATTAAGTGTACTCGGGGCACATTGGAAGGACTTGGTTTGATATGTATGTGCCGGTTTAGAGCGACCATATGGTAACCGGAAGGGTCTCCACGGGACACGGCTGTGGAGGAGGAGCTCCGTATGACTCACGGTTGACAGGGGGTTTAGTGTGGTGCCTGAATGTGTATCTCAAGTGGAGGAAGAGGCAGGCTGACAGGAATGAGAGGCTCATGAGACCCAGGCAGCACCTGAGGTGGGCTTGAGACACGGAGGGAGAGTGTGGGGGGGGGTTCATTGTGGCTAGAGGAAGCACGTGGTGTGGTGTGGGAGTAGACACTGGACCTGGCGTATCCTGGAGGTGGCAGAGGCTAAGTGTGACGCAGAGGGACTGCGTGGCACACACATGGTGGGTAGGAGGGACTGGATGTGCCCATGCATGGGAAAACTTCTCGGGGTGAATGGACCTTCAGGTGACTCACTGTGGGACACAAGGGTGGGAAATGGCTACATGTCACATATGAGGAGAAGTCAGGGCTTAGAGTGGCATACACTGCTGGGGTCTGTATGACTTATGAGCTGAAGAGTGCCTTCCCTTTCATGAGCATCTGGAGATTGCCCTCAATGCTGCAACTATAATGTCCTGGGCGGAAGGAAGGCACAGAAGCTACTTCAGTCCCCTAGGCACTGACATCAGCACATCCAACCCAATTCAATTCTGAACAACAGAAAACATTGGAGGAAAGTGCCTACGAAGAGCACACAGGTTCACCCCACAGCACGTTCCTGTGACCCCCGAACAGCTCCCGAGGAGCGCCACAGACCCCCAATGTTAAGCACATGCCAAACCTTAAAGGAACTTTTAAGACATGTTAAGCCCAGTACTATAAGACATAGGAACTTCTAAAAATAGATCTTAAACAACACATGACCAAGTTTAAAAAAAATAGCAATAAAGCAATTTCTATTCCCCCCACCATCATTTTGTAGTCACAAAGTACATGGATAATAAGGCAGGGTTCACCCCCTAACTAGGGGTGGAACCCAAAGACCAGGGGTGCAACTACAAGGGATCCTTCTGGAAGGGTCTCAGCACTAATGGTCTGAGCACAAGGTACCACTTCTGGGGCAGGCCACCCATGTCAAACAAAGAAGACACATATGGCCTCTCCTTGCATTTTCTTTTGGCAATACCTGGATAAAACCCGCACCCACAACCCCTTTCTGCATCCACATCCCCAAGCAGCCTTGACACAGGCTCTTTTGCCATTCAGCGCCTTGCACATGTCTCCCCGAGGTGTGGACTCCCTAGGGCAATGTCCATCTACACGATGACTGGCACAGGGCCTGGCACACAGTAGACCTTCACCGACTGTGCAAACAAATGAATGAAAGCCTACCATGTACAAGGCCCTGGCGGCCAGAATGAGCCCAGAAGCGAGGATGATGGAGGTGAGGAAGGTGATGGAGGCCGGACTGGCCAGAGATGAGATGCAGTACCCAAGATGATGACAGAGGCCAGGTAGAGGTGATGAAAGTCATGATGATGGAGTCCAAGGTGACAGACAGGCATGAAATGGACCCCCCAGAACAAAACAGGTAGGAGGAAAAAGCCAGGACACAAAGCTGAGCTCAGAAACCCCTATCTGAAGGTCAGTGTGGGCCACCTGTACGGTCCAGTCCCGATCCTGCCCACTCTAAACGACAGATCATTAGCCCTGTATAATGTTCGGAGAATTTCTGAGCCTGGGAGTCATGCCAGGTAGGAACAGCAACTGCCCTGGGCAAGGCCTGGTGAACAGATTCTGGTCCCAGATCCCCATTTGGAATTCTAAAGTCACATCTCTTCTCCTCCCCAAGTCCATTTTAAAAAATGTCACTATAGTGTATGAGAGAATGTGGGTTCACAGTGTGGAGGAGTTCAGAGGACAATTTTCTTGGGAGGCTTCTCGCTCCTTCTGCAACAGGTTCTGGGGATTGAACTCGGGTCATCAGATTTACATAGCAAGTTGAAAAGTTAGCAATAATGTGGCCTCCAGCATATTATCCAAAACCTTTGTGACTGTTTTGTCGGAACTTTTCAGCTACACTTGAGTTTGTTTGTCCATGACAAACCTTACTGGCATATCACCCAGAGAAATGCTTTCTCAGAAAATCTCCGATGTCATCAGTGACCTTCAGCTCAAATTACTGTGTTCATAGTCATCAGAAAAACAGCATGTCGTTCGCCGGTTGCAGAATTTCATTACCTGCACTGTGAAGAGTGCCAGGAACTTACCTGGCCCAGTGGATGACGACGCATCTTAGTGGACCTTCTGGGTAAGGCTGCAGACTCTGTTGAAGATGTGACGCAGTGGTCCAATCAGGGTGCCCCATCTGGTCCTCGGGTTCCCAGGCCAGCACCACAGGGTGACAGATACCCTGGGAAGTGGCTTGGGAGGGTGATGTAGGGAGGTGGGCCCATTCCTGTTCAGCCAACTACCCCAGAAACTGGGGAGTGGGGGTCAGGGTTTGGGGAGCTGACTAGAACCCCAGATAAGGTGGCAGGAAATGGAGGGTGGACAAGTTGGCCCACTGCATATAGGGAAGAGAGGCCAATGGAAGGGGCTCTTGACAGGTCATGGGGAAAATATTCCCCTCATGAATGCAGTAAAGGGCTGTCTCAGCCAGGTGGCCAGGAAGAAGGGGGAGTGGGGGCAGGGGTAGGGGTAGGGACTGGCCACCACTCTTAACCAGCAGTGGCACTAGCCATACAGGCTGGCTGGTTGACAAAGCTAGGCGGTGTGGTGGGGTGCTGGGGCAAGTGTACTTGGGGTTGGGTATCTGGGTTAGGGAGAGACCCACTCAGTCTCTTCCCACTTCCAGTCACTCGTCACCATCCATTGTATTCACACTCACATACACAGGCGCACACTCAGGCAGGCACATAAGCTAGCACACACGCGCGTGCGCGCGCGCACACACACATACCTTCACACCCAAACAAACTAGGGACCCAAAACGCTAAGTTCCCTGATAGGAGTCCAGTGCCCACCCAAACCTAACACAGATCAGTAGGCATGGGAGCTAGCCGGAACGGGAACTGGCTAAATGGGTGGTGGGCACAGCCCCTAGCCAAGGTGACTAAGGATCAAAACCCTACAGCAGAGGGACTTTCATAGGTTGTGTGAGCATGGATGGGGCTTTGTGAGCCATAAGGCCTAGCCTTTTGGAGGGACCACAATGGCTTCTAAGTAGAGGGAGCCTACGTAGGAGCATTAGTCTAAAATCTCAGATAATCAGGAAGTCTGTCGCTAGCTCTTGGGGAAGATATCCTGCTTATGCTAGAGCTATCTGGGAATGTATGATTTAGCCCTGACACCCTCTCCAGAGCCTAGGGTCTCAGTCTACAATGTGCATGTATGCAGGTGCTCTCACACACCACATCACACACAATGTGCATGTGTACATACACACCACACACTAACACACACACACCACACCTCACAAACACACACACGACACCACACCCACCACACCACACACACCACACAAACACACACACGACACCACACACACACACCACACACACACACACACACGCACGCACGCACGCACGCACGCACACACTCACTTTCTACCATCAGCCATCTCCAGGCAAACAATAAAGTGCTTTGTAAAGTGCAGGTATATAGACAGTGATCTTGAATACCACCAGTTCCCTCCCCCTCCCACCAACCCCCCTCCATGCCCAGGACCCCTGACAAGACTTGATAACTACTTCCTATCCAGCGGACCCACGTTACTACCTAGACACCCTCCATAATGTCATCTGTATAAATACTCTGGATACAGTAGGAGTTGATACCTGCCAGAAACTAAGCTAACATCAAATTCCTACCATCATGCTCAGGATGCCTCATGGTCTTAGGGGATCTGGGTGGTCAGAGAGTCAGCTATGAGACCTTGGGGTATCTAGGAGGACACTATCACTAGCAAAGAGTCCTAACCAGTGTCACTATAGGGCAGTCAGGGGCCTCCAACTTCTGTTGAATTCAGCCTGCCTTTCCATGACTGTCCTCCACACCTACCTGGCCAACCTCTGTGAAGGGCTTTCTAGAAGAATACATGGACTTCCACATCACCAAATTGGACACTGTGTGGGAGAGGTGGGTGTGGAATCTGGGGCTGGGTCCAAAGGTCTTTGCAAGAATGAGAAGAGGGAAAATTGGAAGCATCTACTGGGAAAGCAAGCACGTAAAAACTGGGGATAGATCCTTACCGCCTGCCCACCCTGCTGCACTCCAGCTCAGCCTCTGTAATGGAAGCTGCCAGAAAGGACAAGAGGAAAATTACAGTCATCTGGAGAAAATTGTGGCCCAAGCATCTCCAAACCACAAGTCCTCCACGGCTGAGATGAGAATATCAGAGAAGTTAGGACCCAGCTCAGCTCCTCCTAAGAAAGAGAAAGACTATGATTTTCCTCTCCTGGAGCCATCATCTACCTCCCTGCCTGTCTGTGTTGTTCAGTGCCATCATTCATGAAAAGCCCATCCCCGCAGACTGAGAATACTCAGGGTTATAGAACCAGGTGGATGGAGAGGACAGACAAGTGACCATGCTGCAGCCTGGGAAAAATGAGTACCGGAGCAAACTGAGGCTTGAGGGGGTGAGGGGTGGACAGGGCTTCAGCAAATAGCCTGTAGTCCCTAGACAGAGAGAAGGGTGCCACTCCCATATAGTCCTGAGCTTTGTCTCTCACCCTCTCTCTCTTTCTCTCATTTTGGGGACTGGGACCTCACATGCTAGGCAATGCTAGCTATACCCCAGCCCCGGCTTCTACCTCAAGTCAGAAGATGCTCCTGATGATCTTGAAGGCCACTATTGCCGGCAACACCACAGCACCACCTGAGTCTTGCGCGTGCAGATGAGCAGCAGCAGCTGTGCGGATGGACACGGTCTCCATCTCCTCAGTTGGGTTCACCAGTCTTTCCTTGGGCTTCAAAATCTGTCACGGAGACGTCTAGGAGCTCAGCGGCGATCCTGAAAACACCGGTTCTTGGAAGTCTTCTAAAATAACTTGGCCGGATGAGAGCAGGGATGGGGTAAGACAGTCCTCAAAGATGGTATTGCTCTTTCATCCCATCCCAGGTAGAGAGTTCTAGTTGCTCAAAGTTCTTTCACACACAGTCCAAATTCAAGTAAATGTCCAGGAACAAGAGCCAAAATGATGGTGGTATCATAAGGATGTGTATCAGGAATTCTTGCTAGCTGCCTCCTTTCCTCCACACTCCAGTGTCATGTTGGCAGATACACTAATGGAACTATGTAGGAATAGCCTAACTGAGGAGCTAGAGTGCCCAGAAGTCCCCAATGTATAGGCTGTACAGTTGGCCTATCTAGAATGCCATTTAAGAAGCTCTCTTCCAAGTGGCTATAAACTTCATCACAGACTGGAGCCTCCATGATGTTTTTGCAGTTTATGAATGTCACTATTTGGTTCCACATTTATTTAGTTGTCCTCTCTCAAGCTCAGTGTACAGTACAGGTTCAAACATGTTCCTGAATGACAAGAGATATTACCAAGCAATGCCTCAGCTCCAAGCAGAACCTCATCTAAAAGTCAGTGTCCACACCCCGAAGTGTTTGGGGGTCCAGTGTCCAGATTTGGGGGAGTCTCCTTTGTGGATAATGCTGACTTTATAGTCATCACAGTGGTTTTGACCTGCCTCCAGCCTAAAAATTAGTGAACTTCCATTGTTGGAAGGAGTCAGCCCGTTTCTAACCATCCCCAAAGTCACAGCTTGACACCAGGCTGGTGAGTGGGCATTTAGCACCTTGCGCATTGGGAAAGGAGTTAAGGTGCAGAAACTAGCTTGAGTTACATTTAAGGGTCCAGCCAACTTGGCATTCCTGTAGGGTCAAGGCGGGTTTATGTCCAGCCATGAGTCCAGCACAACTAAAAGGCACAAAATGGTGCTTTGCTGTAGCATTACGTACTGTAGAAAGTTCGTTGAAAGTTACTTCTGACATCAGCTCTTACGTTCTTAAGACACTTGAGTTCTGCTACCAGGAGTCCCATTTCCACATCTCTTCTTCTGCAAACTTGGAACCATCTTTCATGATAGCGTCACTTGTCGTGAATATCGTGGACCACAAAAAAGCACTGTCATCCTGACCTCTCCAGTCTCAAGTCAAACTTTGGACACACTCAGCCCTGTCCCAGGAAAGCCCTTAGTCTTCAAGTTCTGGATATTTCAGTTTCTCTCCAAAATTGGAGCTTTACTTTCAGCTCTAGAACACCAAAGAAGTCCCTCCTTCTGGACATCTAAGTTTCACTGGAGGTTGAAGATAACACCCTCCACTCTAGAACACAAAGGTCTCTTTCTGGGAATTTGAACTTCACCAGAGGCTAGAGATGAAAACTCCACTGTAGAAGAACAAAGAGGTCTCTTGCTGGATGTCTGAGCTTCTTCTATCTTTAAAACAATATGGAATTCTCTCTTTCAGACACCTGAGCTCCATTAGATATTGAAAGTAAAATTCTAGACCTAGAAAATCAAGTCTCTATTTCTAGATATCTGAGCTTCACTGAAAACAGGCTGGATTCTTGGCTTTAGAACATGAAAAAGACTGATAGTTCTGGACCTCTGATAATCAGTGGCGTCTATAAATGTAGACCTTATTGCAGAATGCTGAATGAGTCTCCTTCTGCATGTCTAAGCTTAAGACCTTGAGCTGGCATTCTGGCTCTAAAATGTTAAAAGAGGACCCTCTTTCTGGACTTCTGTGCTTTAAAAAATGAAAGTAGAGTCTTTGTTCTAGAACATCATGAAGGCCCATCTCTCTGGATAATTGGAAGTGGGGCCAAGATTCCCGAACATAGTGCCAGTCTCCCTCTCTGGACATGTGAACATCATCAAAGGCTGAAGATGGATGGAGTTCTGCTTCTAGAACATCATGAAGTTTCCTTATTCTGGACATCAAAGATGAAAGGTAGAGTACTGGTTCAAGCATATCATGGGGGTCATCACTCTTTCAGGACATCTGGATCTCAAAGGCTGAGAATAGAGTCCTTGTTTTAGAAAATAATGAAGGTTCCCTCTTTTTGAACATCAGGAAATCAAAGTCGAGAGGTAGAGTCCTAGTTCTAGAGCATCATAGAAGACTCTTTCTGGACATCAAAGTTTCACTGGAGACTATAGCCATAAAAAGTTGGAGGTGAAGTCTTGGTTCTAGAATATCATGTAAGACCCTCTTTCTGAACATCCAGACATCAAATAATGGCGGTGTCCCCTTTCTATACATCTGAGCTTCAAAGACCAGAGATGGAGCCCTGTTTTTAGAATATCAAAGCGGTGCCTCTTTCTGGACATCTGAGTTTTATCAAAGACTAAAGGTGCAGTTCTCTAAGAGCATCCGTCTGTCTGGAGGTCTGTGCGTCACTGAAAACTAATGCCAGGATCTGATCTCTAGAGTATCAAGAGTGTCAGTCTTTCTGGGCATCTGGATTTCACTGGAGCAGAGATGGCATCTTGAGTCCATAAAATTGAAGAGGGCCCTCTTTTTACACACGTAGCCCTCACTGGAGACTTGAGCCAGAGCTCTAGATATAGAATATCAATATTTGAGCTTCTTCAGAAACTATAGACTGAGTTCTGCTTCTATATTGTCAATTCTGTTCCTTTCTCTGGGACATTTGGGCTTTATGAGAGACTGGAGATGGATTTCGAGCTCTGGAAGATCAAATCAGTCCCACCTTCCAGCTGTTTGGTGCTGCACTGGCAGCTAGAGTAGGCCTTCAGCTCTAGGATGTGAATGAGTTCTTTAGACACCTGAGTTGCATTAGAGGGTACCGCTGGAGCCTGGCACTATAATGTCAAGGAAGTCTTTCTAGACTTCTGAGTTCTACTGAAGACAAGACCAGGAGTCCCATTTACTGAGTCTATGAAGTCCATCAGAAACTAAAGCAGGGCTCTGATCTCTGAGATACCAAAAGAAGAACTCATCCTGGAGGTTCAAAATCTGGCAGAGACTAGAGCTAGGGTCCTGGATGAGGAGTCTCAGTGTCTGAACTTCATCAGAGGCTAGACTGGGACTCGGGGCTGGACTATCAACAAGGGTCCGCATGTAGAGACTTTAACAAAACTTGACGTTTGTCAAAAGCTGGAGTTGAGGCATTTTCTCTGGTATATCAAAGAAGTCCTTTGTTCTGGACACCTGGGCTCCATCAGAGGCTGAAGTGGAGGTCTTTTCAATGGAGCATCATCAGGGCATACATTCTGGAAGCCTGAGCTTCATAAGAAAGAAGGCTCTGATCACCCAAGAAGAGCTCTTCTGGACTTGTGGACTCTTTTGGCTGGACACAACTTCTGAGTGCTTGTCTTTTCACTGTGGCACACACTGGACATATAGACATTTAAGGTTAGAGTGGGGTCCTGGCTCTTGAACATCATGGAAGACTCTTTCTGGACATCAAAGCTTTACTGGAGACTGAAGCCATAAAAGGCTGATGGAGGTGACGTCTTGGCTCTCGAACATCATTGAAGGCTCTCTTTCTGGACATCAAAGCATTACTGGGGACAGGAGTCTTTAAAGGCTAGAGGTGAAGTCCTGGTTCTAGAACATCATAGAAGACTCTCTTTCTGAAAATCAGGACATCAAACGATGGAGGTGGAATACTGGTTATAGAACATCATGGAAGTCTTTGGACATCAGGACATCAAAGGATGGAGGTGGAGTCCTGGACTCATCCACCATACATAACCATACCCTCAATGGCTGGTATTGGTTTTCCATGCTGGGCCAGGCCATGTGCAATTCTTCAAGACTGTGCTTTCAGTAGAAGGACCATGGTCAGTTCTGTGTGTTGCAATTGCATTAGTCTGAAGTGCTCGCTCTCCCTCAATGTGCTTCTCTGGGAGAATGACGAAGGAAAGGCAAAAAGGGGAGGAAGAGAAGGGTGAAAGCAGCAGCAGCACTTGTAGAAGTGATTGTAGTAGATGCTGGTCATGTGGCAACTGTGGTGGTGGTGGTGGTGGCCTTGGTAGGTAGCAACTCTGGTGGCGGTAGCCATGTGGTAGCCGTGGTGGTTGTGGCCATCTGCTTCCTCTTAGTTGGGATGATGTTCACAAGTCATCTGCTCTAGAAGATCTAGGATCTAGCAGCATTCAGCTACAATACCCATCCCCCTTGCTCCCAACTCCCTCCTCTCATTCCCAGACTGCTCAGGCAGCCTAACAGACCCCCCCAACCACCCCCAAAAGTCATTAGAATGGGGCTCACCTCCCCAACCTCAATCATCATACCTGATACCAGGGCAAAGGCATGACTGAGCACACACAAAGCCCATTCAGGAACCAGTTTTGTAGAAGCTGTGTTGGCCCAACATCCAGTTGGACCAACCCTGGATCATGACGACTTCTCAGTTAAGGCCCTGGCATGGCCCCGGGGAATGTGGAGGGCATGGGGGGTGCACAGAACTCAGCCCCGGAGCAACATTTTCTTTGGAGCTCCAAGGACCGGAGCTGTGAGCCCCTCAGGCTCCAAAGCCAGACCTCCCACACCTTCTGCTTGGTCTCTTGAGCGCAGAAGAATTCTTCTAAGCCAACAAGCACAGGCCCTTCATCAGGCCCCGATGCATCCATTGCTTGAGTACACGATGGGTATGACAAAGGTGACTTTGTGGCGTTCCCTCCCCCCCATAACACTGGAAAAGGAAGCCCCAGCAAGACACCCACCCTTCCTTGTATTAGTAGCACATTCATCACTGCTGTGGTTAAAACAAGACACATTTATTGAAAGCACCATGAGCCACCAGGCCCCATGCTTCAAAGCACATTGCATCTGCCTCACAACAGCCCTGTGAGGTAGGAATCTGAGCCCCTTTCATAAATGTGGGCTCCACAGCGAAGGCTCAGGGTCCATGGACAGGGATCAAGGCCACATGCCTGACCCCCAGGTCAGCACAGTTCAGTCAGTAGGTGGGTCTCTCTATTCAAGGGGAGGCTTGGGTCCAGAGTCTTGGGTCCAGCAAGTCCCACAGGAAATGTGCAAGGCGTCCCCGTGGCTGTGGAAGCTGAGAGAGACACAGCTGCAGATGGAGACCATCTGCTACCCATCCCGTGGCTGACAAGAGTTCTCAATGTACCAGACAGGCGAGGGACTGGAGGGGACAAGCCAGCCCTGTGCTCAGAAAGACTGAGCTATGCAGAAGTCCGAACTTCTGGGCAAATATGGGGGCGGGGTAACACCTAGCCACCAGCTCTCACTAACCCCTCCTAGGATTTTCCACCTTTTTCACACCACCCTAAGACATCTAGCCAATCCACTACCTTGCCCTCCTGGAGGGTCTTCTAAATGTTTTTCCTAGGTTCGTCCCCCAACTAAACTACTAAACCTTAATATAAAGTAAGCCCTTCCCTACATCTCTGTCTCCCCAGAGCTCGGTAGATGGTACCTCCGGACCCCCACTCTGTTAGTTTCACATGGACCTGAATTTTCAGAAAACCAGGGTACATCTGTACCCAGTGCCCATGGCCACCTCCACACCTGCCATTGTGTGGTAGCAGATATGAGCACCTGCATACCAAGCAACAAAACACTCATTGTCACATAAATAATCTCACTGGATCCCCCAATAACCACACCAGGTTGGTTTGAGTATTTCTAAGTTACAGCAAACAGCCAAGGCTACATGGTCAGCAAGGGGCTAGGGTAGATTGGAACCTTGACCTTGTTTGTGATGAGCCACCATATATATGATGGAGCTCCTGGCCATTTCCTAAACAGTTACCAATGACTCCCATTTGTGCAGATGGGGAAACTGAGGCTTGGGATGGTTACAGTGACCCTGGGTTGAAAGTCCAAATGGACAAGACCCTTGGAAGCCCACAGGAGAAAATACGAAACCAAGGTCTGGAGTCCAATCTCCTCTATCCCAGTCTGCCAGGTGCTCAAGGCAAGGCCCCAAACTTTACAAATAACTTACAAGTCAATGCTGATTGTCACCAATGGTGGGGACAAAGGATTTAAGGGTGAAATAGCCACTTTTCACCCAGAGAGAGGAGGACCTCTGAGAAGATTTGGGTACAGCCAGTCCTCCCTAGAATTTAGGAATTGCCAAACTAACCCTTTTCATAGTCACCGAGGCCAAGAGATGAATGAGGGCATTTTAGCTCACAAAATGTTTTATTCTATAGACATAAACATCTCCAAAGCTGTGTTTCCACCAGAAGGGACACCTGTGATTGACTAGGTCACAGGGAATGTCCGCAGGGCTCCTGTGGACATTGTGAAGGAAGACCTCTCAGTCACCCACCCAGTCACATCCGCTTAGCTTTCCCTAATTCCGCCATCGTGGGGCAATTATCAGGCACCCACTAGTAGAAGAGGCCCAGAGCTTGGAATTCAAGTACAGCTTAGGCAAAACTTAAACATTCCCTGTTTAGCAGGTCCCTGGTTTTCCCTTGTTACCTCCAAGGGACACAAGCTACCTAAGACCCACAAACCTGGCCTGCAAGGGGCTAACGGCTCCTCTGAGACCAGGCACCTAGACCCCTGAGCAAAGGGCCCTGCCTACCTGTCCCTACTATGGGACCCCAAAGCACATAAGCACATAAGCAAAGCTCCCGGCAAGATGTCAATGGCAAGGGATAGACAAGGCCACAGTGCAGAGGGAGGGGCAGAATGAGGGTACGGTAAGACAGCAGCACGGTAACCATGGAAAACAATGAAAACACGGAAACATGGACTCCTTCGCCAGAGGACCCAGTGGCAACACCAAGAACATACTGGCAACCGGGGCGGAGATGTCAGGGCTTTGAAAGCCGTTGGCAAAGAGGCACCAAGAGAGAACGGGGCTTCTGGGAAGAGAGGGTGGGAAATGAAGAGCAGAATAGAATACCGCTCACCCACGTTCACAGCACAAGCACTAGAAGTGTAATCAATTAGTGTGGAAAGACCAAGGTCAGAAGTGAGGTAAGATCCCAACTGATGCTGGCCACGCCCCCTCGCTTCTCCCTTCCTGCCCCATCCTCGCATGGGTTACCACTGGAGACCACTGTGAGTGCGTGCCATGGTGAGGCAGGGCCAGCCTGTGTGAGCCTGAGAAACTGCTGGGTGGAGTAGAAAGTTTTTCCACACAGGACTGTGTGAGTATTGTCCCTGACTCTCAGTCTGCCCATCTAAAGAATGGGGCCATTCTGAAGCCAGCATTGAAGCGTGTGAGACCTAAGCTAGGCCAAAAGCAAAGTTGGCTAGAGGGGAAAATTCTTTTCATCTCCTGGCTAGGAAAGGAGGGTGAAGAGAGCAGGCATTCAGGCCTACCAGCTAAAAAGGATGGCGAACATAAAAAGGACCTCAAAGATGCCATTATTCAGAAGCCCCTGTCTTGGCTCTTGGTTCTTGCCACTGGCCCAGGGGTATATATGCACACACAGAGAAACGCAAGCTTGCAGAAGCATCTCCCTCCCAGCACACACCGCCTCTCAAAGAGCCCCAAAGCACAGTGGCCCAGCCAGCTTTGGCCTGCACATAGCCAGCAACATCAACCACCAGGATGGAAAGGGAGGGGCAGGGAACCACAGAGGTATGTAGAAGCCCACATGCATTAACCACACAAGCGTTTAGCCCGGACCACACAATCAGCCACTCAGTCTGCTTCACATACTGGACCGACTGTTGGAAAGACAACCTCAGCTTAAGGTCCACACTGACTCTTTATTCAGTGACTACAAATAAAGGCATAGGCTGTGATTTTGAGCTAACCCCATCAGGCCACCATTCCTGGTGACAGCCAGCATGTACATCACACTGTCACAGTGACTCAGTCCTTAAACCATCACAACAACCCTGTGAGGTAGGCAACCCAGTGACACACACCTGAGAGAAAAGACCTTGGGTCAATGGGAGACTCATACAGGCAACCCCTGGGTGAGAGCTAAAAGAAACAGACTCATCTGAAAGCTAAAATTCCTTTACTTGGCATATAAAACAATAAGGCACTGTGCAAAAGTCCACTACATTACAACAGCGGTTAGTTGACAAACTGGGAAAAGAGAAATACAATGAGATGTTTAGAAATGGGTTCCAATACATTCTCCGTTCACTATAAACTTCTTGATGAGACCATAAACATCTGCCTTGGGACAGGTTACAGTTGTTAACTGCCCACCTATCTACTCAAACAAAATAACAGCAGGTAGGTGAGGCCCTACCTCTGGCCAGGCACTGTGGTAGGCACCCGGTCTCATGCAATCGGACCTGTGGCTGTTAGTGGCAGAGAAGACATTGGGAAAGAGAAGAGATTTTGGAAAGGGACGAAATCAGGTGCCATACACAGGCCTGTCTCAGAGGAATGGTCCTCAGAGAGCTACAAGGCATCCCCAACCCTGCGTAGAGGTGGGTGTGGATGTATCCAAGGGGGAGAGCGAGCAGAGGTGCTACCTAAGAGTCCCCAACCCATGTTGTCAAAGTTCTAGTTTATATGAAAATGACACATAAATTTAGCATGTAAGATTAATCAAAAAAACTATTTGCCACTATAACAGAGCAAGGCGACCACTCCCTCCCCCTCCCCCCAGGGGTTAGGATTCCTCATGCTCTGCCACGACCCCAGGGACATATGCACTGCCTTCTAGAGTCACAGTCAGAAGTCCAGTTACACCAGTCCTCACAACAGCCCTGAGAGGTGGGCACCATAGTCTCCACCACAGAAGACACTCAAGCTCTCAGATAAAGGGAGAGACACACACACAATTTGTCCAGCTCCAGGTCCTGGCTTTGCTGATCCCTATTCCTTCCCATCCCAGGCACAGGAGTCGGAAGAGGCCTGTGCCTCTTCCCCTCCCCCACAGGAAGCTGGAGAAAGGTTCCCCCTAGCCTGGGCCCCCCGCTCAAAGGTAAAGGGCTGATATGAGGACTTGCAAAGTGCCCTGTGCCTTGCCCACCTGGGTCTGCCAATGGATTGCTCAAAAAGAGCCCCTGCCTTGGACACGATCCTTGTCACCTGTACAAGCAATCACCTCCTGCAATTTTCTCTGAAAAGAGCCGAGCATTAGCTGAGCTCAAAAGTGGCCAGAACAACTCTCAGATCATTCCTGCAGAGGATCTGGGTGTCTCACAGCCCTGAAAGCCTGCTCACAGCCAGAACTGGCTGTTTAGTGCATATGCCCACTCCCTGTTGGGCCTCTCAAGGGTATGGGCTATGATTTCTGAGCACCCAGGGAACACAGTTTGCTGATTACTAATCAACCTAGTTTTGTGAGGAACAAAGTTTAAGAAAGCAATCAACCTAGCAACAGAACTTAGACCTAAAGTTTTGAGTTGAAATCAAGGAGCCCACCATAAAGCGCACACAAACACGGCTATCTTGAACACCCCCATCTTTTCTACCAAAGGGCCGAAGTGGAGGGAGTCCTTGTGAGCCAGCTCTAGTATAGCACTGGCTCCTTTTTTAAGATGCTTGCTAACTATAGAAGAATGAATGAAGGGGTGAAGAAATGCACACACGAGCTACAACCACTGCCATCTGGTGGAGGAGGCTGCAAGGCTAAAGGCAAAGCTCATGACGGGGACCATGCACCAAGCAGGGTGAAGCCTGGGGAGGCAGCTCTGCTTATGGTGGGAAAGGCTGGCCCCAGGCCATTCTGGGAACCTGACCCTTTTGGATCACAGTAGAGTGTGTGATGTGTGAGAAGCATCATGGAGAAAAAGCTGTGGTAATGGGATTCAGCTGGGACGTGCTTGGAGCAGTGACCTAGGAGTTGGAGGCTACAGAAGTGGGGGTACTTCATGACCACAGCCCATGGTGCCATACAGCTTGCCCAGGGTGAAAGGGTTTGATTTTCAGGAGAGGGAGGAGCCAAAAGCACCAGGTCAAGACATGGAGGCCCAATGCATGGATGGATGGATGGATGGATGGATGGATGGATGGATGGATGGATGGATGCATAGATGCATGGATGCATGGGTGCATGGATGGATGCATGGAGGGATGCATGGATGGGTGCATGGATGGATGCTAGATGGATGGGTAGGTGGATTAAAATCATGTTGAAAATCACCACGGGCTTCCCAAGCTTTATGTTGAGGTAAGCATGGGTGAGAGGGTTGAACACAGGCAGACATGCTAAGTGCTATAGTAGAGAGGTGGAAGAGTGTTCTAGAAAGTAGAGATGAGCTCCCTTTGAATACACCCCCAATCCAAGTGGCAGTAACTGCTTTGTGAGGAGGTCATAAGGAGAGGAGACCACAGGACAGCCTTGCTCCCAGGACTAACCCTGAGGTAGTTCACAACTGAATTTCCCATTCCTTCCTGAGGGAAATGAGGCTCAAGTGCAGTCCAGAGCTAAGGCATGTGTGCAGACACATCCCAGAACACAAAGAACCCAAGTCCTGTAAGAACTGGTTCCAGAGTCTGCACACTAGAAGACTAGGAGGACAGGCAGGAAGGCAGGACAAGATATAGGACTGGTAAGCCACAAGAGCACTGTGAGGGATCAGAGCTCCTGAGCTGTAAAGGAATGGGGCACCCAGATGCAAAGCAAAAATATCCCCTACCTGCTGGTGGGAGACATAATACACCCTCCCTGTGTCCCAGAGTAAGTACATTCTAAAGTCAGACTGGCCTGGAAGGCCACATGCTCTTCCTCACATCACTCGGTACATGTCTATGAAAGGGCCCCTCGCAACAGAAAGAGAGGCCCCTACCTACTCTAAGGAAACCCTGATGGATTCATCTCCTTAGGAAGCCTTGACCCACTGGACTTGGACAAACAGTTCACAGAAGATTAAGATACAATGTTAACAAACATGGGTGAAAAATATTCATCCTTCATTAGTAATTAGAACAAGTTTTAAAACACACGTGAAATCATTTTTCAACAGAGAAAGGGCTGGCAGATACCTTACATACTAATAAAATCATTGGACATGATAAAATAATATAGGCCTTCTGAAATCAATCAACAGCCATACAAACACCCCTAACCTTTCACCCAGGAAGCTCAGCCACACAGAATCCACCCATTCACAGGTTCATTCATTAATCCATTCATCTACCCTCTCATCTGCCTATCAACCGCTCAGGCACCCGTCTACCCTTCCACACACACTGAGCATTCATTCATATACATCCTACAAGAGATACACAACACCCCTGGAAGCTCCTTGCCCTGAATGGGCTCACAGTCTAGCAGAAGGAGGTGACATGGAAAGACGGAGCCATGGAGAGAACTAGATGTAGGGAAGTGCTTGGAGAGGCTGGAAAAGCCGGCCATGCAAAGCCATTAGTTGCGATGTCATTTATAATATATATATATATATATATAAAAAAAAAGATGACCATGCACCAGCAACAGTCAGATGGGTAGACCATGATGTCATAGCCATTCGGTGGAGCCCCGCCCCCCAAGCAGGAAAGTGAGAGACTAGGGAGCAAAGAAAACATGGACAACAAGATGTTCATTGCAACAGACAGGAAGCAACAAAAAACGTGAACGATGGCAATGGCGCTTTTAAAAATGGATGTTCATGAAAAGAACAAAAAGAAAAAAAAATGGAGCACATGAAGGGCATTATTGGGGGTGCACTTCCCCCTGCTCTGACTCACACAACTTTACATTGACACTTTCAACTCAGAAAAACATCAGGGGCTTTGCCCCACCTGCCCCAAGGATGGGCTGGGAGTTGCGGGGGAGCCAAGGAGAGCTGTAGGTCCCCATGTCATCAGGGAAAACACTCTGTGTAATGCACATGAGTGTCAATCAGAAGACAAATTTTGCCTTGTTTTATCATGTTGGAAGAATTAAATGTATCTAAGATATAGCCCTGAACAGGCAGAGGTGCTGGGACCCCAACTTGGGAGCACATGCAGACCAACCTACCCACACATATGCTTTATCCTGGGGAACCCTACTCGCAGAGCCTCAGAACTAGAGACATTTTGAATCCCAGATCTGATTGACTCAAAACAGCCTGATCTCCCCTTTGCTAGTCCCAAGGCGACACAGCAAGTCACCTACCCAAGCCCTCATGCCCTCCAAGGCATCAGTGGGTCTCATTGGCCCAGAGAAACCCAGGATGCTCCCTCCAAGCTCCTGGCAAGAAGACAAGGCCCACCTAGAGACCCACCCCCAATGCTGCCCAATGGCATTGTCTTCCCACCCACAGCCTCTGTGGTCATGCCCTTCTCCTCCTCAACCGGCCCCCATGCCTGCCATCTTGCAGGCATGCCCAACTCTCTAGCATCTACATGTGAGTCCCATACAAAAAAATCCCTACCGGCCTCTTTCTCCTGAGCACCTCCACCCTCCCCTCTCCTCTCACAGGGCCACTCAGGCTTGTCTGGACAATCTTCAGGAGCCAGGTCAGCAGGTGTTCCCATGGTTGATAAGCGCCGAGGCAGAGCCTGGAGCCCAGATTCTGAAAGAGGAGGCCAACAGACCCCTGCGGCCCCAGCTCCACGTCAGGCCCACGTGGCGTTGCTCACGTGGCCCAGACACGTGGTGCTGGGGGCACAGAAGGTGGCTTCTGACACGTGAAGTCCGTGGGAGGTGGTTGCCATCTATCCGGGGCCTACGCTAAAAAATTGAACCTGTAAGCATAGGGAGTGCCCACCTTTTTTCCTCAGTCAGCGCCCTCCAGGGTACCCTGCCTGCAGCCCTAGTAACTTGAGGGAAACTCTGAACCCTAGGGCCCCATTTCCTTGATGGCTTCTCAGGCCTCCAGCCACTCAGGTGTAGCAGCAGCCCCACCCACCCCACCTATCACGTCTGTTGGGCCTGGACATGGCTCTCACCAGGACGCCCTAGCCATAACCTATCCGTCCACCCTGTCCCCAGGTCTGCACATGCTCCCTGGGCCCAGCCAAGCTATTCCTCTCCTGCTTGGGCGCTTAGTAAGAATCAATATTTTTCCTTCGTGCCCCCAATGGAAATTGAGAAGCCAAGGGAGACTGTGACTCCTTTTTAATATACAGACACAGGTACACAACACACAACTGCACAAACCTTGTCCATAACAGAGGAGAAGAAAATGGACATAAGCAGAGAATCCCCGGGGGGGGGGGCACACCATAATAAACAACTCTCCAAGTCTTCCCCGCACAGCCCATGGGGGCGAGCCAGAAGACAGTTTCAATACACAGTACAAATGTGCTTTTTACTAGTTACAGAACACACCTTTAAACATTCTAGAAGACAGGCCTTGAAACGGGCTCAAGGGGTGGCATGTCTAGGGGCTGGGACCCAGGATCATGTCTGGAGGTCCATACTGAGGTACACCTGCTTAGAACCCTGAGCTGAGGTGGGCTACTGCCCACCTGGGCACATCGCACAGAGCCACAGGAAGCAATCTTCCAGCTCACCCTCACACTCCCCTGCACCAGACCCTGGGTGTAACTCACCCAAGATGGCATGCAACAGGCAAGGCCTCCTGGCCCCTGACCCCCTCCTGCCCCCTCCTGCCCCCTGACCTCTTCCTGCCCCTTGCTCCCCTCACAGAAAGCCCACAAGAGATCCTTGCCCAGGGAGGGGTCAAGTTACCCATTGGGTTTGACATTCATCTACAGGGCCTGGACTTAACCCCTTCCCACCTGTCTATGCACAGGGCACTGTGCAAAGATGTATCTTCTTGGGATGAAGGATGTGACAGACAATGAAATGGCCCACACAACCAGGAAATGGCAATGGTGGTCTAAGGCCCTGCTCAGCCAGCTGCTCCCCGCCAGGTAGGGTGGGCAACAGCCATCCATTACCAATCTCAGTCAGGGAACAGGACACCCCAACTCCTCCCTCTCTCTTCGCCTTTCCCATGTCCGCCTTTTCCTTCTATATTTTTGTCGTCTACTTTTTGCTCACAAAAGCCGTCATTAAGATTTGATTCCTTTGGGGACACAAAGGCCCAGCTTTAAATGAACCCTAACCATCAGATCTTGGAAGCCCTCTCTTTGCAAACCCTCTTCCTTTTTCCCAGCTTGCTTTCATCCCTTTTCTAGTTTTTTCCCCAGCTTTCTGCTCACTCATTTTTATAAACCCTCGTGTGCAGAATGTTACAAGGCATGACAAGTCCAGACAAGTCTTCGCCCTGTCTCTCCTATCTCTCTTCCTTTCCTTGTCCTTCCTGTGTCTTGCTTTGAAATATTTTTAACCCATTCATTTCCTGTGAGCATAATTGCATTGTTCAAAAACCCCACGCAAAAACAAACCCTGCCTCCCTCATGCATCTGTGCCTGGGATCTTCCCTGTGTCTGGCCACCTCTTACATTTCAGTATTTACTGTTATTTATGACCCTCCACTGCATGTATTTTATTACAGTGGAAGGTGTTTTCTTGTTTGGGGGCCATAGCGTTCTTCAATTTTTCATGCATTCCTTGAAAGGTATAATGTATTTATCTATTTAAGGACTATGCATGGAAACTCATTACTATTTCTGTTCAGACAGCCTCTCTTAATTACCCATTTATCATGTTGCTTGTTTTATTATCTTTCTTTCCTTTATGCCTCTTTTTTTTTTTTTTTTTTAATTCTCTCCATCCTCCCTCCCTGTAAGAACCTGGGTCTGGATTACCTCCTCTGTCTTTCGGATTAATGAGACCCTTGTCACTAACCCTCACAGCTCTTCTTATGAGGGACCCACGTATTGCTTCCTTTCTCCCTGGCTTCTCATTTCCTCCTCCTTTATTTTCCCTCTTTGTGGCTTTTCCCTTCTCTCCTTCTCCTTTGCAGCCTTTTACTAAGGGAGCTCAGGTGCCCACAAGAAGATGAGCAAAGCTCCCATGGGTAACTCCTGCCCAGCCGCTCTAGCCGTCCCTATTTCTAATTCAGTCATTCGTGTATACATTCACTCTTTCTGTCACCCTTTTATTTCAGTATTTATTCTTTTATTTATGGACCTCAGGTGCACAGATTCATATTAAGCGTGATCTGAGGGTCCCCAGCCTGCTGCATGTGGGTCTGCCTGCGGCTCTTTTGTTCCTCTAACTCCTTGTGCTGGCGCTTTGGTTCGGGAGACATTTAGCAATCTCAGAAGGCCAGTTTTGAATTAATCATGATTCTTGCTGTTCTCTGACTCTCTCGTCCCTGTATGGCCCTCTCAGGCACATGTCTCCATGTATATTCATTTATGTCCTCATTGCGTCTCTCAACTGTCTTACTTCTGTGTCCCTTTGCACACGCTTTGCCCTTACAGAGCAGGGGTGCAGCAGTAATTAAAGCCACAATTCCTTGCTGATTTTTTTTTTCACGGACGCTCCCTAACTTGTTTCTTTTCAATATTTGTTCTTTTATAGACAAGTCTCAACGCCTATTATTTAATACACCCAACAGATAATATGCATTCATCCTATTTAAATACCTATCTCCCGTGTGTCTGTCCATCTAAACTTCTTTCCTTACATCTCTTCCTTTTCTCCACCTTCTAATTTATCTAGCTCTTTGTTCCATCTCCACCATCATCATCATTTACAACCTCTTGGCCATAATTTTGTTCTTTGTGTTTGTTTTGCAGGGATGAGCTGGAACCCAGAGCTTGGCACATGCTAGGCAACAGCTCCATCCCTGAGCTCCACCCCAGCCCAGGGCCCCAATTTTAAATTAATATGGATGACTTGTGTTAAACAAGCCCTCGCTCCTAGGCTTAATTGTCCCACTTATTATCTCCTGCCGCCTTTTCTCTCGCACACATCTTATTGTTACTTTTCTCCGCTCTTTCACCCTTTTATTCTCCCGGAGATCAGATGACCCTTGGGCTCTGCAGCACCCTCCCCCTTAGAGTGAATGCAAATCTTTTTTCTCATTCATTCATTCGTGCACTCGGGCATCCATTCAGTCTTTCTTTCTATTTCAATACTGGTTTCTACACGTTCAGAGGGCAGGTGCACCTAATTGGATACATCATAATCTCCTATTAATGGGCCTCCCCTCCACTGCCCCATTGAAGCCCTCCCTGACATATTGATGCCTGAAAGGTCTCTTGGTCGGGTGGGTCATTGTCCATCTCAGAAACACAGATGGGAATTAACCAATCTGCTGGCGCAGCCTTTTCGTCCTGCTCCTAGTGGGGCTCTTGTCTTCTGTCTGTATTCATCTACCTATCTGTGGGCATATTGTTACCTTTCTTCCTTTGGAGACAGAATTTACATTTCTTTCCCTCCCTGCCGCCTGACTGTCTTTCTCGGCTGCACAGGCTGGTGGACAAGAGGGTCACCTGAAAACGTCCTTCAGTGGCCCACACGGCTCCCTACTTCTGCCTCTTACCCATGCATTCACACCCCCCACCCTTTCTCCCTGCTTTCTTTCTTTTATTATTTAAGCCTCAGCTAGGACAAGTAAGTGTGCAGACTTTGAGTCCTAGCTGAACCTCCCTCGGAGCTACTCGCCTGCTTAATGGACTTTAACCTTTTTTTTTTTCCTTTTGCTTTCTCTACTGACTGTTTTGTTCCAGGTTGCTGCGTGCCCTGGCGTGCTTATTTACTGCCCCCCATCCTCAGGGCCCAGCTGAGATTCTCTAAGCAGCACCCTGATGCTTACTAACCCGGCTGGGCTCCCCCTTGCAGTCACACACACCCTCTCCTTTTTGTTGTTTCTGTTTGTTTTCTTTCTGTCTTTGATCACACCATAATCCATCCGTTCATCAAAGGGGCCTCGGACCCTCAGTGTTGGTTCTGGTAATCTAACTTCTCCTTCCTTCTTTTATGTAGGACTCCTTCTTTAATTAAAAATTTATTAGGTCCAAGATGATGCAACACCAGCTTGCGTGGGGCCCTACATCCCTATCGACTTGGTGTTTTATTGACTCCTGTATTGATTGCCTGGGCACCAAGAGAGGCGCTGTGTCCTCCCTTCCCGACTTGCTCACTTTACTTCTATCCCCTTTGTCTCCCCACTCCATCACGCTGCTGCTTTCTCCCATCCATCTAAACATTTACTATGCGATGTAACACACACCAGGGAAACAGCCTCCAGACACGAAAACCAGAGCGTCCGTGCCCTCTTGGCCCTTCCCACTTCCTCCCACCACGTTAACCACCGGAGTATGCAAACCCTCAGCCCAGAAACAAACACAAATGGCAGATGTGGAGCAAACACAGCATATGTTCTTTTACCAACAGATTCTCCCAGGGCTTACCCCTAGATATACAAAGGGCAGATCCGAGACCAGGACCCCCCCCTTCCCCAGACCCCCTTGGCAGGGTAGACACTTCCCCTTCTGCCCCTCTGGGCCCCAGTGAATGGCCATCCCCATGAGAAACCTGTTTCAAGACCCCAGAATAGAGACACAAACATAGTACAGTCTTCCTGGTGGGAAACGACAGAACAGAGTCATTTGTAAATAGGTGGCTTTGTCTACAGCAATATAAAAATATTTTGGCCTTTCAAGACAGATACAAAAGAAAGTCCCCATTACCGTCCCCAAGTGTCTCAGCCCCAAACAATAAAGAACTTGAAGAGGTTTCGATGGGAACTTTGAAGACAGAAAACCTGCCCATTATGTTTTCCAGACATTTCCAGGGGGTGAGCTCAGGTCATGGAGGCTTGAAGCCCTATTTGAGAAGCTGGCCCCTCGGTCTGCATTTTCTCCTCAGTGCTTTGAAGGGCCCAGCTCACAAGGGTACTTCCATCCTAGTCAGTACAAGAGCCAGAGGGAGGTGCCACAATGAAAGGCCCATTCATTTGGGAGAGAGAAAAAGAAGAAATTCTTTGGGGGTCCCACACTTGAAGCTGCCTATAGAATTCTTTTGAGACAGACAACACAGGCAGATGGAGGCTCCCATCTTAAAACACAAGCACCAGGTCAGCGCTCCACTTGGCTCACTGAGCAACCCCCACCCCGATCTGCACGGGCTGCAGCTTGCCTGACAGGAGACTTGGGGTGGAGCCCCACCCCAACAGCCACAAGTATGCTCGCTGTACTCTAGCAACTTACGATTTACAGTTGGAGGGTCCTGGGGGCATGTGTCCGTGTCCATGTGTCCATGGTCCCACGCAGGATTCTGGGTGGTGACTTTGGCTAGAATCAGAAAGCTTGCAGTCACAGGATAGAACCCCAGCCAGTCAGGAAGTACAAGAAGGTGGGTGACAGAGGGTGATACCTATGCTGGACAAAAGGGTGGCTTACTGCAGGAACTCTCTAGGTCTCTACAAATCTGAGGTCCACTGAAGCAAATCTCTCTGTTCAACCCACTCATTCCACACTGACCCTCTCACGAATTGCCCATGCACTGATGGGACAGGGACCAAGAGCCCTGGTCCTAAGGGCTGCTGGGGTCCTAAGGGTCCTAAGACATGCTGGACTAAGGGCTGCTATTTGCAAAGCAAAACTTCTGGGCCACTGTACCTATAAGAAGCAAAGTCATACCTAAGTGTGGCCACCCACACCCTGGTAGACAGAACCCTGAAAGCTCCCTGAAGGGAGGCCACAGGCTGTGGCCTGGGACAAGCCAATGGGCCAGCAATACTCATGACAGGCCAGGCTGAATATAGGGCCCTGGTGAGCAGGCAAGGGAGGGTGCTGCCAGGAGTCCGTCATGGTTTCCAGTGGGCAGTGTCTTGGAAAACCATTCACACACATCATGGAATGACAGGTGACCCCTGTGGTACCTGGGCAGCCACCTCCACTAACCACGCAAAGGGCACATCAAGTCCTTTCAAGCCCCTGCAGGATTGGCCTCAAACACAATGAAAACTCATGTCACTAGACAACTGAAATCATTAAGCCAGCATAGACTCTGTCTGCAGCCCATGTAGCAGTTTTACCAGGCAGCTGATAACAAATGCAACACGTAAACATAAGATGTTAATGAAATGGGAAGGGGGGATTGGTATATTTTCCCTTTGTGTTGTTGTTGTTATTATTATTATTTTAAGATCTAGAACAGCCTCAAACTTGCTATTTCATTAAAAAAAAAAAAAAAAAAAAAAAAAAAAAAGGGCCTTGAACTTCCAAACATCCTGCCTCTGCCTCTGCCTTCTGAGCACTGAGATTACAGGAATGCACCATTGTACATGGCTTTATGTTGTGCTGGGGACTGAAGTCTAAAGCTTAAATACTGGCCATGCAGTCTACAGATGGGGCTACTTCCCAACCCTCATACTCACTACCTTAGTTAATTTTTCTACAAACTCAAAACTGCTTAAAGAAAAAAAAAAAAAAAAAGACTTGCTAAAAGAGAAAATATGTTTAAAATGTGTTAATTTTGTAAATGTGTTACTAGATTCCAGTACAGGTAAAATAATGGGACAATGGGCAGAGCCTCCCATGGCTGGGAGTGGGGGTCAGGGTAGCAGCAGGAGGGAGGAGGGAGAATGGGAGTGTTTCAAACCCCTTGGGGACCCCTTGGGGACTGTCTTTAAGTGATAGACATGGAAGCAAGTGGCACAGGATGTATGGGGGGGTTGGGGGACTAGAGAGACAATGAGGTGAGTATGGCAGGGTCTCTAGGGTGTCCCAGACTAGGGCACTCAGAACCATAGGAGCTGGAAAACACCTAGTGCTGGCTGCCAGTGCCTGCCCCGCATGTCCTCCATGGAAGCTGAGGGATGGAAGAGACGCTGCCACTCCTATCCTACCCTTCCTGCAGCCTCCAGAGATGAGTTCTTCTACCCTTAACCTCCATTCCCAGACAGGCCTCCGACTGAGACGCCCCAAACCATGCCAGGACACCCCTTATTTCAAAGCCCCTGCAAACCACTTGTCTGCCCTCCTGTAACTGCTAAATTCTGTGACTTAAAAACAAATGTTCACGAGGCAACTACAAGATTTGGGTGACCCTGGGACTGTCTGGCTGTCCATCAGCTCAGGACCTCCTACTACATGCTGAACACCCCTCTTCCCATAAGCCCTGCATGCATGGGGTGGTCACTCATCATAACCATGGTCCCTAGGTGATAATGAATGAGACTCCAGACTAAGAACACACAGCAAGACTAAAGACGCTGCTGTTTTCTTTCAGGAACATGAACTGGGCCTCTGCCTGATACTTCTGCTTTAGTCTACTTTGTTTTTAATGGCAGCAGAGTAATCAGAAGCAGCCCAGGGCATCTGGGTTTTTTCCTGCCTCTCCTCAGGCCCCTGTGGACCCTCCGTGGGCCTGACTGTCCTTAATGAACTCGGCATGCAGACCCCAGGCTGCTATGCTAGCACATAACCCTGGCAAAGTCATGCCTTGGTTTAAAAAGCTACGTGTACCAGCTCCAGGTCTGTGTGATGCATTAATAACGCAGTGCAGGGATGGAATCTTAACAAATGTCAGAAAAGCTGCAGAGATGAGTCACTGTCTGGAGCCAAAGGGGGAAACGAGGCCTTATAGAGTCCACAGGAACCATTGTCGCAAGCATTTGATACAAACCCTCTTAAGTGAATGCACTGAGCTCATGACACACAGAGAAAGTGGTGGTGGGCGCACTAAGTGTAGCCCCCGTGGCTTAACAGGATTAGAACATTCTAGCTCTGCAACTTGAGGTTTTATTTTGAAAAGTTTCTTTCTTCCGGAGGCACACAGGACCTAATTGATCTAGCTTGTCTTTGGTACAAACATCTTTCTGATGTTTCAAACAGAGAAAAACGTCAAAAGACTATTTTTACTAAAATGTTGATTTCAAGAAAGAGTCTGCAGTTACACAAATGATCGGCCTTCCCTGCTCCCTACCTGTTGAGAAAATACTACCCTCTTACAAGTTCCCCTGACAAATGTAAGCTCTTTGCAGAGCTCATTTCCTGTACCTTTGTTGAGACCCAGGCCCTGGACATTATGGGCCCATTTATGAAAATGGGAGAGGTAATTGGGACATCTTTTGAAGCCATGTCCCTTTCTCTGTGCTGAGCCCCATCAGCCCCCTAATTTTCCTTGGTCGGGTTACAGAGGATGTTTATATATGCCTCTTCCTGGAATTTCACCTCTTTGCTTCAGGAGTGGGCAATTAGAGAGAATTAGGACCTATTTGGTGCATGTTTACCCTTAATGGATAGAAAGGCTGAGGCAGCCTTGGGAACACAGTCTGCCGGTCTAATTGAAGCTGGCAATTTTTTTGATTCCTTATTTCAGCTCGCAGGTATTGTAGCAACCAAGGTCACAAAACAAAAGCTGCAGTCCACCACAGTAATAATGGGTGCAGGCTGCCAGGTCTGTGAGCTGCTGATTACCGCACCGAGGCCCAGCAACAAACAGAGAGGAGCGAGCAAGAGGGTGGCAGGGGGGGGTCCCTCTCACTTTTTCACAATCTGCTACCTCACTGGCTTCTACAAGAAACTTCCCTGAGTGGGCCAGGATGCCAACAGAGGTGCTGGCAAGTACCTCTTGACCAAAGGGTGAGCAATGAGGGACTTGGGACAGGGCCACCGGGGCACACCCTCCAGCCAGGGAAGTCATGGGTCTAATCTCACTATACCCTGAGGGGGATGCTCTCAGGACTAAAAAGAGGGTTTCTCAACATGGCCTATGGCATGTTTGTTTGAATAATTCCCTGTAACAAGTAATCCCTTCACCACAGCATGTGAGGCAGCCCTAAGGACCTTCCTCTAGCCCAAACAACGACCTCTGCTAAGATCTATGATCTCCAAATGCTAAGGTCAAAGACCCTGGGACCATACAGTCACTCAGAAGCCCATAGTCAGAAGTCCCCCTGCACCCAGGGCTGCAGCCAACAGGAGGCTGACCCTCTGCAGTGTCCAGCCCCTTCATCTCTGAAGAAGGGGACGATAGACCTGAGACCACCAAGCACTCAGCACTCATGCACTTAATTCCAAAGCCCTCAGATGATTTGTAGGCCTGCACTCTGCATCTTAAGGATGGAGAAGCAATGATCCCCAGGGCTGAAGGCAGAGATTGAGGTCGGTCACATCCATAGGCAGGACAGACAAGGGGCTGGATTCAGACATCTGTTCTGAGCTCTGTCCTTTGACCATCTGACAATTCTTAACAACCAGAGGGTGGCCTGCCAGGAAGCTAATGGGGACCCAAAGTGTCCAGTCATGGACTTCTTTATTCCCTTCTCTGGTCAAACAGGTACTGCACCTGCCTACTACCAACATACCTGCTGATTACTGAATGGGTACACTGGGTCTCATTTTACAGACAGAGAAACTGAGGCTCAGAAGCCAGAAGTCACAAAGACACTGGGCATGACTGGGAACCCAAGACTCCTTCTCCTAGCAGGGACTCTTGCCTTGGGCTAATCTAGGACAGCAGTGGGACAAGCCCTGGCAGGGGAGATTGCTCTGCTGTCCCTAACCATGCACACCCACCATGCTCCAACTCAATTTAATACCCTACCCACAGCTTCCTAACCTTGGGGGAATGCTGTCTATCTACATACAGGACAACCCAGAGGCTGAGCTGGAAGGCAGCAAAGCCACACAGCTGTGGTCCCTGGGGGCCGTGGAGGAAGACAGTACTCCGTCTTTGGCCCTCCCACTGCCTCTTTTCCCAACTTTCCCTTCTGGAGTTCTATCCCTTGGCCCCATTCTGTCTCTAAAGCATCTCTTGGGCATTGGGCCCAGTGTGATCAAATTTTTGCCTGTAGTTATCCTAAGAAACTTAGACAAACCTAGCCCTGGGTCCCCAAGGTCAGAGAGTGGGTGGCTGGCTATATGCATCATTATGCCTCAGGGGTCTGCCCTTGTCCAGTAAGCACACAAGCAAGCAAGTAAGCAAGCAGGAGCGCTGCTCGCTCCCGCTCACACACACACAAACAGAGCCAGGGGCCCCACACAGCCCCCCAGGGAACACACACATACTCCGTGTTGGGTAGGTAATTGAAGTTTTCTTTTCATTTGAAGAAAGGGCACCTTCCATTGACAGGAGGCATTCACAGGACCTGGGAAACTCATCGGAGCTGGCTCTCCCAATTATCCCCAGGTGGCTGTACTCCACAGGGCTCCCCACATTCCTTTCTGCCTGAGCTTTTGTTTCCAGCTGCAGCAGCCTGGGAGCTCCGAGGCTAAGAGTCTCCTGCTTAAGCCCTAGCCAAAGGCCCTATTCACTGAGAGAAGAGAAGGCCAACTCAAGGTGGTGGGGAGCCGGTCTCCGGCCCCACTCCCAGGCTAGGGGAGGGAAGACCTGCCATCTGCAGTTTTCTCTTAAGCCCAAAGAAACTAGAGAGCAATTAAAGTCAAGAACTGTACCCTCCACCTCTGTTCTCGCCTTAATTAATTCCTCTCCCACACACATCCTGCTTGAGTTGGGGGGGGCACTGGCCTCTATCACCTGACACCTGCCCCCCTCCCCACACACAGGACTTAGGGATGAAAGGAGCTGAGAAAACAAATATAGATAATGCCTCTGAGAAACCTGGCTGAAGTGATCAGACTCCCAAAGAAAGTGGCAGGCCCTAACCATTGGCCTCAGGGCCAGTGAATCCCAGAAAACACTGGACACTCCAGGCCAAAGATGAGAGCCCAGGACCCCTCTCCTAATGCTTTTCTACTCTCTAACCCTATTGCTGTACTTCTAGGTGCCCAGGAGGAAAATCCAGAGGCCCCTCCTAGCCTCTAACTCCCACCTGACTGATTTTCCTGTGACACAGTGACAACCATGGCCTGCAAAAACCCTGTCCTCCGAAGCCTAGAGAGCCTGAGGTGCCCATGAACAGCCAGGGTTTACCCCCCACCCAGCCACCCACTGTCTCTCCCTGTGGGAGACTCTGTGCTTGAAGTAGACCCAGTTCTCCTAGAATTTTCCAGCGTCTCTAATGTCCCTAATCAGGGATAAGGACCCAAGCACTCACTACTTCTCTTTTGTCTAAGAGGGATGGGGCTCAAAACAGAAGGGGGGGGGGCGCTCTTTCATAGCCTGTTAAATTCCAGTCTCTTGAGGAGAAACTGCTCCCAGTACAACTGCCCCCACCCCAGCTTTGCTAGCTTTGTTTCTCCGTTGTCCTTCACTGTCTCCTGCCCTTTAACCCTTGAGGGTCTTAATTTTTCTCCCTCCACACCCCCTTTCTCTTCATTAGCCAGCTCATTAAAAGATAGGTAGATTGGTTTGGATTTTTTGTTATTGTTGTTTGTTTGGGGGTTTGGGGATTTTTTGGGGGGGTTCTTTTTTTTTCTAAGAAATGAGATTGCTCATAGAAAAAAAGTTACTTCATGTAAATGAATGAATAAGAAACATATGTGTCCTGTTGCCCTTAAGTCTTGCCAGGTTTTGACATCATCTGGAGAAATGTACTTTTGAATGCATATGGGCTTGGAATCACACGTACTGGTGGGGGGGAACCACAGGGAGCAGCTTGCAGGTGGGAATGCAGAGGCTGGGGCAGCCCCTCCACAAGGAATCCCAGCTCAACCCCAGGGTTCCTTTCCTGCCCACCTCAGGGATAGATGGAAAGGGACTCCCACAAGAGACCACTGTCTTTCCAGTCTGCCCATGTGGGACAAGTTAGACAGGGCTCCGGGGAGCTAACCGCCTATTACCATGACAACTGACCAGAGACCACCTCTCTTCTCTCCACTAGGTGACAATGTCCGCTCTCTTGACAACTAGGGCCTCATTTCCACCCCTTATTGCTCAGGGATTGGGTTGCCCTGATGAAAACTATTCCTTCTCATAGTGCCAACATCTCAGCAGTTCCTAAGACTCTAATCTGGGAGGCTGTGGTTTATATTAATTGAGAACCTGGTATACTCTTTTTATTTTTACCCTAATGACATGCAAAATCTCCAAAAGCTGTATCTGCCTGAGATTTCATTTCCACAGTCTTTGAAACATCAATCACAATGTACCTTCATATAAAGCCTTATTCAGGACTCCTGGGAGGATGTGTAAGGCTGGCTGCAGAATCTAGAGTCTTCTAAGATAAGGGAGCATATTGGTCTCGTGGGTGGGTCTATTTGGCATCACCTTAACCTAGCCTAACCCCTTGCCTCAGTCTGTCTCAGAAGTTCTGGGCTGTCCCTAATGAAAGAGCCTCAAGCCCCTGGCTCAGCTCAGTCTAGCTACCCAATGGCTTTGTCTAAGCTCAGGATTTGATGCCCCTGGGAGACAGCATCCTGCCCTGAGCAAAGCTCCCCTCCCAGCCCTCCTTGCTAGCCACGTCACCATGTTTGCAGGTCTCTCAGTAAATGCCAGCAACGGAGTAAATGTCACAAGACAGAGCCTTCCTGGTGCCCTAGGCATACATGCCCTCCTCTCTCCAGCCTGCTGGGCTCTCCCGAGAGGGAAAGCAATAAGGCAAAGGCCAGACCTGGGTGCTGGGCCTGCCTCACAAACTGCCATATTTTGTTTAATAATAAAATTCCATCCCGTTTCCACTTCAGGGGAAGAAAGGCGGAACTGAAAAGGAGCCATCTGTGAACCATGTTTAATTCAGGGCATCAAGAAGACAGCAGCAAGGCCAAGGTCAGACCTGGACCCAGTCGATCAATGCTCCCCAGTGCCCCCTCCCAGGTGAGACAAAGCAGGATGACCCTCCTTTCCCGTCCATGTGATGGCTACCCTAATCATCTGACCCTCCAGCCCTCTGTGTAAATAAATTACGGTCCTATCCGCCTCCAAAGCACACACAAGCCTTTAATGGCTCTACTAATATGTCTTGAGTAAGACTCACAAAGAAACAAACAAAGCCATCTTGATGTTTTCCACCGTTACTGATTTTGTTTAAAAAAACAAAAACATTCCCATCTCATTGCAGTGTCCAGGGTGAGGAAAATTAAGAAAACTCTCATTTAAAAATCGCCATTTAACTAAGAGGACATCGTCAAAGCCCCATGTGTGCAAGGTACCAATTGTCCCACAAAACAGGGTTGCCATGGCTGGAGCGTGGGGAGGAGATTATCTCCCCATCCAAGGTGGATAGCCACCTACGTCCACATCTCTGAATGGGACAAAAGCTAGAGGTGGTAGTGTGACAAGGCCAAAGGCCTGTGGATTCATATCACAAACATTGGCGGTTGGTTTGACTGTGAACCTACTGTGTGTCTTGCCCTGGCTATTCCCAGGAGTGTAGATCACTGGCAGCCTGCCCCCACTTACCGTCTCTGGCCCCTGCTAGACAGTGGCCAGGATGGACTCCCATTCGCGGCGACAGTCTCGGCTCCAGGCAGGGTCCAGGAATCCAGGCGTGGAAAGCTTGGTAAGGTGCCCCCCTCCACTGATTAAATGTATTCCTTCTTGAGTGAACATGTGATGTCAGTGAATTCTAACGGAATTGTGTTTGTCGGCGCAAGAGACTCACCCTAACCCAGGATGGTGGCACGATGCATGTGGTGGGGGTCCTCGCGCTGGGCGTCCTGGGGTCCTCGCGCTGGGCGTCCTGGGGTCCTCGCGCTGGGCGTCCTGGGGTCCTCGCGCTGGGCGTCCTGGGTCCTCGCGCTGGGCGTCCTGGGGTCCTCGCGCTGGGCGTCCTGGGGTCCTCGCGCTGGGCATCTTGGGGTCCTCGCGCTGGGCGTGGCCTTTGCTCTTCAGCCGGCACGGCTGGTGGGCGATTCCAGCTTTGGGGAAAGGCAAAGAATCAGAATCCCTACAAAGCGAACAGTGTGAAAAAAAGAAAAGCCACCTGTACTCACACGCATGAAGACAGGCAGCGGCCTCACCTGCTCTTCTGTGGAGATGGGTGGCTCGTAGAACCTGAGCACAACAGGAAATGGCACGGGAAGACGCGACAGGCCTGGATAGTAGCCCCCAAAACAACACCAGGTCAGCAAAGGGCCTAGGAGCGTGGAGCCATGGACTCTCAGGGACAGACACGTGGTGGTAGGTACAAGTGGGCAACACCCACCAGGGAACGACGCCGCCGATGACAGGTCTCCAGGGCCAGCAGGCGGAGTCATAAACCTGGTTTAACCCCCTGGTCACTCAGACCCTGGAAATCAGTCCCACAGGAGGTGAAGAACCAGCCAGGGGTTGTCGGATAGGCACCAGGAGGCTGCTGACAACTGAGGTGACACTGAGTTGGGGAAGAACAAGGGGATTTGGGAGCCTGGTGGCAAGGCTAAGGACAGCAGGTCCAGGTTAGCCACAGAGGGGCTTTGCAAGGGAAGGAAGGTAAAGCAGAGTGGCCAGGACCCACAGGAGAGGGCGGAGCAGGATGAGCCCAAGAACCGAGGCACAGGTCGGTGTTAGGGAGACGACATGGGGCAAGGCTATGCAAGCAGATGCCATGTGGGTGATGAACCCCGGTGCCATAAAAGCAGGGAGAGCCAGCAAGTAAAGAGCAGGTGGGTAGCCAGGCAGAGCCAGGGCCTACACATGCTCTCTGAAGGCTCCTGGCCATGGGACACAGTCCCCAACCCATGTCAGGGACAAAGAGGTGGGACTGAGTCCCAGGAGAAGGAACACACTGTGGAAAGGGCCCAAAAGCCTCAGACCCCCATCAACTCTAGAGGAGGACCTGTGTGGCCAGGACCGATGGCACATCACAGCTGTTCCTTTATGCTTGCTTCAGCCCTAAGCTGCAGAACCAGTCACCCATACTCAGCCATGAATGGGGAGGGAGGTGGGGGGGTAGGGGGGGCGCAAGGCCCTGGGGGTGGGCAGGTCTGCATGAAGGCAGGGCAAGCAAACCAAGCCCACCCCATGCCCTATGAATGCCCTCTATGGAGCCAGAGTGCACTGCTCTGGCTCCCAGACAACCTCCCAGCTTGCCCTCCCTGGGAAGCAGAGGCCATCAAGGGAGAAGCTAGGTGGCAGGTGCCAAGCCCAGGGCCAGGACCATGGGCACGCTCAGTTAGGATCAACTGTTGGATGACAGACTGAACGCGCGGATGAATGCAGGGCACAACAGTAGGGCCCCTTCAAAGGGGACCAAGACTAGGGCAGGTAGCGGTTGCTCCTAAGTTCAAGCCCCCACCTCCCGCCCTCTGCCCTCTGAACCCTAGCTGCCCTGGTGTGGCAGTTGGGCCCATCCATTCGTCCACCTGTTCCACTATGCATCCCACATACTCTTACTGAGCCCCACTATTTACCGGGTTGGTGCTGGGACACCCAGAGGAGGAAGGGGTGGCCTAGGGGGGCACCCCAAAAGGCCAGATCCAAATGGGAGAGGGAGGGAGACAAACAGAGGGAGGCTGAGACAGAGAATGGATGGGAATGGGCAGTAAAGGCAGAAAAACAGTGGTTCTCAGAAGAACTGGGGGCAGGGTTGCCTCCTCCCTCCTTCCCTTGACCTTCATCTCCATACCCCCAGCTCTATCCTGTTAAGCACCCAGGATGCTCTAGGTCTCTGGGCCAATTCTAAAGCCAGCCTGGGTGCCAGAGCTAGGAGTGATTGGGGGGGGGGGTAGGCTCCTCTATCCACTGAAGCACAGAGACATCCCTGAGGGTCCCAGGAAGGGGAGTAGGGGTGGGGATACTCATGTTTGAGTTGTTGGAGGCTGCTATGTTTAGAGGTTCCTCACACAAAACCCCAATGACCTAGGACTATAGGGTACTGAGCAGAGACCCTCAGCAGGATCCCTAGCTTCTGCAAAGCTCCCAGCCTCCTAGAATATCCGAAGTGGCTTCAGGGACCTGTTATTTTACTAATTGATTGATATTTGAGACAGGGGGACCCTGGAGACCATGGAAGCCCTACCAATTGACTCCTCCATACCATGAGGAGGCAGGCTTGAGCAAGGCTCTCTCAGGCCTCACAGCCTTTATCCTAGGCCCTAGCTTCAACTGCTTGCTATACTGGGTGGCATCCTAATTGGAACCCATGGGGCTACAGAACGGGGCCGGTGGGCTGTGTGAGAAGGAATTGCTGTGCATGTACAGAATGGACCTTGGGTAGCTCCTTCACTGGCAGCTACCTCCAACTTGCACCCCCGTTCAATGGGACTTGCACTGGGACCAGGACTTAGACTCAAGGAGGGAAATCTGTGGACACCAACATTAAAGTATGTCTTGAGAACCCAAGGCTCCTCTACCCTGCTCAGCTCATTATGGTAATCAGTGTTTTCCTGTCGCAGACAAAAAGGATTCCTTGTGATATGAATGTTGGAGCCCAGTAGCTGCCTCATTATTTTACAGCCTCTCCCTTCTATGAGGCTCAAGATTAGCCCCATGTTCATTAAGGAGAAAGGGCAAAAAGCAGAAGAAAACTGAAGAAAAAAAAATGCCTGGGGGGGGGTGTCTCTACACTGTGGGCTAGCCATTCCCTGGGACCCTTCTTGTGTCTTCCTGACTTAATCACCAGGCCAGGGAGACAGTGGGTAGGGGGCAGGAGGTAGAGGTTGAACCTCAGAGGAGGAACTCAAAACCCTTGAGTGGGGTGATGTGATATGCAGGTTCCTTGGGATTTGTCACTGGGTAATCAACTTAAAAGCTTCCTTCTGATTTTTTTCCCCTGCTAAGCCCAGGCTAACTAACCTAGGAGGAAAAGCTTTTTCTAAATGAGGTTTAGGTAGGTCTTTACATTCTAAATCCCCCCTCCCCTGCCTTTGCTGTGTTTAATGCCCCCTCCCTCCCTCCTGTTTGGTCTTCTCTGTGGGAACTTAACTTCAAGAAAACTTAATTGTGACCCAAATGGCATTTGCTCAGGTATCCCTAATTGATTTTACCTCCAGTACCTCAGCTAGGGTATCTAGGGCTTACCTGATGGAGCTCACCTGACCTTCCTGGTAAAGGCCATTAACCCTATCTCAGCCACCGTAGCTTTGAAGAGCTGTCTTGCCCTGCGTTCTCAGTTTTAAGTGGTTTGCCTAAGACCTGAGGCCCAGATTAGCCAACCCCAGAGTGCTCAAGGCAGCCCTGCCAGCGAGGTCGCACGAGGCAGGACGCGAGAACTGAGGGGGCTGGGAATACAAGTTCCCAGGAAAGGTTGAGAACAGTTGTGACCATGGAGCCAGTAATGCGGGAATAGAAGGGAACCAGAGCCATGAAGCCATGGAACAGGAGGAATGGAGATGCATGTGTCCTTGTGTCCAGCCAGGCTGGAGTCGTGCCAAGGGTCAAGCTACAGAAAAGTCTTTACCTGAGCGAGAGCCGTTCGATGGAGAAGAGCGAATCAGGAAGCAGTGGGTTGGAGGGGAAATTGGAGGTGAGGAAGGAAAGCAGCGAGTGTAGACAGGCCTCGAGAAGCCGGGCTGTGAAGGAAAGACAGACTCTGGAGTGGAGAGCAAGGAGGACAGGAGGGGGTGGGGCTCCAGGTGGGGACAGCGGACTCGGGAGTCCAGAGGGGGACTGGACTGAAGGTGCAGGCTTGAAACAGGTACACGTTCACTGCTAAAACGGAAAAGGTCATGAAGACAGCAATAGGGGGCGCCCCAACCGGAGAAAGAACTTGGCAACCTCTGCTTCCCTGGGAGATGGCAGGCCGGCCCTGGGTCAGGACAGGGAGTTGTGAGCATCAAATGAATGGACAGTGGCCAGAGAGGGACCAGGGCAGCTCCGGTATCCATGTGTGCTGAACATTGAGGATGAACGGGCAATGTTGAAAGCCACTGGCCACTCTGGAAGACGGGAAGGGTCCCTCCTAATAGCCTGAATTAACTCAAGAGTGGGCCTCTGCTCACTGCATTTATCACCTTCCAAGGCCTCCTCCTTCTGCCCTCCATTTCCCTCCTAACCCAATCGGCCCCTGTCAGAGGCCTGGGCACTATTGTCCACTCCCAAGCTGGGCTCCTCTAAAGCAACCCAGTTGATTTTTTTTCTTTGTCTTTTTGTCTTGTCTAGACAAAACTGCTTGGTTTAAAAAAGCGACCAAAGAAAGTGCTGTTAAAAGGAGGGCTCCAATTAGCCTCAAAAAGAGGTCATTCTCACTATCTTTGTACCTCAGCCACAGCCTGGTGCATCGGGAACATGGTCAGCATCTCAGAAAATGTTTGTTGAATTAATTCTATGTTTTTTTTTTTAATTCTGGAATTATTTATTGAATACAAATACACCCAGCACCTACTGGGTGCTCACTCTTGTGAGAGAGAATAGGACTGGACAGTGGGCAATACGGGCAGGGCAGCCTTATTGGCTAGTATGTATTTTCTAATTTCTCTGCAACTTACAAAGCACTTTCTTGTGAGTTAACATCATTTGGTCTTCAAAATCTCCCTGTCAAGTGGATAAACTCATTTCCTCTTCCTTTCTTCCTTACTCTTTCTTTCTTTTTCTTTCATTTTTCTCTTTTTTTCTTTCTTTCTTTCTTTCCTCTCTTCCCCCTTTTTAAAATCTTTATTTAGGTGTGAAAGGAACTGAAACTCGGACGTTAAGTGACTTGTTGAAGGTCACTCCGTTACTAAGAGATGAAGTCAGCACATGTTACCAGACTTGGGCCACCCCCTCCCCAGCAGCTCCCCAAGACTACCCTTGGGGAGCTGGAGTTTCAGACGTTTTCCCAATGTGAAATGTCTGATATGGAAAAAAAAAAAGGGGACTCTTTGAAGAACTTTAGGCTGAGGACAGGGGAGGGGACCGTCAGGGCCAGCCACAATGGCGCTCAGACCCAACTCTGACCCCTTCTTTTGCCTGCAATATGGCAAAACACTCCACTGTCCTTGGTTTAAATTTCTCCCAGTTCTCTTTCCCACCTTCCTTTGTTAAAGTCATGAAAAACCACCGCCAATTCATCCTTCTCTACACGTGATGCTTCCTCCCTCCACCTCCGCCCTTTGTGTACACGCAGGAACATGGCCACATTAGGTAGAAAGTGCTCTGGAAGTCGCCACACGTTACTTAAGTCCTTACTCAGAAGTCTCCGACGGCCTGCTGGCTTAGGAGCCCTATGTGGTGCAGGGAGAGCCCTGTGCACAGGGGCTGCAGGGGTCTGCAGGACAGATGGGACAGTGAGTAGGTGGGAACAGCCCCACCTGCAAACTTTTCAACAAACATATGCTGAGGGGGTCTGCCCAGCCCTGCCACAGGCTGCTCTAGCTCATTTAATTCTCACAACAACCCTAGGAGGTTGCTCCTAATGTCCCCGTTAACCCAAAAGAGAGACATCTATCTCCAAGAAGGTGGGTGGAGGGTGGACATGACATGCCTTTGGGGGGTCAGCCACATGCTCATTCCAGAAAGCACCCCACCCCACCCCACCCAGAGTTGCCAGCACAATGTGGTGGCCCCTGGCCCAGGCCCCCCCCTCCTCCTGAGAGGCTCCCAGAGGGACCCTTCTGCTCAGGGCGTTTTGAGGACAACATGGTCAGTCACAAGGGACGACCCCCTTTGGGGAGGGAAGCACTCCAGTTCACTGGCAGATGAACACAAGCAGGGACATACGAGGAAGGAAGGGTCACACTCAAGGCACAAGCAGAACAAAGTTCGAAGGTCACGACCAATGCCCCCTCACTAGGGCTTTGGTTCAGGTTTGAACCCAGAGGAAGGCTAGCAGAACACTGCTGCCCCTCGATGTCCTGTTGCTGGGGGTCCACAAGGGGCTGCGCTGCATGCTGGTGGCTTCCAGGAGTCCATGCTCTTTGGCTGTACAAATAACCACAGGTTAGAGAATTCACTAAATGCCCAGGTATAGATGTATATAATTACAATTTAAGCTAATTAATTATAATTACAGATAATTATTTAACATTTTAAATTGTCTTCAGTGGTTAATGGGTCTGGGGTTAATAAAAGAGAAATGCGTAGGGGGAGTCCACTGGCCACATAACGTGCAAGCAACTTGAGGCTGTAGTACCAGAAGGTAGAGATGTTCAGCAGGTATCACCTCAGGCACTTGAGCAAGGGCTTGGCATCCAAAGAAGGTGGTCCTTGAAGACTGGTGCAAGCCGATGATGTCATCCTTGAAGAGATGGGAGGGGGCGGTTAGAAACTCATCTTGAGGTCCTCTAATGGCCAGCACAGGAATAGCAGAGAGAGGGAGGGGGCAAGTGAAGGGATAGAGAAGGGAGGGGATGGGTTGGGAGGGAAGAGGGAGGGGCATAAAGGGATCAGGGAGGAGGGACAGGGATGGGAGGGGGAGACATAAGGGAGGGGTAAGAGGAATGAGGAAAATGGGTAGGGGAGGAGGAGGAGGGGGAGGAGGAGGGGGAGGGAGGAGAGGGAGGAGGGGGAGGAGGGAGGAGAAATGGGAGGGGGAAGAGAAGGGAAAAGGGAGGGGGAAGAGGGAGAGATGAAATGGGAGGGGGAGGAGAAATGGGAGGGGTAAGGAGGGAGAGAGGAAATGGGAGGGGGAGGAGGGAAAGGAGAAGTGGGAGGGGAAGGAGGAGGGGAAAGGGGAGGGGAAAGGGGAGGAGAGGACAGCAATGGGAGGGGTACAGATGGGTTGATTGACAGTTCACAAGTGTTACCTGAATGCGCATGCGCAACCCTAGCGCCAGGCTAGCCAGCCAAGAACCATTTGCACATAGAGACCACTAGGGGGCGCGCGGCCCGCACCAAGAATCCAATATCGCAACCACCTGCGGCGCCCCCAGTGGCACCAGGGCGCAGCTGCTAGAGCTAGGCTGACGTAGGGGGGGGGGGAGGGCGCTGCCCAACAGGTTTCAGGCTTGAAGGGGGGGCATAGCCCACACCAGCCCATCCTTCAGGGTCGCTCTGCACCCCCATCGCCTCTCCAAGCTACCACTAGCCAGAGCCAGTCTGCAGACATGACGCAGCACCCACTCACGCACCTAAGAGCCATGGCAATAAGGAGACCCCGCAGTAAGGAGCTCCCCCAGACCACAATTCTACATCTGCTAAGTGGAAACAGAAAGCCGCTTCCAACCATCAGTCAATCTAATTAAGCATAATTACACAGCACAACCATTTTTTAGGTCTTCATATATGATGTAAAATAAAGGCAGACCCCCTCTGCCTCCCCCCAACACCTCTCTCCCCAAAACCTTGGCCCCATTTACCATCCCGAGCCTCAGACCCCTAGAGATGACGACTAATTAAAATTTTTGCAATCCTTCTCCTCAAAAAGCCACACCTTTCTAAAACCCCAGAAAAAATAATTAATTAAAATAAATTAATCTGCGTCCATGACACCCTAAATCACACAACCACTGCAGATGACGCCATCTCTGGTCTATGTAAGTCTTGCAGGCAAGCCTCAGTGAGCCCATGAATCTTCCTCACATTTCCCCTTAGGTAAATGAACCCACAGTTCCGCAGCCAATCTCGCGCCCGACCCCCTCCTGCAGAACAAAGGCCACCTCCCCTCTCCTCCCCACCCCGCCCCCCAAAATTCCGCAGTGCCACCAGCGCCCTCTTGCGGCTATCAAAAGAACCTTCTAGAAACCTGCCACGTAGCAGCCCTTTGGCGCCCCCCCCTCCAGCCAGCCAGCCCAAGATGGGGAGGGGGCGGCCTGGGGGGGCTTGACAGGGACAAAGGAAACGGCAAAAGGTGATTTACAGAAAATCAACCCCCTTCAACATGTCAGAATCTTGCCGCGACCATCATGCGCAATACTGAAAAGAACCCTGCCCCCAGATTCCCAATTCCCAGCACTCAGATCACCCCCCCACACACCTCCACACACCCCCTTTTCTGCATCTCCTTCTCAAACGCAAGGACAGGGGCTTCTTTCTGCCCCAGCCCACCCCCTGCTTCTATTCTACCTGCGCGCCCCCGATTCCTTGACCCTAGCGTCAATTGCCGTCTCCCCTATGTGATCTGAGGGTCTCCAGGCAGATTTGGCTTCGACACCATCTCTCTCCACCATTAAAATGGCCCTTTCAGGGGCAAGCAAATAATAACGGTCGCGATTTTCTCTCTGTATTTTGCCTGAGGTCGCGTCTATACTAAACCTGCGTATCTGGATTTGGAATAGCTGGTGAACGTGAACCTCTAAATCTCACGCCCACGATTCACCGAGAGCCTGGTTGAAGACCATGAGAAAAAGATGGCTCAAGACCCTTCTCTTCAGGTACCTCCCCCCCCTAATTCATGGGGCTTGCAGAATGCGTCGCCGCCATATCTCCCACCATTACTGCGAGTCTAAAGGTGGCTTTGAACCCCCCCCCATCAGGTTTTTAGACCCCGGAAACCGCAATACGCTGATTTAAAGGGAGGAATCTCTGATTATTAATGTTAATCTCAATCAGGGTCTCTGCTAAACAGCCCACCCTCCAAGACTAAATGAGAAAAGAACCCTGGTGTCCCCCCCCCGTAAGGAAAATGTGCCTCAGGATTCCCTTCCTGACAGAATTTCGTGTCAGATGCTGGGGACCAGGCTTAGTAGGGGGCTGCCTTTTCGGGAGACGGTCCCCAGCATCGGCCTTTCGGCATGTCCAGGAGGACAGAGCCGGGGCCAGAAATGTCTTCATTTTTGCACATCCTTTCTGCTAAAGGATGGCCAACCACTCACCAAGCAAGGGTTTCTCCTGAGGGTGCCCCGTTCTCTGGGAGAGCTGCAGCCAAGGCGAGCAGAGCCAAGGCGAGCTCTATCCCAGCTCTTCGCCGTCTGCGCTAGGGGCTGGCTGGGTGGGGTTTATATAAAGGCGCAGAAGGGGTGGTCTTTGACGTCAGCGCATTCTGCTGCAATGCGCTCATTTCTCTAAAAGTGATTGGCCGGAAAAATGAGCCCCCCAGATTCTATGACAAATTGCTGTAGCCGCACCCAGACTGCAGCAAAGAACGGAGGAAAAAAAAATCTGCCGCAGTACCCCTGGCCGCCATGACCAACACCCTGTGGTCGCTGATGCTTTTTCCCTACATGAGCCCTGATCATGGATAGAAGGGACATTTGTAGACACAATCTGGGGGAAAATCGCCCCAAATTATAATTGTACTCGGGGAGCCAAGAATAAAGGCGGGGTACCGGGAATCGGCAGCCCGTTTGCCGGGGTCTTTAGAACGTCGTCAGAGGCTCCGGGCTCAGGGAAAGAGGACGCCGTGGTTTTTTTTTTTTTTTTTAATAATTATTATTATTATTACTATTTCTCTGGAAAATAAAAAGCCCAGATAAAATAATTGATTCCCAAATGTCAGACCGAGGCTGTCACTGTCACCTAGTGCACCCCATTTTTTGATGGACCATCTTAATAGGGGAGATTTGAAGTCCCGGGCTCAAAAACCGCTAGCAACCTGTGCACTGAAAAGCTGACGCCATCCCTTCCTCTTCCAAGGGTCCATTTCTGCCCGTTAAGGGGGGTACCCTGCAAACCGCAGCGTATGGATAAGGATGAGTGCTGTGCCCCCCTAAGAAAAGTACTTCGTGAGTGAAAAGGGGGTCCTATGTGGTAATGCTTAGCGTGCACCCCCCAATCGGGTTGATTCCCCCACACTTTGGAAGGTCCCCCCTCCCCTGCAGCCCAAGCAGACAGACAGTGACACGTGTTGCTATGGCGCATAGCTGCCTGGCTGTGTTCTCTCTGGGACTTGGCACAGGAGAGCTAATCCTTAACAGGTGGTACCTCCGGCTGCTGTACCCTGCCCTAAGTGGCAAAGTGGGCAACACGTCAATCAAATGTCCTCTCGAAAAGGTCAAAATGCTGTTGAAAGGGACGAAGGATCTATCTTAGGGTGACAGGTGGGTGGCAACTGGGAGGCCAAGGAAGAAATGTCTGGTGACAGAAACGGATGGAGAATGAAAGACCCTAAAAGGAAAATCAGAGGCTTCTGTGGAGGACATGAGGTTAGAAGAGCCCCCCCTGCCCTTATTTGGGGCTCTGCAGCTGCTTAAGCATAAGCCCCTATGGCCAGCAATCCAATGACACCACTGTAACTCAGGTCCGGGGCTGAGAGGCACAGAGAAGGGCCACCGCTGAGTCCCGGGTTACTGACCAGCGGCTCTCCGATGACTCAGGCCTTTCCGGGGGTACAGGGGATTGTTAACGTGGGATCGGAGACATTATTGGGGAGACGGGGGGGGGAATGAAGGCTTAGGGCTTTGTGGCCATGACAAAGAGCTATCTGAATTTGTCAGATACCGGGAAAGAAAGAAAACACCCCATTTTCAGCCTGTTGGACATGCAGACAGCCCCCCAAAGGAGGCCCCTGACAGGGCAGAAAGGCCTTCACCAGCCACAGACGTCACGGAAGCTTCAAAAAAACATGGCTCCCAGTACCCCAGTCAACAGGAGACATTTATTAGCCCACAGTATTAATAGCTAGGAAACAGCCAGAGCTGGCTGGGGCCAATCATCAGCAAGAAGACCCTGTCGTCAAGCCCCTGTGACCAATCAGACAACAGAAGGCCCAGTTGCTAGCCTCCAGGGGCAGAGGCAAGAGGTGTGCATTGTCATGGGGGCTCATGTTCGTGGCCCACGCGTGGGATCATAACGGCCGCTAGAGAGCATCAGCAGCCGTGTACATGGGGTCTCTGGAGGCTGTCAGCCTTGCAGCCCCCAGAAAAACATAGGTTGGTGCCTGATAAGAGCAGCCGATGAGCAGTAACAGGACGCTCAGACACCCAAGGGCCATTCTCTGTCCTCCAGGCCCTGTGTCCTTGAGAGGTGGAGGGCCTCCACAGGCAGCAAAGTCAGCCTCTGCATTTTTTCCTGGGCCCCTCGCTCCTAAGCCTGTTCCTGGCAGCAAACCCCATTCCTCTGCTTCAAAGCCTTTACTGACAGGCCAAGGTAACAGACCCTGGAAGCTATGTGTCTCTGAGGAAAGCACAGCAGTTGGAATCGCAGCTCTGGCTGGGAGGCCAAGGTCCAGGCCCTTCCCCTCTCTGGGCCCCTATTCCCTCATCTGGAAAAAGGAAGGAGTTGGACAGGAGGGTCCCCAAGGAGCCTTCCAGTCCTGTTTTGCTTGATTTGAATGTATACATCAGGCGAGTCAAATGTCTTCCAGAACATTCTTCATGACAGTAATTAGTATCAGGTGTATCCTGCAGTCCATGTGGTTACTTCATCACGAGCTTTTCTTTCCATTGTATTTTATTTTAAACAGAACTCCATGGCAACATGTTTATCCTTTCTGGCTTCCTAAAAGAAAGAGAGAGAGAGAGAGAGAGAGAGAGAGAGAGAGAGAGAGAGAGAGAGAGGAAAGATGGGAGGGGAGGCTGCTGTAAAGGAATCTCTACTGAGCATGGTTTAACCACAGTTTTTTTAAAAAAAAATCCATATGTTTAAATGTTTTTGTTGGCTTTTCTGGAGCTCAGAACCTAACTTTTTAAATATTTGTTGGTCCAAAGCAATGGGAGAATTCTGGAAGAAGCCAAACCTAAGGCAATGTTTGGATGGGAACTGCTTCTCTGTCTGGGCAATGCTAGCAAGCTCCCCTGCTCAAAAAGGATATGTGAAGGCTGGGATTGGTGTCTACCAGGAAAACTGGGGAGAGGATCACATTTGAAAAAAAGCTACAACGTGGCTCTCCTGCAGGCTGGAAAGCAGCCAGCATCCAGACCCAAGCCTAACCTAGCCTCTCCCTGCTCTTAGGCTTCCCTGTAGATACTGTTCTTCTTTTTAAAATGCTTTTCTGACAACAGAGTACCCCAGGCTGACCTCAAATCCATTGTAGTGCTAGCTAGCCTCAGACTTACAACAGTCCTTCCACGTTGGCTTTCAGGCTTTCAAGCAGTTTTTGTCTGTTTATTTGTTTAAAATTCATATTTGGGGGGCTTGAGAGATGGCTCAGCCAGTAAGAGCACTGGCTGTTCTTCCAGAGGACCTGGGTTCAATCCCCACACCCACATGGCAGCTCCCAGCTGTCTGTAACTCAAGCTCCAGGTGAACTGACACCCTCACACAGAAATACATGCAGTTCAAAACACCAATGCACATAAAATAAAGGAATCTTTTGGAAAATTTTTGTATTTGGGAACTCTCAAAAGCTGTATGAGACAGGCGTGGCAGCTTGCATCTTTAATCCCAGCAGAGACAGATAAATCTGAGAGTCCAGCGCCAGCCAAGGCATAGTTAAGACCCTGTCTAAGGACAATAAAACAAAATAAAATAAAGCTATGTGAGTAGTCTCCCATCCACATGTGCATATTTGTGCTCCAGTATACAGATGTCCTCAGATTCAGTTAGGAAATGAACACGTCTCATTTTTCCTCTGCCAAGCATAGGTTAATAATGCACTCTTTTCAAACCATACTGAAGACTACAGTAAAACAGTAGGAAAGTGTCCCCTGCTCAGAATAGCCCTTCCAGATTTCCCCTTCATTTTATTGTCCTCCAGATATCCAAATATCTCTGGGTCACAGGCTTCTGAACCTCCTTCTATCACACATAGACCTCAGCCAAAATTAGAGAAGCTACAGAACCCTGGGAGGGTTTTTGTGGGAGCCTGGGTTTCTCCAGGATTTGGGGGTCCTGTGTTTCTCCTGTGGTGCTAGGCGGCACCATGAAGTGAAGGACTTAGAAAATATTCATCAGTAGAAGCCCCATCTTCCACAAGTCTGGAACTATTTTCTGGAAGGCAGCCCCAAATCTCCAGCGTTGGAAGTGCCACCCTTCCCCTGAAGTCTAGATCCTACATGCAGTCTTAACTCTGCAGAGAGGAGTTGGCTAGATTGCAGATGCAAAAAGAAATATCAGCCCCTTGCTTTCTGCAGAAGGGCCAAGAGTAAAGTTCACTTCCTGACAGGCTGCTGTGCCTCTCGGCAGAGCCTGTGTACGTGTCCTGTTTGAGCTATATCAGCTTGAGCCATGGCCAAGGCCAGCAGTAAACAAGGGGTGATCGTTTACCAGGGAGAATAACTCCAATGCTTTATCTAACTGGGTACACAACGTGGGAGACAGGGGCTTTGCTATTCAGGGTTTCTTTTCCTAAGCAGGGCCATGGAGAGAAAGTCAAAAACAACATCACCCAAATGGTGAGGGAGTCAACAGCTGTTCTGGGCAAAGGGATTTGAGGTGTATTTTCTTTTTTACCCCTCGTGATTTTTCAGCTAACATGTGTTACTTTTATAATGTGCATTTAGAAGAAGGGGAGGATGCTTGGTGAGATGGCCCAGTGGTTACAGCACTTTCTCTTGCAAAGGATCTGGGTCTGTTCCTGGAACCTATGTGGTGGCTCTTACCACAATCTGTCACTCCAGCTCCACAGTCTTACACCTCCTTTTGGTCTCTGCAGATACCAGGCAGCCATGAGATGCAATGCATACATGCAGGCAAACACTGAGACACAGAAAATAAAATCAATGAATCTAGAAAGACAATTAGAGAGAAAAGAAAAAAGCAAAAGCAGCAATTTAGGAGCTGAATGTGTAAAATACTCATAGCCCAAACATGAGACCCCGAGTTCAGATCCCCAGTGCCAGTATAGAAACCTACACTATGAAGTCAGTGCTTGTATGTCCGTTTTGTGGACGGTTCCTGGGACTCATCGAATGAGCTCTGGGTTCAGTAAAAGACCCTGTCTCCAAAAACAAAGGGAATTATGATGACATGGGATGTCAGCTTCTAGCCTCCACAAGCATGCACACACGTGTGCACACATACTCACACACAGGTGCTACATACATGACCATACATAAACACATGCATGTAGCAATCCAAGAAGACTGGCGGACATTTTAAATTTCATAGAAGGAACCTAGTCTACACAACTTCTTTCTAATAAGTAAATTAAAATCTAAGGTCCCAGGGTTCACCTCTGCATAGTATGGGACCCTTTCTGTGAACCACGCTCCCCAAAAGCAGTGAACTTAGGGTATCGAGAAAGCACACAGATGCACTCTGCTTCTAAAAGAACTCTTCAGCCAAGGAATTCTCAGTGGCTAGGAGCTAGGGAAGAGCTCTTAAGTTTCCTTTCTCCTGGAGGGGCCTAAAAAACCAGGAGTAGAGGCTAACCAGGCCATTGCTATGGGGTGGATTTTTGAAGAGACGACGGCCACGTCGACAGCTTCAGCTTTGGGCAGGGGCCAGCCCCGGATTCAGGCAAGGGGTTTTTTTGGCCCAGCTCCATGGAAATATTCCCTTCAGCGGAGCAAAAACCTGCCTCATTCAACTGCCTGTGGCTAGGGAGGGCGTGGCTCTCACTGTGTTGAGAGAGGGCAGCCAGGCAAAGGGGGAGCACCCCTACCCCAATCCCCAGGAGAAAGTGTGTCCTAGGTAGAACAGGACTGGAAAGTTTGCTTTTTTTTTTTTTTTTTTTTTCTCCTCCTCTTCCTCCTCCTCCACCTCCTCCTCCTTCTTCACACAAAAAGATTGATGACAGTTGAAAAAACCTGCCACCCCAATAATGAGCCCGCAGAAGACACTGGTGCTAGATTACCATGAGGCCTGGAGGGTTGTCTCACTAACACCAGGGTCCTGCTGGTCTGGCCTCTCAGTCGAGGCAGCGAAGCATCAGTCATCAGTTCCCTGAAGGAGAGTCGAGGAGATGGATGAGAAGCCCAGGGCACTCAGAGGAAGTGAGGGAAGAGGTAACACTTTGGACAGCCTGTCTGTTGACACACTGGGGTGATTAGCAGAGTCGCTCCCCACCACCACGATCCTGGACACAGGTAGAACAGAAGTCTTGGCCCAAGATTTGATCCTTGATGTCTTGAGAGCACTTTACAGGGCTAAGGATACTCACTACGTCTATGGTTGGGGACCAGCTGCTGAACTTTTCTGAGCCTCTTTCTCATGATAACTCTGCTACAGATAAAATATACCATTGGTAGAGACTATTAGGTAGAGGAAGCAAAGGTGTATTCATGGAACATGCTCAGTCAGGGAGCTGTGTTCACATGTCCCCAGCTGGGGGACATGGAGAAGGCTGCCAAGAAGAAACCTTGATATTGATATTCCTGATTTTTTTGGGGGGTGTTTTTTTTTATTTATTCATGAAGCATGTATATAAACACATCCATGGTCTCTATGTAGCATCTGGGCTCGAACTCCATACCTACTCTTACTCTGACCTCATGATTCAGCTGTGGAGGCATAAGTCCTTGCAGCCTAGCTTTGAATTTACTGTCTCTCCATACCTCAGTTTCCCATGTATAAACTGAGAATAATCACAATGCCCATTCCCCAGAGTTATACGCATGGTTCATTAGGGCATATGAAAAATCCCTCAAAATACCTGACTAACTGAGCAGACAACTCAAGTTGTCCCCAAGGAGGGCACATACCCAGTGATACCTTAACCTTGTCTCCAAGTGTGCAGAACCTGAAATCCTTACCAAAGTCCCTTCTGTCATTTCAGCTCTCAGTCTAGCAGATACAGACTATGAATCTCTTTTTCTTCTATCAGCACTAAAAATCCTGGGATGGGGCAATGGCAAAGATTTGAAGCTAACCCACTTACCCTCCAGGTTAGACCCTTGTTGAATGAACATTTCACAGCTCTCTACCCAAAAATGGCATTTTCTCTCCTTTAGGCTAATCTTGCCACCCTGATTGCAAGATAAGACCAAAGGTCACCGTGGCGCTTTGTGCCTCCCTCCCCCCCACACATCTAACAAGTTGCCTGGGCCGGCTTAGGCTGTGCAAACGTGGCGCCCTCAGAGACCTGGGCTCAAATGTTCAACATACCCTTTAGGTGTTTGTGCAAAGGATGAGCTTAAAGGCGGCTGACTTTAGGTAAACTGGGCTGCCCTTGTGCGTTTGGTGATAAAGAAAAGCAAACAGAGGCCTTTTTCCAAAGGCTGGCCTTGCTCCCCACCAGGTCCCAATAGGTTGTCCTTGGTTTGTGAATTTTGGGGAGCAGACATCCTAGGGTGGGTGGGGAAATGGTGGTGGTTCTTGGGGACCCACTGGTTAAGGGACATCTGGACACAGACACATCTGTGTCTGCAAAAACATGAAAATTAACACTCATGTCACAGATTCCCTGTGAACACAGAAGAAGACAGATTTTCAAAACCTCCCCTATTACCTAATTGAAAAGGGACTTTGTCCCTTGCTGGGGGCTGGGGGGGGGCTCTCAGACCCAATCACAGGGTAGGTGGCCCATGGGCCAGGAAGCCAGGCTGGCCTGGTTGCTTCTGAGATGCATAGGTTTTCCGATGGTTACCCTACATTCTGTAGTTTCAATAGCCAGGGAGCTGTGTGCATGGGCCCATTTGCTCAGTTCAGGGCATTAGGAGCACGTGCTAAGCATACAAGACACTGAGGCTGGCAACACTATGGGTGCCAGGGACAAAATGACAAGCACCAGGGAAGTGACTCTCCTCATATGCTCAGAGCAGAAGGAGAGCTGACTGTGTCCCTACTGTGCGTGGGCTACGCTCTAGGTGCCTCTGCCTGGCTCTCAAGCAGACAGCTGGTGCAGCCTAGCCTCTGGGGGTGGGTGAGAGCCCCCTCACTTCTCTGGAAGGATGAATCAACAAGTGGCAAATTGTCAGTTAGCTGACAAGGAGAGCTGAGTTGGGGGCTGGGTTACCCATGAAGAGCTGGCACCCTTGCCTGGGTGGGAGCTTCAGGAATGCGGGCCACGTCCTTTCCCAACAGTCTGGTCTTCTGTACGTTTCCCAGAAACTCGTACTGTTTACATGGAGGGGCCTCTCCAGAGCGGGAGGCCATTCAGATCCTGTTTGCAGCCCTAACGGACTCTCTGTCTGGCTCCAGGAACAGCATCTTGGAGTGTTGAATGTATGGCCACGTGGCCAGCCCAGAAATCCAAGCAAAACCCTCTCTGCCTTCCCGACTGGGGCTGTCCGTGAAAGGCTACAGTGTGTAATCTGGCCCCTGCTCTAGGCATTCCCACAGGGCCTCACACACACCCCACCCATCAGGCACAGACCCAGGCCCACTATGGCTGTTTCCACAGCTGGGGCCAGGGCCTACCTCAGAGAAGCCTGGATAGAGGTGCATGAAGGAGCCTCGCTGAGGAACTCAGGAAGTGACAAGGGGCCTATTACAAACATTTCCCCTGCCTCCTAAAAGGAAGCAATAGAAGAGTGAGTGGGATGGGTAGGAGGGGAGGGAGGTGGTAAGAGACCAAGGTGACAGAGGACTGGCTGCTGAGCCCACACTGTCCCCTCACACTGTTCCTTGGGAGAGAAGGAGGGTCCCCACAGACATCCCAGGGCTTGATAGCTCATGGGGGTACCTTGGTCTCCTTGGAGCTTCATTCTAGGACTAGCCATGTCTGACCCACAGCCCCCAAGCCACACGCAGCAAGGATAGTTACGACCATGGCCCGTGACAAAATTGTGAGCTTGCTTAAAAACACCCATGTATTTCTTTTCACAGTTTTCTTTTTTAAAATTTGATTGCTTAGTTGAGTGTGTATTTTGGCAATGGCAGTGTTGTGTTGCAGTTTCTTTCCTCCCGCCACTGGGAAATAACGCTGGATCCCACGCGTGCGGGAAGAGCAGCAAAGCCGATGGGTTAGGTGAAGCAGAGAAGGTGCGCTTCCCTTTGAAGTAAACGTCTGTCTTGCAGACAGCAGCGTCTCTCCTGGGAGGGGAGGGTGCTGGCTTGGTTAACCCCACCTTTATTGGGGCTCATTGTTCTCTAGGGAAGGGTGGCTGAGCGCTTAGGACCCATAGGTTCCTAACCATTTCTCTTTGCTCTTTCACTTTTGACCCTTGCCAAGAGAGATCAGATATTGTAGGATCCAACGTCTTCCGGATTCTCCAGGCCTCAGTGCTGTCCCGCTTGGCCCCCATTTCTTTCTGCAGATAGCAGTCTCACTGGGAGAATCCCAGGAAAAGTCCTAGCTGAGTCACCACAACCTAGGCATTCACCTGAGGCTCATCTAGGGCTGAGGACTGCGGTCAAGGCTTGGGATCCCGTAGTCTCAACAGACATATCTGCAAGGGGAAATTGTAAACTGAGTCCTGGGTGCCTCTGCAGGACTCTTGAAGAACCAGAGTGTCTGTGGTGGAGATGGGCTGTGATTTCTAAGGCTATGGTGGTCCCTGTAAGATAGAGCTTCACCAATAGAGGCTGAGCTATGAGGTCTAGGGTAGCATAGCACTTGAAAGCCACTGTGAATCCAATACAAAACTCGAGAGATCCAGCTCATAAGAGTAGACGTGCCCGGGGTGGAAGCATGTGTGTGTGTGTGTGTGTGTGTGTGTGTGTGTGCGCACACACACATGTGTATATCCACACGCACACATACAGGACTGTGTGCAAAGAGATGAAGATAGTATTCTTTGTAGGACGTCTCTGGCTTGGCGCTGGACCTAAGCAGTAATGAGAACCCTAGCATGCCTGCCCCCACACACATGCACACCAACTCTCCCATCCCCCACCCTGTTTTCACAGCAGAGACCTCAGGTCTGCCTAAGCAGGAAGAGAGGCCAAGCTTCCCTTTTCAGGCTGCACCATCCCCCACCAAGGGCTGCACCATCCCCCACCACTGCCCGCCAGCAGGGATTTCCTGGGCTTAGGATCTGCCCATTCACTAGGAACTGAGGACATTGGGGGAGGGTTAACTAGTCATCAAGATGCCTTTTCTCATGAAAGGAAGGGTTGGTGGGGAGGGGGAGGGGGGAGGGGAGTGAAAGCCTCCGGCCTGCAGAGGGGATGCTGAAGGCCTCAGGCCTGTAGTAAACATCAGGGTTTCTCTAAATAAAGAGTTACATAAAGTTGCCCAAGGATAGTAGATAACCTGTTGTCTGAGAATACAGACCCGTGAAATTACAAACCAGGACAAATTGTGGTGAATCACAGAGCACTATTGCAAAGAACTACAGAGTAGAGCTGGCAAGTGGAGGGGACAGACACTCCACTGTGGCTAGTTACAACACCAAGGAATGACGGTGTGGCAAGCCGCGGACAGCGGGCAGACCTCAGGTAATCGACAACCACGAGCCAACCATGGGTAATTGGCAACCATGGGCAGTTCACAGGCTTCAGTAAGAGGCATGTGGGTGACTAGCAAACCCCAACTTAGCAAAAAAAAAAAAAAAAAAAAAAAAAAAGTCACTCATACGGACCCACTGAACTCGGCAATTTTGCTTATGAGCACTGGGCATGAGAACACACTGCCTTGGCTCTCAAGCTACTCAGGGGATAATAAGCAGTGCTGGGGGTGAAACTATGCTCAGGAGATTCCTCATAACCCCTGATCCCAGTAACTTAGGTCCCAGACCTAACAAACAACCAAAGGTCTTATTTGGGATCTCAGCTAAGGCAGCAGCTGCAAGACCCTGAACCCTTCGCTGAGTGAGAGTCATTTGCAAAACAAGTAGGTGCCAGTTAGGGGGCCGTCCCATTCCTAAGCCTTGGGGTGCATTTTTCTGCCTTGATTTAGTGAGAAGTCAGCATGGTCTCTCTAGTCCATCCTGCCAATTAGCAGTTTCAAAGGAGAATTGATTGGCCTTCAAAGCCCATGTTGTTTTTTTCTGAATTGTGCCTCAATGTGATGCTAGGGCACAAGTCTTCTGCCCTCCAGTTTTGTACAATGCTAACCGATGTCTTTCACTCGCCATGTGGGCCCGGTCCACAAAATCCACCCTGGATATGAGTCTGTCAGTTAAGGTTGCAGGAAGGCTCCCAGCAGAACTCAGCGCCTAAGGGCTGTGGAATAGAGCGAGAGTCTGAAACAATCTGACCACACATTTTTTTTTCCTACAACCCAAGAGTATTCAATATTCTAGGATTTGGTCACCTATGATGATAATCCACAGACCTGACAGTCTCTGAGATCCAAAGTGCGTCTAGACAAGGGAGAGCCAGGATGTCAAGGGTTGTACTTAACAAGAGCATATCTGTATACCACAGAAAAATTGGCAAGTTGCAGACACCATACCTCAAGTAACTGGTAAACCACTGACATCCAAGCTTAACCACGGGCAGCTAGAAAACCCGAGCTCAGAGGCATGGCTTTACTCTTTGTCTTACGTATAAATAACATCTTGAGATGGAGATCCAGATTTCAAACCCTAAGTTCAACTCCTTGAACCCCAGAACTGAGCCAAGGGAAAGCGGCTGTGAGGCATTTTCCCAGAGTTCATAGGGCTTGTTTTTGGGATGGCTTTGTTAACCAGTGGATCTGATCTATTTGCAAAACAATAAGGATGTATGCATCTCCTCTGGGATCCCTGTAGTTTTTTAGTCTTCCTTTTCTTAAAGAAACAGGGCGTCTCCAGCAGGCTCCCAGGAGGTGTTTGAAGACTGGAATTTGCTAAGGACCACCTGGGGAGTAGTCGTTGATATTGTTCTTATACTTGGCCCAGTGAGAAAAGCTTGGAGAGGCAGTAGGGGGAAAGTCGCTGTTCTAAAAAACAATTTCTTTAGGCTGGGACCCCACACAACACCCTAGGATTACAGATTTCAGCAACTGTCCACAGCCTGGGGCAGGCACCCAGCAGGGAGCTAAGAACCCAAAGAACCCACTGTGTGTGCACACAGGATTAGGATGCCTGAACCAAGGGATGCCAGGCCGAAGGAAATCGGCTCACAAACTGCCGTCCTCTATTTTGAATTCGAGATGTGAAAGTCCTCTTTATTTCCCAGCTAACCTGAGCTCCGTGCTGTTGGAGGTCCTGGGGGGACACTTCAAGTGCCGGATTCCATCAAGGATTCCAAAACTCAACTCTAGTCAGTATGGCTACAACATAGAAGAGAATAAATAGCCTCTTAATCATGCCCATTCCGTAAGAACACTTTGGCAGTTTCCAGAGCTCAGGCGTTTGCCATTGCCAAAATAATCAGATCTTTTCCTTTCCGTGCCTAGAAATTGGGGAAAAGAAGAAAACAGCACAGCTGCTAGGATGTTGATGTGAAAACTTCAGTACAATTTGAGACAGACTGTATGCCAGACAAACCATGACCCGGGTTCACAACGGTATGGGTACACAGTGAGCAGTAGTACAGTACGGGTCCAAAGCAAACCCGCAGCACAGGCCCACGGTGAGCCGCGGCACAGAACCACAGTGCACCAAGATAGAGGTTCATAAGAAACCTTGTAGAGATTCACAGTTCTTTGCAAGCCAGCATGATATAACCTGGCACAGAAAATAGTATCTACTGCGAAATCTGTTCATAGTGCACGATGGGCCAGGCTCATCTAAACATACATACAGGCTGCACACAACACAGGTAAAATGAGCCACGGTTTGGGGACAAAAAGTTATAACCCACAGCTACATATTGTAGGCCCGTTGGCTTGAAGCACATGCACATAGAATTCCACTAGCTTGGCACAAAGTATTACAGCACAGATAAAAGATATATGGCAGCACAGACAGAAAGTCCCAAAATCAAAGAACATCAGGTATCTGTGCCACAAGGCAATCGGGCTATACCGTAGTATACGATGTATTTGTGGCATGAGACGTCTGGCTTATACCATATCACACCCATGCATCTGTGCCACAAGACACCAGGCCTTTACTGTAGTATACCATGCATCTTCACTAATGGGAAACCAGCTTATACTGTAGTATATCATGTATCTGTGCCACTACTATAGTATACCACGTATCTGTACCACGGAACATCTGGTCACTACTGTAGTATACCACGTATCTGTACCGCGGAACATCTTGTCTATACTGTAGTATACCGCGTATCTGTACCGCAAAACATCTGGTGTGTACCATAGTACACCCACCATCTTTGCTGCGAGAACCCAGGCCCATATTGCAGCACACCAACAAATCTCTTCAGCAAGACACCAGGCTTATACCGTAGTACACCGCGTATCTTTGCCAATAGGAAACCCGCTTATACCATAGTATACCATGTATTTGTACCGCGGAACATCTGGTCACTACTGTGGTATGCCACGTATCTGTACCGCGGAACATCTGGTCGCTACTGCAGTATACCACGTATCTGGACCGCGGAACATCTGGTCCCTACTGCAGTATACCACATATCTGTACCGCGGAACATCTGGTCGCTACTGCAGTATACCACGTATCTGGACCGCGGAACATCTGGTCCCTACTGTAGTATACCGCGTATCTGTACCACGGAACATCTGGTCTATACTGTAGTTTACCATGTATTTATACCGTGAAACATCTTGTCTGTACCATAGTACACCCACTATCTTTGCCACGAGAACCCAGGCCCATATTGTAGCACACCAACAAATCTCTTCAGCAAGACACCAGGCTTATACCGTAGTACACCGCGTATCTTTGCCAATAGAATCCCGCTTATACCATAGTATACCATGTATTTGTATCGCGGAACATCTGGTCGCTACTGTTGTATACTGCGTATCTGTACCTCGGAACATCTGGTCGCTACTGTAGTATACCACGTATCTGTACCGTGAATCATCTGGTCTATACCATAGTACAGCCACTTTCTTTGCCAGGAGACCCCTGACCTATACTGCAGTTTACCAACAAATCTGAGCTTCAGGCTACCAAGCCTATACCGTAGCACACCATGTACCTGCGCGGCAAGGAATTCAGTCTATACCGTAGTGTACCATGTATTTGTACTGCTCCTTTAATATTTCATGTATTGATGCCAAAAGGCTTCTGGCCTCTACTGTAGTAGACCACATATTTATGCCACAAGGAATCTTGTGGCATATACCATATCACACCCATGCATCTGTGCCACAAGACACTGGGTGTATACTGTAGTTCACCACGTATCTTTGCAGTATAGTATAGCTTGTATCTGTGCCGCGAAACATCTGACCTTTACCATAGTACACCCACTTTCTTTGCCGCGAGAACCCTGACCCATACTGCAGCACACCAACAAATCTGGGCAGCAAAACACCAGGCCTATACCGTAGTACACCGCATATCTTTGTCAATAGGAAACCCACTTATACCATAGTAAATCTTGTACGTGTGCCGCTACTGTAGTATACCACGTATCTGTACCGCGGAACATCTGGTCCCTACTATAGTATATCACATATCTGTACCGCGGAACATCTGGTCGCTACTGCAGTATACCACGTATCTGTACCGCGGAACATCTGGTCCCTACTATAGTATATCACATATCTGTACCGCGGAACATCTGGTCGCTACTGCAGTATACCACGTATCTGTACCGCGGAACATCTGGTCCCTACTGTAGTATACCATGTATCTGGACCGCGGAACATCTGGTCCCTACTGTAGTATACCGTGTATCTGGACGGCGGAACATCTGGTCACTACTGTAGTATACCACGTATCTGTACCACGAATCATCGTCTGGTCTATACCATAGTGCAGCCACATTCTTTTTTGGGAGACTCCTGGTCCAAACTGCAGCACACAAACAAATCTGAGCTTCAGGCTACCAGGCCTATACCGTAGCCCACCAAGTACCTGTGGAGCAAGGAATCCAGCCTATACCATAGTGTACCATGTATTTGTGCCGTGAAGCTTCTGGCCTCTCCTTTAGTATTCCATTTTTGGTGCCAAAAGGCTTCTGGCCTCTACTGTAGTAGATCATGTATTTATGCCACAAGGAATCTTGTGGCATATACCGTATCACACCCATGCATCTGTGCCACAAGACACTGGGTGTATACTGTAGTTCACCACGTATCTTTGGTGCTAGGAATCCAGCTTATAGCATAGTATATCATGTATCTGTGCCGCGAAACATCTGACCTTTACCATAGTACACCCACTTTCTTTGCTGCGAGAACCCTGACCCATACTGCAGCACACCAACAAATCTGTGCAGCAAAACACCAGGCCTATACCGTAGTACACCGCATATCTTTGCCAATAGGAAACCCGCTTATACCATAGTATATCATGTACGTGTGCCGCTACTGTAGTATACCACGTATCTGTACCGCGGAACATCCGGTCCCTACTATAGTATATCACATATCTGTACCGCGGAACATCTGGTCGCTACTGCAGTATACCACGTATCTGTACCGCGGAACATCCGGTCCCTACTGCAGTATAGCACTTTTTATCTGTTCCGCGGAACATCTGGTCTATACTGTAGTATACCGCGTATCTGTACCGCAGAACATCTGATCGCTACTGTAGCATACCATGTATCTGTACCGTGGAACATCTGGTCCCTACTGTAGTATACCATGTATCTGTACCGCGGAACATCTGGACCGCAGAACATCTGGTCCCTACTGTAGTATACCGCGTATCTGGACCGCGGAACATCTGGTCCATACTGTAGTATACCGCGTATCTGGACCGCGGAACATCTGGTCCATACTGTAGTATACCACGTATCTGTACCGCGGAACATCTGGTCGCTACTGCAGTATACCACATATCTGTACCACGGAACATCTGGTCGCTACTGCAGTATACCACATATCTGTACCGCGGAACATCTGGTCGCTACTGTAGTATACCACATATCTGTACCGCGGAACATCTGGTCTATACCATAATACAGCTACTTTCTTCGCCGGGAGACTCCTGGCCCTTACTGCAGCACACAAACAAATCTGAGCTTCAGGCTACCAGACCTATACCGTAGTACACCACGTACCTGTGCGGCAAGGAATTCAGTCTATACCGGAGTGAATCATGTATTTGTGCCGCAAGCTTCTGGCCTTTCTTTTAGTATCCCATTGTTGGTGCCAAAAGGTTTCTGGCCTCTACTATAGTAGATCATGTATTTATGCCACAAGGAATCTGGCCTATACCATATCACACCCATGCATCTGTGCCACAAGACACACGGCCTACACGGTAATTCACTAAATATCTTTGCTGCTAGTATAGTATCATGTATCTATGCTGGGAGACATCTGGTCACTACAAATACCATGTATTTGTGCCTGATGTCCGCAACACAGATGTGTGCTGTACTACAGTATAGGCCTTCTGTTTGGTGGTGCAGATACCTGAGTACTTCAGGGCACAGATAATAGAACATACTGTGGTACAGACCAGGTGCCTGTGGCACAAATAACAAATACATAGTGTACTATAGGCCTGGTATCTTATGGCACATCTACAAGAGCATACACAGTGTCTTACTGCCCTGGCACCAAGTATCCCAGGACAGACAGCATTCCAATACGGTAGAACTCAAATATGTACGCTGAGTATCGGCACAGCCCTTGCCTTAGTGTGCCATATATTCGTGCATCACAGGTATGTGGCATACTATGGTGTAGGCCTGGTGTCTTGTGTACTACAGTATAGGATGGGTCCCTCACAGCAGATATGTGGATATACTTTGCAGTGGTATAGGCCATATGCCTCACAGCACAAATGCATGGTATTTGTGGTACAGGCTGGTGTATTATGACACAGATATGCTGCCTGTGCGTTCTATCTATGTTACGGTGTGTGCCTGTACTGCAGTGCTGGGCTCTGAGTGTACTACTTAGCTGTGCTACACATGGCATGATGTACTACCCACCCACATTATGGTGCATACTGTGTCTGTACCTTGGTACACCATGCTGGTTTTGTAAAGAACTATGACTCGGTACCCATGTGTATACCATGGCCAGGTTACCACGGTGCAGCTACACGGTACATTCTGACACAGGCATAATGAACCAACATCCTGGTACAGAATGCACCATGGTGCACAGTGAAATGGTAGACTGTGGTATAGGCTTGGTGCTCTGTGGCATGGATACGTGGTGTCCTGTGATAGAGACCTGGTGGATAGGAAGGGACACTGCAGAATAGACCAGGTGCCTAAGGCACAGATACACCGTGTACTATGGTACAGACCTGTGCCTTAGGGCACAAACAGATGGTTTACTACAGCAAAGGCCCTTTGCTTTCTGGCACTTCACAGGGCAGAGGATGGAGTGCTACCACACCTGCATAAGGCCTAGAGGCACACACAGGGCAGGAAACATCATGGCAAGAATTCAAGTGCATTTTGGCACAACTACATGGTACATCATGGCACAGGCCTGAAGCACTGTGGCACAGCCATACAGCTGCAGCACAGCACACTGCGTCAAAGCCATGGTGTAGTACTTCAGCATCGCTGAAAGGTCCCCAGGGAGCCCCAGCACTGCTGGGTTGAGTCATCTGACAGTTTGTGATCACTGACGTGGGTTTCCACGCATCTCATTCCCAGTGCCACCAGGCAACCAACCCCACACTTGTTCATCAGACCTCTCCCTAATCACTCACAGGTGAACAAAGCACCTAGGCGATTGCAGAGATGTCTTAAGGTGGCACCAATAGGTCCCAAGCAGGCCCTCCCAACCCCGATCTTCCCCAGCCTCAGGCTTCTGCAGGCAAAGGAGATGGGCAGGACTCACACACATCCTACCTCCCCGTGATCCCTACCTGCCTCTCAGCCTCACCTCCCTCAGACACACCCAGGTGATCATCAGCAGGTGGGTGGAAAGCTTGACTTTCGATTGTCTGGTGCTCCACCTAGAATGGGGGAGTTTTTATCTTTTCAAAGAAATGACTGCAAGGAGCAGCAGCTATGCCCAAAGACTGCCTTCCTGGGGCGTTTGCTTTCCTTCCCTTCCCTACTTAGCCAGCACTTCCCTATTCTGCCAGCACTGCCCTTGCCGGAGGCTTCAGGGAAGTTTGCATATCACACAACTCCCTGGCAGGGCAAATTCTGCAGTGAGTGAGGTGGGAAAGGGTTCCTTTTTATGCCACTGAGAGCTGGACTCTTGGAGTACTTGGGGTACTCTTGGAGGATGCTTGGAGGTCTCTTGGGGGACTCTTGGCGGAATCCAGTGTCTGGTCATTCATTGGATTGCTGTTATCTTGGGGTTCTGATGTCATTTAAGCCACTGAATGTTTCTTGGTGGTTTTTTTTTTTTTTTTTTTTTTTTTTTTTTTTTTTTGGTTTTTGGTTTTTCTTTGTAGAGTAGTAGGATTCAACCCTAGAATCCTGCGTGTGTTTTCAGTTGGTGCTCCAGCATTAAGCCTTATGTTACTGGGTCTTGACCTCAGTTCCTAGAGGTTGCTTTTAGTCTCCAACCCTACAGGTGCTTAAGCCTCTGTGCTATCAAGAAGACAAAGTTTCAGGGTGAGGGTAGGGGCAGATCCCCTCAACACAGAGTCTGGAGATGATGCTGGGAATAGTAGTGTCTCCCCAGGAAAGACAAGCACTGAGCTCAGGGCTGGAGAGGCAGACACCCTGGAGCAGGGGCATGGTGGGTTCCAAGCATTGTCTCAGACTCATACCTCTAAAATCCTTTCTGTTGAAAACTCTAGGCCCAAGAATGCCATAAGGATGTAAGCAGGGCCTTCCCTGGAGGGCTGGTGCAATTCTGGTATGTGTTGAATACCAACAGCTAGCATTTGATGCATGACAAGCTAAAGTGACAAAGTAAATCCCCGTGGACAACTGAGGCAGAGGAACCTGGTAGCATAAGGAATATTCTTGTTGTCACACCGTCAGAAAGATCCGAATGCCTCCCTGATATTCCCTGGAGCCTGTCTCGTTGAATTCTCCTAATAGCCCAATGTGGATGCTGTCACAAATTTATAACCTTTATGACAATTATAGAAACAATTCTTGGGGTTTTTTTGGGGGGGGCACGAAAACAATTTGAACGAAAACCAAAGAACCCAACAGTACGTGACTGAAGAAGGCCATTGTTCCTCTTCCTCACCCCTCACCCTGCTACACCTGGTGAGGCACGTGTGTGTGTGTGTGTGTGTGTGTGTGTGTGTGTGTGTCTGTGTGTGTGTGTCTGTGTGCCTCTGTGTATCTATGTGTGTGTGTGTCTGTGTGCCTCTGTGTATCTATGTGTGTGTGTGTCTGTGTGCCTCTGTGTATCTCTGTGTGTGTGTGTCTGTGTCTGTATGTGTGTGTCTGTGACTCTGCATGTTTATGTATGTGTGTGTGTCTGTGTGTGTGTTTGTGTCTGTGTATATGTGTGTCTGTGTATATATGCATGTGTGTGTGTTTGTGTCTGTGTGTATGTGTTCATATTCTGGATGTATGTGGCAGGAAAGGGAAGGCTGTTATTTGTGGGACACATGGTCACCCCAGGAAAATCTGGGCACTCTGGGTCTGCAGAATTCCCTTCTCTTTCACTAGGTTGGGGTTTGTTTGGTTGGTTGGTTGGTTTTGGCCTGGTGAGGGGACAGAAGAGGCGACTGGCAGAGGTCCCTCCCCCCCCCCCCCCTATTGTGAAAACAGCTGCCTGAAAGGGCTCCTTAGGAGTTCAGAGAGCCTGGAGGGAAAGTTGAAGTTAGGAAGGCGCTTGGTGGCCTTCATAGAATTTTACCTTCTTCTGAAAACAAGTTCACACACAAATTCCCCTTTCTCTGGCCACGTAGACACCACTCTCTCTCTCTTGAAATGCAAAGAGATGGGAGGGATACTTGATTGTCCCCTCCAGTGTCCAGAACTACTGTGGGGAGGTTCCCTAGAAGCAAGGGTTGAGCCTCACAAATTCCTGGGGGCCAGTCAAGCACACTTCCTTTCAGCCCTCCGGAAAAGAGAGCGCAGGTACTGAGGAAAGCTGCTGTGCTGAACAAAGGTGCCCTGGCCCCGGGGCTGGCTCTCTGCAAGCCTCTCTTCTTGATCACGTGTTAGGGGCTGAACCTGGGGCGGGGTGGGGGTGGGGGTGGGGAGGAGGGCTCCTTTCATCTCTTCCCACTTACCAGTCCTCCTCCCCTCATGGATCCAGAGAGCCCATTCATGGATTGCTGGCCGAACAGCTGCTCTCAAGAACAGGCAGGCCCTACCTAACTAAGAGGACCCTTTGTCCTGCACGCTAGCTAGGCCGCACAACTTCCCTTGAACAAAGCTGGCCAGCACAGAGGTAGAAGACACTGGGATACAAGCCAGAGACGATCAAGAACGGTTCAAGCACAATTGAACCCACTAGAGGCGCAAGGGAAGGGCTGCCAGGTGTTTACTGTTGGCCCACTCCCTCACCCAGCAGCACTGGGGGCAGAGATGATTGCCAGGCCCCCACCCTTCCATCCTCATATGCACCCACACCTAGCTGTGTTCTTCTCTGTCTGGCAAGACAAGACAAGAAAGCGCCCTGTGCTGCAGTTTTCAAGGGGAAGGGTCTAGGAGATGTTTCCAAGAGTCACAGTCCAGATGTTTCCTCTGGGCATGGAGGGTCACACGAACACTTGGGAGGCGGAGGTAGGGGATTGACTCCTGTCTCCCTCAGCAGTAACTTTGCTTGAGAGTGACTTAGAACCTTCTAAGTGTTTGTATTTCCACATACAGTTTTGAGCCCGCTTAAAATAAATTTACCAGTCCCATATTTAAAAAAAAAAAAAATCCTTCTTGAACTTTTATTGAAATTATGTTGACTTGTAATTCGGAGAGAATGTCTTTTGTGCTTTTGTTCTGAGACAGGGTCTCTCTGTGTCGTGTGGTGCAGTCTGGCCTCTAACTCACCACCCTCCCCACTCCGCCTGATGAGTACCGGGGTTGCAGGCATGTGCCTTTACAGCCAGATACACTTTAATGCTTTAACAGTAAATCTACCAAGCCATCCTTTGCCACTCATTCTATTCCTCTGTGTGTGGGTGCTTGCAAATTGAGCCTGAGTCCTCCCACCCTGCTGAGCCCTCTCTCCAGACGCCCCTCTGCATGCGCTCACCCTTGATTTCTCCCTACAAGGTGTCAGAGTTTCAATGTGCCAACCTTTGACCAATGTTTTCCCTGGTGCTTTGATGTCTTTTGATATTCATGGAGGTGGCATTTTTATTTCCATTTAGGATTATCTGTAGCAAATACATAGACGCACAACTGGCCTTTTCATGTTGATCTCGCAGGGTCTGATTTTGCTGAACTCATTTGTGGGGTCTCCATAGCTTTGTTATATTAGATTTCCATGAAACTCTAGAATGCAATAGGCATAGAATTTGTAATCATCTCTACTGTGCTTCTAGTTTCTGTAGATAAGTAACAAGTTGCTTCTCTTATCCCCAGCCTCCCTGCCTGCAGATGTATCCGCCCCATTAATTGATTTATTTATTATAGTGTCAGGGATTGCACATTGAACCTCTGGGCTGTTTTGTTTCTTTTCTTTTCTTTTCTTTTTTAGGGCTTTATAGTCCGCAACAGAGCTATACCCAGCTCTATTTGCACACTTTATTTTTGAGACAAAGTCTCAATAAGTTGCACACAGGCAGGCTTTGAATTTACTCTGTAGTTCAAGCAGGCCTTGAACTTTCCATTCCCCTGCCTCAGCCTCCGGAACAGCTAGGATCACAGGCCTCACCGCCAGGCCCAGCTCGCCACCTTATTGATCCTTTACACTATCAGCTTTTGGTTTCATTGATTTTTCTCTGTCATATTTGTTTTATGATTTGTGGCTTTCTGTTTTGATCTCGGCTATTTCCTCTCTTCTGCTGGCTTGGGGTTAAATCTGTTGTTCTTTTCCTGGGTTATCAATGTGGAGGTGAGGGTTAGAGACCTAAACTAAACATTTGACTCTTGCTCCAGAGGTAGACAAAGTCGGCATCCTCTGGGTATTTTGTATGGCATGTTTATATCTAACTCAGTGCAGGAAACTCTCTGGCCAGCATGGTGATGCCTGCCTGCAATAGTAGCTAGCACTAGAGAGGTGGTGCATGCCTGCAATAGTAGCTAGCACTAGAGAGGTGCTGCATGCCTGCAATAGTAGCTAGCACTAGAGAGGTGCTGCATGCCTGCAATAGTAGCTAGCACTAGAGAGGTGCTGCATGCCTGCAATAGTAGCTAGCACTAGAGAGGTGGTGCATGCCTGCAATAGTAGCTAGCACTAGAGAGGTGGTGCATGCCTGCAATAGTAGCTAGCACTAGAGAGGTGCTGCATGCCTGCAATAGTAGCTAGCACTAGAGAGGTGCTGCATGCCTGCAATAGTAGCTAGCACTAGAGAGGTGCTGCATGCCTGCAATAGTAGCTAGCACTAGAGAGGTGGTGCATGCCTGCAATAGTAGCTAGCACTAGAGAGGTGGTGCATGCCTGCAATAGTAGCTAGCACTAGAGAGGTGGTGCATGCCTGCAATAGTAGCTAGCACTAGAGAGGTGCTGCATGCCTGCAATAGTAGCTAGCACTAGAGAGGTGCTGCATGCCTGCAATAGTAGCTAGCACTAGAGAGGTGGTGCATGCCTGCAATAGTAGCTAGCACTAGAGAGGTGCTGCATGCCTGCAATAGTAGCTAGCACTAGAGAGGTGCTGCATGCCTGCAATAGTAGCTAGCACTAGAGAGGATGAGGCAGGGGGACTGCCAGAACTTCAAAGCTAGCTGGGCCTAGACAGCAGCCATACACTGTCTCAAAAGCCAAAAGAAAAAAAAATCCTCCCCCTTTTATTTGTCGTTTCTATTCTTTGTCTCTGGGGTGTTCAGAAATGTGCTGTGGCCTGTATCTTTTTAAACACGCCACTTGTTTTGCAGCCCAGACTATGGTCTATCTTTATAAATGTTCCATGTGCACTTGAAAGAAATGTCTTGTGTCCGGGTGGAGTGTTCCATAAACGTCTGCTATGTCCAGTTGTCAGCTCAGCCAGTCCAAGCCCCGCATACCCTTGCTGGCTTTCTGCCTACTTGCTCCATCAAGTTTTGAAAAAAAAAAAAATCTGGAAATGCCCACCTAGAGTGGCAGAGTCCGCTATTTCCCTGTAGTTCTTTGTGTATTTGGAAGCTGTGCAGGGTCGTTGTGTCCAATGGATTAATGACCCCGTTATCATTATAAAATGGACCTCTTTAGCACTGGTGCTGTGCTTGCTCTGAAGCCCACTGGTCTGGCATTAATGTGGCCTTTATTTGCAGTGCTGGAGATGGAACCTAGCACCCCCCTCTTGTTAGCCCAGCACTCCACTGCTGAGCCACACTCACAGTCCTCAACTTTCTTTTGGTCAGGGTTAACAGGTCCATCTTCTCTCATCCTTCCTTATTTTTCCATCCTTCCGGGCAGCACTGGGCCTTGTCTGCTAATGGAGGTGTTTATTGATATATTGTGATCATCTACTTGCTTTCTCCTTCCTCCTTCTCCTCTTAGATCTTTGAGGCTGATTGTTACTTTGTATCCTATGGGTTTATCTCCCTGCAGACTTGTAAACTGTCATTCTTGGCTTTGCTGCCTCTGTGGCGGTGGCGGCTTTAAGGTCTGTAGCACACTGCTAAGGGGTCACTGGCTGCCTTCAGGGAACTGCTTCACTTTGTGTGGGGACCCCACCCAAGATCCGGTTTCCCTACCATGAGCACAAGTGTTACTTTCTGTGTATTATAAATCCTACAATCCATCTCCACTATTTTAAACTGTCAATTAGCCTCTAAGGCAATTTAAAGAATCGGACCAGAGAGATGGTTCAGTGATTAACAGAGTGCTTGAATTTGGTTCCCTGCACTCACAGCTGCCTAAAGCTCCAGCTCCCAGGAAATCCGATGTTTGTACCCACATGCATATAAGTAATTAAAAGTAACACAATATTTCATTTTGAGACAGATTGTCACTGTGTAGCCCTGGCTAGCTGGAACCATGTCCAGCAGGCTGGACTCTTAACTCAGAGATCTGCATGCCACTGCACTGGACTGGGTTTAAAGGCATGCACTACCACACACAGAGTATGAAATATATTTTTTAAAGGAATTTAAAGAATTTTTTTTTCTTAAAACCCAGGCTTGAATATTTACCTACATAGCTGTGATGTTTGGTGTTCTTTATTTGATGGGTTCCCTTGACATTTCCTGTGGTGTGGGTCTGTTGCTGATACACCCCTTCAGCCCCAGAATGTCTGTGAAAGGCTCTATTTCACCTTTGTTCTTGAGAGTTATTTTCAGCGAGGGTGGGATTCGGGAGTGACGGACAACTCTTTCTTTAAGAAGGCTTCCAAGATTGCTGCTCCCATCTTCTTGTTTGTGTGTTGTTTCTAGCCAGAAATCTGCATTAATCCTTGGCTCTGTTCTCTAACACCCTGCCTTTCCCCTCCTGGCTGTGTTTAAGGCTCTTCCCTCCTTGCCATGGTTACTGATTGGGAGAGATTGTGGGGTGTCTGGGTGTCATTTCTTCCTCCCTTGTAATTCAGTTGGGGTTCATTGAGCTCCTCTGGTTGTTGTGAATTTGACTCTATATTGGTTATTATTTCTTCAAATGCCTATTCTAAACCCTCTTTCACTTGTACTTAAGACTGCCCAGTCATCTCGATATTGAAACGCAAGGCCTCATCCAGCAGCTCTCCAATGCTGCTTTGGTTCTTTGATTTTTTTTTTCTTTCTTTCTTTCTTTCTTTCTTTCTTTCTTCTCTAGCGATTCATTTTAGAGGGTCCCTATTTCCTGCACCCTCAATTTCGCTGTCCTTTCCCCCTGCCACACCCAATCTACTAATGATCACTTCAGCAGTCTTTGAAAGTTCAATTTGTTTCCTTCCTTTGCTAATCTCCTGTGTGGCTACGCATCTTTTGAAAGTATAAGATATAATTGCAATCAGTATTTCTAAGTCCTCTTGTGCTTATTTGAACATCTGAGGCGTCCCAGGTCAGTTGTAATTAGCCAGTCTCCGCGTTGTGGGTGGCACTCTTACCTCTTTGAATGTCTGGTAAACTTTTTAACTGGCTGCCAGACCTTGGAAATTTCACCTCGTGTGTGTGTGTGCTGCATATCTCTGCATTCCTGTAAATATTCTTGAGCTCTGTCCAGGGGTGCAGTCGAATTACCTGGGAACAGTTTCATCCTTTTGGATCTGGTTTATATCACATAAGAGGTGGGTTGGAAACACATTTAATCTCAGGCTAATTATTTCCCTCTGCTGGGGCACCACCTTCTGAGAATTCCACCAGCACCCTGAGAATGTGAGTTTTTCCAGATTGCCTGGGGGGATAAGGGATGTGATCTATAGCCCTCATGGATGCTGTTCACTCTCTCCTCTAATCTCTCTGGATGGTTTAAGCTATGGTGGTTGTTGTTGTGTGGGGTTAGGGATAAAACCCAGGCCCTGTAGCTCATTATGCAAGCATTTTACCTCTGAGGAGCACCCAGAGTTCCTAACATTTTTTTTTTTTTTTCTCTTCAGCACTGGACTTGGGAAACTTCCATAGAGCCCCCTTTCTCTACAGCACACACAGGCACAATTCTCTGCTAGATGCCGAGGGGCGCCCTGCCAGCCTCCAGGGTTTCCTTCCTTTCTGACCTTCTCCTGCTTGACCTAACTGAGAATTCTGGCACTGTGATCACTTCTGCTCAACTCTGTCTCCTCAACTAGGGCCTCCTGTAGAAGCCGTCCGACTTTTCCCTCTGGGAATCAAAGCCTGAAATCAAAATCAGCTAAGGACAAAAGCTAAGGCAATCATTTTTGTTTTCTTTCAGTCATGCTCTTTATCTTACCCCCCCCCCCAGTTTTATATATTTCTCAGTGTTCTTGTGGTGATGGTGGTGGTGTGCTGTGCGTGTGCGTATACAGCTTTAGCCTGAGTCTCACTGATTAGCCAGCCATTAAGCCCCAGGGACCCTCCTGTCTCTCTTCCTAAACTCTGAGATTACAAGTACATAACTGCCACATCTAGCTTCTTTTTTTTTTTTTTTTTTTTTTTTTTTTTTTACATGATTCCTGGGGACTGAACTCAGTCCTCTCTTGTTTGCACAGCCTACACTTAACCAACAGGACTATCTCCCCAGCCTGCTTTTGTGATTTTACATGAGACTCGATCTGTTTTCTGTTAAACATGGAAGTTCAGCAGCCATGTTTCCTGAGGAAACTATCCATATCCCCACAGCTCCAGTTAGGCATCTGTTTAAATGTATATCCTATTCTGCCTGGAAGAAGGATGCACTGGCCATTTGGGGATCCTCTAGTTTTAAGTATAAAAAGCACCGTCCTTGTTTTCTCTAGGAAGCCAAGACTGTGTCCAGGCACGCATGGGATCTGAGCTCTCAGAGGGTCTCGAGGGGTCGCAAGCACACAGGCTCAGCCAAACCATGAGAAAGCCAGACAGAACTCATGACAGAGTGCAAAGAAGTCTCAGAACCTGGCGGTGTTAGAGACGACATGGCAGTGCCCTTGGAGGTGGAGCCTTCAGGGTGGCAAGTGAAGCCTCCTACCAGCTGTTGTTTCTCTACAGCCAGGGCGGGGGCTCAGCCTTGGAGAGCAGTCAGCATTTCTTGCCGAGGGCCTCTCTGCTTGCCTTGCCGAGCCATCTCTGGACCTGAAGCCCCTTCCTCTCTCCCTCAGGGCTTTTGCCTGTGGGACAAGGTCAAGTCAACCAGCAGGCCAGCTCAGGGTCGAGGCAGGGCAAGCTGAGGCCTCACATAGCTGGACTGCCCAAGCCAAGGGGCCGCCAGGGTATCAGCTAATCCCTACAAGAGGCCGGTAAGAGTGGGTTTTGGGCCCCATTTTCCATTATTAGGAGCCAGAACTCCTGAGGTATTCAACTGGCGGAATGGCCAACTCTAAGTCTTTCTATGCTGTAGCCATGAGTTGACCCTTCACTCAAAAACCCATGTCCCTCAAATTCAGGGCATCCAGACCCCAGACTCTAACCTTTGGCCCATTGCCTAGGTTGAAATGAGACACCAGAGATCTTCTTGCTGGCTCCAGGCCTTATAAGTAAAGCAAAGCCACACGTATCCAATGCCATCTGTGGCGGGTAATGATGGATTGGAGAGGCTGTGGGATGAGGGTCTGTCCTAAATAGGACATGCTGGGACTCTGGCAGGAGACAGCTATGTCCTGGACTCACACTTGTGTGGGGCTAAAATTGGAGTTGAGGTAGTCTTGAGTTTTTCCAACCTTGGTTCACCCATCCTTGGCCTTCATTTGGGAAGGGTGGACAGGTGGTCCTGGCCCCTGGGCCCATGTGCCTGAATTCCTGTGCTCTCAGCAGAAACCCTAAAATAGCCCAGGACAGGAGACTTGGTGGCACTTACCCTCCCTCCCTATGAGGAACCATGGGGTTTCTGTGAACAGACACAAGGGCTAATCCCTTCTGCTCCCCAAGTTAGTGGAGATCTGGGGAGCTTAGGCACCAGGCAGGCCTGGCCCTGTATTTCTGCTCAAGTTCTTGTTACCTATGAGCTTAGGGCGAGTCTCTTCAGCCCTGCGAGCCTCCCATTTCTCATCTGCTCACATTCTTTACCCTTCCCTCAGTGGGACCTAGAGACTCACCATTCCCCCAGAGTACCTTAATTGGTCCTTTTTGTCAACCCCAAAGTCCTGCAGCCATGCCTTATTTCTTCCATGGACCCAGAACACCCAGAGTTGGCTATGCATGGGTTCACCTTGGGCTCTAAAGCGTGCAACTCACTCCTGCCTAAAGCCGCTGTCCTCCCTTGGTTTCAAGTGTCCCCAGCTGACATGCAGGGAGAGCAATGTGGCTGCTGCTTGAGTTTCCTGGCAGAGAGCTGATTTACAAGGTTCCAACTTGGGGCTCAGGGGCCAGGCAGGGCCTTCGCCTGGTAGGAAGCAGGGGCGCAGCCTGAACTGGCTATCCTTGGGAGGGCTGTCTTGGTGACTCCTACAACAATGGGTGAAGACAGCCCTCTGTCCTGAGTTTCAGCAGAGGAAACTGAGGCCCACCAGCAGGAAGTAACGTAGTCAAACTTACACAGTGACCAACTCTGACCGTAACACCCAGTTCTGTCCCAATCTGGCATGCATATTTGTGCCCCTAATGCACACACACTCAGAGCCACAGAGACTGCTAATACAGGTCCCTTATTCTCAGACTGAAGCCACCAACTTCAAATGAGAACTTCCTGGCACTGTGTCCCGAGTCCTGGGTTGTTTTCAGGGTCAACCGTGTGCGTTGAGCATATTGACCAAGCCCCTAGAGCAGCTCTGTTTCCCTGCTGGCTCTCTGTAGCCTGCCTCAAGACCTTCACCTGAACCTGGTGGGTGGGTGAGTATAGGGGAATGACATTTTTTCCTGATAACCCCTGCCCTTGGGACACTCAGGTGACTTTGGTGCCTGTCGGCTGTGGCCATCGTAACCTCTGCACCATTTTGAAAGGTCTTTTTGAAGTGGTAGCCTCCTCTCTACCACAGCAGCCACCAGAGGACTGATCCTGTCTCCAAGGACCTTAAATCTGCCCTCAAGCGACTTTCAGGGCAACCATGGTCACGTTGAAGCTTCCGTGTGGACTCTAACTGTCCCTGGGCTTTGAGAGAGCTGTGGCTTCAAAGTGGTAAAATTAACCCAGTGTGGGAATTAGGGCTGCATGTGTCTAAAGATCTCAGCTGACCTTTTGGAAGGTTCACAAAGTCTGTCTCTCTACAGATGAGGCAGCACAGGCCTGGTACCCCAGCACACAGGAGCCAGAAGCAGGCCTTTCCAACTTGGAGGTAAGTTGAGTCTATACAGTGTGTTCTAGGCTAGGCTGGGGTACACAGTGAAGCCGTGCACAAGACTCTGAGTTCAATTCCCAGCATGGCAGAACAACAAACTCACAACATAAAAGGCCTGCCTTTCAGATCCTTCTCGCGATACCTCCCTCTCAGGCGGTCAAGGACAGTGCCAGTGAGCCGTGCCATGTCCCAGGCTATTTCCAGGCCCTGCTTTGGTTACAGGCATCTGAGCTTTCCAACAGGTGGCAGGACCACCCAAATGTCCCCCAGTCACAAGTGGAGCAGGCGTCACTGAGAGTGGGACAGAGTTCGCGCAGGCGCAGTCCTGCACAGCTGGAATGTACATGGCACCCGGAGTCTGGTTTCAACCCTGCCTCTGACCGCTAAACTCCATAAGCAGCCACTGTGTTAGTCATGGCCAGAACCAGCCCCTGTGCCTCTAACCGCTACACATTTTCTTCCATTATCTGGCCCAAAGCTGCCGAGGTGTTAGACGGACAAGGTTCCCAAAATTTCCAGGCTGGGTGTAGGCGACAGCAAACTCTGAGAGAATTTCTTCTCATCCGTGTAGGCCTATAGAACTCTCCAGAAGACTGGTCACTCTGACAGTAAAGAGCACTTTGGGATTTGAGACCAAGAGCTTCGCAGAAGGTGCCTTAAGGTCCTCAGTAGCCAGCATTCTCTTGTCTGTCCTCCACCCCACCTCCTGAAGCTCTCTCTGTTCATGAAGGGATGGCCAGACATGAAGGTCTGGGTGGACAGGAGGGAACAACCACTCTAGTCATCCCTTGGGTGGCTTCAGAGCCACCCTGTGGATATTGAGGGACAGCTAGGAAGCGAGAGGATACTTAGAACATCTCACAAACAGGGACGGAGGAGCTGCAGCAGGCCAGTGTCACACCCTGAGACCCAGGCAGGAGCGGCTCTACTAGACGTGGTCCCCAGTGAATGGGGATTGGTCATAAGCTGTAGGATTTACATACACAGAGCCCTGGACAGGAGCGTGCTCGCAACACCTTCCTCCTGCACACCATGTCTCTCCACACCACGCCAAGGGTACACACTAAGATGCTGACCCCAGAGATGCCATGCATATGTGCAGGGGGAGTTTCCATAGGTTGAGTCTTCCAACCAAGGAAGCTTGCCAAGATCTGCTTGTTCCCAGGTCGAGGAGCCTGAGCAAGTTCTGTACTAGGAGGCAGAAATGTCTAGGTGACCCGCCTGGGCCTCTGGCCAAGTGGGGCCCCCACCTCCCAGCCATGCAACCCTGCCTGGGTTTCCTGGCCTTGAGCGCTGGAAGGCTGCACAGAGATGGCATTCATGGGGGGAGGCCTTAAGTCCTCTTCAGGATGAGGCTGGGTTTAAATAAACACATAAGGAAGTTGGATGCTGGGGCCCCATCAGGCTTGTCCAGGCGGCGGGCGCAGCTCGTTATAGGAGAGTGAGAAAGTGTATGTGTGAGTGTGTGTGTGTGTGTGTGTGAGAGAGAGAGAGAGAGTGAGAGAGAGAGAGGGAGAGAGAGAGAGAGAGTGAGAGAGAGGGAGAGAGAGAGCCCCTTCCATGTGTGCAGCCTCCTTAGCCCTGGGAAAGCTGTTCCTCTCTGTCCACTTGTGGAGGACTCCATGTACCCCGACTTAGCAATAGGCAGGAAAGTCATGTTTGCTCTAGGATACTTGCTGTGTCTTTCCACCTGGAGGCTAGGGGAGGGCTCTAAGTTTTCATGGCTACCCTTGGCAGATTCTGGTAGGGAAACTGAGGCATAGGGGCCAGCATGTAAATTACAAAGTAGAAATTCAGACCTTCCCCCAGGAGAGTTTTCTCTAGGCCCCTGTGAGTGGAGGGGGAGGGGGCCCTGGCCTTCCCTGTGCTTGCTACAGACACCTCCCCCAGCCAGCAGAAACAGCAGGAAAGGCCTCAGAGTGACCTATGACTTTTGAAGAGATTCCTGTGTCTGGATGGCCTTTGACTTCTGAAGGGAGTCACCAAGGCCAGGGGCCCAGTGACCTTCTGTTTGAAGTATGCTCCTGGTTCTGACGTGCTCTGGGGGCAGGAAGGGGGCAGAGGAGGCTGACCACAGCAGCCAAGCAGGCGGCTATCCTCTGGCAGGCCTGGGGTACCCTGTGTCAAGGTCTGACAGTGACAGAAATATGGAACTCCATCCTGTCCCTCCTGAGGGATCCTTTGAAAGGGGAGCCACCCCTCACACCACTGCCCGGTTAGTGGAGTTGGAAAAGCCGGCACTTCCTGGGACAGTAACGGAGGAGGAAACGAGTAGAGAGTCAGGCTCTCTTCTCTTCAGCCCCACTCAGAAAGGAGGCTTCTCCAAAGAAGTCCCACCTCCCCCTGAGCCTCCAGCTCTTGGAGTCTCTCACTAGTAAAGGGCCTCTGGGGAAAGGCAGCAAACTGCCCAGTGGGGTCAGCTCTATGTAGCTGATTGATAAATGAGTAGTCACGCTGGCTGGGTAGGACCCTTTGATATAGACAGATGGGGGTCAGCACATCCTGAGTCCTCCCATCCTCCAAGCAAGGCTCAGCTCCCCAGAGCAACCCCCAGGGCAGAGGAAAAGAGGCACACACTCCCTCCAGGGCTCATATCAAGTTCCCTGTTTTCTTATGTGTTTTGCCTCCTGTCATCCTATAGCCTGTCTCCATTTAATAGAATTCTCCAAATCATCTGCCATTACCGGAGTGTGGATCGGAGTAGCCCTTTTAGAAGAACATTTCAAATGCCCCCTCTGCGGTGCGTTGCACACATGGATAGAACATTTGGGGTTTTTTTTTTTTCCCTCTTCCAGCAGCTCTATTTGTAATTATATAAAAAACATTATGGTGATCTTGTTGTCCATCATTAGAGAAATGGCTTTGATGAAATGCATCCATTTAAGGAATACTATTTACTACTCAGTTGACAGACAGAATGAAGCCGGGCGGCAAGCATGGGCAAGGGAAGTCGGGAGCGTGTTGTTGGGAGCAAAGACAAGTTGAAGGGACCGTCTGTGTCGGATGATCCCATCTGTTAAAAAAAGCGTGAGTGTGTACATATTTAGTTAAATGACTGGGTATGCCTAAAAATATTTGGAAGGAGCCACAGAAACCAGTCAGCAGTGATTATTTTGGGGGAACTCCATTCTTCCCTATCTGAATCTGTTACAACAAACTACTTCTGTCATGGAAAACTAAAGAGTGGCAGCAAATGACTTATCTTTGGAGGCAGTCAGGGCTCCCAGGGAGCATGCTGTATGCACCCGATGGGCTCTGCCTAGTACCCATTGGAGCTGTATAGCTGGGCCTCTTGGGAGAAAAGAGCTCTCAGCAGTGATCTGGTTTATTGGATGTCTCCAGACTCAGAACTAAGCAGACCCTGTCTCCTATGTGTTTAGATTGGTTGAGCTCTTTACTCCTTTATGGTATTTGGGTAGATATGGCTAGCAGAAACAGACCCTCCAGATACCACTCCCAGGGTGATAATGGATCCCACTATCTGCGACGCATCCTTATTTTCGCCTTCTGGTCTCTTCCTCTCTCTGTAGCCACCTCTAAACTTCACCCTCAGACTCTGGAGAGGTTGTCCTGGCAGGCTTCGTGACAAAGCTGGATGTGGGGGCAAGAATGGGTAAGTGATTTGTTCCATGGGTTGCCAACACGACACTATGACATCTGGCCCAGGTAGCTGAAAAGACACACTCTGTGCCCCTTCTGGAAGAGGGACCTGGCCGAGGTCAGATCCTGAGATACTGTCCCCACAGGCCTGGACCTCTCACTGGGAGAATATCTATAAGGAGAGAACAAGGAAAAGAGGGAAATGGAAGCCAGTGAACACTTGTCCTAGAAGTAGGCATGGGGGAAGTTGAGGAAGGGACAGGGACCATCCAGTGAAGAGCTACAGCCCCTCACCCTTGCAGCTGTGGTGACAATCCCTCCATCTTGTCTCCTCATCCCTATCCCACACTTACCAGGGGCCTCATTGGCTCCAGTTTGGTTTAATTAGGAGGGTCGACACCGCCATCCACATAGACCCAAGGCGTTCACATTTTTTTTTTTTCAAGTGAAAAAGCAAAGAAACAGACAGGAAACAACCATCTCATGGTGGTCACCAGTGTTTGCAGTCACCTGGCACGAGCATAGCACCAAGGGGAAAGCCTGGGCAACTGTGAAGGAGATAAAGACTCTATGGTGTGAGCATGGAGTCATTTCCAATATGCCAGTCCGTATCAGAGCACTCACATCAAACATTTCCAATATGCCAGTCCGTATCACAGCACTCACATCAAACATTTGCAATATGCAAGTCCATATCAGAGCACTCACATCAAACATTTCCAATATGCAAGTCCGTATCAGAGCACTCACATCAAACATTTCCAATATGCCAGTCGGTATCACAGCACTCACATCAAACATTTCCAATATGCAAGTCCGTATCACAGCACTCACATCAAACTTGGAATCAGCTTATTTGCAGCCAGCCCAGCTATATACTCAGCCCTTTGCAGGAACAGGGTGTACCATTACCATTTACACAGCTGTGAGCTTCTGCCACACGTTGTCTGAGCCTGCTTTGAGAACAGGACTGTGGTCAGGCTGCCAAAGGATAGTACATTGTTACATTGTTACACATCCAGGAAGCTGTACCTGGTAGTTAAGGAGGTTACAGAGATACAGTCTGTAAAAACAATTGGTTACTCTGGGGGGGGGTCCACAAGGAAAAAGAAAGACTGTATACATGTCTAGGGGGCCACTACTCCAGCTAGTGAAGAGATGAGGGCCAGCTGGATCATCCTCTCTGGAGGGGCCAAAAAGCCAGTAACAAAAGTGACCCCACTTCAGGGCTCAGCAGGGTGCTGGACATAATAACGATATGCCCACAGCGTGGAGAGACCAAAATGCCAGGAGGTGAGACTCCTGTCCCACCTATAGAGCTTAGCCATGGCACGGGTGGCCTGGGGCCTGTACCCTTCCACACTCCAGCCTGTCACCATGTCCAGATGCCACCCTCCGCCAGGATAGGATCTGCCTGAGACCTCCAGCAAGAATAGAGAAATCAAGTCAGCCCTAATTAAATCACACACAGAGTCTGGAGGCCGGGGGCCTGTGCCACCCGCCTGCAGCCTTTATTGTACCCAGTTAATCCTGTCCAGGTGTCTTCTGGCGGCCCCTGATCAATTAGTCACTGCAACTGAAGCTGAGTGTAATTAATTATTCAATTTTGAGCTGTTCCAGCTTAATGCGGCTGAAGTGACATCATGTAGCCGGGGCGTTCTGCAGGCAAGGGACAAAGGCAGGCAGGGCTGAACAAAAGCCCCTGTGCAGTGCACCTGACCTGCTATGAACCTAACCCTGGGCCTCACAGGGCGAGCCCGCTCACCTCACACGGAGGCTGAGCAGGTGTGCACCCCCCCCCACATGGGTCTGCTGACCCCAGCCTGCACCGGGAAGCTGGACCTCCGAGGCAGTGGCCCTCATTAATTAGTTTTCTATCCCCACTCAGCTCTGAGCCCTGTTTCCCCCTCATCCCAGAGCCTGAATTTGTAGCTCTGAGGGACTCCAAAGGATTGGCAATGTGTTCTGCTCTAACACCAGGCACTGAGGGAAGATGCCCCCACCTCCCCAAACCCCTAAGATGAGGCTGGGCAGAACGCTATCAAAGCCTTCCCTATATGGGACCCACCTTGAAGGCAGTAAAGGGACATAAAGTTGATTGTCCCCTCTTCTGCGGTGGCCTGGGGGAAATCCCTCCCTCTCCATCCATCTCTTTCTTCCTATTTGGACCCCAGCAGCGGCATCTGTCTACCTCAGGAACCATCTGTGGCTCCCTATCACCTCAGTCAAGCCCTCAGGCTCACTCTGACGGCAGATCCCTGGGATCTACACCCCAACCTCCTCTTCCTCCTGTCACACAGGATTTGTGGCCACAAAGTTAGTTCCTGGCTTACAGGCTTAGAGTGGTGTCACTTGCAAGGCTACAATACCACTTCTTTGGGACTCTTACTCTGTCTTACTTGGAGACAGGCAGCTCTCCAGAGCCCACAGCCACCCTCTCTGAGGTTCCCCCTCCCTCTCACAGAGGGCCCAGAGTACATGTTTACAGGCGCCTCCAGCTCAGGCCAGTGCCCTCTCTCCCTGCCTGTGTTTCCTGGGCACCCAGCTCTGCGCCTTGTGCTTAATGGACCCTCCAGAAATGTTTGCTGAATTCATGAAGGAAGAAATGATTAAATCAGCCAAATTGAACTCATTATCTCCCCCCTTCCTTTCGCTAAAGAGGGAGACCCTGGACCCTGCATGTAGATAATGGTGTCATTACCGGCCACTCAGCCCGCCCAGCTGCCAGGGGCATCTCCACTGTCTTCTCCACACACCAGCAACCAATAAGCTGGCTGGCTGGCTCAGCGCAAACCCCAGTCCTGCATGCTGTCCTACGCCCCTCTCACAGACTAGGTTTGGGGCTTTTGTCTTTTGCCAGCGCCTCTGTCCAGGTCCATTCCGTGCTTTGCCTCCAACACCAGCCCCGACAGCCTATGGCCGAGGCAGCTCCTTACCAGCCTCTCTGAAATGCCGACTGGACACAAAGTGTTGTGCTTTCAAATGTCCACATGGCTGGAGTGTAGAGAAGGGTGGGAGAGTGCTTGCTTTGTGTTCATGAGGCTCTGGGTTCCACCATCAGTGGCTCAGGAAGAAATGAACAAGTAAAATAAAATGCTCAGGTGATCCACAAATTCAACTTCTGAGCATGCACTAGGGGGGGGGAAAAAGCCAGCAGGGGTGCCAACTGACTCTTTTCATCCATATTCTTAGCAGCAGTGGCCACAGCAGCCTAACAATGGAGACAGCCAAGTATTCCCCAATGGGGTCCACCCTACATGGTCAATGGCTAAGGTGGAACAGATGCCCCACCTTTCAAAGACCAGGACACAGGGCAGGCATGGTGGCTCACTTCTTTAATCCCAGCACTTCTGAGTTCCCTGTCTCAAAAAAGGGAGGAGAGGGGAACTTTGGGATGTTGTTCTGAATACGATGAGCCCGCTGATAAATAGAACCTGTGAGACTCTGCTCATATGACGAGCCTGGGGAGCCAGATCCGTAGACAGGAAAGGAAACAGGCTGGCGTTGGGGTGAATGGGAAGCACAGCTTCTTGGGAGTGGGAGGGTGGAGATGGTAACACAATTCCTGCTTTGTGCCTTGACTTTGGGTGCAAGGCCAGAAAGGTTGGAGGTAGGGGATGTCTACAGTCATCTGGGGCATGACAACAGCTTTGTATGACCACACCATCAGGCCACACCTAACCACATCTTTCCAACAAGGCTGAAGGGTACCCTGACTCTCTCTTTGTTCCTCTCACAGGTCTGACTATACCTGGCAACAAGGCATCATGGTGAATCAATGAAGGAGGAATGAATGTGTGGCTTGTTTGTGCCCAGAAGTTCCATTACATGTTCCTTGTTTGCAACCCTGATAGCCTCAACACTGGCCGAGTTCAGCAGAGGGAAGTTGTGGACCAGGTCCTGTTAGCAGTCCTGAGAGCTGAAAAGGTACGCTCATCTGGTGACAGCCCATCCATCAGCTGCTGTGTTTATGCAGTCAGCATAATTAGTTTCTGTGTGTGAGATGCTTAGGGGAAAAGGAGGAAGGCGAGAGAAGATGGGGAGGTACAAGGGAAGGGACAGTGAAGTCTAGCAGAGCTAGGAGGTCTAGCCCAGGATATGTGCAGGGAAGCCTGTTCCAAGAAAGAACACAGACACTTCACCCAAACCACGAGAAGGTGCTAGAAGGCCCCTAGGCTTTTGACATAGCAGCCTTCTTGCTGGCAACAGTTGTGATACAGCAGAGTTGGGAGGCTACTGGGCACAAAGATAAAGCCTCCCAGGGAAGCCTGGATGAGTCACAGCATCACAGAGGTCCCTATAGCTGACATGTGCTCCACTAGTAGGCAGGGCTAGAGCATGCTACCAGATGACGGTAGGTAACACCATACAAGGAAGTAATCCTCATCCCTGGAGCTGGCCTTGGGTGTGACAACATGTCCAGACCCGCAGGGGCCAAGGTTGGGGTAAAAGGACTAAGATGGCAGAAGCACCCACTTAACTTGGAGGCTTCTAGGGTGCCTTTCGAGGCCCATGTTCCAGAGGAAAGGACATCCAGATATAGTGTAGCCTCTACCTTCATTTTTGGCATTGTGGGGGTGGGCACTTTGCTTAAGACCCCTGAGCAGGGAAGCGGGGCAGCAGGTGACCCTTGGGAACTGAGCTGGAACTTTCACAACACTTTGTGTGATGATCTCTGGCTATGCCTGATACCCAGAGAGCCTCTGGAGTTAGCCATTGTAGCTCTGGGCTGGCAGAGCTCCTCACAAGGTCATGTCTAATTGCCCTGTGGCCTAGCTGATTAGCACAGTCACCACCAGCACAGGAAGGAGGTGAACTTTGCAGCGCCAGGAATTAAGCCGAGACTTTGCAAGTTCATGCTTTTGCCTGCCCCGGGGAGCAGCATGGGTACCCGTGGGCAGCGCTGGGCTTCATCCAAGCTAGGCTCAAATGCGCTCATTTGTTGACTAATGTGGTCAGCCTCATTTAAAGACCAGTGTCCCTCTCAACTTAGTTCCTAATCTGGAAATCCCACTGGGGTCCCCGGAACCCACTTTCTCCCAGAAGCAGCTCCGGGGGGAGTAGTGGTGCCCAGCAGGGCAGGCTGCGCCGTTGCGTAGGAGGGGACACCAAACCCATGGCTTTCTAAGAAAGACTGCTGGCCAGCGCCTGAGGCAACGGCGTGCCCACATGGCCTGGCCACAACCAAGTCTGCCTGGGTGGATTCTCCAGGAATCACTGAGTCCAGAGGATGTGGTCCGAGATGGTAGAAGAATAAAGAAGGCTTGGTCTCCCAGCATTCCCTAGTGGGGGCTGAGGATGGCGCACCTAAGGAACACCATGGGCATCATAGAGCTTGAAGAAAGGCAGGGACAGCTTAAAAAGAAAAGCCTTTTAACCTTGCACCATGTCCAGCATGTGTTATGATATATACAGGAACATGTAATTGCCATGCCCCTTTCCCGGAGACTGTGGTCACCAGGGTACACTCTTAGAGGCTCTGCTTTAACTCATGCAGTGGATCAACCTCCCCTTAAACTCTGGGCACATCTACCCAACATTTCTTTCTCCCATGGTAAGTTTTTGGAGAACTTTTGCCTAAACTCTGGGCCTATGCCCTTGGGAAGTCCTCTGCTGAGATGAGGACCCCCCCCTCCCAACTATACACATGCGCACAAGACTCTGGAAAGTCTCTCTGTGTCTTTTGAGGTAGTCTTGGAACAGGAGACTTGAAGGTGCCCAAGAGCTACTTTAGGCACCAGGAGATTGCCCCATGCCACCTGACGCTGTCAGAGCTCCAGCAACCCCTCGATGAATGTGCTGAGCTCTGAAATAGGCTTCAAAGCTTGGGCCATGTGAGGTTCCAAATCCAGGCTCCTGGGGCTATTGGATTTCATGATTTCTTCTGCAGCCTTGGTTACGGGTTAGCACGAATCTTCTCACCCCTTAATTATAGTCCTGGCATTCGAAAAACACACCAACACCTCTCCCTCCCTTGGCACCATCCCCTCATTCCTCTGAACTCCCCAGAAGCCATGCCGGCCAGAGTTAATCCCTGTGCTGTTTATGACTGTCCCTGTCCCCATGCTCCCAGCTGACCGCACACAAGCTGGCCCTTGCCATTACCTACCTGCCTTACAAGGCAATACTGCCTGCCGGAGATGCTACTTTGGGAAGAGTCAAGAGGACACACATGTCAGGATCTTTTTTTATGTGCTGAGCCAAGCCATTCCAAGGGCCTGGAAAACAGGCGGTGCTCTGCCCCCAAGTCACACTTGAACATATGCTGTCTTCCCCAGGGGTGGGAGGTGGAAACAGAGAGCCCGTAGCTGTTTCTGCTGCATGCCCATAGAGTAAAATGAAACATTTAGAAAATTCCCTTTCTCCACTTCAAATCCGATTTAGGTCTGATGCCTGTCAACCAAATGAATTAAAATGGGCAAACATGCACCTCAACTCTGTCTCTGCATAGAGGACTTCAGACCCTCTGTGATCGAGACACACAAGAATCTTCTGTCATTTACACCCTGACTGTGTACATCTAATGGGGGTTACTTCAGGAAAGGCAAAAGGAGCTGGTCGGGGTGACCACTGAGCTTCGGGGCAAGGGGAAACGGGGAGGAAAAGGGGACACACCCACAGTAGCAGAGAGGGCGCAGAAGGACAGCTGGCTCTAAGGGGTGTGAGCTAAAGATGTCTGGGGAAAGGGGTAACTTCGGGGCTGCTTCTGCTCTGGGCTGCAGGGACACAGGAGGGTGGAACAGGACAGAGCTCCATGGCCCTAGTGTGGTGCTACTCCTTGCCTGTGTTTCATGGGGTCAAGGAGAGGAAAATGGACACGCTGGCAATTTTAATAGGAAAGCAAGGAAGGTACCAGGTCAGGCAGAGTTGAGACCAGCCACTTAGCTCGGGGTGAAGACCAGCAAGCAGGAAGGCGGGCCAGGCGAGAAGGTCGAGGTGGGCCCTGGAGGAGCCCCCTCTCCAGGAGACCCAGTTCACATACAGCTCAGCCACACTAGCCCCCAGGTCTCAGACAGAGTACTCGAGGCTTCCCATCCCTGCCTGCTGGCTTTGTCCATCCATGGGCAAGAGCAGTGTTGTCCTTTGTCTTCTCTTCTGCAGCCTACCCTACTAAATCCTCAGGGCAGATGCAATCTCAAGGGGAGAGTTATGGCGTCAAGACGAGTATGCCTGTGGAGGGCCCTAGTGTGCCCTGGCTTCCCCCCAGCCCACAAAGGAATGTGCCTCTCTGTAGCCCCCAGAGAGCCACCACCAGGCTAAGGTGGAGGGGCTCCTCTCCCCATACCGCACTTCTACAGAGGCCTCAAGCAGCCTGAGGGAGCTGTGTGTGTGGAAGAAGGCGGTGGGAGCATCAGGGACACGGTGGCCTAGGGGCACACCAAAGCCAGGGCTTGCCAGGAGGGGGGACACTCCGGCTCCTCTCCCACCAAACGGCTCTCAAACAGGAAACATTGCAATCTTTCTGCAGAGGCTTGGAGGGAGAAGTTTTGTTGCCTTCTGCTCTCTCTCTGCAAAGGTCAAAGGAAGTTCAGGCAGGCCTTGCTCTAGGGACCCTTGAACGCCAGGCCCAGCACCCCCTTTTCCCCTCTCTGTGCTTTGCGGGCTATTCAGGGTCTTTCTTAGTTGCTACGTGTCTAGTCTACCCGTTTGGGATCCAGCCAGCTCAGAGGATTACTGAACAGCTGCCCCCGGCCCCGCCACTCCCTCTGTCCATTCCTGTCCTGCGCCTGCTGCAAGGACACTTTACATGAAGATCAAGCGTCTTTTCTCACTCCTCTTAGGTCACCGGGCAGGAATGGTGGCATTTGCTGCCTCTGCACATGGTGGTAACTGGATCAGCAGAGAGCCCCTCGCCACCCTCCTAACAAGGCCTGCGCCACCCTGAAATAGCCCAAATGTATGTATGGCATCTTCTGGAACAGAACAAGCCAACATTTAAACATTCCTGGTGTCCTGTTTATGCTTGGTAGTTATCAACAAGGCAGGTGGGATTCGTAGACTCATTCCTGCTAGGGCCCCCGGATCAACAGCACACATATCTTCCGAGACTGGGGGCTGAGGTCAGCACCCACATAGACTGAAGTTTGATGGATGGCCTTCATGCAGCTGATGCTTGCAATCACAGGCTGGGCTCAGCTCCAGGACCCTGACCCCAGCCATCTCCTTTTATAGTAAGAGAGGAAAAAAAAAAAAAAAAAGAGCTGAGAAATGTGGAAAGAAAAAGAACTGCATGGGCAGGCAGGGAACCAGGTGGGCTGGGCACCAGGGGAAACCACTGATTCTTGAAGTTGAGCTCTGAAAAGAAAAGCAGGCACAGTAAAACTCCCCCATGCCTTCGGCCATCCAAACAGCGCCAGTCCGTTGCCTTCATACTTTAGTAGGGTTTGCCATGCTGCCTTGTGGGATATTATCAAATTCTGGTAGCACCATGGTCTCCCACAGGTGGAATATGCCTAACTATCTAATAAGAAATAAAAATTAAAAGATTTCAATGAAGAACGTTTTGATATGTTAAAAAAAATAACATCACCTGCATAGCATTATGGTAAATGCATGCAACAAAATTCTAAATGAAAACCTGCAGGAAATTATATGTTGTATTATAACAAAAAATATGAAATTAGGGCCAATGAGATGGTTCACTGGGTAAAAATGCTTGCTGCCGTGCCTGACAATGTGAATTCAACCCCTAGACCTGCACGGTGGAAAGAAAAAAAAAATGATTTCAGTGCTCTGACCCCTCTCTCTCTCTCTCTCTCTCTCTCTCTCTCTCTCTCACACACACACACACACACACACACACACACACACTCACACACTCATATGTATGAAACTATACTTGCAAAAATGGAAATACGCTAAAATTATTAGTAGTTATCTTGAAGTAGAAGTGAAGAAGTTTTTTTTTTTTTTTTCTTTTGCCTATTGTTTGCTCGTTTTTTCCACTCTGGAGCCAAACGCAGCGCCTAGCACACTTTAGGCAAGTGCCCTACTGTGGCACTGTAACCCCCAGCTCACAGTGTGGGTTTTTTATGAATGTTGTTTTCTTTTTTAGTACTTGCCTAGATTTTTCAAAATCCAATAGAGTTTTGTAGGTAGAGAAGAAAAAAAATAGCCCAAAGGACAATATTGAGTTAAAAACAACACAGAGGCTTGCTGGCGCCTTTCCAGGCACTGCCCGGTGTCCCCAGGTGGGAGTTGCTTTCGGCTGAGCATGGAGCTGTTGAAGGCTGGACTGCACCTGAGAGCCATGGGCACAGCCCGGGCTGAAGGGTGGCAGTGGGACCCCCTCTTCCCTGTCTGTCCACTGCCAGCTCGAGACACAGAGCCCGTGTCCACACACTCATGTCATTACTGCCTAGACCTAGGTAATGTTCAGTGGAGTCCAGTGATCCCTGTGGGATTCTAACAGGCACTGGGCCAACTTTGATGTCCACCCAGGAAGCTAAGTGTTCTCTCTCATTAAGGGGGCGGGGGCTACAGAAGGTTCTGGCATGGCTCTGGGTCATTAGAGATATAATGAAGCTCACAGCAGAAGAGAGAGGATTTGGGGGACAGGGGAAACCTATAGAGGGCAGAGGTAGACAGACAAAGGGGATAGGCTGTGGGGGACAAGTGACTATTAGGGACATGCAGGAAGATATTGAGAGAGAAGAAAGAATGGTGGAGAGGACAAAAGGTAAGAAGTAGGGCCGGAGTAGAAGAGGTCTTGTTTGTTCCCCTCAGGGCAGATTTGGAGGCTGGGGAGAAATGAGGTTTTAGCTTTCCCTGCACTTGTCTTCCAGGGAATCTTTGCTCATTTTCCTTCATTCAGATTCCCCAGACGCCCCTCCAGCAAAGAGCCTAAGACCTTCTTGTTCTAGACGGTCCTTGACAGCCTCCCCAGCCAGAGCAAGGGGACCATTCAGCCAAGCTGGGGCTTGGAGAGGCTGCCTGTGATGTGGAGAACACACCACTCGCGTGCATGTGGTCCCAAAGGCAGGTACCGGGCACTCATGCATGCTCCTTCCCTTGTCCCCGAGGTTAGGGGTGGGGGAAAGCACGGGGGGGGGAGGTAATGCCCTCCCCTGGATGGGTTTCACAAGAAAGGCATGAGCCTAAGAGCTCCTTGCAGAAGTGGACTAGTGAGAGAGTCAGAGTCTTTTCCAGACAGCACTAGAGACAGCAGAAACCATCGCCTCCAGAAGCGGGGAGCAGGGCCAGAGAGCCCAGGGCGGTGCTGGGTCCAGGCCCAGCCAAGCAGACCAGCGGGTTCAGTGCTAATATGCTGCCATCGTGTGGAGGTCTGGCCCAGAAGGCCCCCAAAAGCCTCGGGACCCCCTCTGCTAGCCCCCACTGAGAACCTCACACCCAGGGTGACTCTGGCACCTACACCACAAGCCTAAGTGGGCCCAGATGGCTTTGGCAGTGTGGCTTGGCTGGGTCGTGGCATCCTGGGGCCTCAAACCTTCCAGGATAGGAGGGCGGGTAGTTTGAACAAGCAGACCTAATCCTAGGACCTGTCAAGGGAGATTGACAGCCTGGGAAGGGGTAGCCAGGCTGGAGCCAGACAGGGCCAGGTCCTTAAGCCGGTACTTCTGGCCTGGGGCCCAGGGACCCACCCTGCCTTGCTGGCCTGGTCTGCCCACTCCCCCCCCCCACCATATTGCCTTCTCAGTCCCCTCCATACTTCTGAGTCATAGGGCACCCAAAGCAGCACCCGGCCCCAGCCCCCTAATGTGGTTGGAGCATGCTCCCATGACACAGATGGGGAAGAGACTCCCTCCTGTCCCCTCATCCTTAGCTCAGGGCTCTCCCCACCCTCTATGAACACAGAGGTGGGAAGTGCAACCCCTCTTTCAAGCAGGCACCCCATCCATCAAAAACTATAGTGACCTGGTGCAGGAAGATCATGGGTTCGGGGCCAGCCCTGGACACATAGCAGGCCTCTTCTTAAGGGGTTTGTTTTCAAAAACAGTCCTCTGTATCCCAGGCTGCCCTGGAACTCACGGCACGACTGAGGATGCCTTTAAATGTTTGCCCCACTGACCTCTGTCTCCAAAGTGCTAGCATTATAGGCACACACCACCAAACCAGGTTTCATGGTATGCGAGGGAGCTAACCCAGATCTTTGTCAGGATAGGCAAACATTCTACCAGCTGAAATACATTCCTAGCCCCGACATACCTTGTCTTTAAAAAAAGAAAAATCTTCCAGGCAGTGTTGGCACACTCCTTTAATCCCAGCACTCGGGAGGCAGAGGCAGGAGGATCTCTGTGAGTTCGAGGACAGCCCGGTTAGCAGTGTGAGTTCCAGGACAGTCAAGACTACACAGAGAAACCCTGTGATCATAAGAATAAGAATCCATAGTAGCTGTATCTCTTAGGGTCCCCTGAGAGGAAGACATTCTGGGAGAACAGGGGCTGAAAGGCTGCTTGGTCTAGAGGGTACAGGAAGGGCCTCCAAAGGGAAATGGGTTATGCTATGGTTCAAGGTGGTAGGGATAGAAGACAGTTCCTAGTTCTTGGCATGGAAGATGGCAGGTATGTGGGAAGCGCCCCTACAAAAGCCATGACCTTCCTGCCTTGGAGCTGCTGATGGCAACTCAGGAGACTAAATGGGCCAAGTTCATGAGCTTTGCCATTCTGGGTACTTATGAGGGTGTGAAGAGAAGGAGAAACTCTAGGATGGACTTTCCCAACACGAGATCTGAGGAGGGGCGCATGCTTGGTGCTGGAATGGGACTCAAGGGGCCTATCATGGAGCACGGGCAAAGCTTAATGGATGTTTCTCCCATAGGGAGCTTCTCCTGCAGCGAGGGATGCTCCCTGCCTCAAGCTTCTGTTTTGGGAGGCTATCTATTCCACAGGGAAAATCAGCAAAAACCAAAAACCAAGACCATGCATGGATGTCTCCCCTCACTGGCTGCTCTCTGTTGGCTCCTCCCATTTGTTCTTTGTTCATGTAGGACTCTGGGCCCTGGGTCATCTGAACTCAACTACAGTGGCTATGGTTCCCTTCTGTGCCTCTGGGTTCAAAACCACGTTTGCCTTCCTCCTTTGGTCCTGGGGTTTTTTGTTTGTTTGTTTGGATGGTTTTTGTTTTTTGGGGGGTTGTTTTTGTTTGTTTTTCTTTTTGTATGTGTGTGTCTATACACACATATGCCTACAGCTATCCAGTAGCAAATTCCTTTTTGCTTTTGTTTTTCAGACATGGTTTCATTTTGTAGTGCTGGATGGTCTGGAACTCACTATGCAGAACAGGCTGGCCTTGAACTCACAGAGGTCCATCTGTCTCTGCCTCCCATGCTGAGACTAAAGGCATGCACCACCACATCCTGCCAGTACTTTCCATCTTATGTTGTAAATATTAGTCTCAGCTACTGAGATTTTTTTGATGAAATTTTGTTGCCTAAATTTAATGGGTGGGGAAGGTCATCCTGGTGCATTTCTTCCCTTTTCCTTTTCCTCTTCCTTCCTTCCTTCCTTTTTTTTTTTTAATGTTTGTTTTGTTTTTGAAACAGAGTCTCCTGTAGCTCAAGCTCACCTCAAACTTTCTGTGGTAGAGGATGACCTTGAACTTCTGACCCTCTTGCCTCCAGCCTTCCAAGCGCTAAGTGCAGACCTGCACTGCCATTCGCAGGTATTGTGTTGCGGCTCTATCCCAGGGCTTCCTACATGCTCAACCACCACTCCGTTATCGTTAGCGGCACGCCACCAGCTGCTCCCTGAGAAGCAGAAGACACCCTCACTGCACAGGAAGGAAGTGCCTTCACTTTTACCACTGGGGTTGAGAAACTGCAGCTGAGAGAATTGTGTGCAAATCAGAATTCTGGAGGCCGGGCCCTTATCCCACTAGAACCTTCTCCATCAGTTTTACCCTCACCGGAGACCCTTGCCACATCCCATCCCAACTGCTCAGTCTGCCTTCTCCAGACGGCTCCTGGGCCGTGGAAAACTTGCGGTCCCTTTGCGTGTGTTTCCCTCGTTGATTTGTCATGTGACAATCTAATAGATTTGGTTCCCAGATCCAGATAAAAACCCCTGAGGGGCAGAGCTAGAACTCTCCCTCCCCAACACTGCCTTCCAACATGGCAGTTTCTTGTGGTGTAACAGAGCGGCTGTCAGCTCTACCCACTGTCTTTCCCAGTCCCTGGGAGCTTTCATCCTACACATGGCTCCAGACACAGCCCCGGCTCATCCCAGCTGTCAGAGCTCCTTTGAGAACCGAACAAGCTTGTCACACCCTTGCTTAAAACCCCAAAAATAAAAACCTCAAGTCCCAACCAAGGCTGACAAGACTGTGCAGGATCTGGCCTTGCTGGCTTTACCACCTCACCTCTCTGCCTTCGCCCTCCGGGCACTCCACAATGGCTCTGTTGACGAGCTTCGAGGAGCCCCTGCCTGAGCCTCCTCTCCCCCAGCCACTCCTGCTCCACAGCTCCACACCATTGCCTCCCATCCATCATCTCTGTGAACACGCCACCTCCTCCTGGATGCCCCTTCCAACCCCACATCTCTCCAAGGGCCAGGGCCTGCTCTTCCCCCTGAGAGCCTTTGGAATAGACTTCCTTTCTCGTCCCTGTTCTCCAGCAGCTGGAGAGCCAAGGTGGGGCTTTGAAATTGAAGCCCTATGCGAGGGTCCAGCCTCCAGGGCCCTCCTGCGCTTGACAGTACAGGAAAAAACAAGAGAAATTAGTGGAAATTTCCTCTCTGCTGGAGGATGGGGTAGACTTCAGGAGAAGGTTCCAGACAAGCTTTTAAAGTGGCTGATTGAGAATTTACCGAAAGGTCTGCAGTGTCTCCCGGCTGGCTCAGAGCTGGTGATTAAAACAAAACGACCTAATAAACATCCCAGAAGCCTTTGCACATATTTCCTTATAGGGAGGCTTGAGAAATTAAGGGCTGAAGTGATTTTTCTCCTTCCCCAGCAAGAAAGATGGGGCCACTTCATTAAAGCTATCCTTAATCTTGGACCAAGTAGGTCTAATTTCTTCAAGTGATTCCACATTTTACTAATTTCTTCTTTTTCCTTTGCTGGAGGGTGACTGGACAGCAGGGCTCAGAGCACTTTTCAGACCCTGCCTCATTTTCCTCTGATGAGCACATAGCACCTCTGAGCTCATTATTTTCACAAGGGAGAAGACACCCCCTCCCCGCCCTCCCTGCCCTCCCCTGCGAGCCGGGGAGGCTGGCTAGAGATGGAGGGAGTTCAGGCAGCTCGTCCTCAACACTTGAACACCCAGCAGGGGCTTCATTAGTGCTCTGGCAGGCAGCCTTGTCATCCCAGGGATGAACTGCACCTCACAGGGCTGGCAGGGCTTGCAGCTGTGGAGGTGGTGCAGTGTCAAGCTCCCACAAGTCCCTGAGGGGCCTGATGTACCCCACTCAGAAATCTCACTTCCACTGTGCCTTTCAAAGACAAAACAACGTCCGCGCATGCGTGAGCACACACCGCACAGCACGGTGGGGAGAGAAAGTGTGGGCCCCAGTGCTGGGCACAGAATCCCGAAGTGCTTTCCTTTACATTGTCCATATGGTTGGGAAAGCCGAGGCCTAGTCTCTGCAGCCTGGCTCAAGGACTGTTCATCCTGCCCTGCCTTGTCTGTGTCCTCTCTGGAAAGGTCTAAATCTGCAAGGACATTGTATGCTCTCCCAGTTTCTACCTGCCCTTCATCGCCCGCCCTCTGCAGTACAGGGTCAATGCTGAATGATCTAGTCCACCAGCAAGCCCTCGAGGGGCTGAAGTTCCAGCCAGGGAGGTTGGCAGTGTGTATTCACCCACAGCCATTTCCTGTTCCTTTCAAGAAGGCAAGACTCCCCTCTCTGAATCCTTAAGGGTGCAGGGAGAGGCCCACGAGGTAAGACGGCCAGAGCTTTGGTGATCTGCTTCTCTTGTAGGTAACTGGGGCTGCATCCCATAATGGCTTGAGGGGGGCAGTGCAGAAGGAGGATGCCACCAGAGAAGTGGGGGGTGGGCGCTATTCTAAGGTCATTAGCCCCTGCTCCCCGAGTCTTTTTCTCGTGTTCCACCAGCCAGGACACACAGCCAGCAAACCTGCAGAGCCATCTGGTCGGTGTCTGCGGAGGTAATAGAGCCAAAGTGATCAGAATGGAGCCAACATGCATGGCCATACACCTCATTCCACAAGGGACAGACTTCGGCCCACATGTCCCAGCTGCCAGCCTCCTGTATGTCCTCTTGCTGGGGACCTACATCTACCTCCAGCCATCTGCAGACCACAGATGAACTGCCCAGGAAGCTACTGCACTCCAACAATCCAGTTCAGTCACAGTGGCTCTGTCCATACCAGCTCAGGACCCTCAGGCTCTGGAGAGCGGGGAAAACTCTGCCCAGATCTTGAGGAAGTATCCAGTGCCATGATCTGAAACTCACAAGCATAGATGGCATCTTGAGGGAGGGGCATCTTCGTTTTTCAGGGACTCATGGTTGGTAGCAATAAAAGGTCCATTTTACAACACACTTTCCAATTCATTCCATTTGAGACTCTCTTAAAGTCTTTAAAAAATATTTTATCATAGCCAGGCAGTGTTGGTGCACACTCCTTTAGTCACAACACTCAGGAAGCAGAGGCAAGTGAATCTTTGTGAGTTCGAAACCAGCCTGGTCTACAGAGCCAGTATAAGGACAGCCAGGGCTGCATAGAGAAACCCTGTCTCTTAACACCTCCCCCCTCCACACACAAAATCACTACAATTGTTTTTTGATTATTTTGTGTTTGTGTGTGCATGTGTCAGTGTGTGTGCACGGCAGTGTGTGCATCCATGAGTGCGTGGGTGTGTGGGCATGCGTGCATGCTACAGGGAGTATGTAGAGGGCAGAAGGCAACTTGAAACACATGTGGGTCCCAGGGATCAAACCCAGGTTTCCAGGTCTGCAGCAAGCTATTCCCCTGCTAGATGAGCAGGGCAACATGGCACAGTCCCTGTGGGCTTGGGACCAGGTGCTTGGGAGACCCTGCTTAAGTAGACCCGTACAATGGGTGGTGTCTGGAGCTGTGCTCCAAACCTAGGGCATGGCTGAGGAGGGTCCACTGGTGCAGACTCACTTGACAAAGGCAGAAAGTTACAGTATCAGATCTAAGCGCTTGGTCTCTCCTCCACCTCCCACTCCCGTCTTTTTTTTTTTTTTTTTTTTTTTTGTCTCAATAGGGAATTGAGCCTAGACCGCTGTGGTCGGTCAAATGCTTTAACACTGTGTTGTGTCTCCCAGAAGTCCCCCCTCTTACTTTTTCTCCTTTATCTCTGCTCCCCCCTCTTTCCTCCCTGCTGTAGATGTTCCCACTAGGAGCTTCACGCTGATATGTTCCCAACTTAACGGCTCCATTGGAAAGCTGTTTGCTTTTCTCATCCACTGGGCAGTGTTCTGTGATGGGCCTCATGAAGAGGGATCCGCGATGTGAAGTCTATGGCTCCGTAGCAATCTTCCCAGGGTAATTCCCCAAGCAAAGATGTTGGTTTATCAAAGCACTGTGGGGAACATGTTTTCAGCTGTCATGTGGCGCCTGATACCTGGTGGGTGCTTGTGAGTGTTTGCTAATAAACAAGCGAACATAGAGCTTGATAAACACAATGTGTGCGATGACTTTTTTTTTTAATTCTCACCTGTTCCTTTCTGCTTAGGTACGTACACCTGGAAGGAGGGTGGGCAGATTTGAGACCTTGATTGTTTTCAGCAATAAAGCAAAATCCCTGCCATAGAAAGCCTCAACCCTTCCAAACACAGAATACTAATAAGAGAAATTTCCAAGATGGCGGCCTCATGACCACCATTTTTCCAGAATTTCCAGAAGATACCCAAATGTGTCATAAATCTCTATCTTGGAGTCCAGATGTGGGCTTTTGCCAAATTTCAGACACATGGAGAGGATATGCTGGTACCATCACTCCTCGAGGATACCACCCGTGTTCACACTGACTCCCCTGACTCAGGATACATCCATACTCCCCCACTTACTAGTGGGCTGTGGGTTTACATCCCTGCTTGTTACCCTCATCTAAAAAGACCAGCCCCCAAAACACACTCCCTTGTGGGAACTGTCCACTTATCCCAGGTGACACAATTCTGCTAGGTCCCCATAGGACCAAAAGAGCCTTCCCTGTGACTGCCCGGTCCCACTCCCGTCAGTCCCCGCCACACTGGCTAGATCCCAGGGACTATTTCCTTCTTGCACACAGATTTCCACTGCAGAGACCAAATGCCAGGGAATCCAACCTGCAACAGATGGTACCAGGAGAGCTCCAAGAATCTCTGAAATAGGATTCTGGATCTAGCCCAACCACCAGATGGCTGACAATGAGGACTCTATTGCTGGTGGTATGAATGCATGAATAGTCCCTGCTGAGGGCTAGAGGTGCCATTTAGATCAGCAGGAAGAACACACAGGAGAGCTCAGTGGACCAGGTATGGGGAGGGTACCAGGCAACTTGGCATCAGGTGCCTACGGAATTGGACGGCTGTTGCTGGGAGCACCTGAAGCAGTGGAGGGAGACAATCAAAGACAGAAGGTGGCCAATCACCAATTCAAAGCTAATTAAGATAACAAGAAAGTCTCCTTAGCATCGTATAACTTAGAGACCTCCACAGCTGGAGGGTAGGAAAAGCTGAGGACCGGACCTAGGACTTAAGTATAAGTATTAGAAGACTTTGAAAAGGGTTGATTCTCAACCAAGGCAGAGCCGACTTGCAGGTCACCGCTGGGGCTGGAGTCATCAGGAGGATCCCTCCCTAGCACTGTGGAACCTGGGTTAGAGGGACCAACAGCTGGGAGCAGAGACAGCTGCCACAACTTGAGACTGTCTGTGGTTTCACCATGTGGCGCCAACAACAAAGGGCTTCAGAGTGGCTGCATTGCTCACCCAGCAGCTCCCAACCCCAAAACAAATGTCTCAGAAGAGTGGGCCAAGGGAAGTCCTCCGCAGCCTTGCACGGCTTAGTGTGCATCTCATTAGATGCTGCCATACAGTGGGAGACTTCTCCCAGAGGGCGGAGCCTTAGAGGTGCACAGCCATGTCGTGCAAAGATTAGAACATATAGAATGTATATGGATGCTTCAGGGGTGACCAATGATTTGACTGGTCCCCCCCACCCAACCTAAAGAGAGAAAGGGGTGGAGATGAAGGAAGAGATAGGTGGGTGAACTTCCTGCTGGGGTGGGGGCTGCAGTGAGGGTCTCCAGGCTGTGGCGAATTCCCCTTAAGAGCATCTGCAAAGGAAGTGGACATGGACACCAACAACAGTGTGTCTCTTTCTTCTCCATCCCTGTGCTTGTATCCCCTGATAGCACATCCAGCCCATGGTACCTTGCACTCACACCATTAGTGACAGAGACCTGATGCCAGCCATATGCTCCAAAATTCTGAATGGGCATCTTGGGCCGTCTTCTGCCACCCCTACAGTGCACCACAGACTGGGAAAATTAGAAACAAGGGAAACCTGTTTGACCTTCTTGTTGCATCCTGACATAGCAGAATAGTGAATGAACAGAGGCAACACAGATAGATAAGCAGGCAGAGCTTGTCTGTTTATGGAGACCACTCATGCAATGGCACACCCACTCCTGCTGTGGTCGCATTCCTTGGACGCATTCCTTGGTTCAGGAAACCAGAGAAGAGGCCTTGTGGCCCTAGCTACCACCTTTGAAACAATCCCAGTTCTTAGACTTGCTACAAAGACCATGAAATGTCTTTTTGCTTTATAAGTGTGTGTGCGTGTGCGTGTGTAGGTTGCATACATGTATGTGTGTGAAGGCCAGAGATCAATGTCAGGTGTTCTTTATCTGTTGTCCCCCATCTCAACTTTTTGCCCCGTAGCTGGATGTTTAGGCTAGACTAACTGGCAGAGCACTGGGACCCTATTGCTTCCACCTCCACGATCTGGGATTCTAGGCATGGCACCATACCTAGCTTTTTACACAGAGCTGGAGATCCAAACTCAGATCTAAGGCTTGTGTGGCAAGCACTGCCTTGGCTTCTGACTGAGCCATCTCTCTAGCACCAAAGCTGGAAAATGAACGTGCATTCTGGAGGGGTAAGTCAAGCCACAGGCACCAACACAAGGCCTTGGCCAGGTGTTGTGGGATATTTGTCCACATCCACGTCCTTTGCAGATGCTCTTAAGGGACACTCTCCGCAGCATGGAGACCCTCACTGCAGTAAAGTAGAACCAGACATCAATGAAGAGTAGCCCAGGAGACCTAGCCTCTCAAAATGCATCTGTTTCAGTTTCTTCAAAACCCTGCACCCAGAACAATTCAAAGCTGCTAGCTGAGATGATCCAGCCTCACAGACTATCCAGCCAGTGCTTCAGTTAAGCCTTGCACTTTCCCATCACACTGAGAATGTACATCAGCTACCTCTCCTAGGACTTGATTATTATCCCAGAGTTCTCAGGGTCCCCTAAAGATGCCATCACCTCAAAACAACACGAACATGATCCCCACATTCCCAAAAGGTGGGGTGGGTGGTTTTTGGTCATTCAGTGGCTTATGGGTGTTTGTCATCATTTAGGGGGAGCTGGTAACAAGTTGTTATTGGTCATAGTCAGGAAAAAAGCTGAATGGACAATAGATTCAGTAACAAGCATAAGCTATAAGCTAAGCTTTCATAATTAAAAATAAAAAGTCTCCATGTCATTATTTGATGGGCCAGAGAAAGACTCATCACAGCCAGCTAAGTGTTGGACAGTATCTGACTGGCCAAATCAGCATGGATGAGGCATGAAAGACAATGGCCTCTAACCTAGCGGCATACTCTCCACTCACAGACCTGATGGCAGTGAGCTGTCTCTGTCATTTCTAGAGTTTATATACTATCCTTCTGTGGTCTTTAAAGGAGTTGAAGACAGATAGTTGTGGTTATAGTTTTCCTTAGTTAGGATTAAAGATAAGTTACATATAGGACTTTAGACTCACAAAGATAGAATAGATGATGGAATATTTTCTTCAAATCTTGCTAAATGTTAATGGACTAAATATTGTTTACTGTGATTTTTACTTGATATGTTTTGTGTGATATATTTTGCTATACTAAGGTTAAAACCATTCTTTTTATTTTAGACAGAAAAGAGGAGATGATGGGAGATGTCATTCTGTAAATATGTGTCTCATACTGGTTAATGAATAAAGCACTGTTTGCCAGTAGGAAAGGATGATAGGATGGACTAGGAGACAAGGAGGAAGGAGGAGTCAGCATGTAGAGACTGGGGAGACCAGACACCGGCCCCACTCCCCAGTAAGATGAGACCACGTGGAAATACTGAAATTAATAGAAATTAATAATTAAGACAGAGCTAGCCGATAAGAAACAAGTAACGGGCCAACAGCATTATATCAAATACAGAGTCTCTGTGTATTATTGGGGCTGGCACGGCGGTGGGACAAGACCAGCGGTGGACAGAAAAAACCTACTCCTTACACAGACCACAGCTGATAAGGCCTCAGATACTGGTTGAGTGTTCAACCTGTCAGCAAAATACAGACCAGCCTAAGTTGCTTATACAGCCTTAGAGATCAATCAGCTTCTCCATATCAAGGTGACCATGCTGGACTCCTCCATCCTCAAGAGTTCTTTGTGATAGGAGCTAACGCATGCTTAGTGTTTACAGTTCTCTAATGGACAGGACCAAGAGGGTGTGCATGCAGATGGAGGTTTATCTTGACCAGTGATGGATGATGTTGGGAAGTCCATAGCAGCAGTGTGACCAAGCTGGAAAAGCCTCAGAATTCTCATCCTATTGGAGCTCTTGCCTGATGGCGGGAGGATGGTGCACTTGATGGAGGGTAATCTGCCTCCTCCAGGACCCACCGATTTAAACGTCAATTCCATGGTGACACGCAAACATTCTACCAGGGAAAAGGTTTGCCACAAACTTGAACCTGATTCCCCACTGTCTGACCACCCTTCCCACCCAGTCTGACAAGTACAGAACATTTGACTTTCCAACATGGGACCTCATGTAAAATCATAGCCAAGAATCTGAGAGGACAAATGTAAGTTCAGGAACCACTGATGACTTAATCACTCATGCTTAATCACACCAGAAATGTTGGTGTGGCCCACTATAGACCCAGTGAGGTTGTCCTGAGGATGTCATTATGCAAGGCAGGGATGCTGCCCTCCCAGGATACACCTATCCTGACTGGAAGAGAATGTGGTGTGCAGCCCCTACTCGCACAGTAGATCAGGAACTGCCAGGCTGAGGGAGAAGTAACTCTGCAGGTCATCACTCCTGCAACTCCCTGGGGGACCTGAGGTACCATGTTTGGCAACCCAGCAGCCTATGGATACAGAGTCTGGATTTTCAGGAAGCCCTTTCTGCTTATTAACATAGAACAACCCTTTGAAACTGCACAGCCTCGTTGTTTTGTGAACATCTGATGGGGGGGATGTCCTTCTGTATATATGTTTCTCTTATTGGTTGTTGAATAAAACACCAATTGGCCAGTAGAGGCAGGAAGATAGGCAGGACTAGGAGACCAGGAGAATGCTGGGAAAGGGAAGGCACCTCGAGGAGATGCCATGTAGAGACCAGGAAGATGGGATGCACCAGGTGTTCTCTGGTAAGATAAGGCCATGTAGAAATTCATAGATTAGTAGTTATTGGTTAATAATTAAGACAGAGCTAGCCAATAAGAAGCCCTAGCCATCAGCCAACTGTTTCATAATGAATATGGTGTTTGTGTGTTTATATAGGGCAAGGCAGCTGCAGGACCAGGCTGGAAAGAAACTCCTACACTTCCACTCATTTTAGGCACTCAAATTGGTGATTTTCAATAAATTTGCTGAATTTTAGAAACATCTTAATAATCCGGGAAAGGGTTGAGTTTTTTGTTTTTTCTTTTGTTTGTTGTGAGGTTTTTGTTTGTTTGTTTGTTTTTTGTCTTGTTTGAGGCAGGGTTTCTCTGTGTAATAGCCTTGGCTGTCCTGGAACTCACTTTGTAGACCAGGCTGGCATCAAACTCACAGAGATCCACCTGTCTCTGCCTGCTGAATGTTGGGATTAAAGGCGTGAACCACCACGCCTGGCTCATGAGGTTTTCTGTCTGTTTTTGTTTGGTTTGGTTGGTTGGCTTGATGGTTTTTGGAGGAAGTCTTACTGTGTAGTTCTGACTGACCTGAAACTCATTATGTAAACCAAGCTGACCTTGAACTCACAGAGATCCTTAAGCCTCTGTTTCCCTGGCAGGGGGCTGGAATTCAAGGTGTATGCACCATGCTCGGCAAAATAAATAAAGAAACAAATAAATAGATAAATAAAATCTTAAATAAAATGAAATAAAAAATCAAATCACCACCAAATTTTGCATGCAATACTTTTGTTTTTATTTTTCTTGATGATCTTGGAGGCTACTGTCAAGATGCCTAATCTGTGTTTACATTCTCATCTGTGTAGCTACCGATGGGAGCCAAAGCCTTAGGCATGCCACACACACAGGACACTGAGCCATGCCCCTAGCCATGTTTAACTGTTTAGAAAATGTCACCATTTTCTCCAAAACCTGGTTAGCATTTGCCATTGGCTCTTTTCAAGCACAGAGACGCTGGAGTGGCATGTCATCATGGGTATTTTAATTAGTTAATTAAAATTAGTTAATTTTATTCCATGTGTTTGGCTGCATGCATGTGTCTGTACATGTGTATGCCTGGTGCCCTGAAGTCCAAAAAGGGTATTGACCCCCTAGAATTGGAGTTACAAGTGGTCCTGAGCCAACATACAGATGCTAGAAATTGAACTCAGGTTTCCTGGAAGAACAGCAGGTGACTTTAACCACTGACCCATCTTTCCAGCTCCTCACTGTAGTTAACTTTGAATTCTTCTAATGATTTTGAGTCTGAGCATCTCCTTACGTGCTCGCTAGTCATTTGTTTATCTTTTGGCGGAGAATCTATTCAAATCTCTTGCCCGTTTTTTAAAAACTTAGTTGAGTATCTTTTTGCTGAACTCTGTTTATCCCGGTTACAAGTCCTTGATCAGATTTGCACTTTGCAAATATTTTCTCCCAGCCAATGGCTTGCCTTTTTATTCTCCTGGTAGTGATTTTTGAAGTGCAACATTAAAAAAAATGTCCATGCATGTGTGAGTGGCACGTGTGTATTCCCACATATTATGGGTGCAGGTACGTGTGAGTGCACATGGGCATGCACTCACAGTTGCGTGTGGGAGCCAGAGATTGACTTCCGGTGTCCCTCTCAGTCTCTCTCCCCTTCATTGCCTGAAGCAGAGTCTCTCATTGAACCTGGGGCTGTGCCAGCTTCCCAGGCCACCATGTCTGCCTGGATTTTACATGGGTGCTAAGGATCTGAACTATGGTCCATACACTTGTACAGCAAAAACTGTCTTCTCAGCCATCTCTCCAGCCAGAACTTTTGAATTTATTATTTTTTCAAAGTGTGTGTGTGTGTGTGTGTGTGTGTGTGTGTACATTTGCATGTTTGTGTGGAGAGCCCTGGAGGCCAGAAGAGGGGTGTCTGATCTCCAATTACAAGCAGTGATGGGTTCTGGTAACTGAACTTGTGTCCTCTGCAAGAGCAGTAAATGCTCTTAACCACTGAGCCATCTCTCCAGCCCATAAATTTTTTGTCAAGCCCATTGTATCCATTTTTCTCTTTTGATATTGATTTTCCTTTTGTTTGCTTCTTTGCATGTTTTGTTTTGTGGTTCTTAGTTTTTGTTTTGTTTTGTCAGACAAGGTCTCACTATGTAGCCCTGGCTGGCCTGGAAAATGCTCAAAACTCACAGAGATCCACCTGCCTCTGGGAATCAAGTGCTGGGACTGAAGGTGTGCACCACCACACTCTGCCTTTTTTCTTTCTCTTTAATTAATTCTTTTTAGGTTTATTTACTTTGTATGTGTAAATGTTTTGCCTACACATATGTATATGTACTACATGTATCTCCATAGAGATCAGAAAAGGATGTTGGATCCCCTGGAACTGGAGTTACAGACAGCTGTGGGCTGCTGTGTGGGTACTGGGAATTGAACCCGAACCCTCTGCAAGAGCAGTCAGTGCTCGTAACCACTGAGCTGCCTTTCCAGCCTCATGTCTTTTTCTTTTCTTCCCCTGATGTTGAATCTGAGACCCTTTTCTCCTAACTAAAGCGATACAGATGTTTTTGCTACATGTACCTCTAACAGTTAGTTGCATGGATTTGGCTCCTACTTTGAGGTGCTGTCTGTGTTGTTGACTTAGGGGAATGGGCATAAAGCAAACTCTACATTCTGTACGTGGATATTTTGTTTTTCTAATGGTATGGAAATCTGTCCTTTCCTCATTGAATGCTTTGCGGCTCAATCAATAACCAGTCCAGGGCCAGAGAGACAGCTCAGAAAACAAATGTCCTTGCCACCCAATAATATGAACCTGATGACCTGAGTTCAGTTCTCAAGAGAGACGTTGTGGAAGGAGAGAATACTCCCAGAAGCTGTCCTCTGGCTTCCACATGGAGGCTGTGGCGTGCACGTCACTCATGCCCTCAAGACAACTACGTAAAAATGTTCTAGTTTCATTTCTATTATTGTGATTTAAAAAAATATCCCAATAAAAATATCCTTAAGGAAGGAAAGGAAGTCAAGACGGGGATGTAGAGCAGAGAATAGACCCATGAACACTTGCTCATTCCCTTCCCTTGCTGGCTCTCAGCAAGCTCTCTCCTCCTTTATCACATTCAGACCCCCTGCCCTAGGGAATGGAGTCTCCCACAGTGGTATGGCTCTCCTGTATCAATTAACAATTAAGATAACCCCAGTGGCCAACCTGATCTAGATAATTCCTCATTACAACTCTCTTCACTAATGATTTTAGGTTGTGTCAAGGTGATAATTAAAACTTATTGACGCAAATGTAGTAATTTCTTTTTTAACAATCAGTTGGCCAGCAACATGAGCACCCTGCACTGGACTCTGGGTAAAATGCTGTCTCCATTACCGAGGATACACAGCAGGGTTTGGAACTGGAAATCAAAGTCCTTCCATTTTGTTCTTTTTCAAAATTGTTTTTGCTATTCTGGGTCTTTTCATTTCCATATAAATTTTAAGATCAGCTTGTCAATTTCTGTGAAAAAGGCCTGCTGGGATTTTGATAGAGGTTGTGTTTGCTCTATAGATCAATTTAGGGAGAATTACCATCTTACCACCATCGATTCTTCCAATCGGCGAGCGTGAACTGTCTCCATTTATTTAGCTTCTCTTTAATTTCCCTCAGCAGCTTCATACTTCTCAGGGTACACGGCTCCACTTCTTTTTATTAAATGTATTCCTAAGTACGTTCTCCTTTCAAACTCTATTGAATACAATTGCTTTCTTAATTTCATTTCAGATTGTTCACTGCTAATATGGAGAAATGTTATTGATTTGTGCACATTGATCTTGCAGCTTTGACCTCATATTTTATCTTTGATAAATTTATTAATTGTAATAATGTTTTTATGGATTCCTCGAATTTTCTACATAGAAGATCATGCCATGTAGACGCAATCTTGTTTCCTATTTTAAAAGGCACGTTTTTTTTACATTTTAAAATTTCATTTTGAATGGGAGTGAGTCATGCATGTGCTGAAGCGCACATGTATGGGTCAGAGAACAGCTTGTGGGAGTTGGCCCTCTCCTTACACCACGTGGGCCCTGGGGCTCAGGCTCAGGTCCTGGCTTGGCAGCAGGCAGTTTTCCCCACTCAGCTGTCCTGCTAGCCCTACCTTACAGCACAGCCATCTGAGTCATATCTGATCTAGGATGGGGTTAAGGAAATGGCTCATCAGATAAAGTGAATGCCAGGCTAATGTGATGCCCTGAGTTTGGATCCCTAGCACTTGCACGTGGGAGAGCACCTGTACAAGCCTGGAACCAGTGAAGCAGACAGGCAGATCCCCAGAGCTCACTGACCACCCCGCCCAGTGCCATCAATGAACTCAGGCTTTAGCAACGGCATCCCGTCTCAGATACTAAGGTAGATGGTTGAGCACTGGAACCCAATGGTAAGACTCTATTGCTGATGAGACCACATACTTTGGTCATAGGACATGGAGAAATCAAGTTGACTGGAAAGGTTCCTTCCTGCTGGCTGGCTTTCGCAGAACCAGAAAGTACTATGCAGGCTTCAGTGGGGAAAATTCAACTTGTTTTTCCAGATGTGAACCCTGAGAGCTATAATAACAACCAGGTTGGCAAGATAGGCCTGTGGGTGCAGATGAACACTATTGAAGTGACTGGATTGAAGGCCTGCACCACAAGAGAAAAACACATGAGTAACACTAAGTCTGGCCATGAAATCATGGTGGGGAACTCTCAGGACTCAAGGATGAACCTATTATTATTATTATGGCACTAAATGGACACGGTATCAAACCATCATCTAAATGTACGTCTCTACATCCATTGATGAATGTGGTGCTCAGAACTCATCAGAGAGGTTTCTTTGTGCAGTGGGCAGTGATCAACACAGAAACTCAAAGAGTCAAAGTTCAGAAGTGTCTGTGGAATGTTCAGCCACAAATGGTACATTTATGTCGCAGCCCCTGACCCCCAAGACTCAGGGCCATCCCAAAAGAGGAGCCAAAGAGACTGTAAGGCCAGGCATTTGGAAGGGCCAGGACAGAACAAGGTTTTCTGAGCATGATAGGATCACTTCATTTATTCATTCATTCATTGCAGCTGTGGATGCCTGCAGAAGATCAGGCCAGTTAACGCTCTAGCATGGAGCGGGAAGGGGTTCAGGAGACTCAACAACTAATGAAGATCTTTGGGCAGTTGTGGGGTATTTTATCACATCGTGAGAAGATGCATCTGTTCTTCCTCACCTGCCTAGGGCACCTTCCGGTTGGTTTAACAAAGAACTGAATGGACAAGAGCTAGGCAGGAGGAAAGGCAGATATTTCAGGTAGAGAGGGGAACTTGGAGGAGAAATCTGAGAGGTGAGGGATTCAACAGAGATGTGGAGGAGTAGGAATACTGCACTGGGGAGAGGTAACAAGCCACGAGGCAGGATGCAGACTATTATAAACAGGCTAATTTAAGGTTTGTTTTTTTTATTATAAATTTTATTTCTAAGAAAGTAACTCCAATGGTCTTATCATAGGATTTCTTAGTTAACACATAGCCTATGAAATTGAAAACATTTTATATTTCTTTACTGCAACAGAGCAAGTTGAGTCTTGCCTTATAGATAACAAAAGGCTGAGGCAGTGAGCAAAGACACCTTTTAGACGTCAGCATCATTTTAGCGAAGATTTATAGACGTTTTACTCTATGCTGCCCCAAGAAACGTAGGCTGGTTGTCGCGTGTCTCTCTTTCCTCTCTCCGCCTCTGTACTTTGTATAGTTGTTGTTCTTTTTATTTCTCTAGTGAATTCTTTTAGAAAAACATTTCTCTGTGACTGCCTGGCTCTGAGTGCTATGTTCTAATCTTAATACAGAACTCCACCTCGGTAGGAAACCAGTACTACTAATTGTATGGTTAACCATAATACAGTAAATCATACACATTGGACAACTATACATTTTTATCCCTGGCAGTGTAAATGTCATTTTACACCTCTCCACAGCCCAATAGTTTTGTCTGACAGCTTTTTTTTTAATTTATTATTTTACATGTCAATCCCAGTTCCCTCTCCCTCCCTCGTTTTTACCCTCTCTGCCCCCTCACATGCACCCTGACCACCCTTCCCTCCCATGCCCCACCCCAATTCCACATGTAGGGCAATGCCATCCAGGTGGGGTCATGTAGATCTGTCAAGTCATGTGAAGTAGGGACTAGGGCTTCTCTCCTGTCTCTAGGTTAAGGGAGTCATCCCTCCGTGGGGGATGTGTTCACAAGGTCCTTTTGTGCACCAGGGATACATCCTGGTTCCACTGTCTGAGGTCCCTTAGACTGCTCAGTCCTTCTGGCTGAGACCCATATTCAGGGGGGCCTGAGTCAGTCCCATGCTGGATTCCCAGCTATCAGTCTGGTGGCCTGTTAGCTCCTCCTTGTTCAGGTCAGCTGTCTCTATGTGTTTCTGCAACCTGGTCTTGTCCTCTCCATCTGCATCTGGGTTCTAGTTTGACTCAGTGTTTAGTTATGGGTGTTTGCTTCTGTTTCCAACAGGTACTAGATGAGGGCTCCACGATGGTGGATAAGTTAGTTGTTGATCTCACTATCCGGGAAGGGCATTTATGGTAGCCTTGCCACGGTTGCTCAAATTGTTAGTTGGCAGGTCTTATAAGTCTCTAGACCTTTGTTTAGGTTCAGTTTTCTCTTCAAACCAATAATGGCTCCCTCTTTTATGTTCTCTCTCTCTCTCTTTCTCTCCTGCTTTCTATTCCTACCCTGACTCAATCTTCCTAGTCACACGTGCTTTCCTTTCCTCCCCCTCTCTTTCTCCTACTTCTCCCTCCATTCACTGCCCCCCCACTTCCCCTGTGCTCTGGGGGACGTGTCCCTTCCCGGTTCTGTGAGGGACTTTATATGAATTTCTTAGAACACACCTTGTATCCTAGTTCCTCTGGTGGCGTGAATTATTGGCTGATGATCCTTTGCTCTAGGTCTAAAATCCATATATGAGCAAATACATACCATGTTCTTCTTTTTGTGACTGGGTTACCTCATTCAGGATGGTTTCTTCAAGTGCCATCCACTTGCCTGCAAATTTCAAGATTCCATTATTTTTTTTTCTGCAGAGTAGTATTCCATTGTGTAGATGTGCCACATCTTCATTATCCATTCTTCAGTTGAGGGGCATCTAGGTTTCTTCCAGGTTCTTGCTATTACAAATAATGCTGCTATGAACATAGTTGAGCAGATGTCTTTGTTGCATGGATGTGGATCATTTGGGTATATGCCTAAGAGGGGTATTGCCAGGCCCTGTGGTAAACTAATTCCCATTTTCCTGAGTAACGGCCATACTGATCTCCAAAATGGCTGTACAAGTTTGCACTCCCACCAGCAGTGGAGGAGGGTTCCTCTTTCTCCACAACCTCTCCAGCATGAGTTGTCATTGGTGTTGTTAATTTTAGCCATTCTGGCAGGAGTAAGATGGTATCTCAGAGTTGTTTTGATTTGCATTTCCCTGATAGCTAAGGATGTTGTGCACTTTCTTAAGTGTCTTTCAGCCTTTTTGATTTCCTCTATTGAGAATTCTTTCTTTAGTTCTGTACCCCATTTTTAAATAGGGTTATTTGGTGCTTTGTTAACTAATTTCTTGAGTTCTTTGTATATTTTGGAGATCAGCCCTTTGTCAGATGTAGGATTGGTGAAAATCTTTTCCCAGTCTGTGGGCTGCTGTTTGGTCTTGTCCACTGTGTCCAATGCAATCCCCCATTAAAATCCCACCACAATTCTTCACTGACCTTGAAAGGATAATAATCAACTTTATATGGAAAGACAAAAGACCCAGGATAGCCTAAACAACCCTATACAATAAAAGAACTTCAGGAGGCATCACCATCCCTGACTTTAAGCTCTATTACAGAGCTATAGTTCTGAAAACAGCCTGGTACTGGCACAAAAATAGACAGATAGACCAATGGAATCAAATTGAAAATCCTGATATTAAATTCCATACATATGAACACCTGATTTTCGGCAAAACAGCTAAAAGAATACAATGAGGCGAGGAAAGCATCTTCAACAAATGGTACTGGCACAATTGGATGAGGGTGTGTAGAAGACTGCAGATAGACCCATGTCTGTTGCCACACACAAAACTCAAGTCTAAATGGATCAAAGACCTCAACATCAATCTAGCCACACTCTCTTAGAAGAGAAAGTAGGAGATACCCTTGAACAAATTGGTATAGGAGATCACTTCCTGAACATAATTCCAGGGGCACAGACACTGAGAGCAACAATTAATAAATGGGACCTCTTCAAATTTAGAAGCTTCTGTAAGGCTAATTTACGTTTTAAGAGCTAGTTGGGAAGAAGCCTAAGCTAAGGCCAACCTTTCATAACTAATAAGTCTCCATGTCATTTATCTGGAGAAAGTCAGACTACAATGGGTAGTTGATGGCTTCTAGGAAAGTAAGTTTCTTTAAGGTTCTGGCCCCTTATAAGCTGACCATCCTCCAGTGCATGGGGCCACATCTACAATTACACAAGCAGTACAAACTAGACTTGGTTAGTTATTGCTATTTAGGAGAGTCAGAGTTGGCGATGAATATGATCAAATCCATTGTATGCTTGTATAAAATTCTCAAAAAAAATCAGTGAAATATTTTTAAAATTCTTAAGAAAGTAGAAGGGCTGGTGAGGTTATCCAACAGGTAAATAGACAAAGCTTTTCCCACCAAGACAAACACACCACCTTGCCATGAACAGCTGGAGGAGAATGGGAAAGGTAAGTCTTTTGTCTTGTTCCTGATCTCCAGGGACAGCATCAGTATCTCATCAAGAGGAATGTGAAATACTGAACTTACAGGAAACAAAAGGCTTTAGGTTTGTTCCAGGTTAAAGAAAATCAGTTTTTATCAGGGGAAGGGGAAATCTTGGCTACAGATATAAAAAGATAAACCCAGAAAAAGTACAAGCAGTTCATGTGTATTTTACCTGCTCAAAAATAAAACACAAAAAACATCTTTGACTGGCTAGTGTACAAATCACAGTCTATATTGATGTTAATGGAGGCATATATGTTACATTTGAAAGTTTGTGTGTTTTCAGATCAAGAGGGCCAGACACCAACCAAAATGTGTGGCCTGGGTGATCCAACCTCTCAGATGCTTCTGTTGCAATTTCCTTAAAGTTCTGCATCCAGAACAGCTTCAAGGCTGCTGGCTGAAGTGGCCCAGCCTCACAGACCATTCTAGACAGGACTGCAGATAAGCCTTGAGCTTTCCCACTGCAAAAGCTGGACAACAAACATTATGGCTAATTTTTCCAGGACTCAAAAGAGACAACTGCCAAAATTTGCCAAGGCAAGGTAGAGCAATCCTTCAACATTCCTGTCACAGAAAAGTTCATCAGATATTTTAGGCTTGTAGGCCGAAGACGGATGTCCCAGCATTGCAAAGGACCCTTGGGTGGCTGTCCAGGCAGTCAGCTATTTCTGTCATTTCTATAGTTTTGGAAGTTGTTTGCTCTGTATTTTCTGTTTACTCAGGTAATGTTATCTCCTTCTCAGGTCTTTGATGGAGTTGAAGACTAGACAGTTATAGTTACAGTTACAGTTTTCCTTGTTACCAAATTCAGAAAAGGAACTTCCAAATGAGGCGTAAAATATCTAAGGTTCAGAAGCATAAATGCTTAAATTGTTTATCTAAGAAAATGGTTTGAGAGCTAAAAAAAAAAAAAAAAAAAACAACAACAAAAAAACAAAAAAAAAAAACAAAAGACATAGTTTTGGGTTGGTGATATGAGTTAGGATAGAAAATAAATTAGGTAATAACTTTGGACTCATCAAGAAAGGGTAGATAATGGAGTATTTTCTTTGAATTTGCCAACTACAAATGGACTTGACATTGTGAATGTAACTCTTACCTGATAATTGTTCTTGTTGTTTATAGTTTTATTATGTTAGAACTAAAACATTTTCTATCTATTTAGGCAAAAAGAGAGAAATGTTGTGGAATATTCCTTTATACTGTCTGAAGATGTGTTACTGTGATTGGCTGAGTAAAGAACTGAATAGCCAATAGCTAGGCAGGAAGAGGTTAGGTAGAACTTTTGGGTGCAGGACGTCTTAGGGCAGAAAAAAGGTGAAGTCACCAGCTGGATGCAGAGAGGAAGCAGGACATGCAGGAGGAGAGGTAAAAGCCACCAGCCATGTACAGCACATAGATGAATGGAAATGGGTTAACTTAAGTTTATAAGAGCTAGTTAGAAACAAGCGTAAGCCAGGCTGAGCTTTCATAATGAATAATGAGTCTCTGTGTCATGATCTGGGTACTGGTGATCCAAAAAAGCCCGCCTCGGAGTGTGTTGATTGATTGATGGAAGGGGCTCTTACCCACTGAACTATCTCATTGGCCCTCTAGTTCTTTTTTAAATTTAAATTTATTTACATCACTTTTGCTTGCTTGCTTTCCTTCCTTTCTTCTTCTTCTTTTTTTTTTTTTTTGGACTTCTGGTTTTTTTTTTCTTTCAAGACAGGGTTTCTCTGTGTAGCTTTCTCTATGATTATGTCCTGCAACTCACTCTGTAGACCAGGATGGCCTCCAGCTCACACATACCCTCCGGTTTCTGATTCCTGAGTGCTGGGATTGAAGACATGGGCCACAACCACTCTGTTTGCTTTTCTTTCTTTCTAAAACATTTAGTTCATTTATTTTACATGCATAGGTGTTTTATCTGCAAGTACACCTGTGTAACACATGTACCTGGCAGCCACAGAGGCCAAAGAGAAAAGGGCCTTGGGACCCCAGGAAGTGAGTTACAGAAGATTGTGAGCTGCCATGCATGTGCTGAGAATCAAACCCGGGCCCTCCGGAGAACTGCCGGTGTGTTAACCCACTGAGACATCTCTCCCATCTGGAAATCATTATGTAGACAAAATTGACTGGAGTTCAGATCCACCTGCTTCTGCCTCTCAAGTGCTGAGATTAAAGGTGTGCACCACCAGACCCAAGCCATTATATACCCTTTAAAAATCTATATTTTATTTATATTAATTTCTGTTGTTAAAGGTAATTTTTGTGTGTATGCATAAGTATGTGTGCCATGTGTAGTGAGAAGAGGTCAGAAAGAGGCATCAAAACCCCTTAGAACTCCCGTCATAGGCAGGTTCGAATCACCAGCATGCTGGGAACTGAACCTGCGCCCTTTGTAAGAGCAGCATTTTTAAGTGTTGAGCTATCTCCTCAGGGCTTTTATGTGTAGCTTTGGAGCCTGTCCCTGAACTAGCTCTTATGGACCAGGCTTGTTTCAAACTTACAGAGATCCGCCTGCCTCTGCCTCCTGAGTGCTGGGATTAAAGGCGTGCACCACCACCACCCAGTCCTCAGACCTTATTTTTGTTTGTTAGTTTGTTTATGTTCAAGGTACATTTGAAACTTTCTCTGTAGACTAAGGTGGCAAGCCCTTGGAAGTCAGAGGCAGGTGGATCTGAGTTCTAGTCGTTTAGTCTACACACTAAGTTCCAGGCCAGCCAAGACTACATAGTGAGATCCTGTCTTTAAAAATGAATTAATCAGTGGTGATTGTGCACACCTTTGACCTCAGCACTTGACAGGCAAAGGCAGGTGAATCTCTGAGTTAGTTGGAAGACAGTCTGGTCTACAGGGTGAGTTCCAGGATAGCTAGAGCTACACAGAGAAACCCTGTCTCAAGACAACAAAAATTAATCAATCAATTTAAAATAAAACATGCATTAAATGACCTGCCAGAAAATACTTATTTGACTAAAAAGAATTTAGTCAAAGAGGAAAGAGAAAAAAAAGACAGTGATACATCAAAATGGCCAGTATAACTAAAACAATAATTATGACAAAATAATATAACTGAGGAGATTAAAATGTAGAGATTATCAGACTTTATGAGAAAGCAACTCATGGCAATGCTCCTGCCTCTGCCTCATGAATGCTGGGGTTATTCATCTACGTGTACCACTTACACCTGCTGTATATATTTAATATTTTCAGTCTATGGCTATAGCTGAGTTCACAGCACCTGCCTAGTGCACAAGGACTTGGATTTATTTCTTCAAACTGAAAAAAAAGTCTTAAAATGACTATTTTGATAATTACTGTATACATCTTAAGGAGTATTAATCTTCTCCAGCAGGACAGAGGAACTTCACTCCAATGCAGCCTCCTTCTCTTCCCTGACACCATCACGAGTTACACCTCGCTGAGTTACAGTTCTGTTAATGTCATGTTGCTCTTATTTCATGCAGTTGTGTTTTGTACCCAGATACAACACATGCAAAAACCATTAGTAATTCATCTGTGTTTGCCCGTAATGTAACCGTGGTGGCTGTTCTCCATTTCTTCATGCTTGACTTGGTGGTTGTCTTTAGCAGGTTTTGTAAGCCAAGTCTGCTGGCAGTGCACTCCTTCAGTCTTGTTTGTCTTCATGAGTGAAGAACAGTTTTGCTGGGTATAAAGTTAACTCTTTGATCGTCTTATTATAGCCAAACTTTGTTATCACTGTCTCTGTCCCCCTCGTAGCTTCTAAAAAGGAGTCAAGCGTATCTGAGTGTGAGTCCTTTGTGTAAAAGTCATTTTACTGTTGTTGCTTTTCACTTTTACTTTTTGAGAGAAAATTTCATGTAGCCAAGCTGGCCTCAAACTCCTGAACCTCCTGCCTCCATCTCCCAAATGCTGGGATTATAGCTGTCTTTGGAGCTCAGTTGCTGGCCTTTTTAAGACATGTCATAGTCATAGCCTTAGACTATGACAAATGTGGTAGTAGATTTAAGTTTACCCTATACTATGGTTTGAGTGTCTGTGTTCCCCTCAGATTTACCCATTGAACTCCTACCACCATAAACAATGGCATTTGAAGATGGGATCTCGAAGAATTAGTGTGAGGAAGCTTGCCCACCAGAATCGTGTACACAAGACTGGTGTCTTTGTAAAATAGCTAAGGGGAAAGCATGTATAGCTCAGTAGGAGAATGCTTGCCTGGCCTGCAAGAGGCCATTCAAAGCAGGGAGAGGGACAGGGAGAGGGAGACAGAAAGAGAGAGAGAGAGAGAGAGAGAGAGAGAGAGAGAGAGAGAGAGAGGGAGGGAAAGAGAAGGAGGAGGGATGAGAAGGATTGAAGAGAGAGATGGCATGCACAGGAAGAGAAGGTAGGGAAGAAGGTGGGAAAGGGAAAGGAAGGGGAAATGGGGGAGGGGAGAGGGAAGGAAGCAGGAAGGGAGAGGGATAAAAAAGGAGGAGGAGAGGAAGAAGAAGATGGGAGAGGAAGGGAGTAGGAAGATAGGGGCAATGAGAGGAAAGGAGGGAAGCAGAGAAGGAAGAGAAATAGAGGGAACGATGATGGAAATAAGGAAGGAAGAAGGAAGTGATAGGGAGGGGAAGAGGAAGGGATGGAGGGACAATGAGAAGAAGAAAACGCAAAGGAAGGAGGACGGGAATGGAGAGATGGAAGGGGAGGAGAAGGGAGGAGAAAGGAAGAAAGGAGAGGGTGGATAGAGAGTGAGGGGGAAGAAAAGACAGAAGGAAGGAAAGGGGAAACAAAAGAGAAAGGAAGGAAAAGTGAAGGGAAGAATAAAGAAAGATGGGGAGAGGAAAAAGGAAAGGGAAAACGAATGCAGGGGGAGAGGAGAAGAAATAGTGAGGGAAGAAGAAGAGAAGGAAAAAGAAAGGAAAATGAGGGGGAGGAGTAGGAAGGGAGGGAGCCAGGTAATCAAGAGAGAGGAAATGGTATGGGGAGAGAAGAAGGTAAGGAAATGGAAGGGAGAAAAGGAAGGGAAGGAGGAGGAAGAAGGTAGAGAGGAAAGGAAGAAGAAACAAGGAAGGAGGAGAGATGGGAGGAGGGTGCAGGGGAGGAAAAGGGGAGATACAGACAAAGGGAGGAAGGGAAGTGGGGAGGAGGAGAGCAGGGGAGGAAGGAAGGGGATGGGATGGAATCAGGAGGAAGGAAGGAGACACAGGGGGAAGGAGTGAGGAAGGAAGGAAATAAGAAAGAAGGGTGTGGTTGGACTTTCTTTGCCCCAAATAATGACACAGAGACTTCTTATTAACTGTGAAAGCTTGGCCTTAGCTCGGGCTTGCTTCCAACTAGCTCTTAAGACTTAAATGATTCCATTTAGATTAATCTATGTGCTGCCACGGGGCTTGTTACCTTTCCTCTGTCCTTGCATTCCACTTCCATGTCTGGCTGGTGAATCTGCATCGCTCAGATTTTTCCCGAGTTCCTCTCCCTCCCCAAAGTCATGCCTATTTTCTCCTGCCTAGCTATTTGACATTGGCTTTTTATTAAACAAAGCAGAAGGGGCCTTGGCAGATACACATCTTCACAGTATACGAAAAGATGATCTCACAGCAGACAGGGAAGAATAAAGGGAAAGAAGAGGGTGGAGATCAAGGGAAGAAGGAAGGAAGGAAGAAGGGAAAGAGAGGAAAGGGAAGAAAGGAAAAAGGGGGAAAGAAACGAGGAGAGAGGGAAAGGGAAGAGGAGGAAGAGAGGAAGAAGAGATTGTAAAGAAGGAAGGACGCTAGGACAAGCACAAAGGACAAAAGAAAGGGGAAATGGAAAGAGATGGGGAAAGGAAAGGGGAAGGGAGGGAGCAATATAGGCAAGGAGATAAGAGAGAGGAAGGAAAAATGGAGGATGAAGGAAGGAAGGGATAGCAATAAGAAGGGGGAGAGGAAGGGAAAAGAGGAAACAGAACTGTAAAATGAATGACGAGGATGAGAGGGAAAGACAAAAAGGTGGACAGGGAAAAGAATAGTGGATGGTTGGGGGGAGAGGAAATGAGAAGAAAGAGGAGGAAGGAAAGCGTGAAGGGGAAGCAAAGAGGGAAAAGGAAGGAGGAGAAGAGAAGGAGGAAAGCATGAAAAGGAAAGAGGAAAGGAGGGGACAAGGAAAGAAAACAGGAGGAAGAAGGAGGAGAGGGAAGAGCTGGAGGAAAGGAGAAAAGGAAGGAAGGAGACATAAAGGAGGGAGGCGAGGAAGAGATAAAGGGGAAAGAAGGGAAGAAGGAAGGAAAGGGAGGAAGAAGAAACGGAGGCAGAAGAATGGAGAAAGTAGGAAGGGGAGAAGGAAATGGGGGTGTGGGGGAAGAAAGGAGGAAGGAGGAAGGGAGGAAAATGGAAGGGAGTGCAGGAGGAAAGAGAAAGGAAGGAGAGGAGGGAAGAGGAAGGAAGGAAATGGGTGGAGGGAAGAGGAAGGAAGGAGAAGAGGAAGGGAAGAAGGAAGGGTGGGGGAGGGGTGGGGGCAGGGATGGGAGGGAGGGAGGGAGGGAGGAGGGTCTGCTATACCTACTGTGCACTCCACTCCACTTTCCTGGGTTGGGGGCTTTCCAGCTGTCAGTTCCGTTTCCTCCCTGACTCCATGGTGTCCCAGAGGTCTTTGAGGTCCTGTTTCTTTACCATTATCTTCTTTTTTCTGTCACTGAGGCTCGTTCCTATGCCTTTGTCTCTGAGTTTGTTGAATCGGTCGTCTCCTGGTTCAAACTCACTGTGGAGCCTCTCCATGGGTTTCCATTGCAGCTAGGGCAGCTTTTCAACTTGATTTCTCCCAAGTTCTCCCTATGCTTTATGCCCTGTCTGCATCCCATATTTGGTAAGCTGCTGATGTAACATGGTTTCATTGATCTGTTTGTTTATTTATGGCTTTTTAGAGAGAGGGTCTCATGTAACCCAGACTAGCCTCAAACAGCTTATGTAGCTGGGAATGACCTTAAACTTCTTGTCTTTCTGTCACCATACCCAAGCAGCCTACCACCTAAGCTGTCGCCCAGGCCCTCCTTTAATATTTTTTAAAAATAGCCAGGTCATGGTAGCACAAACCTTTAATCCCAGCATTGGGGAGACAAAGGCAGGTGGATCTCTGTGAGTTCGAGGCCAGCCAGCCTGGTCTAAAAATCCAATAAATAAACAATATTTTTTAGAAGTGGTTTTACGTGTATGAATGCTTGCCTTTGTTTATAGGTGCACGGTCTGTGTGCATGTCTGTGGAGAGAAGGGCTTCAGAAGCCCTGGGACAGGAGTTGATGGCAGTTGCTAGCTGCCATATGAGTGCTGGGATTAAAGGCATGCGCCACCATTGCCCGACTCCTTTCTTTAACAGGACATCTTGTATGTGTTTGATACTCTTTTGAGTCTGTGTCCACCAAGGCCAGTACCTGGGGTGATTTCCACTGACTGCTTATTATTCCACGTGTGGCCACACTTTCCTGTTTGTTTATGTTTCGAACTTCTGGGGGAAAGATGAGCATTTTGGATAAACATTATAGCAAATTCAGATTCTGATCTGCCGTCCCAAGGGATTGTTGTGTTTGTTTGTATGTTTGGGGGCTTTTTGGATGGATGCTTTGCTTTGCTTTTCCTTTGAGACAGAATCTCACTATTAGCCCAGGTTGACCTTGAACTAAAGATCCCCCTACCTCAGCTCAGAGGTATGTATCGCCATATTCAGGGAAGTAGATGGGTTAGAGTCTATTTGCTCCCCAGGGTGGAAACTCTGAAGCCTGAACATAGCAAAATGGCTTAGGAAGTGAAATACACTCTACTGAGTCCAAAGAGCCTCATCACTCGAGTTCCAGCCCCAGTATTGGTACAAGGAAAGAACTGAATCCCACAAGTTGTCCTCTGGCCTGTGTGTGTGTGTGTGTGTGTGTGTGTGTGTATTGTGCGTCTGTCTGTATGTGTGTGTATGTGTGTGTGTATGTATGTCTATCTGCCTGTATGTGTGTATGTGTCTGTATGTGTGTGTGTGTCTGTGTGTGTGTGTGTCTATGTGTGTCTGTATGTGTGTGTGTGTCTGTGTGTGTGTCTATGTGTGTGTGTTTCTGTGTGTGTGTATATATGTGTGTGTGTCTATATGTGTGTGTGTGCTTTGTGTGTCTGTATGTGTGTGTGTCTGTATGTGTGTGTGTCTGTATGTGTGTGTGTGTCTGTGTGTGTGTGTGTGTGGTCATGCACAATTAAAAACTTAAAACAAATAAATAATAAGATAAAATAAGCATAGCGCCCTTTAGCTTGACCCTGGGTAGCATGACTTGTAGTCAGCTGACAATGGTTCAAGGATTTGCTTTAACACGTGGTCCCACAAGCTCCCATCTTCTCTGTGGTGAGATGCACTCTGGGAGCTCTGATGTCTACAGCTATGCTTTTTTTTTTTTTTTTTTTTCTTTTCTCTTCTTTTCTTTCTGCTTTGCTGGGCCTTGAGGCTCTGACTCACAAAGAGCCTGTCACATCCCCAGCACCAGCACTGGTCCTTGTCCTCCGTCTCCTGAATGTGAACCTTTGAACATGTTCCCAGCCTTCCAGATCCCCAGGACTGTGTGGGCCTCACCAGCCCTCCCTAAGGCCATCTCACTTTCCTATCTCTCTTTAAAAGTCCTGTCTGGCTGCAGCTTCGTGCAGTCAGAATCACACAACCTTAGGCCACTGTGATATCAGCCTTCCTTAACCGTTTGACACAGGGATGGCAATTGTTCTTGACAGTGTCCCTGGACATGGGTCAGCCAAATTAGATCTGCTTCTCCCCATGGTAGCAAACCTTACAGCCCTCCATGACAACGTGACACGGCCCCTGGAGAGGGGCAGCTCCATGTTGAAATGGCACAGACCCTGCCATTGTCTACCAAAGCCCGGAGATTTTAACTGAATCTTTGTCCTTCGGTTTGTTACGTGCTTTGGTGGCTTTCCAGACTTCTGACAGTTTGGTCCAGTTTTATCATGGCTTTCCTAGGGACAAGAGTTGCCAAGGTCCACCTTCCACCTAGCTGCCCCTTAAACCTTAGCCTCCACTATGGGTGTGTTATTAGCTCTTTATATCAAGGGGCCAGGGACAAGAGGAGGAGGCTCCTTGCTGGGAGAAATCCACACACCACCCGGAGGGATGGGCGCTGCTGAATGTGGTGGCAGAAGGCATATACTCACACCTGGGTTAGTTTGTGGGCACTTTTTAGTAGACCTCTGCTTGACTCAGATGTTGACAAGCAAACGTCACAAGCCTGACCTAAGCACTGTTTGGAGAAGGGATGAGGGTCTGAGCCATCTTCCAGATGAGCAGCCTAGATCATGCTAGATACAACATGAGGAGTGGGTAGAAGATGTGGCTACAGCAAGAGCCGCAGACCAGCAGCAGAAGCAGGGGTGGGTGCCTACAGGAAAAGACTCACAGAAACCAGGGAGTGAGTTGGGCTGGGGGCGGGGTCAGTGCTTGCAGCAGGTAGAGTCAGGTGATTCAGGAGGAATTGTAGCCTCCACCATTAGAAACGGATGCACATGTCCTAGCTACCGGGAGTGTTGTCATCAAGCCTGTGTCTTGGTACCAGTACTTTTGGCTGAAGACAATCTTCTGGCTGGGGCAAGTCCCCCATCCTGAGACATCCATGCCCCATGACAGATCCATTTGGCTCTTAAAGGCTTAAGTCCCACCTCCTGGACCGGGCAGCCCCGAGAGGCCAAGTAGCCCCCAAATCTTGGGATTGCTTATATCTGTTGGAACTATATGACAAGATAATCCATTCAGGCATCTCCTCCAGGTCCCTTGACCCCCTACGGAGGTGTTAGAATAGACAGTGTCCCTCAGACAATCTCTCATACAGAGTGTTCTGGCAAGGGAGCCCAAACCTGCAACAAACAGCATCTCACTCATTTGATGTAATCACACAAATTAAGCCCAACAATTACCTTCAACCAGTCCTCCTTCTCTATTCTCCTGACAGCTGTCAGGGAGAGAAGAGAGGTACAAAACAAAACCCAAAAAGCAACTGACAGATGTTAAAGTTGAGGGCGACTGTTTTATGAATGGATAATTAAACCCTTTTCGATGACAATATCCACAGTGATGAAAAATGTTGCTTGCCCAAGATTGTGACCTCTGGAGTGTGACAATAATTCCTGACAGTTGCACAGAACTTGCAAGGACTGTGCTGAAAACAGCCGCCGATGGTGGGTGGGGTTGACGGGTCTCCAGCATCAGTCTGGGCCCTGTTCCCGGTTTGGGGCTGGGGGGGAGCAAGGATGTATTTCCTGAGGGTATGAGTATGTCGGAGAACATGATCTGCTCTGACGCTCTGATGGCCGGCCTGAATTGCACAGTGGTTGGGAGCAGCGTTGGCCGGGGAGTTGTACCATATGAGCCAAGTCGCTGAAGCAGGGCAAGTGGCAAGTGAATCGTTTGTTCCAGGAACTTGACCTTACAAACAACCACAGGGGCTGGTCGCGCACTCTGCAAGTGCCTCCCCTTCTGATGCTGGGGTTCAAAGATCACAAGGCCTGAGTGTCAGAAGGGAGGACATGTGTAAAGTGGGGAGGTCAAGAGCAAGCGACATGCACAGTGGTGCAGGGTCCTTGGAAGACAGGCAGGCTAGGCCGGCTGTTTCCTCTCATGAGGGCGGTGTGACCAGTGTGACCAGCCTGTAGAATTCTGGGGCTTTCATCACATAGTTGAACACAGCACCTTCCTCGGGGGACCAGGCAAAGTGAGTGATGGGCTGAGCTCCTTTGACATGCTATTGGGGAGCCAATCAGCTCAGCAACCATCACCCATGGGGACTTTCTAACTGGCTGTGGTTCCCTTTGTCTGAGGCCTACATCTTGTGCACTTTTAACTAGATACATCAAGGAGTGAGGATTCTGAGTAACCAACTGGCCAACTGAGAAGAGCTGACTCATGACAGAGCCCCCAAGGCCACCTCTGGTCGATTTGGCACCCACATTCATCCAGTACAGTGATCTGGCACTTACCATCCAAATTATAAAGAAACAAACAAACACAATTCTCATAGCTACACGCCTGCCTAATGCAGCTGTCCACATGATACAACTGCTCTGCACACAGTCAAAAACACGCTGACCCTTCCCTTCACCCTGCCCCCTTTCTAGGGTTTGAAGCTTCAATACTAAGACAGAAAGTTAACAGCTATCATGACATCTTCTGCTGCATAGGAGAGAGATCACCACACTGGAAGCTTCGGAGCTATCAATCTTCCTTCCCAAGACCAGTGCCATAGCTACCACCAGCTTTTGGCTTTTTTCTTTTAGATTTATTTTGTTTTGTGTGTGTGTAAGTTCTTTGCCTACGTGTGTGTGTGTGTCTGTGCATCATGTGTGCATAGTACCTGAAGAGGTCAAAAGAGGGCATTGGATCCCCTGTAACTGGAGTTGCAGAAAGGCTATGAGTACTAGGAACTGAATCCCTCCAGTGCTCCTAACCACTGAGCCATCTCTCCAGCATTGACTGCCTTCGATGGCTACCTTCTGGTACCCATTTTGTCCCCTCAGCCTGAGTGACATTCTAGCTACCCCATTCCTCCTTGCTTTAGGGAATTGCTCAAGCAGTTATTCATGAAGACCAGGATCCACCAAGAGTCCCATTTAATTCGGGTTGATATTTATTTGTTAGTTGGTTTGTTTGGTTGGTTGGCTGGCTGTTTGTTGGTTTGTTTGTTTGGTTGGTTGGTTGGCTGGCTGGCTGTTTATTTGGTTTTAGAAGTGGTAAGGACAAGATGTGGGGTCTCATGCAGACTAGAGAAGCACTCAGCCACTGAGCAGTTATCTCCAGCCCTGTTCTTACTCTTAATTGCGAAGTATGATTGGTTTTAATCACTGGGCATGAAAGTAGTAAGCGAGTCCTAGACTTCTCTGCATTTCGGTTATCTTCTCCTTATTCTTGGTACAAGGGACCAGTCAGATTCTCCAGCTCAGGGTGGACTAGGGTCACCTGTCCCAGCCAGCAAAGAAGTCTACTTAGTTGCTGATTCAGTGATCAGGTGAGACTTAGCACTGAGTGGGTGTTGTCACTGTGTGAGAGTAACACAGACACTTGGAGGTCATGTTGAAATCATGTCCACAGAGCATCATTGGTGGGGAGGGCAAGCTCACAGTCAGAGCAACTGTAACTCTACCAGTCAGCACAGCACCGTTGCCTATGATGGAAACAGGCCTCCAGCACTCGATGGATCCACTGGAGAGTGCTTCCCGTGGGGACTCAGTGTGGCTCTCTGCCTTCGACAAGCTGGCCACTCAGTCATGGCCCTGAATGATGGTCCTCTATGGAGACATAAACGTTACCAGACTACGTAACCCCATCATTTCCAAAGGGTTGCTTTGTTCAAGAGACTATGTGACAAAGACAAGAGAAAGCCGTCCTGGGATCTGCACAAATTAGCCTTCCCACCTGGATGATTGCATATTCATGTACTGAGCAAACCCTTTGTTGACTTTGAGTTATAATTCTGGGATAAACACACCAGCATGCTGTGCAATTTGGAGGTGTACCTATTTGTCCTTCTGCTGTTATCACTAAGTTTTCTATTGTAATCATTCCGGTTTCCTGGCTGCTCTCCCAAGTCATTAGCCATAGCCCTTGAAGCAATATTGGCCTATGGTCACAGCCATCCCTCCCTTTAGGCAAAATGAACAACCCACATTCTGCTCCCTGGTAGGCCCCTCACCACTGCCTCAAGATCCATCCCTGCTGTTCACTCTTGGGTGGGACTTCTATATTGTGTAAAACTGTCTGAAAAGGAGGCTTTAATGTTTCCTTCCTTGGTGAGCTGATCACAGGGAGCCTCCCCATGAAGCCGTGATTGCAGGCGGATGGGCATCAAAGAACTGGGGACTCTATCTGGGTCACTTCCTTCTCAAACAATTCACTTCTGCCTAGACCTGTTAGAGCCAAAATTTTGTACACAGCTTCATGTGGTGATGGATTGCTGCTGAGAATGCCCAGGTGAAAGGTCAGATACATGGGTCAGGCTACCCTAGTCCATGAAGTGAGCATCTCCGGTCACATGGTAGCTTGGGGCTGGGTCAAGGGTTTGAGCTTGATGGAAGCACATGCCATCAAAAGTGATGTTAATCTCCCAAAGAAAAGCTAGTAGTCTGATGGGTCAATTTCTGAGCACCTTCCTGAGGTTGCTCATATCATAATCGCTACCCTAGTGCTGCTCCAAACACCCCAAAATCTGCTGGGTTACTTAGCCCGGGCTGGCAAAGCAGCTGGGTAGTACACGCCCAATGCAAAGCTTCCTCTGGTTCTGGGTCCCACTCAGAACAAAATTTTCAAGGTCACAGTGAATGGGTTCAAATAGCACTGACATGTGATGGAAGAAACTCTAAACCTCAGCCCTTTCTTCCTTCTTTCCTTCCTTCCTTCCTTCCTGTCTTCCCTCCACTCCTCTCTTCTCCTTCCCTTTCCTTTTATTTCTTCCTCACCTCCCCCCCCCCTCTCCAGCTCTGGGATTGAACCTAGGGCATCCATACATACCTGGTAAACATTCTGTCAGTGATCTACATCCCCAGACTTTATTTATTTATTTTTTTAATTTGGAGACAGTCATTCTAAATTCTTCAGGGTGGCCTTGAATTTGCTCCATAGCCCAGGCAAGCCTTGGACTTGGTACTGCTTTTGTCTTTAGCTTCCTGCATACCCTGTGACACCAGTGAGTGTTTCCTTTGTATGAGTGGGAGATCCTACACATAACTATTTGTCTTTCACCCTGGAGAAAATATTCGGACATTTCCCCAGACTCCAGGACTGCTCAGGTTTCCACTAAGGTGGAACAGAAATTTATTCTCCACTTTCTATCCTGCAAGTGTCTCAGCAATGTGTCCTGCTTCCAGGTACAGCCAGCTGAGGAAATGCAATGTGACAAAGCAGCAGGGTCCACTGTGTAAGTGAAAGACATCCAAACTCCTGGGGAGCAGATTACAGCATGATGCTGGGAGAAAAGATACACCCCCTACACAGCACCTGAGATCCAGCAGTGATGATGGGCCTCTCTCTGGCTTTGCCAATACAGTTGGGAAGTGAACTCACTCTGATGGGCTCTCCTAACAGACACAAAGGAAAAGCTCTCACCGAAGCAGGGCTGTATGCTGGGGGCTTCCTGTGTGGATGGGCTTTGACAATGGATTCACATTAAAAACAGCAGCCACACGCTTGATTTTTAAATAATTCATGGTTATTACCCAAGATCTATCTGTTTTCTTCTCAGACCAAAGAGATGATTGGACGAACACAGACTGTCCTAGTAATTGCCATTCTTAAAACTTTCAAACCATCAGTGCTAGCCATCTTACATTCCTATGGAAAAACACCTGGGGGCTATGTAACTTATCAAGAAAAGAGCTGGCTAGAGAGCTTAGTTGGCAAAGGGCTTGTGGTACAAACACAAAGACCTGATTACAATCCCTAACACACACAAAAAACCATGTACAGTGGTGCGTGGAAGCAGTTCGGGGCGGGGGGGGGGGGGGGAACAGGCAGATCTTTAGGGTACACTGTCATTCAGTCTAGTCTATTCATCAAACTCCGTGTTTGAGCAAGGTACTCTCAAAACACAAGGTGGGTGGCTCTTCATGAACATATGCATGTGTGAACCTGCACACGCATGAACACACACGCACACGCTCACCCTTGACATCTCTTTAACTCACAGTTTTAGAAGTTGAAAGGCTGAGCTCCTGTGGCCCCATCTGTTCAGCTGGTTGTCACAGCACATGAGAGAGGGAACTATTGGAGTCCTCGCCACCTTGGCAATGTCACACATGGGACAAGGCTTCCAGTGCAAGCCACATTCATCCCACGTCTAAGTCACAACAGACACCGGTCTCCATCTTGCTTCCGATAGATAGTCTTCATGGACACAAACAACTCTAGTAGCTTGCACTTGGCCTTTTCTACCACCGGAGCCTCCACTCTGGTAGGAGTCTACAGGTGTTGAGATAATAATTCCAGTGATGCGTTCCTGAGCCAAGAAGATAACCCCAGGGGGCTGGAGAGATGGCTCAGTGGTTAAGAGCACTGAATACTTTGCCAGAGAACCTAGGTTCGATTCCCAGCACCCACATGGCAGCTCACAACTGTCTGAAACTCCAAAATCTGACACCCTCACACAGACATACATGCAGGCAAAAACAGTAATGCACATAAAATAAAAACAAAGAAATTATTAAAAAAAAAAAAAACGATAACCCCAGATACAGTCATGGAACCATTAGGCCCTTTAGGGGACAGTCCCATTGATAATTTGACCTAGAAGGTCCCCAATCTGACTTGAGAAACACAGCATTGCTTTCCAGATTGCCCTACCATAATCTGTGATCTCTGAGAATGCTCAGTGCAGCTCTGAGGGATGTTGAAGATGACACTGAGTGTGGTGGTGATTACTGCCATGGAATCAACTGTTCCTGAGTCCATTCTTTTTTAAAAATATATTTTGTTTTTTTTATTTTCTCATTTTACATAGCAGTCCCAGTTCCCACCCCCTCCCTTCCTTCTACTACTCCCTTCTCCCCCCACCCCATTCCCCACCCACTCTTCAGAGAAAGGCTTCCCATGGGGAGTCAACAAACTCCGGCACCGTACTTTGAGGCAGGACTAAGCCCTCCTCCTTATATTTAGGGTGAGCAAGGTTTCCCTCCAAAGAGAATGGGCTCCAAAAAGCCAGTTCAAGAGCTAGGGATAAATCCTGGTCCCACTGCCAGTGGGCCCACAGCCTGCCCAAGCCACACTACTGTCACCCACATTCGGAGGGCCTAGTTTGATCCTATGCAGGCTCCCCAGCTGTCAGTCCAGACTCAGTGAGCTCCCACCAGCTCAGGTCAGCTGTTTCTGTGGGTTTCCTCAAACTGGTCTTGACGCTGTTGCTCATGTTATCAGTCCTCTCTCTCTTCAACTGGACTCTGGGAGCTTGGCCCAGTACTTAGCTATGGATCTCTGCATCTGCTTCCATCGGTTACTGGATGAAGGTTCTATGATGACAATTAAGGTAGTCATCAGTCTGATTATAGGGGAAGGCCAGTTCAGGTACCCTCTCCACTGATGCTTATGGTCTTAGCCGGGGTCATCTTTATGGATTCCTGGGAATTATTTCCTTAGTGCCAGTTTTAAAAATAGGTTTTTTCCTTCTTATTTTACATATCAATCTCAGTTCTCTCTCCCTCCCTCCCTCCCAGGCCCCCCACTCCCTCCCATTTCATTCTCCCCCCCCCACTCCACAGGAGGGGTGATGCTTTCCAGGAGGGATCATCAAAATCTGTCAAGTCATTTGGAGTAGGGTCTAGGCTAAGGGAGTATTTTCCTTGGGGAATGTGCTCCCAAAGTCCTTTCTTGCACCAGGGATACAGCCTGGTTCCACTGTCAGAGTCCCTTAGACTACCCAGGCCTTCAGGGGGTCTGAGTCAGTCCAATGCTGGATTCCCAGCTATCAGTCTGGGGACCCATTAGCTCCTCCTTGTTCAGACCAGCTGTCTCTGTGGGTTTCTGTAGCCTGGTCTTGACCCCATTTTCTTATCACTCCTCCCTGTCTGCAACTGGATTCCAGGAGCTGGACTCAGTGTTTAGCTTCTGTTTCCATCAGCTACTAGATGAGGGGTCTATGATGGCATATAAGTAGTTATCAGTCTCATTATCAGGGAAGGGCATTTATGTTAGACTTTCCACTGTTGCTAAGATTGTTAGTTGGGGTCAGTCTTGTAGGTCTCTGGGCATTTCTGTAGAGTCAGTTTTCTCTTCAAACCTATAATGGCTCCCTCTATTATGGTATCACACACACCCCTCTCGTCTATTCACTCCCCTACTCAATCTTCCTGGTCCCACATGTCCTCTCCTCCCCTTCTCTCTCTCCTACCTCCCTCTCCACTCACTGCCCTCCACTCCCAATCTGCTCAGGAGATCTTGTTCCTTTCCCTTCTGTGAGGGACCTTGTATGAATGGCTTAGGTTCCTCCTTGTATCCTAGTTTCTCTGGTAGTGTGAATTATAAGCTGATGATCCTTTGCTTTATGTCTAAAATCCATGTATGAGCAAGTACATACCATGTTCCTCTTTTTGTGGCTGGGTTACCTCATTCAGGATGGTTTCTTCAAGTTCCATCCATCTGCCTGCGAATCTCAAGATTCCATTGCCCCCCCCCACCCCACGCAGAGTAGTATTCCATTGTGTAGATGTGCCACATCTTCTTTATCCATTCTTCAGTTGAGGGGCATCTAGGTTGCTTCCAGGTTCCTGCTATTACAAAATGCTGCTATAGTCCAGCTTGACAACATGTCATCTTGATTCTACTGGGTAGTTGCCAGGGGCAGGGGGCTTGAGGGGTGCAATGGACTGTTCCACAAGGGAGTAGTCGGGGGGGGGGGTACTTACCACAAGATAATCAAGATGAAACCCCATTGAACTCTGCTCATCAATGGCCTGCTGGGAGGGAAACAACCTGAAACTGGTCCCCAGTGGAGCAAGGGAACTAAGAAAACCAGAAGGCAAAAGCAAAGCACAGCAGTGAATAGACAAGGACACTTGGGTGTGTATGCCAGTTGGAGTCAAGCGCTACCACTATCTAAGCCAATGGTCGCGGATGCATGCGAGTGTTTACTTCTTTGAGCCCCAGTGTCATCATTGGTAACACTAGAAGCCACCACGTAGTAATGCTCCATAGGTTTCTAACTGAATGATACACAGTGCTCCACGTGAGGGTGTGCCATTCTTAAAACCCTGGCCCTGACTTATGGCCTTACTTTGGGTTCTCCCACAGGTTATGAGTATTGGGGACAGGATCTTCTCTGCTGTCCTGTGCCTTGTGGGCACTGGCATCCCTGGCTTTTACCCAGTTGATTCTGATGCCACCCATTAAGCGTTGACAATGACGAATGTCGCCAGAATTGCTAATTATCTCCTTGGTTGAGATGCATTAACTAGCCAGACTTTGAAGTCTCTCTGTATTTATGATTCAGTACATGGGCACGAGGGACAGAGATCCCTCCCAAAGCTATGCTTCATGCGTCAGTCATATGTCCCCTCTCATGCTGAACGATGCCTGCCATACCTGAGCCACGATTTGCTTTGCTTTGCTTTGTTTTGTTTTGTTTTGTTTTGTTTTGTTTTGTTTTGAGAAAGGGTCTTACTATGTAGCTCTGCTGGACCTGGAACTCACTCTGTAGATCCAGCTGGCTTCAAACTCCCAGATACCGGCCCCTCGTCTCCCCAGAGCTGGGATTAAGGGGATATACACCACACTTGACTACATACTTTCCCCCTGACTTTTCTGTTTTAGTTGGTGGTTATTTTTCTTACTTGTTCTCATCATCTTCCCAGCTAAAATTCAGAATGGTACTATCAGGTAATCTGATACACGTTGATAGAATTAAACTCATTAATTCAGGGGTTAATTGGAGATTTTTTACTCCTATAGATAGTTTCATTTTTAAAAAAAAAAAATGATACAATTTCATTACTCAAATCCTTGTTTTTAGTCAAAGGATATGTTCCCTGTCATACTGACTTCTTGGGCTATATCTGCTTTGTTTTCATTTAACATAATTTTTATTGACTCCTCTTGAAATTTCCCAGCATGCACCTAAGTCCCAGTCATCTCTCAGTCCTTCCGTCTGCCCTTTACCCGTGGAGCCTCCCCACTCAAAAGCAAAGAAATAACTCACTGTGCTCCTCTGCCTTGCCCGATGCCCCTCGTTCATCGTGGAGGTGTTGGAAGCTGTGGCGTGTGACACAGTGTAGCCTTTTGTCTAGGTTGGGTTTGTTTGTTTGGTTAGTCGGTTGGTCGATTTTTTTTTTTATTTTTATTTTTTTTGGCTTTTGTTGTCACTTTGCTTTTTGGTTTTGGTATTACTATTGTTAAGTTTTTATCCGGAAGAAAAAGCATGTGGGGATCGGGAGATAACTGGGGGTTGGTTCTCTCCCATGATCTTAGTCTCTCCCAGACTAAGATCACCAGGCTTGGTGGCAAGTATCTTTCTTCTGCCAAGCCATCTGGTCAGCGCTCATTTTTTTTTTTTTTTTTTTTTTTTTTTTTTTTGTTCTTGTTGTTGATTCTGAAGCAGGGTCTCCTGTAACTCAGGTAGGCCCTGACTCACTGTGTGCCATGGGTGAATCTGAGCACTTGATTCCCCTGCCTGCAGCTCCTTAGCGCTGGGATGACAGACACACCCAGTTTATCCAGCGCCTCGGGAGATGAAACCCAGGATTTTGTTCAAGCTGGGCAAGCCCTCTACCAACTAAGTCATGTCCCCAGCCCCTTCCTGGCTGGTTTCTTCCAGGTGTTGTGGAAGTTTTAGGGTTTGGGGAAGACAACCATAATCTCCTTAGTGATAGGCATTTCTCCCTACTTTCTTTTCTTTGGGGGATTTATTGATTATATTTTATGTACATAAATGCTTTGCCTGCATGTGTGTCTGTGAAGCACAGAGATTCCGGTTTGCTGTTTGTGTCTTGCCATATTGGCTAGCCATGCTGGAGGGACAGCATACTGGCAGGCCCACTGAGCTTTCACCAAAGGAGGCAGCGAGTGGAGAGCGGAGGGGACCAAGGTACAGAGCCACATGCAAACCCAGTCCCACCCCAAGGGACTCTAGCCAACCAGAGCACGGCACACATGCCCAGGCGGGCCTTGACCTTCTCCAGGTCCCTCTGCCTTGCTAAAATCCATTGGATTCCGTTCTAAAGTGGCCCCAAGGTCTGTTCCCTTTTTTGGCCACTTCCTCCTCCTGTGGCCGACTACCAAGGTCTGGTCACCAAAGTATACAAGTCCAGCGCTCAAAGGCCAACTTTGGGAGGGGCTGCGGATTAGCTCAGTTTGGGCCTCAGCTCTGGGGGGGGGGGAGCCCCCTTTGGCTCACCTAATTAACATGCCCAATTAAAATTAAACACTTCATCCTAACACGGGTTCCCCTTTTACCTTTATAAACCACCGTTTGCCTTTTGCCACTGTCTGTCTCCAATCTAGCCAGAGGCAGTCCTTTGTCACATTATTGTCCCCCCTCTCTGCCCCCTTTGCCTCGGGCCCTTCCCCTCTCCCTCTTCCTCTGCCTCCTGTCTTTGTGTCTTATCCCCTGCCCTCTGTCCCTCTGAGGCTAATAAACCTCCTTTGTGCTGAGAACTTGGTCTGGGGGGGGGGGTTCTGAGCCAATATAGGCCTTTCACATCTCCCAAGCCTTACATCCTGATTAGTAAGATGCTGGATAGTAATTTAAGACAAGCTGTTTATGACATGAAGGGGCTGTGCGTAAACTTTGCTTGCTTCTATCTCACCGAGACCTTTGATGGCCTTCTTTTCACGAATTCCTGGGTGACAGTCCCTTATGTTTACATTTTGGCCATGGGCATGAAAAAGCAACGTGCCAAGCCCAACTCCCCTCCATGGGCCGGGCAAGCACAGTCCTCCTGCACAGCTGCTTTGGGCCTGGGTTTCTTCCTTGCTGTAAGCAGGGAGTGGGTTTTCATTGAGCAGGGTCTTTGTTGGGGTGACAGGGAGACTTCCCTCAATATTGTAAGATAGTGAAGAAAGCCAGCATAGTGCACATAGTGTGGCTTTACAGGTGTCCCAGGAGCGGAGCTCGGCTCCAAAACCAAACTGTCCGGTAAGCAGCACTGTGCGGGGGCGGGGGTGGGTGGGAGGGGGAAGGTGTCTGCCTGGACTGGCTCCTGACCACAGGGCCTCCCCCACAGTTCTCATCCACCCCCTGGACTCCGCTCTGCAATGTGCATCTCCCTGCCCAGGTATGATGAGGCTTTACGTAACTATAGCAAGCACCTGGGATAATTAAGTCATGAAGGGTTATGTTGGCTCTGGGGATATAGTTGGTCCCACCACTTGAGCTTATGGGAGCATCCTGGAGGGAACTTGTTGCTAAGCAAAACTACCTACTTCATAGGAAGAAAGCCACATAGAGAGAAAGAGGAAGAGGCTGAGGCCCAAAAGGTCATGACCCCAGTGACTTAAAGACCCCCCTCACTTGGCCCCACTCTTAAAAGTTGCACCCCCTCCCAGGGTCTAGCCTCTAGCACAAAGGCCTCTGGGAGCTAACTGTAGCCATGGGGGATTCTCCATCTCTGTCCCCATGCTGTGAGCTCAGGGTCCATCCTGATCCAAACCTACCCCCACCCTAAGGCCTCTAAGGCCCCTGAACCCTTTCATCTAACATTTGGTAAGACTTGCTTTTCTGGAAAACACTCCTGGTCACGGATCTCTAAAAGTGGCTGTTTTATTGAGGGTCTGTTTCTTTCCTTAGAGGTGAAGAAGGTGACTGTCACTCAGTGCCAGTGCTGGGTGCGCCCTACCCCACCAACTGGGGCTCCTGGGTCAGGCTGACCTTATTTGCTGGGATCTTTCTTTACCCCACTGGCTATGTTGAAGAATTTGTGGGTTAATAGCATCATTAAAAAAATGTGTTCCCTGTGTAGATGCTTCTATGTTTCCTCACTCCACACGACCATGCTATTCTCTACAGCTTTTAGGACAGTGTCCATGTCTAAGGCCTGATGTCCCCTACTAGGCCCTCTTGTGTACTCTGCCCTGTTTGAGCTCAGAGGGAGATGGGCCTGGGCCTCTAAGGGGCAGAGGGTGAGGCCAAGGGGAGTCAGGGGGGTGGGCAGTGTAGGGAAGTGATCCCCAGGTCCTGGGCCCAGACAGCGGGGTAGGCAAGGGACAGGTCATGGGAGATGGGATAGCAAACCAGGGGTCACTCCCTGGGCCATCAGGGACTGGGCTGTGAGGTGGGCCTCCAGACTGGGACACTGGGAGGGTACACTCACTGACCAGACGCATGGCTACTGGTACCCTGGGGTTAGGGGAGAAGCAGATACCACTGAGACATCCGGAGACTGAATTAGGAGTGGGAAGGGAGCCCACACACCTGCTGTGGCCCAAGACGCCCTTGCTAGGTGACCCTCAGCCTATATATTCTCTCTCCCCTTGGGAACCATCCTGTAAACACCACGGAGGATTCCACAGAGCTCTGGGTCCAAATGGTGTGTGGGGAGAGCTAGGCACTCATGTATGAATCTCTTGGCCCCCTGTCCCTGTCCCTCTCATGTCCCAGATTCATCCACACCTCCCATGGGCAGCCACACTTAGGGAGCTTGACATAGACAAAGCCTCCCTACCCCTGGTGTTGGTCTCAGGGCCCCTGTGGTCAGGAAATGCCCGGACTCCAAGTTTCTCCAGGTTCACCCCTTAACCTTGTGGCGCCAGGCCACACCGAAAGAGCTGGAGCTTGGCCCAAGCAGTACTCTCAGTCAGTACCCCTGGCCTATGTGGAAGGCCGGCCATCCCTGGGAAGGGCCAGGGTAGATGATGAGTAACAAATAAATAGCAAACACAAGTAAAGCCCTTGATCCTTTATTTAACAATTCACAAGGTTGTTGTTTCGTTTTTGCATTGCGTCTGGACTTGCCTGCAAAAAGTGGGGGAGGCTAGAAAGAGCTCCTGATGGACATCCCGTTCACATTTTGGTTACAGAATTATCGCCACTGTGAATTTGGAACCGAATTAGTGAACATGTCCCAGACAGCTGTCTTTCAGCTACTCCACCCGTAGAATGCACTACACCAAAACACATGAGATGTGCGTGGGCAGTGAGCGATCTGAAGGCGTGAAGACTATGGTGAGACTGCAAGCGAACGCTGTTCCTGTTGTGGAGAGAGTAGAACTTTGGCAGGGCGGCCTCATCGGTTTTGGCGTCTTGATCTTTTGTCACGTGGGAAGGTGAGATGGCGGCCCTCTGAGGGAGGCATCTGCTCAGGACTCTCCAGCGGTGTCTTCCGTTGCTTTTACCTGCACTGTGCTTGGCTTCTTGGGGACACCTGCACACCTGCTCCCCTCCGAGCATGCGCCCCTCAGCCCCAGCATCCCAGAGCTCCGAGAACACCGCCTTACACACTACAGGTGCCTGGAAGCACTCCCTGACAGGCAGGGTGAATGGTGGATGATGAATCTTTTGGATGGATGAGGGCATGCTGGGAGAACAGCCCCTCCCCCAGTCATGGAGACAGGGCTGGGCTGCTCTCCACAGCACGGAGACAAAAAGGAAAATGTGGAGTGGGTAAGTAATCTGTTTTGTCCAATTGTAGAATTCCACATTGGGGAAACTGAGGAACAGAATTGGTAGCAGACTCTGTCCATGTCTCACGTTGAACGAGGCCAGGCGGCTTCAGAACCAGCCTGGAATATGTCAATAGTATTTTTTTTATCTTTTTTTAATTTTTTATTTCTTGAAATGAACTCAAAATGAGATGAGGTGGTGAACTGAAGGGGGTGGTTGGCCTCAGGGTGGGGGTGGGTGGAGGCAGGGCAGGGGACCTGGGAGGAGGGAGGGGAATAGGGAAGGAGGGGCCAGGGGGCAGGGATGGTGGGAGGTGGCAGGGAGTTGGGGAGCTGGGACACACCCTCATCAGGATGAGGGTGGGGTGAATGGGGAGGGGTTTCAGGGTGGGACTTGGGAGGGGCTTGGGCTGATGATGACCAATGAATGACCAATGGCTGGGAAGAGATTCTTTGAGTCAGGGCTTAGGGTAGTAGTGAAATGACTCCAGGGTAGAGGTTGGTGGGTGACAAGGTCGAAAATGAGTGACAACGGTGACGCAATGACCAATGGGTGAAGACCATGAAGCTGGGAGTGTGTACTGTGATCATGATTTGAATGACAGTAGGTAATGGTGACAAGGACTGGTAAGCAAGTACTCAGAGCAAGGTAAACACAGCTCACACTTAAAGCTAAGAGCATAGATTCCTACCCAAGAAACCTAAGAAGCAAAGGGTTCCTACCTGGGACCCAAGGACTGTGTAGCACCCAGGCCCCAAACCAGACCTGGGAAGCTACACAGGACTCTATCTCATTTCTTTCCTATGGGGTTTTTTTTTTTTTTAATATATATTTTGTTTTTTATTTCGCAAAAAAAGATAGATGCTCTTTTAAAAAAATCAAATTCATAATTCAGAAGCTGGCTAGGTCTTTTGGGATCTGAGGGTCGTTGTCTAAGCAACACAAAGGTACATCCATGGCTGTGGACAGGTGCTAGCCTACTTTTGCCATAGAACTAGAAAACACCCCACAAGCAGCCATTTCCACTAAAGCCTGCGAACACCTTGGTGAGGGCTCCGTTGCTCGCTCAGATTCTGCCAGTGGGGCACTTGTGGTTCAAGGCACACTTAAGTCTGAAAGCATATCATCTCTACTCTACAGGGTAAGAGGCAAGTGTGGGGTGGAGCCTGGGGGTAAGGGGCTGGGGCGGAGCTGAGCTGGGGCGGGGAGTGGGTTGCTCAAGAGGCAACACCAAATGGCACATTTTGACCTGAAGGGGCCAATGTTTTTTCCCAAACTGGACATGAGCCAGGAGGCTCTCCACTTTGAGAAACGCTATTGGGATCGACCTCAATATCAAGTGTACAGCCAGGATAGGCCAAAACCTTTCGGATCCCAGGATGAGACCAAGTCTCCATCAGATCCTTTCCTTGGAGTCAGGAAGTATTTTGGTATATATCCCTCGTTCCTAATTCTGAATGTTGGAGCTAGAGAGGACCTTAGCGGTTTGGGTGTTTGCACCCCTCCCTCAAGAGAGGGTTGGGGAGATGGCCCAGGGTTGGGAATGGGGTCTCGCCAAGGGTCACACAGCGAGTGGGCAGCAGGGCTGAGACTAGGTCCTGGCCTGTCTGCCAGCAGCCAACCTGGGGGCTCTCTCTGCCTGACACACAGCCACTACACACTGCAAAGTTCACAAATCAATCGGAAAGATCTCAGGGTTGCGGTGTGAGACTGGATGTGAGTGTGAGTCGAAGTGGTGTGTGAGAATTAATGAACGAAAGAGTTTAGCCCTTTTCACAGTGAGTGGTCAAGTACAGCAATCTTGTGGTTGCACGAGGGCCTGGTGGCTGAAACCCCCTGGGAGAGGGACCTCACCACCAAGTCCTGGTTCTGTTCCCATGTTTTTTTTTGGTCTTTTTGATTTTATATTTGATATATTGATATACTGATACTTAAGAGTTTAGAATAACATACTTATTTCTTTAACTCATTTAGAGATGAAATTCTTATTATTATTCATCATTATCATGCATTAAGAGGGAGGAAGAGGGGTCTTAGGTGGCATGGCAGCGTGTCACACAGCAATGCAAAGACAATGTACGTAAGCATAGCGTTCACTAGATGTCACACAAGCGAGAGCAAGCGGTATCACAAAGAGAAGCACAGACCGCAAATAGTGAGCTCTGAGGAACCCGGATAAGAGGGAGGGGCCTGGGGGAACGCTGCTTAGATCTCCTCGTCGCCAGTCTCCTTGTTGAAGGTGGTCATGTCGATCTTCTCTGGGAAGATGATATTCACCGCCAGCTCCTCCCCACTGTTGTACTGCAGCAGCAGGTTCTTCTTCTTGCGCAGCATGTGGTTGTAGCGCAGGTTGGACACCCAGGCCTCGCACTTGTTGAGGAAGACGATGGCCACGGTGCCCAGAACCACCAGGCTGGTGAGCACACCCAGGATGGTGAAGCAGATGGCCTGTCCCTCGGTGAGGAGAGGGGTACTCTTGTTGAGCTCTTTCATGGACACCTTCAGGATGCGGTGCTCGGGCTGCTGAACTGGCAGCTCGTGCACCCCGGGGGTCAGGCGGTAGGTGAGCCCGTAGTTGCTGGGCAGGTGGGTGACTTGCACGGGGTTGGACGGGCGTTTCTTTGCGCATGTGGGACCCATGAACGGGGGCTTGCACAGACACTCGTAGCTCACCTGGGTGTGCTGGAGGCAGGTGGCCCCGTTCAGGCACGGGCCACTGGCGCAGCTGCTCACCGGGCGGCTGCAGGTCTTGTCGATGAACCCAGCTGGGCAGCGGCAACGGAAGTCGCCCCCGATGTCGGTGCAGACGCCATCATTCTCGCATGGGTTAGGGGTGCAGCTGTTGGCAATGATCTCGCAGAAGTTGCCAGAGAAGCCAGGGGGGCACAGGCAGGAAGCATGCGAGGCCCGGCCCTCGTCATCCACACAGGTACCCCCGTGCTGACAGGGAGAACTGCAACACAACACCATGGACATGGTAAGGGCCCCCACCCTGGGGGCTGGGCCGGGACAGAGCAGGAGGGGCAGGGGCCGGAGGTGAAGCTCCCTTCTCTGCACCTCCCGACAAAAGGGCAGGGCTCAGAACACACCAGGCTAAAAAGGGGCGAAATGCCAGCCAGGGAGGCACCCCACCCTCTCCAAAGGTGGGGTGCACACACACCGCAACCCTGTCACAATGTCAGCCTGGTCAACCTGAAACCGAATCGACCTCTCGTGCCCTCCCCCCATCTCTTACTTCAACTCTCAGGCCAGAGCATGCACTGTCAGCCGCTAGACAGATGGGGAAACTGAGGCTAGGAGAGGGAGCATTAGTAAAGAGTCCAGGCTTATGTAAGATCCCACACGAGGAGGGCCAGGAGGCACCTGGTGCCTGGGCTCTCCAAGGGGGGGATCTGCCCTTAGTCAGGGCTCCAGTGTGTGTGCCCCACACCACACCCCATCCCTTATTACTTTTATTTCTACTGGAGTGGGCCCAGCCAGCTATTATGAAGGATACCCCTGGGGGGCGGGGGGCTCTTAGTGAAAGAAATACAGGTTGTATCTATGCTGGCAAGAGTGGCCAGTGAACTGTTTAATGGTGGTCCATTCACCCAAGTGCAGCTTGCAAACTGAAGCTGTGTGCTCAGAGTGCAGCACAAGGACCATTTAATGTGAGTGCTTTTAAACAAGCTAGCCCTTTGTCATCTGATAAATGCCAAAACTCCGGGAAAGAAAAGCCCCCACCCAGCCCACACAAAGAGTAAGCCCTGCAACTTCAGCCCTAGGGCTGCAAGTCCCTGGGCTCTGAAAATTTCCCAAGGGCCCCTGGGCTCTATTTTGACAGACTAGAACAAGATGAAGGGTCTTGTCGTGTGTTGTTCCCCTTTGCCAGTAAACTGTAGTGGAGTTCAATGGTCACCATCTCCAGTGTCCTTCCTGAATACAGATATGAAGACCCCTCCCATCTCCTCCAGTCTCCCCAACTGTGATATCCTAAACATCCCCCCTACAGTATGGTAAGCCTGTCTCAAGGCCTGGTCCTGCTGAACTCTGATCTCTTATTACGTTGCCTTTAGAAAATTATACAGCTTGGCATCTCTGTCTCTATCTCAATCTGCTGTCATTCACTGGCATCGGGGCTTGGGAACATCAGGGGAATATGAAATTGCCTTCAGGACCGTCTGAAAAAATTATGGAAATGACACAATCCTCCATAAAAGCCCCCTACCCTGGTAGAGCTGATGTGGGGCCCTGGGGCTGCCTGGAGCACTTCTTTTTATCAGGTGACAGGTCCCTAGGGGTTAGGCTGAGAAGGTCTTCAAGGGTGAGGTGAGGATATTTACCCGTTGATCACACAGGGCCCAGCTTTGTTCTGGCAGTCCTTCCCAGAGAAGCCAGGAGCGCAGGAGCACTCGTACTGGCCCTTCTCGAGGTCCAGGCAGGTTCCATTGTTGGCACAGGGGGTTGAGGTACAAGCCCGCATGTCTGGGAAGCAGAAAAGCCAGTGCTTAGCATTCCCTTTCAGAGGCCAGTGTGAAAGGGACCCCAACAGCTCTGCTAGTGACTTCCAAGAGGGCTTTGCAGAGCTCTTCCTTCTCTCCATGGACGGAAACTGAGGCAGAGCAGGAAGGAGCTGGAAAGGGTGCAGTGAACCCCGCCCCCAAAGTCCTGAAGTGCTGAGGGTCACGAGCTTAACTATAAGTCACCAGTGAGAAAGTCAAGGCCACCAGTAACCAAGATAAGCAGCTGCACACTTTTCCTATCATCCTTGCAGGGGCCGCAGGGCCTTCACCGCAGAAGCCTTTGTCCCTCCGCAAAACAGGGGGCGAGCCAAGATTCCCCAAAGCCCATCTCCTTTCTTACGTTCAGCTTCTCGCTTTTAGGGGAAGGGGTCTCTGCCACCTTGGGAACCAGTACAGACTGCTGCTTGCAGGGGGCACGGGGGGGGGGGGCGGGGGGAGGGGGAACACCAGCCTTTCACACTTTCCCATCAAAGATTCCCATCAGGAAACCAGGAGTCTAATTTAGCCCCAGGGCTGCCTCCCCACCGGTGGTCCTTCTGTTCTCTAGTTCTGAACTAAGGGGTCTGAGGGTAAAAAGGCTGCGTCTTTTGAAGGCAGCAAAATTAGAACTATTGAGCGCTCTCCTGTCCACTCGGGTTTCCATGAACGGTGCTCTATCGCCAGAGCTTTAACGGCCGGCCCCCCACCCCCACCCCAGGCTTTCTTCATTATTGGGCTCAGCAAGCCTGGGATGAGCTGAACAAAGGGGCTTAGGGCAAGGGTTCTCTGACTGCGGAGACCCCAGCTGCCTAGCAAGGTCAGGAAGGGACCCTTTGTGCCTCTCCAACCTGCTGCCCCACGGAGGAGTTTAGCTCCTGCCTGCTCTGCCTCAGTCTCCCTCCATAGAAAAGGAAAAGCCCTCTGGAGCCGATCTCGGAGTGTTTTCTCCTATGTGAGCTACCCAGGGCTGGCCAGAGATTGCAAGTGAAGGCAGCCCCAGGAAAGGGGTCCCCGATGCTAAGCCCACACGTGGGCATTTTTTTCTCCTTCAAAGGGGTTTGCACCCTGGTGGAGGGGGAACGGTATTCATGGGGAAACCTGTGTACCATGTTGATGGACTCTGCAGGGGCCAGGTATGGTGCAAGGGTATCTAAAGAGGATTTGTCTTTCCGGGATAGTGCCAGCAAACAGTTAGCGCACAGCCTCTGCCGCTGGCTCCTGCTTCTCTCTCTACCTCTCTTTTCCTACCACTTGGAATTCTGAATTTAAGATAAAGACCTGGCGACCACCCCTAGACTATATTGCTCAGTCCCCCTAAATACCAGCTCCCCAGAGCCTCCAACCCCAAAGACAGGGGTGGATGAGCTGCTGCAAGGAGGGGGCTGGGGGGGGGGGTTCTGCTTGAATAGCAGCTGTGGCCAGGCGGGCAGACAGGGAGAGGGACAGCAATTACCCAGGGGCTATTTTCCCCCTGGGACAATCCTCAAGCCCCACCATTTCTACAGGCAGATAGCCTTTGTGAATCTGATGGCGAGGGGCTGTGCCTGCTGAGGGACCTGTGAGGGAGAATTCTGTCTAGAAAGCTGTTCTGGATTCAGATATCTAGAAGGGTGGGGTCCAGGTTACAAGCCTAACCCTGGTCAGTGGTTTTTCTAGCATCCCCCAAACAAGTTGGAGCATTCGTAGTTGCTACTGCTGCTGCTGCAGCAGCAAGGGGCTGCAGAGCTGTGGTCACAGCATGAGTCAGCTGCACCATACTACCGCTCCAGGAGAGGGAGGCCACAGGCAATTTGGGGTACAGAGGTCCCTTTGCTTCTCTGATCCTCGGTTTCCCTATTTGTCACTGGCCATGTTGAGGAGACAGGCCCTGGGGCATCTAGCTGTCTGTCTTCCTGCTGGGATTTTATCTCTGGGCTGGGGGGGGTGGGCACACACCCTTTATTCGTGAGGACTTCAGTTTGCCTTGGCTTTGGGGACCGGGTTAGCAAATGGGAATGGCCCTACAACAATGCCGCTGTCAGTTTACAAAGATTATATAAATTAATGAAATCAGCAGATAACATCAGTCTGTACCTTAACCCTCTTCTCCCCGCCACCGCCACCAACCTCCTGCAACACTTGACTGCCCCCCCACCCTTGTGCCTCCTGGTGATTCATCCTCAGCCCCCACCATCACCACTCAGCATTAGTCACCCCTCCCCGATTTGTTTGTTGCCTCCCCTTTCTTGATGTTCGAGCCCCGAGAACCACCCCTCCCACAGCACACACAGAAGACCCCCCCCCAATCTCCCAGGCCCAGTCCCAGTCTTTGGCCCAGCCACCCTGGACATGCTGTGTTTTATTGTGTGACTCTTTTATTCAACAGGCGGTTTTCCAGCGCCCCCTCCCCAAGTCTGGGAACCCGTAGAGCTGAGGTGACCAAAATATAGGCATTTGAGGCCCAGTAGGAAATGTATATGCACTATAGATCATATATTACAAATGGAGACCCTTGGGGGCTCTGGGCTGTATAGCCCCGGGAGGGGGAGGGGGAGGGGAAAGGGTGATGTGCCCACCTATGTCGCAGAGTTTCCCGTCCCAGCCTTCCTTGCAGAGGCATTGCCATGGTTCCTCGCAGAGTCCATTGATGCAGCCAGGAGAGGTTATGCACTGGTCACACAGGGGACCCTCCCAGCCGGGCTGGCACCTGTGCGAACAAAGGGGAGAGAGGGGGGCACATGAGGGGAGCAAGGGTCCAAAGAGGGCTCAGGCTGTTGTTCTGCCGATTGAGAACCCTCGGTGGTTTTTGTACAGTGGGTCCCAGGAGCAAACAGCATCACCTGAATGGAAACTCAAGAGAAGGTGTTCTAGGGCAGAAACACAGGGTCTTCCAGACCCCCACAGGAACCACATTTGATGCAGTGACCCCCAATGGTCTCAACCTGCAAGACATCCTCCTGCCCCCCTCCTCCTGCCCCCTCCTCCTGCCTCCCTCCTCCTGCCTCCCTCCTCCTACCTCCTCCCCCCTCCCACCAGTTATCTGCAGGAACAAGAAAGCTGTGACGCAGTTTTGTGGCAAAGCACCCCCCTCTGTTTAGCCTGGCTCCAAGACCCCACAGGACCCCACCATGGCCCCCAAACAGCTTATTCCATTACCTGCAAACGTTGTCATCCTCGCAGAATCCATTTTTGGGGTTGCAGGCTGGGTCGCATTCAGCTCCTGGGGTGGGAAAAAAAAGTACGCAATCACCTCACAAGGCCTACAGGACTACAAAGACCATTCCCTCTCAAATGGCCCCACTGCACCTCAGCAGGGGGGATCCAAAGACACCCCTGCTGGATCCTTCCAGCCTGGCACACAGTAGGCTCTTGTCTGTAGATGGATGTGGCCTGACCTACCCAGGAAAACAATCCTGTGTGTTTTTAGCCATGGGATAGGCACAGCACACCCCTGGTTTTCCAAGTGCAAAACAGACACCTTTCTCCCCAAAGAAAACAGGAACCCCCAGACCACTAAAAGCAGAAATAGGGGGCAGTGAAGAGTTGGCCTTTGACCCCTGGGCATTCAGTCAAGCCCTTGATTTTGCAAAATGAGCTAAAGGGGAGATTTTGAGGTCCCTGGGAAATCTCAAAAAAGTCCACCTGCCTGGCACACAGGTAAAGCGACTAGATTTCCCCCCAAGATTAACCCCAGTTACACCAAGCAGTCAAATCCTGTCTCTCCCCCCCCCCGCCCCCCTTCCCCTACCCGACGCTGGTCGCATTAAAAGAACTGCGCAATAGCTCTGCAGGGCCTCTCAGATTCCAACACTAATAGACACCTACTGTATGCATCTGCTCAGCCGCTCTTGGGCTTTCCAGACAGCCCCCCGCCCCTCACACACAACCAGTGGCGCAGTGGGGGCTGGGGTCGCTGCGGGAAGGGGGCAACTCTCTCGCTGCCAGTGACAGATGGCCGCTGCAGTGTCGCAGCCCCTCACCTAGAGAAAACTGCGTCACGCAGGAGGGGCTCCTGTTGGAAATTGGGGACTACAACTGCAAAGTCATCCTCCCCAAAGCCCCCAGACCTGTTTCTAAGCACATACGCAGGACGGACACCCCCAAAGTTGAGCCCAAAACCGTTTTTTTCCCTTTTCTTAAATAAAATACCCCCTAGTGCAGCCTCCTTTTTCCATACCTCCTCAATCCGCACAACGACACCCCTCCGAACGCCACTTCTGCTGGGCAATAAGGGGCTGGGCCCTCCACCTCCCGCAAACCCCGGGACCCCAGGACTGGGCTCGGCACGCAGGAGTGGCGCAGGGAGGGTGAGGGGGGCGCAGCGCGGGGCTTAGGGTTAGGCGGGACGGGCGGGACTTAGGGCGCACGGGACAGGGAGTATGGGGTGGTCGGCGGGGTGGTCGGCGGGGCATCGCAGGCTTCCCCAGAGGGGGCGCGAGCCAAACCGCCAGGGGTCTCACCATAGGTGCTGTGGCCGAAAGCCAGCAGGAGCAAGAGGACGCGCAGGAGGGCTCCGGTCGCGGTCATCTCGGGGTGGCCTGGGTCGCGGTCCGGGGAGCGGCGGCGGTGCAGAGGGGGCTCCGGGGGCTGCGCTGGGCTTCTGGTTGCGGACGATGAAGGGGGCACGGGTGTCCAGCGGAGGGAAAGCCAGGGTTGCACTGGGGCGCACACTGCTAGGTGCGGGGCGCACGCTGCTAGGTGCGGGCCGCCGAGGAGCTGCGGCTGCGGCCCGCGCGCCGCCTTTTCGTACTGTCGTCCCCCCCCCGCGGCCCCCGCCCACGCCCACGCCTCGCGCGCACGGGGCAGGCGCCGGCCAGTCCCGGTGACCCACCCCCTGGCGGGGCCGCCCCCCAGCGCCGCGGCGCCCGGAAGCGGCTTGCGCACGCGGGCGCACTCTTGGCTAGACGGGTACCTGCGCACGATGGGCACGCGGTCCTCACACAGGACAGCACGCGGCGGAGGCGGTGGTGGCGCTCGCATAGGCCCGCTTAGCGCAAGTCTCAGGAACCAAGCCGGGCGGGCGGGCAAAAGCCCTAGCACGCACTCAGAATACAAAACGCTCACAGACATAGTAAGACACTTAGGGCTTTGGTCCCGCGCACACATGGCGCGGGTCAAAAGCCCAGAAGGACCCAAACGCACACCACAAAGATGTGGAAGATGCACATGATCACAGATGCACACACGAAAACGACCACGAAAAGCCGAAGCCCCCCGACGAGTCTTGCCATTGTGGAGTATGGGATAGGTGCAGGTGCACTTGTCCCACGGAGCCCAAACCCCAACACACCTTCGACACAAAGCACACCTTAATACCCCTCCCTGGGGCGCAGGTCACAGACCGGGGGCAGCAGGAACTGTCCGAGATCTGCTCCAAGCAGGGGAAGCGCCAGCTATGAAAGACTGCCTATGCTGCCCCTCCACGCAGCCCGCCTGTAAACACATGAGACCACTGGTAAACACCGACGACATCATGCGTCACCCTCTCCCCCTCCCCTTTTTCAGGTACTGCAGCCCCAGCCTGGGCCTTATCGTGCTGAAACATAAAATCACCGTCTCTTTCCAACATACAAGGCTACACACCTGATAGGAGCACCTATGCCCAGTCCCCCAAACTGTCTCAGATTTGTGGGGTCACTCAACACTACCCCAAAGCACACACAATCGAATCCATCTTTGTTCACGGTGACACATGTTGACAGTCTCACCAATATGTTCCCAGTCAAATGCAATTAACCACACTCAACAACTTTCATTCAGGGATGGCTCTGAGGATGGAAGGGCGGGTGGGGGGCTACTGATTCTGTCAGAGTTCCTGGGGTTTACCCTTTCCTGCTAGACCCCCAACAAAGGCTTAGAGCTTTTCACTCAGCTGGGAAACTGCCCCATCTCCCATTCTGAGGCTCAAAAGGAAAAGGGGAAGGAGGCAGCCAGCCGAGTGGACTGAGTCACTTAAGGGGGCAGGGAGATGGCTCTGTGGGTAAAGGTGCTTGCAGCCAAACTTGAGTTCGATCCTTGACTCCTGAAGTTGTCCTTTGACCCCCCCCACAGGCACCCCCTTAAATAAAATGGAAATAGGGTCATTGAGAGGTAAAGGTGCTTGCTACCAAGCCTGATAGCCCAAGTTTGATCTCCAGACCCCATATAGTGAGAGTCTGAGGGCTATTCTCTGGCTTGTACATGCTTCTCATGGCTTGTACTAACCCTTTCTCTCTGTCATCCCCGACTCTCTCTGTCTCTGTCTCTTCCCCCCACACAAATAAATAAATATAACATGTAAAGTCTAAAAGTAAAGGTTAAAAATCACAAATAAAATATAAATAAATATATATTTTTTTTTAGTATGGAAAGATGGCTCAGCAGTTAAAAGCACTTACTGTTCTTCCAGAAAACCCAGGTTCAGTTCCCAACACCTATATGGCAGCTCAAAACTGGTTGTAAATTCAGTTTCAAGAGCACCAGACACACACGTGTGGTACACACATATAAGCAGGCAAAATGCTTATACACATAAAAAACTTATAAGATACAATGTAAATAAATAAATAAATAAATAAATAGAAAGTCTTTTTAACCTATGAGAAAAATGTTAGGATTTTTAGATGGGTCATCCAGATATGCTTAATTTGAATATATTAATTTTCATCTAGCTCTCAGGTGCTATGAGCTGGTGTTTTCCTAGTCATTGTTCCTTTTCCCCACAGTTGGGGGGGGCTTGTGGGGGGGTTGAGAGCCAGACAATGAGAACCCCTAGGGAAGAGAGCTGGGAGTGGGCACATGGTTGGGCTGGAGGCTGAAAGAACACACTTCCCATTTTTTTGGGGGGGGGATATGTTCTTTTCTTGTACTTTCTGCAGAACCTTCACATGACCGTGGCTTGGAGGAAATAGCCTCTGAGGCAGGCTAGAGGGCTGAATCGGTGTGGGTCCACAGACTCCCTTGCAGGCTAGAGGGCTGAATCGGGTGGGTCCACTGTCTTCCTTGGATTCTTGTCTTCAGCTAATAAACCGAGACAGACTGGCGAATCCAACACTTTTGTTTGGGGGTGGTGGTGAAGGAAGGGTAGGGGTAGAGGGTGGGAGGTTGTTGTTTGACTTTTTTTTTGTTTGCTCTTCCCTCCCCCAAAGCCCCTGGTTAAAGCAAGAGTGGTCGGCAGGCACCACTGCCCCTCCTTTGTGATCACCAACGTCTCTTTGGTCCTCTTTCATCTCCTCCTTCCTTCCAAATCCCTGACCTCAGCCTCCAAAATTATCCCATGCCATGCAGTGCAGCAGGCAGGCTGGAGGGGCCGAGTTCTCTGCCAGGATTAAGGAGACTGGAGGACCTTGGGCTGGGCCACTGGGATAAAGGGCAGATCCCTGCACTCCTGCTCAAGGCAATAGAAAAGGTGCGGTACAGAGAGCACAAAGAGCCGCAGAAGCAGTGAAATGAGCCCTTCATCTAGACTCCGTTTGCCCCTCCTAAGCCCTTCTATACCCTGCCCTCCCTGGGTTTGGAAAGAGAAAGAAGCAAGTCACAGGGTTAGCTAAGCTAGATGCCTAAATGTCACAGGCTTAAACTAAAGGGCATTCCTGTAGCTGATGGGTACGTGCTTTGTAATCCCAGAGCCATCCCGTGCCTGCTGAGGGCTCTGGCCAGTCGCCTTTTCTGAGCCATGTTTCCATGTCTGTAAGCAGGGATCACACACCTGTCACTGAAGAAAACCTCAGGGTTTTGTAGGCAGGAAAGCTACAGTACCTGAAAGGTCCACCCACATCCCGGGCTTGAGTTCAGCCCCAGATAGCTACAAGGACCTCGGAGAGGAGCAGACAGCGTCCTCTTCTGGAGCCCCTGCACAGTGGCTTTGGGGTGGGGGAGTTTCCTCTTTCAAAACCCACAAGCCCGGGAGTTTTATGAGGGTTTGCTCTGGTCTCAATAAAGCGTTTGTTAATGCTGCTGGCTGAAGATGTCTGTGTGATGAGCAGATGCTGTGAAGGAAGGGGTAGCACAGGAGCCCTGTGGGGAGGGGGGAGGGAGTGGGGGATGGGAGTTTGAGGGTAGGGGGGCGAGGGGGGGAGATTGGAGACTGTCACTGGCTCTGAGGCTCCTCTGAAAGCATGAAAATGCCAATCCAGTCCCTCGGGGAGCAGTCGGCACAGTCTGCCTTTTGCTGAGCAGATCTTGGGGGCTGGGAGTCACGCCCCCCTCCTCTATCTGAGCATCCTTCTCGGCCCCTCCTTTTCACAGGCGTCTGCACACAGACCCCTGGACTCTCCGTGGTGAGGCTAGCAGCCCCCTACTGCCAAAGCATTGCCCAGCAATCACCATAGCAGGATAGCCGGGTGGGGGTAGGGGACGTGGGGGGGTGTCGGTGGGCTATGCAGGGAGCAGAGACTGACTGGATCTGCTCTCTATGGGGGGGGGTCCACAGGCAAATCTAGGCTGCTTCAGAACTAGGCTGCTTATCTCTGGCCAAGCCAAGGACTCTTTAACTCCCAAGCTCTGGCAGGCAGAAGACGAAGGCAGGGGTATTTTATCCCGCAACGGAGATGGTCTGGCTGTGGGGAGGGGGGGGTCAAAGTTTTCTGGAAGAATCCAAGAAATGCTGTCTCTGGCCCATTTCCAGTACCCCACTCCTCCCTCCCTTCCACCCTCCCTCTCCAGCCCCTACCGCTGCCTCCAGCCCTCAGCAGACCACTTGGCCCTTGATTAAATACAGAGTCGGTGGTCAGCGAAGCTCCGTGGGGGCGGGGCCGATGGGCCCCTCAGACAAGCCAGTCCTGGTCTGCACCAGAGGGTTAGGCCAGCTGGTGGGGGAGGGGCCTAACCCCAGGTTGACATCTTGCTGCACACCCCCATTGAGAATCTCTCAGCCTTGAAGCTTTGTTTCTGCCTAAACTGGGCTGTAGGCTTAGGAGATGTCAGAGGCTCTGTTGAGGAGTTCAGGGACCGTCTACAGAGAAGTAAACTAAGGTCTGGTGCGGTGCTTGGGGGCGGGTGGGAGGGTGGGAGTGCCTTTGTGCTAGCCGTACAGCTGACATTCTCCTACCTCCATCGACCCAAGGGCATTGCCCTTCCCTTCCCTTCCCTTCCTTCTGCCCCCTCTCCCCCAGACTGGTTGTTCTGTGAAGCAAGCACAGAGACCCAGGGACAAGTCAGGCTCGACTCTGTGGCCTTATCTCCTGCTGAGCTCACTGTCTCCTCTTCCTTCCCAAGAGCTCATCTTTATTTATGCCCCAGTATAGTGGGTTTCAGCATCACCACAGATTTCTCATACCCTGAAGCTGTGGGGCTGCAAAGCTACTCCAGAGCTGAGCACCTGAGTCTGGAGAGTTTTGCAGATGACCACAGAGTAGCAAAGCTGGGAATCAAGGCATGGCCCTACTGGCTTTCAAGCCACAGCTCTCTGCTCAGAGGAGAAACCACAGAGGCAAGAAAGAATATGATGAGCAGAGAGTGGGACCACCTCTAGGTACCCCCAAAGCCCTGCTTCCTCTCTTGGGGTGGGAGGGGTGGCTCAGCAACCCGTGATGCTGCTGTGAAATTCTTCAGGCAAATATCAGAGACAGAGATGCTATGCTATAAGAGATACGCCTCTGCTCTTGGGATTATGCTGGAGAATATATCCTTCCCCCTGCCACTGTCTCTCTGCCACAGAGGGGTGGGCCAGAGGCAGAAGACTGGGGGAAACAAGAGTCACATGGGGTACATTCAGTCAGAGAAAATGTTCTTCAGTCTTAAGATAAGAGGTTTTGCGTGCAGAGAGCTGGCATTGCGGCCCATGGCCTCAGAGATGCAAGCCTTGTGTTGGTCTGATGTGTGGGGCTGGAGAGGTGCATCACAACCCCAGGCCCCACCTTGGGCACACTGGGGCACAAGTCCTGCATAGTCCCAAGCTCCCATGTGGATTTGCCTAAAATTCGGGAGAGAAAGCCCAGGCCCTGCCCCAGCTTGGGTATGCTTGAGAGACAGAATCATACTAGCATTGGCTGGGGCAGGGTCTCTCCTTTCTTTCAGACATCACCAGTTTCTCCTTTGTCAGTGATAGGACTAAAAAATAAATAGACTTTCTCACTTCCTTCCCCAGTGCTGTCTACATGGATATCAAATTCATCTCATACATACCAGCTAAATTATCCTCTTAAAGGGCATCACTGAGTCATGCTGCATCGGTGGGGCATTCTGGGGGTCTCTGGAGGGCTTAAGTGACTCCTCATGGCTCCTCTGCACTGGGAAGGTAGTAAACTCACCCTCCAACCAGGGAGGAAGACGTTCAGAGGAACGAGGAGGGTTTTTTTTTTTAAGTTATTTTTTATTTTTTTTCCTTTCATCACATAGGTGCCTATACAAGCTTTGGCAAAGACTGCAATAATTCTTCACTTATCACAGATTCTCAGAAGTTAATTTTTCATAAAATAGTGAATGGCTCTCCTCCTTAAATTCAATATCCATCCATCCAGAATTAGCAAAAACCCTACCGTGTACCCAGGAAGGGAAAGGACATCTGCTAGGTGTCCAAAGAACCCTCTGTGGGCGGGTGGGTAGGTGGGGATAGGGCATTTTCTGGTGGGCAGAGCTTGGGCTGAGCAGGATGCATAGGAGTTCTCCACAGCCATGCTTCTGCTTGAGGACAGCCTGCAGGATGCAGAGAGCAACCGTATGTGTGAGGGCACGTGTGAGTGAGGTGTGTGTGTCAGGGGGCTCCTGTGCAGTTGTTAGAGTGTGAGATGAGAGCTCTTGCTGCTCTTTCAAAAGACCCAAGTTCAGTTCCCAGCACCCATGTTGGGCAGCCTACAGCCACGTGTATCTCCAGGTCTAGGATGTTCAATGCCACCCTGTACTTGGACACAGAAACCTACACATATACCCATAATTAAAATTGAAATGTAAAGCAAGCAAACAAACAAAACACAGGGCAGAGAGGAGGCAGGAGGTTCGTACAAGGCCACAAGTTGAGGCAACATATTGAGACTTTGTTGCAAACCAACAACAAAATATAGGGGTGTAGTTTGTCAGGCAGAATTAACGCTGTGGGGAGGGCAGGCAGGGGAAAGGGGGGAGAAGGTGGGGTTGGAAGGGGGAGGGGACGGATGGTGACCCTGATTGGACCACAGTGTAAACATTTTAATATTCAGATCTAAAATCTGTCTTAACTCTTCTAGCTTCTCTGGCCATGGCAAACAATGGCTTCAGAATCAGAATCTGCCTTTTCACACAGACAATGGCGAAGAAGGCGGCAGAGGCCGCTGTGGCAGCCACAGCAGCGGCATCATGCCCAGACTTGACCATGAGTCTTGGAAATAAAGCCAAAACAATCATACTTAATGGGCGAAGCACCACCCACCCACCCACCTTGCTTGGGGATCTCAAGTGAGAGTAAAGACAACCAACACCGGCTTATGTGGAAACCAGAGATTTCTTTTAGCCTCAGGAAAGTCCTGTGTTCAAGCCTGGAGCCTGGGCAAAGCGAACTTCCTCCTGGCCCCAGATCAGACCTCAGTGAGCCTGAGGCACAATTCTCACCGTCTCTGCACTGTCTATGAAAGGGAGTGCTGTGTGGTGGTTTGGCCTGTTGGCAGGAAGCAGTCTCAAGTTTAAGGCTGTGAAAACGCCGCTCTCGAGGAATCTAAGATTTCCTCTTTCAGTTTTGTAAGGAAACACTTCCATTCTCATTCATTTTATATTTTAAAAATGTTTTCAGTGTGCTTTTTGGGTCCAGGGCAGACTTCAGAATCTCCTGATTGGAGGAGGAATCACCCTGTCCCCAGGAAAAGGAGAAGAGCCCAAGCCAGTTTACCCCCTAGACACGCTCCTATCACCCCCCCCCCCACACACACACACACAAGTCCTGGCCGTGCAGCCAGCCTATCTGTGGCCTCCTCCCCCGTCCTCATCACTGTCCGGAACGCATCTTCCCGCTCTGGTGTTAATGGATTGTGCACATGTGTTTGACCCCAGCAGGCCCAGAGACATCTTGTTCCTCCTTGTGCCTCGCCGCTGGTGGCCTGCAGCCCTGCCCGTGAGCTGGTTGCGGATTAAGTGAATTAATGAATAAATGAATGAGGCACAACATGTTCTCTCAGGGTTACCATGGGCCCCTCAGAAAGAGCCTGTGTCCTAGCAACTGGCCCCAGCAGCAGGTCCCTCTCCCCACAACAGTCCTCTACGGGTTCCAGGGATGGCCGACCGGCCCACGCAGCCTTCCAAGAGAGAGGGTCCCCTAGGCTGCAAGTGTCCCCCCCCCAGTTCCTTCACAATGGGCCCCCCAGACTTTGTACTGGGAATGTGGGTAGCACCTGCGTCAGACCACATCCAGAGCCCCACTCCTTCCCCCAGAGAGCGACTGGTTCCTCTGAAGGCTCTCTGCATGCTAGCGAGCCGTTCCTATGGTGACGCTCTGCCCCTCCAAGAGGCCCTACCTAGCAGTCTGCAGCCAGGCTCCTGCCGGCGATGGACCCTGCCCCTACCTCATACACACACTAGATGGCTTAGAAGCCAAACACTAACTTTTGATGAGCTTGAATGTGATACAAGCATAGAAATGTCGCTCTTCCCCTCACTCCCCACCGAGTCACATTTAACAGCGGCCCAGGGCCCAGAGAGGGCCAGTGATTCTCTGCCAGTCACACAGCATAGAAATGGCAGACTAGGACAAGAATGTTGGAAGTGATGCCCTGTCAGGAAGATTGCAGTCTGATTGTAAAGAGTCCTGTATCCTCCAGAAACCTCAAGGCAGTAAGACTGTCGAAAAGAAGAAAGGAAGGAAGGAAGGAAGGGAGAGAGAGAGGGAGGGAGGGAGGGAGGAAGGGAGGGGGAAGCAAGCACCGTTTTAATCCTAACA